>NW_027362765.1:180795363-181540363 GCF_046119375.1 Phyllobates terribilis
CACTGCCTGACCTTAGTCACACCCTTACCGCACCTCATTCACACCACAGAAAACCAAAAATAACAATATATACAATAGTGACATGGACAATTTTAAACCTTTTTTTTTGTTGTAATTTTTAATACATATATAAAACACAGACCTACACTAACTATCCCGCCACCCCTGATCCAGCTCTGGCCACAAAGTTCAGGATTACTCCGAGCTAGGATCAGGCCCCAAAGTTTTTCCCCAGGCGGGGCCTGGACCAGGCCAGATCAGTCCTCTTATCACCGCTGATGAAGAACCCCCCCCCCAAATCCCCCACCCAACCTAACTAAAAACCCCTATTATACATTATATACAATATATACAGAACACAACCTACACACTCACCATCCAAGGCTCAAGTTCGATGCCGGCAAACCTTCTATTCAGGAGACAGGAATACAAAACAAAAATCTAGGGTGGAAAGACATCAGCCCACCACCAGGATATAGGAGTACTACCGGACTAAGGCACCCTGAAGGAAAAGCCCCTCCAGAGACGGGCCGCCCTCCGGGCACCCAGTCTTTCATACTCCAGAGAACGTACCTTCACCAGGTCACCTAGGATGTTCCTACAGACTTCATCTACATGGAGGATTTTACTCTGCGTCGAGACTAAAACTCGTGCGTTCCACGTGAAATACCTGACCACTGCGCTGACTATGAATAAAGTGTCTCGGTCCCTTCTCCCAAGGTCTCCGAACGCTCCATAGGCCCACCCGGCGTAGGACAGAGTAGCCAGCCGCGGCCAACCAATGGAAGCCCCCACCCTGTTGTACACCTCTGTATTAAAGGGACAATGAAGCAGGAAGTGCTCCATGCTTTCCAGCACGTTAGCACAAGCCTCACGGGGGCAATTCCTGTCCTCGGAGCTCCTGAACTTCAAATTGTCCCTCACATACAGCTTACCATGGAAGCAGCGCCAAGTCAAGTCCCAGTACTTCTCGGGGATCCTGCTAGAATTTAACAAACTCAACCCAACCTCCAGATCCCGACTTGGGCAGTCTTTGAGGGCCAATGGACTCTGAAAATGAGAAAGCAAGACCCTCATATCGAGGAGTTTCCTCGGGAGGGACCTCACCTCCCACATTCCCAGACCCCACCGGCGGATCATTTTCAGAACCGGGGTAACATAAGCCGGGAGATGCCCGTGTGGTGTGCGAAGATCCTTCAATCTTCCCCCTGTCTCCCATTCCTGGAAGAAAGGCTGAAACCATCCCTTGCAGGAGAATACCCACGGAGGAGCCCTCTCTTTCCAGAGGTTTGCCACGTTCACTTTCAAGAAGGTGTTCACTAGGAACACCACGGGATTCACCATATTCAAACCCCCTAGTCTCCTCGTGCGGTAAGTGACCTCCCGCTTGACTAGGTTCAGTCTGTTCCCCCATAACATCTGGAAGAACAGACTTTAGACCCGTGTCCAGAGAGGCTCTGGCAAGACACAGACGCTGCCCAGGTAGATTAGCAAGGGGAGCAGGAAAGCTTTGCACAGGCCAACCCTTTCCCTCAGGGTCAAAGACCAACCCCTCCATTGGTCCACTCTTTGGGTGACACCTTTGATTCTGCCTTCCCAGTTTTTCGTGGGGTAATCACCCTGGCCGAATTCGATGCCCAGGACTTTGGCATGTTCTTGGGGTTCGGGGAGGGTGTCCGGAAGATCAAACCCGGGATCTCCGCCTCCCAGCCAGAGACTCTCACACTTATCCTGGTTGACCTTGGACCCGGATGCCTCCGAGTAGCGTTCCACTTCTGACATCACCACCACTGCCTCCTCTTGCGAAGAAACAAAGACGGTGACATCGTCCGCGTAGGCCACCACCCTCAGGATAGCCTCCGGCGCCTCCCCGCCCATCCGCACCCCCGCCAACGGTCCACAATCGATCCTTCTGAGGAAGGGATCGATCGCAAACGCGTAAAGCAAAGGGCTAAGAGGACAGCCCTGACGGACACCGGATCCTACCCCGAAAGGTCGTCCAATCTACCCATTCACCAGAGGGAAAGTCTCAGCCCCTGCATACAAGGTCTTAAGCCAGCCCACAAACCCTCCAGGCAGACCATACCTCAAAAGAGTGGACCAGAGGTACTCGTGGTTAACCCGATCAAAGGCTTTTGCCTGGTCCAGGGTCAGCAAGAACCCCTTCCAGAGGCCCGCCCTGCCTTGCTCCACGGCCTCTCGGACACCTAGAACAGCACTAAAAGTGCTACGGCCAGGAACGCAACAGTGCTGAACCTCCGAAAGGAGCCGGGGTGCAAACTTCACCAGCCTGTTGAAAAGTATCTTAGCCAAAATCTTCCTGTCCACATTGAGAAGTGCTATGGGACGCCAGTTCTCAATGCGTGACGGATCCTTACCCTTTGACAAAATGATCAAAGCTGACCTCCTTAATGATCTCGGCAGAGTGCCCGAGGAAAGACACTCGTTAAACACCTGAGTCAAGAGGGGGACCAAAGAGTCCCTAAAGGTCCTAAAGAACTCGGATGTTAAGCCATCCGGACCTGGCGATTTTTTGGGCCTAAGCCCATCGATCGCCAGTCTCACTTCCTCTTCTTTGATTGCTTCTCCAAATCGCCCAGCGAGAGGTCAGCCCCTGGCTCAGGAACGGATTCAGCCAGGAAAGCCGACATCCCGTCACGATCAAGCGCCCTCCTTCCCAAGAGGTGCGAGTAGTAGGAACTGACGACCTCCAAGATCCCTGATCTGGACCTTCTCAGGGACCCCGTACTGTCCACCAGCCCCGTCACTATCTTACTATTCACTGACATCTTACAGTTTCTGTAAGGGTCGGGCGAGCAGTACTTCCCGTAGTCCCTCTCGAAAACCAAAGATGCGTGCCTATCGTACTGACACCTCTTCAGCAAGGACTTCACTCTGGAGATCTCCTCGCGGCTACCTCCAGTCGAGACAAGATGCTCGAGTTTCCTCCTCAGGCTTTGATACAGGCGATCCCTGTTCAGGCTTCTGAGGTTCGAGAGCTGCCGGAAGAATCTCGCCACCCGATGTTTGAACATCTCCCACCACTCTGACTTAGTGTTACTTAGGCCCAGCAATGGTACCTGGCTCTGAAAGAATTCCTCAAAAGACCGTCTCACAGCTTCTTCCTCAAGGAGTGACGAATTCAGCTTCCAATAGCCTCTTCCCATCCGAGGAGTCTCTGTAACGTTCAGAGAAAACATAATCAAACAGTGATCGGAGAACTCCACCTCCACAACCGACAACGGTGAAGAGACGGCCTCCTCCTTCAAATAAAACCTGTCTAGCCTAGACCTGCACTGACTACCTCTAAAAAAGGTGAATCCCGTGTCGCCCAGGTTGTGCCGGATGTGGACATCCACCAGGCGAGCCTCACTCACTATCTTGTTTAACGCGACGCAGTCATAAGCCAGCCGGTCTCCGGAACCTCCTCTATCACAGGATCTCGTGACATTGTTGAAATCCCCTCTGAAGACCACCTGCCGACTCGAAAATAAAAAAGGTTTGATCTTCAGGAAGAGACATTTGCGGTCCCACTTGGACTGGGAACCATAGATGTTAATGAGCCGAAGCTCTTGTCCCCCCATGGAGACATCTAGGATCAAGCATCTCCCCATTTCTAATTCGATCACTCGTCTGCATTCAACCGCTGCGGTCTTAAAAAGGACCGCCACCCCGCTATACGGCTCGGCCGCAAGAGACCAGTAGGAGGGCCCATGCCTCCACTCCCGCCTTGCTTTATGCAAGGTTGATATATCGGTCAACCTGGTCTCCTGCAAAAACAAAATGTCGGCGTCAAGTTGGCCGAGAAAATGAAAGGCCGTGTACCTTGCCGCATCTGACTTTATGCTGCAAACATTAATAGTTGCCAGCGTCAACGGGGTGGGTGCCGCCATCATGATTGATTGAATTAGATAGCCTTTTTCTTCCCACCACTGACAGTCCCAACCTCTTCCTCCGATAATGACGGGTTTTTAGTGCGCTTAAGACAAACAGACTCGTCCATTCTCTCCTTACATACATTCTTGCCCTCGTCTGGTGGTCCTGGGTTAGTCGTCCCCCCAGAGGGCTTTGTATTTGCCCCCCGAGAGGAAGACCCAGCCATCTCCTGAGCCCCAACCACCTTGTCCGCAACCTCCGGCCCCGGGTCCCCACTTCCCCCCTCCAGAGGGAGGTCCTGGAGAGCCCCGAACCGGTTGGAGAGATCCACCAGAGGGGGGGCGGCTGAACCCTCCAATGGCGCTTGGATCACGGCCAGAGAGTCAGAGGGGTCGCACTCCAAAGAGGCAGCTCGAGACCTGGTCCCCCTCCTACCTCTGGCCATTTTTCTGTTACCCTTTTTCTTTTTCTGTGACCACTCCCCCTCTCCCTCATCTGGACTGTCACCAGAAGAGGGTTCCTGGGAAGACGTGGCGTCCTCTCGCTCTTCCCTTTCAAGTCTCTTGACTTCCTCGCTCAATTCACTGTCTTTAGGATCCTCAGCTGCAAGTGAAGTACCTGGGTCAGAGTTTAGGGACATTACTCCCTGCCCCCTGTCCCCACGGCGCTTCTCCTGCCGCCTGATGGTGGATGGCGGCAGCTTGCTCCTCACCGGTTCCCTGCCTCCCCCGCCCCTACTGGTCCCTTCACCGGCAAGATTAGTTCCAGCTTTCGCCTGTCCCGCACTCGCCGCTTTCAGGACCGCATTGGCGAAGGAACGCGGACAGCGACTGAACGGGTGACCGAGGTCACCACACAAGTTACACCTAATCCTGCGACAGGCAGCAGCAAGATGACCGAGGTCCCCACACAGTGCGCATTTCTGGGTGGTACACTGTGCACTGAAGTGTGTGGGACTACCGCACCTGTGACAGACCTTAGGCTGCCCCCGGTAGAAAATCAAGATCCTATCCCTCCCCAAAAAGGTTGAGGAGGGGATATGGGTAACAGTGTTTCCCGAAACCTTCAATCTCACCATGAAGGTCCAGGCCCCTGACCAGATACCATGGTCATCCAGATTCTTTTCGGGAATATTGGTGACCTCTCCGTATCGACTCACCCAGGTGGTAATGTCCATACAGGAAAGCGACTCGTTACTAGTCAAAACGGTCACTTTCCTGACTGAATCTTGGCGGGTTATTGCCAGGGGAAAGAGACCATGCCATTCGGGGCGACTCCGAGCCAGCTCATGGCGAGACCAGAAAAGCTCAAGGCCCTCCGGTCTCATGAAGCTGACATCGAAGTAGGAGGTCCCGTAGGGATGGATCAAGGCAAAGATGTCATATGCCGCAAAGCCCATCCCCAGCAGGAGCTCAACCACCTTCGACCTATCAGGACAGGCATCCTTGCTTAGCCACTGGAGACGGACCACGTTCCTACGGTTACTCCTCTGCCCCGTTGTCGGCAGAGACCAGACAGTCTCTGCCCCTCTATCTCGGAAGGCTGAAAGACCATGTCTCTCTATCCAGAAAGACAGATCAACCTCCCTCCCCTCTACAGTGATGGAGCTCTACCCTCTCCTCAGGGCGTCCAGGAGCTGCTGTTGCAAGTCACCATCCCCAGGGCCACCAGACGAGGGCGCACTACTACCCCCAGCACTGACAGCTCCTGAATAGCTTTGGGCTGAAGCCCCCGCCAATGCTGGGGGGGGCAGCGGGACCAGCGCCTACTTCCCCCCCACCAACACCAGTGCTGCTCCCACCATTCACTCCAGTACTATTCACACCATTCGCAGGACCATTACTCCCACCATTCATTACACCACTACCCCCAACATTTGCTACACCACAACTCCCACCATTCCCACAACTCCCAGCATTCATTCCACCACTACCCCCACCATTTGCTGCATCATCATTCACTGCACCACTACCCCCACCATTTGCTGCATCATCATTCACTGTACCACTACTTCCACCATTCCTACTACTCTCACCATCTGCTCCACCATTACTCCCATCATCTGCTCCACCATTACTCCCATCATTCATTGCACCACTACTTCCATTCCCTTTACTTGTAACCCCATTACCTCTGCTGTTCTCTACACCTTCCACAGTCACCTCCATTCCTTCCTCCCTTGTGTCTGGTGTCTCTGCACTCACACCTGCTGGGCCGGGGGAGGGGAGCACTCCCAGAGACTCCTTTCCCTGCAGCACCACACCCGTTTCCCTTTGGTTGCTGCTGGCTTTCTGCAGGTCGTCTCCTGGAGCGCCCCGCCCCCCTACTGCAGCATTTTGGTCCTTGTTCTGGCCAGACTGTTTTCTCGGCATCTCTGCCCGCCCTGCACCCACAGACTTTGGGGTCTTAGTGTCCTTTTTGGGCGCTGGGGCACACTGCCCCCCTGTCGCAGCAGTGTGCCCAGTGTTCTTTGCAGATGTGTTTTTCACATGCTTCCCTGCCCCCCCAGCCCCGGTGATAACCAGCTTAGCCGCAGAGGGCAGGGTGGGAAACTCCACAGAACTTCCTATGTCCGGCGCTGAGTACCTCCACAGCCTCGCCCCCTGCACTGTTCCCCGCACAGATGGCAGCATCGCCGGACGTCCTCCTCCTCTCCCCACCTTGCCTCTGCCTCGAGCCCACTGCAGAGCCTGTGCCTTTAGGTTTGGTGGGATTTAAACAGAAGGTGGCAGGCGCAACATCAGACATTGGTACATACTTGTAACTCACCACCTCCTGTGCAGCTCCTCCGGTCTTCCTCTTCCTCCTCTTGGTCTCCTCCACTGGTTTGTCCTCACCGAAGGAAAACCGCGTCAAGTCCACTGGAGACTCCAGCAGTCGGATCTCCATCAGCAGTCCCCCTTCCTCCTCCTCCCCCGACACTCCAGCCTCTGCTGTCGGAGTCCTCTGCCCTGCAGGGAGACCACTTGAGCTCCGGCTCTGCCCCTCACTGGCTCCAGCAACTGAGACTTCAGTCACCTCTTCATCTTCCTCCTCCTCTTCACTAAGGACGCCGGCTGGCGGTTCTCCTGAGGTGTTTAACCCCTTCATTTCTGAGAACCGCCGCTGGTTCTTAAACCTCTCCAGGAAGGGACCTGCGCTTTTCTCAATCCCCTCCCGGAGGAGCACTAACCTGACCACCTCGTCTCTGAGGGCTTTAAACCTCTGGGAGGTCGCGGGTCTTTCCTTGTTGGACGCCCGGGTGTTCAGGACCCGGGCCTCCCTCAGCTCCTCTTTCAGCTGGGTTAGTGCTTTGCCGGCGTCCTCGTACTCTCGCAACGTGGCGACCACTCGGGAGGAGAAGGAACTTGTGGACTCGCTGGAGCTCATCTCCCCCCAGGATCTTGCTGGGCTCTTGTTCTTGGGGCCTGGGGTGCCCCGGTCTCCCTCTCTGGGCGGGCGGTGAACAGTCTCGGGGTTGGAGCAGGTGGATGTGCTCTTCCTCACCCTTCCCGATCTCCTCACTCCCTCCTGGGCCGGTTGTTGAGGCTCCTTCTCCCCCGCCGGCATAGACCGGGGGATAGGAGGCTGGGAAGCCATGCCGGCCTCCCAGTAGGCCTGCCTCTCCCTGGGGAGAAGAGAGGCAGACGACGACCCTCCTCCTGGAAGTGCTTGAGCTCAGGAGGCAGGTGCTACTCTCAGCACCACTCCTCCTGTCCTGTGTGTATACACTGCACAGTACCACTTCTCCTGTTCTGTATATATACACTGCACAGTACCATTTCTCATTTCCTGTATACTGGGTGTAATTCTCAGTACCTGTATTATTCTGTATATATACACTGCACAGTACCACTTCTCCTGTCCTGTATACTGGGTGTAATTCTCAGTACCTGTATTATTCTGTATATATGCACTGCACATTACCATTTCTCCTGTTCTGTATATATACACTGCACAGTACCACTTCTCTTGTCCTGTATAGTGGATGTAATTCTCAGTATCTGTACTATTCTGTATATATACACTGCACACTACCATTTCTCATTTCCTGTATACTGGGTGTAATTCTCAGTACCTGTATTATTCTGTATATATACACTGCACAGTACCACTTCTCCTGTTCTGTATATATACACTGCACAGTACCATTTCTCATTTCCTGTATACTGGGTGTAATTCTCAGTACCTGTATTATTCTGTATATATACACTGCACAGTACCACTTCTCCTGTCCTGTATACTGGGTGTAATTCTCAGTATCTGTATTATTCTCTATATACACTGCTCAGTACCACTTCTCCTGTCCTGTATACTGGGTGTAATTCTCAGTATCTGTATTATTCTCTATATACACTGCACAGTACCACTTCTCCTGTTCTGTATATATACACTGCACAGTACCACTTCTCCCTCCTGTATACTGGGTGTAATTCTCAGTATCTGTACTATTCTGTATATATACACTGCACAGTACCACTTCTCCCTCCTGTATACTGGGTGTAATTCTCAGTATCTGTATTATTCTGTATGTATACACTGCACACTACCATTTCTCATTTCCTGTATACTGGGTGTAATTCTCAGTACCTGTATTATTCTGTATATATGCACTGCACAGTACCACTTCTCTTGTCCTGTATAGTGGATGTAATTCTCAGTATCTGTACTGTTCTGTATATATACACTGCACAGTACCACTTCTCTTGTCCTGTATAGTGGATGTAATTCTCAGTATCTGTACTATTCTGTATATATACACTGCGCAGTACCATTTATCCTGTCCTGTATACTGGGTGTAATTCTCAGTATCTGTATTATTCTGTATATATGCACTGCACAGCACCACTTCTCCTGTCCTGTATACTGGGTGTAATTCTCGTTATCTGTATTATTCTGTATACATACACTGCACAGTACCACTTGTCCCTCCTGTATACTGGGTGTAATTCTCAGTATTATTCTGTATGTATACACTGCACACTACCATTTATCCTGTCCTGTATACTGGGTGTAATTCTCAGTACCTGTATTATTCTGTATATATGCACTGCACAGTACCAATTCTCCTGTTCTGTATATATACACTGCTCAGTACCACTTCTCGTAACCTGTATACTACGACTAAGGCCAGCTTCACACTACCCTATAACACGGCCGACTGTTATGCGATAAAACATTGCATAGCACTCGGCCCAGTGTTATTCTATGGGCAGCTCAGAGCAGCATGGAGTACAACTGCAGTATGCTGCGATTTGCAGCGAGACTCAATTCATTTGCACCCATACAACTCTATGGATGCGTGTGAAACATCAGACTGCACTCGGATGTCATCTCTGTGCAGTCCGATATTCTCAGAATCAGCTCGTGGAGAAGATGGAGAAATTACTTTCTCTGTCTCCTCCACATCTGTGCTGCGATCCTCTCATGTGAGAGAATTTCAGCACAGTAGCATGGTACTCGGCTCACATTCGCAGCAGATCAGGAGCCGAGGGTCATTAGCATATCGCATTTGATGCTCTCTCATCGGATGCCATATGCTGGTGTGATTACAGCCTAATACTCATTATCTGTGTTAGGGTTCGCTCACACCGGCGAGTAGCCAGCATATAACTCGGACGAGTGCTATCCGATGTTTCATTGGATAGCACTCGTTCCAGTGTTATACTATAGAGCAGTGCCGACTAGCGTTTATTTTATCATAAAGTCAGCATGAGAAAAAAAATCGCTGCATGCTGTGATTAGCAGTGTATATCAGACGGCGCACACCAATACAAGTCTATGGGTGAATGCAAAATATCGGACTGCACTCAAATGCCATCCGAGTGCAGTCTGATATATGCCGACTCACAGAATGGAGAAGATAGAGAAATTAAGTTCTCCATCTTCTCCGCACCTGTGATACAATTCTCGCATGCAAGAGAATTGGATCACAGCAAAATGACATTCGGCTCACGCTCGCAGCAGAGTTTAAGCCGAGGGTCATTTGCATAAAGCATCCAATAGTCTCACATGAGAGAATCATTGGATTCTTCACACCACTGTGAGCGAGCCCTTATTCTGTATACTGTATATGCACTACACAGTACCACATCTCCTGTCCTGTATACTGGGTGTAATTCTCAGTATCTGTATTATTCTGTTTATACACTGTACAGTACCACTTCTCCTGTCCTGTATACTGGGTGTATTTCTCAGTATCTGTATTATTCTGTATATACACTGCACAGTACCACTTCTCCTGTCCTGTATACTGAGTGTAATTCTCAGTATCTGTATTATTCTGTTTATACACTGCACAGTACCACTTCTCCTGTCCTGTATACTGAGTGTAATTCTCAGTATCTGTATTATTCTGTATATACACTGCACAGTACCACTTCTCCTGTCCTGTATACTGGGTGTAATTCTCAGTATCTGTATTATTCTGTATATACACTGCACAGTACCACTTCTCCTGTCCTGTATACTGAGTGTAATTCTCAGTATCTGTATTATTCTGTTTATATACTGCACAGTACCACTTCTCCTGTCCTGTATACTGGGTGTAATTCTCAGTATCTGTATTATTCTGTATGTACACTGCACTACACAGTACCACTTCTCCTGTCCTGTATACTAGGTGTAATTCTCAGTATCTGTATTATTCTGTATATACACTGCACAGTACCACTTCTCCTGTCCTGTATACTGGGTGTAATTCTCAGTATCTGTATTATTCTGTATATACACTGCACAGTACCACTTCTCCTGTCCTGTATACTGAGTGTAATTCTCAGTATCTGTATTATTCTGTTTATATACTGCACAGTACCACTTCTGTCCTGTATACTGGGTGTAATTCTCAGTATCTGTATTATTCTGTATGTACACTGCACTACACAGTACCACTTCTCCTGTCCTGTATACTGGGTGTAATTCTCAGTATCTGTATTATTCTGTATATACACTGCACAGTACCACTTCTCCTGTCCTGTATACTGGATGTAATTCTCAGTATCTGTATTATTCTGTATATACACTGCACAGTACCACTTCTCCTGTCCTGTATACTGGGTGTAATTCTCAGTATCTGTATTATTCTGTGTATATGCACTGCACAGTACCACTTCTCCTGTCCTGTATACTGGGTGTAATTCTCAGTATCTGTACTGTTCTGTATATATACACTGCACAGTACGACTTCTCCTGTCCTGTATACTGGGTGTAATTCTCAGTGTCTGTATTATTCTCTGTACATACATTGCACAGTACCACTTCTCCTGTCCTGTATACTGGGTGTAATTCTCAGTATCTGTATTATTCTGTATATACACTGCACAGTACCACTTCTCCTGTCCTGTATACTGGGTGTAATTCTCAGTATCTGTATTATTTTGCATATATACAATGCACAGTACCACTTCTCCTGTCCTGTATACTGGGTGTAATTCTCAGTATCTGTATTATTCTGTATATACACTGCACAGTACCACTTCTTCTGTCCTGTATACTGATGTAATTCTCAGTGTCTGTATTATTCTCTGTACATACATTGCACAGTACCACTTCTCCTGTCCTGTATACTGGGTGTAATTCTCAGTATCTGTATTATTCTGTATATACACTGCACAGTACCACTTCTCCTGTCCTGTTCATAGCAGGCATGTCCGCTTCCATTACAGCTGACGGGCTCTCACACTCAGCCTGACTAGAGCGGGTACAGAACCGGAGGTTCTGCGGTGGGAGACCTGCATGACAATATTTGGCATAGTAACAGAGGAGGAGGAAGAAGGAGTGGATGCGGTT
Source organism: Phyllobates terribilis (assembly GCF_046119375.1). Taxonomy (NCBI): domain Eukaryota; kingdom Metazoa; phylum Chordata; class Amphibia; order Anura; family Dendrobatidae; genus Phyllobates; species Phyllobates terribilis. The sequence continues at coordinate 180,807,007 of NW_027362765.1, forward strand.
GATGGGGCAGCTTATGGTTGTTGAGGTTCGCTGGTCCGCATTTCAGCACGGTGAGATTCCCAGAGTAACGCATGTTGTTTGCGCTTGTGAACTTTCATGAATGTAGTAGTTAAATTATTGCAGTTTTTCCCTCTACTGAGTTTTTTATCGAAAAGTCTGCAGATAATGTGAGTTGGCTCATCCTTTGCGGTAACAAAAAAGGCCCAGGCTAGGCAACCCTTGCTGCCCCTGCGAGCTGCAGACCCGCGACCACTGTTGGCCACAGTTGTGGCTAAGGATGCAGTGCTCCTCGTGAGCTACTCAGCTGCGTGGCTCTGGGTTCACACCAAGTAGGATCTTCAACCTCGTCATCATCCAATGTGTTATCCCATTCCTCGACCTCAGAGTGACCCTTCTCCTCTTGTTGCCCTGACAGCACAGTACAGTCCGCATGAGCTTCAGGTACCTGAGTCTCATCAGGATCACCTCCCTCCCCGGTGGTTAACATCTGGTGACGAGGGTCAGGAACCTGCTCGGACCCTACTCCGTCCTGCCCCGAACCCAACCTAAAAAAAATTTGGGTATCGGTGCAGATGTTTTCCTCCTCTTCTTGAATATGTGAATGTTTGGTGTACACTTCTGATGCCCATGGTATAGAATGGGTGAACAGTTCTACAGACTCACCCATCTGTGGTTTGCTACAGTCAGTTGGCCAATTGGACAGTTGTGACGTGGGGGGAAGCAAAGGTAATTGGAGTGCCACCTCTATGGACTGTACTGTGTGTGATGTTGGGGTGGAGGAAGAAGAGGTTACAAAAGAATTTCTGCATTACTCAAGGTTCCTAAGAGCACAGTGGCCTCTATAATCCTTAAATGGAAGAAGTTTGGGACCACCAGAAGTCTTCCTAGACCTGGCCGTCCAGCCAAACTGAGCAATCGTGGGAGAAGAGCCTTGGTGAGTGAGGTAAAGAAGAACTCCAAGATCACTGAGGCTGATCTCCAGAGACGCAGTAGGGAGATGGGAGGAAGTTCCACAAAGTCAACTATCACTGCAGCCCTCCACCAGTCGGGCCTTTGTGGCAGAGTGGCCCGACGGAAGCCTCTCCTCAGTGCAAGACATCTGAAAGCCCGCATAGAGTTTGCTCAAAAACACATGAAGGACTCCCAGACTATGAGAAATAAGATTCTCTTGTTTGATGAGACAAAGATAGAACTTTTTAGTGATAATTCTAAGCAGTATGTGTGGAGAAAACCAGGCACTGCTCATCACCTGCCCAATAGAATCCCAACAGTGAAACATGGTGGTGGCAGCATCATGCTATGGGGGTGTTTTTCAGCTGCAGGGACAGGACGACTGGTTGCAATTGAAGGAAACATGAATGTGGCCAAGTACAGAGAAATCCTAGATGAAAACAACTTCCAGAGTGCTCTGGACCTGAGACTTGGCCGAAGGTTCACCTTCCAACAAGACAATGACCCTAAGCACACAGCTAAAATAACAAAGGAGTGGCTTCAGAACAACTCCGTGACCATTCTTGACTGGCCCAGCCAGAGCCCTGACCTAAACCCAATTGAGCATCTCTGGAGAGACCTGAAAATGGCTGTCCACCAACATTCATCATCCAACTTGACAGAACTGGAGAGGATCTGCAAGGAAGAATGGCAGGGGATCACCAAATCCAGGTGTGAAAAACTCATCATTCCCAAGAAGACTCATGGCTGTACTAGCTCAAAAGGGTGCTTCTACTCAATACTGCGCAAAGGGTCTGAATACTTATGACAATGTGATATTTCAGTTTTTCTTTTTTAATAAATTTGCAAAATATTGTACATTTCTGGGTATTTTTCAGTCAAGATGGGGTGCAGAGTGTACTTTAATGAGAAAAAAAATGAACTTTTTAGAATTTACCAAATGGCTGCAATAAAACAAAGAGTGAAAAATTTAAAGCGGTCTGAATACTTTCTGTACCCACTAAAGTAAAATAAATAACCAAAAACAAAAATGCTCCTCCACACCTTTGGCTGTGTTCGCACTTACCGTTTTTGATGCGTTTTTGCACTTCTGCATTGCTTTCAACGGTGAAAAATGCATTCACCAGGAAATGTCATTTTAAGGGTATGTGCACACGATGCAGAAATGAAGCAGAAAATTTCTGCATCATTTCTGCATCTCCCTGGCAGAAAAACGCATGCAGATTGTACATGCGTTTTTCCTGCGGAATACATGCGGATTGACAAGCGCTTTCCAGGCGATTTTAGCATCACCTGGAAAGTGCTTGACAACTTGGTCACACTATATAAATCCATGCAACCGGCATGGATTTATATAGTGTGACCGTAAGAATGTTTAAAAATAAAAAAATAAAGCTATACTTACCCTCCGATGGCCCGGCGTGTGCTGCCGCGTTCATTCCTGGCTTATTCCTGGCTCCCGGGATATCGCGAGATACTGCGCTGAAGGGCCTGCGGTCACATGACTGTGACGTCACCGAAGGTCCTTCAGTCTTGCACGCAAGCAGAGGGAAGGAGACCGGGGGCCGTTGGAAGGTGAATATATCTTATTTTTTTATTTTATTCTTGTTTTTGCAGATTTTTAATGGTACCTGGGTGTGGAGGAGAGTTTCATCTTCTCCACACCCGGGTACCATCCGCACATTAGAACGCGCCAATAATGCAAGTACAAATGCAGTCTTGCGGAATTGGCGCGTTCTAATGCAAGTCAATGGCGGCGAAAACGCCACGTTTCCGCAAAATTAATGGACATGCTGCGGATTTTTGAGCGCAGCATAAACGCTGCGGAAAAATCCGCAGCATGGGCACAGCATATGCGGATTTCCATTGGGGAACATTGCTGCCCTTCTACGATGTGTTTTTAATGCGTTTCCGCAGCTGCAGAAATGCATAAAAAACGCATCGTGTGCACACAGCCTAACATTTTACTACCTTATCTGGCCATGTGGTGTGTGAAACATCATCAGACACATCCTATTAAATTTATTAAGGAGAGACTCTGAAAGTCACAAACATAATTTTTATAGGGCCGCTCTTACTATTCTTAAAGGGCCAGCAGTCGGCTATGCCTTGTTGTTCCCATTATTAAAGAGTGGGTCTCCTATACTGTTATTGCATATGCAGTGACTGCAAGGGCTGCTATTCTGCCACCCGTGTCTGAGGGATGTGATACGGATCTCTGTATAAGCAATGGCATATAGCGTCAACTCACTGACCTGCGCTTCTGTTCCTCATGTACTGCACGTTTTAATCCGGAATGATGATGCAGTGATGAATTCAACAGATTTATTTACAGTTCTTGATGAGGTGAGATGAGGGAAAGTGAAGGATGACGAAAGGGTAGGAATTGTAGGTATTAGAAGTGCCAGGTAAAGTGGTAACAAGAGAATCCTTTCTCCAGTCCTGCAGCATGTGTAGTCAAGATGGATGTGATGAAGAAGAAGGAAGTGAGGAGCAGGAGATAGGAGGAGTTACAGACTGAAAGGTGTTGTGGGTAAAACACAGGAATAATACATGTTATAACATATTATAACAACGGCCAGTAGATGGCAGCAAAGCACAACAATACAATAATCATGTAACATTAGGTAATGCCCAAAATGGCTGAAAGACTTTTCAAACAAGAGCTGGACAGCACAGCTGCCAAAAATTTGGATGCACCCCAATACCCCTTTGAAGAGACATAGAGGAGGGTCTCAGTAAAAAAAAATGTTCCCATTATAAAGGAGTGGGTCTCCTATAGTGGTTATGCTAATGCAGTGACTGCAAGGGCTGCCAAAATTTGGGAAAAACCCCAATACCAATTTAATGACACAGAACTGGTGCACAGTAATGACATGTTCTCATTAGAAAGGAGCGGGTCTGCTATACAGTTATAGGGTATGCAGTGAGTCCAATGGCTGCCAAAATTTAGGAAATACCCCAATAACAATTTAAAGACACATAGAGCAGGGCCACAGTAAAGACATGTTTAGAAAGGAGTGGGTCTCCCATACTGTTTGCCTATGCAGTGAATGCAACAGATGCCAAAAATTTGGAGGAACTGCAATATCCCTTGCAAGAAACGTAAAGGTCGGAGGGCCTCCTGAAAATAATGTTCCCATTATTAGGAAGTGTGTCTTTCATACTGTTTGCCTATGCAGTGAATGCAACAGCTGCCTTAAAATTTGGGGGAACTCAAATGTCCCTTGCAAGAAACGTAAAGTCGGAGGGCCTCCTGAAAACAATGTTCCCATTATTAGGAAGTGGATCTGCCATACTGTTTGCCTATGCGGTGAATGCAATAGCTGCCAAAAATTTGGAGGAACTCCAATGTCCCTTGCAAGAGGCGTAGAGGTCGGAGGGCCTCCTGAAAACAATGTTCCCATTATTAGGAAGTGGGTTTCCCATACTGTTTGCCTATGCAATGAATGCAACAGCTGCCAAAAATTTGGAGGAACTCCAGTGTACCTTGCAAGAGACTTAGAGGTCGGTGGGCCTCCTGAAAACAATGTTCCCATTTTTAGGAAGTGGATCTCCCATACTGTTTGCTTATGCAGTGAATGCAACAGCTGTCAAAAATTTGGAGGAATTCCAATGTCCCTTGCAAGAGGCGTATAGGGCCTCCTGAAAACAATGTTCCCATTATTTGGAAGTGGGTCTCCCAATACTGTTTGCTTATGCAGTGAATGCAAGGAATGCCAAAAATTTGGAGGAACTCCAATGCCCCTTGCAAGAGACGTAGATATAGTGATATGGTAGATATTGTGGTGATATGGTGGTAGAAGATGAGGAGAAAGAGGAGGACAAGAACAAATAGACAAAATCAGGAAGCTTATACCCATGTCTGGGTGTGAAGACAGAGGTGCATGCGAATAGAGTTAGCCCTTCCAAAAAAAGACACTGTATTTGAGTTTATGCTACACTGCTTTCATTCGGTGGTGTTGAGAAGTCTGGCCCAATGCAGCCCTTGTTCATTTTTATAAGAGTCAGCCTGTCAGCATTTTCAGTTGACAGGCGGATGCGCCTATCGGTTATAAGTCCACCAGCGGCACTAAAAATCCGCTCTGACAAAACACTAGCGGCAGGGCAGGCCAGGACCTCTAAGGTGTAGAGAGCCAGTACATGCCATGTGCCCAGCTTGGATACCCAATAATTATAAGGCACAGAGGAATCATGGAGGACGTTGGTACTTTCGGCAAGGTATTCCCTCACCATTTTCCGAAACTTTTCCTTCCTTTGGAGAATACCCCGCGCCTCAGGGCCTGTGCAATTGGAGGGTCTGAGAAAACTGTCCCAGAACTTTGACAGTGTTCTCCTACCTTTGCTGGATTACATTTGTGTCTCTCTTGCCTGTACTCCTTGGTTGTCCAACTAACTAAAACCTCTGCCGCCAGCGTTTTCAGATGGGAATTTTTTTTAATAATTTCACAACAAGGGCATTCTGGTATTGCCCCATTTTATTAGGCCTGTCCCAGCAAGGGAATAAGAGACAGAAAGTTCTCCTTGTAGAGTGGGTCTAGAAGGGTCACCACCCAGTATTGACTGTCACCCAAAATTTGGACAACGCGAGGGTCACGGGAATGGCAGTGTAACATAAACTCAGCCATGTGTGCCAGACTGCAAAGAGGCAAGACTTCCGTGTTCTCACCAAGAGGACGACTAACCATGCTCTCCTCCTCCTCCTCCTCTTCCTCCTCCTCCCTGTTCTCAGGCCATCCACGCTGAACCAGACGGTATAACAGTTGTGAAGATAGTACCGTCTATAGTGCAGGAAACTAGCTCCTGTTCTTCCTCCTCCTCCTCATTGTCACCCAATCCACGTTGGGATGAGGTGAGGCTGAGCTGTGTGGAATCACCTAGTATGGTTCCTTGCTTCATCTCATCATGCTCCGCCTGCAATGCATCCTCTTTAATTGTGAGCAGATAGCTGACATCCATGTCCACTCCTGAGGTCTTATGTGTGGAGTCTGACCTGAATACCGACGGCTGTGTTGATTCTGGTAGTCAATAACTGCCCTCTTCTGCTCACAAATCCTTCCCAACATTTGCAATGTAGAGTTCCAACGCGTGGGGACATCGCGCACCAGTCGGTGAGCTGGAAGCTGCAAACGCCGCTGAAGCACGGCAAGGGCGGTGGAATCTGTAGCTGACTTTCTAAAATGGGCACACACGCGGAGTACTTTGACAAGTAGATGCGACAGATCTGGGTAGGTTTTGAGAAACTGCTGAACCACGAGGTTAAGCATATGGGCCAGGCATTGTACGTGTGTAAGCTCACCTCGCTTCAGAGCCGCCACCAGGTTCTGACCATTGTCACACACAATCATGCCTGGCTGTAGGTTCAGCGGTGTCAGCCACAGATCTGCCTGCGCTTTCAGAGCTGTCCACAAGTCTTCAGCGGTGTACGGTTTGTCACCTAAGCATATTAGCTTCAGCACAGCCTGTTACCTCTTGGCCGAGGCAGTGCTGCAGTGCTTCGAGGTTCTGATTGATGTGATAATTTTGGAGATAAAGGATGAAGAAGAGGAGCAGGAGGAGGTGCAGGAGCTGTAGAATGTGGGGGCAACCCTGATTGACCCAGGGCCCGCAATCCTCGGCATCGGGAGGACGTGTTTCATCCCAAGGTCCGACTGGGTCCTGACTTCCACTATATTAACCCAGTGTGTCATCAGTGAGATGTACCATCCCTGCCCACAAACACTGGTTAGGTGGACTTTCCCAGTAACTACGTTGTTGAGGGCACGGCTAATGTTGTGGGACACGTGCTTGTGTAATGAGGGATGGCACACCGGGAGAAAGAGTGGCGGCTGGGGACCGAGTACCGAGGGACGGCCACCGCCATCAGGTTGCGGAAAGCTTCTGTCTCCACGAGCCTAAAAGGGAACATTTCGAGTGCAAGCAGTCGCAAAATGTGTGAATTTAGTAGTATGGCCTGTGTGGCGTTGGCTACGTATTTGCGCTTGCGTTCCAAGAACTGGGGTAGGGACAACTGAACGCTGCGCTGGGACAAGGACGTAGACGTGCTTGCTGATGGTGCTAGTTGAGAGTGTGCAACGACACGTGCAGGGTGGGAGGCATCTTCGCATGTGCCATGGACAGGGGATTGGCATGCACGCACAGCAGCGGAAGAAGCAGTGATGTCACCCACAGACACTGTTTCTAGACCCTGGGGTTCGGCCCACTTTGTAGGGTGCTTTGCTGCCATGTGCCTCATTATGCGGTCAGGCTGCTAACTTTGGTACCTCTGCTGATGCTGGCCTGGCAGATGGTGCAAATTGCCTTTTTGAGGTTATCTGCAGAGTCTTTAAAAAACAACCAGACTCGGGAAGACCTTACAGTTGTACTGGCAACTTCCGTTGTGTTGTTGTTACGGGGAACACTTTCCCACTTTGTGTCTGCGGCCACCACACTGCTTCTTCCTGCCTGTTGTGGTGCTACGCCTTCCTTCCCCTGTGTGCTGCGGTTTTCACTCTGCATGTCCCCCTTCCAGGTTGGGTCAGTTACTATATCATCCACCACCTTGTCTTCCACTTCTGCTCCCTGGTCCTCCTCCTGACTTTCTGACAATTTTGTCTCATCATCATCGTCATCCACTTCTTGCAACAGTAATTGCACTTTCTCACCGCTGCCTTCATGTAACCATGGCTGCTCAAATATTTGGGCATCGCTACACGCATTTTCCTCTTGACTCACTTGAAGCTGGCCATGCGAGAGGCCCGAATCTACAAATGGAAAAGTGTACAGCTCTTCTGATGTCCAAGTGTGGGATTAGTTGTCTCTGGGCACTCGGCATAGTGGGAGGAAGGAGGATCAGGGTGAGGAATATGCGGTCCAGACTCACGGCTACTGAGACTTGACCGTGTGGAAGATAGGGTGGTAGTGGTGGTGACAAAATGAATTGAAGCATTATCTGCTATCCAACCAACAACCTTTTGACATTGCTCTGGGTTCAATAGTGGTGTGCTGCAGTCCTCTAGCAATTTCGAGAGGAAGGTCGGGCGACAAGATGTGGGTGTTTTTTGTGGCACAATTTCAGCTTGCCCACAGCCTCAGCCTCTGCATGCACCATCACCCTCATGTCCACTTCCCCGTCCCTTGCGACGCACCTTGCCCATTTTAAATGGAGGACAATATTTTCCACGTTCACTAGAAATGGCTGATTTTGGAACGCAGTTATATGTGATACATCTGACAGAGAACCACGGTTTTAAACAGCAGGCCTGTAATTTACTAATACTATTCTTCACAGAGACCTAGTGTTAATAGCTTGACCGACACACTGCAACAAAATGGAAGGCGGAAATGGCTGATTTTGGAACGCTGTTATTTTTGATACGTCTGACAGAGAACCACGGTTTTAAATAGCAGGCCTGTAATTTACTAATATTATTCTTCACAGAGACCTAGTGTGAATAGCTTGACCGACAAACTGCAGCGAAATTGAAGGCAGAAATGTCTGATTTTGGAATACAGTTATATGTGAGATACGTCTGACAGAGAACCACGGTTTTAAATAGCAGGCCAGTAGTTTAGTAATACTATTCTTCTCAGAGACCTAGTGTGACCGACATACTGCAACAAAATCTCAGCCAATATTTTCAACGCTCAGTTCAAATTTCTGGATTTTTATCACTGTAATATAATACTCCTGCATAGAGCACAATATAACCGCTGCACAACACTGTTCTATGGCATGGGCCTTGCTCTTTCTGTCAAAATCTCAGTAATTGCACAAGAAAAAAAAATGTGCTGCAAGGTCGATTATCTCTCAGTACACAGGCGCACACTCAGCAGCGTCTGTCTCCAGCAGTGTGACATTCATAAATTGGCGCTGATGGAACATGTCTGCTTTTTAAATAGAGAGGACATGTGATTTCAGCAGCCAGTTGCAGAAGCCCTTGTGTCTGGACAGTGTGGATGCTTCCTGCGCTCTGATTGGCTAGCCGCGCTTTCCCGACTTAAAGTTACTGCCTACAGGAAGAAAAGAAAATTGCAAGCGCTTCACTGATCTGACCTGTTCTGAGCTATCACCAGCCCCCCCACTCATCTACCTTGTCCCACCGCTCATCATATACAAGCACTATGCTAGCAAAACTGTTAAAAACACTGTAGTTGCCCTGCAATCACATTCTTGTATTTACTCTCTGAACGTTGCAGACGTTTCCTGAATTTAAGAAATTTTGCTCGCATTTCCGATTTCGAATCCGAATGTGCCATATTCATGACGAATTTAAGTTGCAAGTTTGGATTTCGAACAAATTCGCTCATCACTACTAATGTGTACTCCTGAATGGAGAACAATATCAGCACCAAAGAATTAAAAGATGAAATATAGCCTGCTTTATATAACACGGTACTAAGAAAACCAATTTAGATTATATCATGTGTACCCCTGTGACAACAATATCTGCACCAAAGAATTAATTTCACTAGAGTAGAACTAATATAATGGCGAGCGACAACTCTTCCACTACAGCCAACCCAGCAGATGGAGACCCGACCAGGAGTGTTCACATTTCAAAAAATTAGGGCCTGACACCACTATTTCCGTGGCCAACAAATTGGAGATGGTGGAGTTCAATCTCTTAGCTTTGTCATGTGTAGGAGGAAACAATCTTTTACGTGACTACAACTAACTACGGGACCAAGGGCTGACTGCATTGCTAGGAGAGGGCGGAGTACGGTGAACTGGACAAACTGCTGGACCGTGAGTGAGGTGCAGGCGGAAATGTTACGGTGGATTGAGAAACATGTGGTGTCCTCGGTGAAACAAACACAGCAGGCATGTTTGCTTCCATTACAGATTCATGGGCTCCCACTCAGCCTAACTGGAGTGGGTAAAGAACCAGAGGTTCTGCAGTTAGAGACCTGCGTGACAATACTTGGCATGGTAACAGAGGAGGAGAAAGAAGCAGCAGATGCGATTGATGGGGCGGATGATAGTTGTTGAGGTCCGCTGGTCCACATTTTATCGCAGTGAGATTGCCAGTGTAAAGCATGTTGATTGCGCATGTGAAGGGTCATGCATGTGGTAGTCAAATTATTGCACTTTTTCCCTCTACTGAGTTTTTTCTTGCAAAGTTTGCAGATAACGTGAGTTGGCTCATCCTTTGTCATCTCAAAAAATGCCCAGGCTAGGTAACCCTTGCCGCCCCTGTGAGCTGCAGACCATCAACCGCCTCTGGCCACAGCCACAGTTGTGACTACAGATGTAGTACTCATCGCGGTTGCATCACTCCGTGTCTGCGCCGTAGGATGCAACATAACCTCGTCTTCCTCCTCCTCCACCTCCTCAGATGAGCTACACAGCGGTGTGCCTCTGGTTTCACACCAAATGGGATCCACAACCTCATCATCATCCAATGTGTTATCCCATTCCCATTCTCCAATTGGAGATGGTGGAGATCTCTTAGCTTTGTCATGTGTAGGAGGAAACAATCTTTTACGTGACTAAAACTAACTACGGAACCGAAGGCTGACTGCATTGCTGAGAGAGGGCGGAGTACGGTGAACCGGACAAACTGCTGGACTGTGAGTGAGGTGCAGGCGGAGATGTTATGGTGGATTGAGAAACATGTGGTGTGCTCGGTGAAACAAACACAGCATGCATGTCTGCTTCCGTTACAGCTAATGGGCTCTCACTCAGCCTGACTGGAGCAGGTATACAACCGTAGGTTCTGCGGTCGGAGACCTGCGTTACAATACTTGGAACGGTAACAGAGGAGGAGGAAGAAGCTGCAGATGCGTTTGGTGGGGCGGCTGATGGTTGTTTATTGAAAACCAATTTTGAGTTTATCATGTTTGTGTACCCATGTGGAGAACAATATCTGGACCAAAACATTTATTTCACTAGTGTATAACTATTATAATGGAGACCATAACCTCTTCCACTACAGCCAACCCAGCAGATGGAGACCCAACCAGGAGTGTTCACATTTAAAAAATTAGGCCCTGACACCACCAAAGTGGCATCAATTTCAGTAGATTGGAAGTAGTATAATGGGGATAGACACCTCTTCCACTACAGCCAACCCAGTAGCTGGAGACCCAACCAGGATTCTCCATATTTACAAAAATTAGTGTCAGACACCAGGGAAGTGGCATCAATTTCACTATAGTAGAAATAGTAGAATTAGGAACGACACCTCTTCCACTACAGGCAACCCAGCAGATAGAGATTCAATCAGGAGTGCACCATCATCTCCAGTCGTTCACCACATGTGAGACTTGTACTCTGTTGTGCTTGTGCACAAGCTGGTCTAAAAATGTGTGAAAGGACTCACAGAAATTGCTTCTGCCACTTACACTACTGCTGCTGCTAATATTTTGGCGTTGACAAGTTGACGTGCCGGAGGTTGGAAGTGTAGAGCTGCAATGCACTCTGTGTGCCTCACTGCTGTCTTGTGGAAAACCTATCTTAAGGTTGTGTAAAAGCGTGTTTCGATACTCCAGCATTCGCAGGTCCCTTTCCAGGGTGGGATGTAACAGAGTGGCAACCCAGTAGTTAGCAGTCTTTCTAATCATAACTATACGGACATCATGTTGCAGATAGTGCAGCAAGAAGGCACCCATATGTCATGCTCTTCTATGAGGTTCTAGCCCATGCCGTGTTGGTGGCTGGGTAACTCTGATGCTTGTTTCCTCCGTCCTCTCCCGCCAAACTCGAACAGAGAGGGGATGATTATCCTCTTCATCTTCTGACTGTTGCTCGCCCATCACCTCTTCCTCCTCCATTTGTTCCTTGCCCCTTGCACCTTCACTAACAGTTTTTCTGGTATCACCAACCCCCCTCGATCGCAGCAATCTTCCCTCCCTTGGCACTCTGAGATGTCCCCTATGTAATGCAAACGCCCGGGCTGAGTGGCGTGTGCGTGTATATGTAGTGATTCCACTGGACCGTGCTGGAGAGTGAATGCCTGGAGGGGCTTAACTAAGTATCCACCCGATCCGACCAGGGTCGCACGACGGCATACGACGCCAGTGCACCAAGGAGGAACCGAGCAGAGGGACCAGGTGCTACTCCAGGACAGACCCCACACAGGGGAGTACAGGAACAGGCAGGTTAGGCTGGCACACAGACTGCTGGGTATAGGCAGACACGGCTGGTATGCAGACTGGCGGATGCTGGTAAGCACGACTGGTATGCAGGCAGGGGGGTACTGGCAGGTACGACAGGTTGGAGCACCGAGTGGATAGGACCCAGTACAGACTGGGACTCAGGAACAGAACCGCAGATGCGGTGGACTAACACAGCAGAATGAGGCCGCTCAGAGCGGCGAGCAAGAGCAGAACAAGGCGAGGCCGCCTGGAGCGGTGAGCGAGAGAAGAGCAGGACAAGGCCGTCTAGAGCGGTGAGCGAGAGAGGAGCAGGACGAGACTGCCGAAGCAGCGAGAAAAGGGTCAGAGCAGAGGGAGACTGCCGGAGCAGCGAGCAAAGGGTCAGAGCAGAGCGAGACTGCCGGAGCAGCGAGCAAAGGGTCAGAGCAGAGCGAGACTGCCGGAGCAGCGAGCAAAGGGTCAGAGCAGAGCGAGACTGCCGGAGCAGCGAGCAAAGGGTCAGAGCAGAGCGAGACTGCCGGAGCAGCGAGCAAAGGGTCAGAGCAGAGCGAGACTGCTGGAGCAGCGAGCAAAGGGTCAGAGCAGAGCAAAACCGCAGACGCGGTAGACAAGGCTGAGCAGAGCAAAACCGCAGACGCGGTAGACAAGGCTGAGCAGAGCAAAATCGCAGACGTGGTGGACAAGGCTAAGCAAAGCAAAACCGTAGACGCGGTAGACAAGGGCTGAGCAGAGCAAAACCGCAGACGTGGTAGACAGGGCTGAGCAGAGCAAAACCGCAGACGCGGTAGACAGGGCTGAGCAGAGCAAAACCGCAGACGCGGTAGACAGGGCTGAGCAGAGCAAAACCGCAGACGCGGTAGACAAGGCTGAGCAAAGCAAAACCGCAGACGCGGTAGACAGGGCAGAGCAGAGCAAAACCGCAGACGCGGTAGACCAGGCTGAGCAGAGCAAAACCGCAGACGCGGTGGACAGGGCTCCGTTCACACGGAACAGACTGGAAAGGAAAGGCAGAACCAGATACACACTAGATACTTGCAATGAGGTAACGAGTGGATTATAAACTCACAAACAGAAGTACAGCGACAACGAGTAGGAGTTTGGAGCAGGTTCAGACTCTGCAGAAAAAGGGAAGATATGGACATAGAGAAAAACAGGAAACAGGTTAGGAGACAGTTCAGACAGGAACTGTTACTGCAACAAAATACAGGAACGAGCCAAGGTAAAGCCAAGTGCTGGTTCAGACAATACAGGAAAAGAAAAGGTACGGACATAGAGAGAAACAAGAAGCAGGTTTAGAGGGGTTTTCCAGGATATGGATGGCTTTCCCCTAGGAGGCTCAGTTGCAGGGGATATCAACTTCACCAGTACATTTTGTAATGTCTGTGCCTGGGACTGTAACTCACTCCTGTTTACCAGGTGTAGCTCCAAGTAAATAGGCATAACGGGCCCCACATAGTCCTCCATACAGAATAACGGGCCCCACATAGTCCTCCATACAGAATAATGGCCTCACATAGTCCTCCATACAGAATAACGAACCCCACATAGTGCTCCATAGAGAATAACGAGCCCCACATAGTCCTCCATACAGAATAACGGGCCTCACATAGTCCTCCATACAGAATAACGGGCCCCACATAGTCCTCCATACAAAATAATGAGCCCCACATAGTCCTCCATACAGAATAACGGACCCCACATAGTCCTCCATACAGAATAACGGGCCCCTCATAGTCCTCCATACAGAATAACAGGCCTCACATAGTCCTCCATACAGAATAATGGGCCCCAAATAGTCCTCCATACAGAATAAAGGGCCCCACATAGGGGTGGCGCTTCTGGTGTTGCGGGCCAAATCTAACCATCCTGCAGGCCAGATTTGGCTCATGGGCCAGAGTTTGACATCTATGGCCTAGTCTAGGGACCGTTAATATGGACAGTTTCACACAACAGTAATTCAGGAACATTTCTGCACAAATATTAAGGCTGAAGGTTCCAGCCTGCCCAGGATCTATGAGAGGGGTCCGTTCAGGTCATTAGACCCACATTTGCTCAGGAAATGCCCAGAAATGTGACCATATTATTGACGTTATCCAGCTCCGCTCACTTCTGCATCGTGAGCCATTAGTTATCTGTAGAGAAGATGTCACTGGTTCTGCCCATTGTGGAAGTGAGGCCGGATTAGCCTTTTATGCTAGGGTGAAACTGGAATTACATTTTTTCATCTGAATGGGATCTGTGGAAATCCATGAATTTGAATCCTAAAAATACCCTGTTCAGATGACTGGAAGGAATGAGTTTTCAGTCACAGAAGGTTCTGCAATTAAATCTATGGATTCACCCTTATTTGCTAAATTATGCCGTTAAGAAATTGGCCTAAGCACCGTCATACATGCTGAACGCAATGCTGCTGCATGGTACATGGCTGCACAGCACAAAGGTGGTGCCACTTGGCAAGTGTGGAAAACACTTCTTTGCCTTAATAGCTAGAGAAAATTTTTTCCATGGCCTAAACCATTTGTTACGCCCTAACGCTCATCCACATAGCGAAAAAATCTCATTAGATAAGTCTACAAAACAGAATATCAAGTAACGATACAGAGAAAAAGAGGGAAAGTCATCGAAAAAACTGCTACCATTGTTGCCATATTAAAATCTATGTCTCCCAAATGCCAAGAGAGGATGATAGCACATCTCCACGATCTTCTGGGGTCCATCATAGGAGCCTTCCACTGGAGATATACAATAACTCAAGCGTCATCTTGTAATCAGCCTTCTCAGGCGGCTGCTATTCTGGGGAAACTTGTACAGCCAAACAATTGTCTCAAGACGAGTGATAATAGACCCAAATGTTGCTTAAATTACGGTCAACACTGTACTTGGTGGTGTATTATACGGAAGAAAAAGGACTACAAATTGCATTAAATCTCCCTCAAGTGTTGTATCTAGTTCTTGACTATTGAATCATATGGACATCACAGGGGGTTCCTTCACTTGTACCCCCCCCCTCTTAATTAGCCAAAGCAGGAGACCCTGATTATGTATTACATGGTCACCACTAATGTCTGCTATATGTTGGAAATTTTAGGATGTGATTGCCAAGGTCTTTGTTACTTTAGAGGCCCCCTTTATTTATAATGGAAAAGCATAAATGTCAACATGAAAGCCTTGAACCTAATGACTAGGCAGAGCCCCAGCGCACATTTACAGACAACAGAATTGTCTGCAGGCTTGATTTCTTAGAAAACAAGAGAAGAGCAGAAAGATATGCATTCCTGGTAAGCATCACATCCCAATACAGCAGCCCAGGACACCCTCCCCCACAGACACAGCCGATGTCACGTCCCACCACAGGGGTTCAGGAGCCCCCCAGCACGGCTGACGTCACGTCCCACCACTATTTTAACCCAGGACCCCCCAGAACGGCTGGCATCACGTCCCACCACTACTTTAATCCAGGAACCCTGACACGGCCAGTGTCACATCCCACTTCAGTGGACTCGGACCCCCAGCAGAGCAGATGTCACATCCTACTACAGCAGTACAACGGAGTTTAAAACAACTGAGAAAAAGCGCAGTCCTCATAATAGCATTTATTTCCATATACACAAAGGCACTGGGAGATGCACATTCAATTCCAAATGAAAGCATGAACAAAATATCACGTTTTTAAACTGAAATGAAGAAAAAGGAATAATAGGCTGCTCAAAAAAATAAGTGTCTGCAATTTCATTTAAAAACTTAAATATTTACAGTATAAACAAATTTGTTTCCAGACTTTAGTTTTATAATCTTTATTTATGATAACTCCATGCCACACAGCTGTAAAGAAGTTAACTAACATCTGACACCTGCGAACAGATATTACAGCCCAAGCTGACTGGACTACATTCCACAGTTCTTTTGCATTCTTAGGTTTTATATCAAAACAGCAATTTTGATGTCACTCCATAAATTCTCAAAATCAGATTGAGGTCTGGGGATTGGGTTGGCCTTTCCATAACATCAATCTTGTTGGTCTGGAACCAGGATGTTGCCTGCTTGCTGGGGTGTTTGGGGTTGTCCTGCTGAAACATCCATTTCAAGGGCATTTCTTCTTCAGCATTAGGTAACCTCTTCAAGTAATTTGATATATTCAAATTGGTCCATGGTGCCTCGTATGGGATAAATGGGCCCAAATCCGTAGTATGAGAAACATCCCCAAACCATTACGCTTGCACCACCATGTTTTACAGTCTTCACATTGTCTTGCGGCTTCAACTCAGGGTTTATAAGTAGCCTCACAAACTGTCTGCGGCCTTTCGACCCAATAAGAACAATCTTGCATTCATCAGTTCATAGAATATTGCGTCACTTCTCTTTAGGCCAGTCAATGTGTTCTTTGGCAAACTGTAACCATTTCAACATGTCTTTTTTTAGCAATGGTACTTTATGAGGGTTTCTTGCAAACAGTTTGGCTTCACGGCGTCTTCTGATGATTGCATGACTAGGAGGTAACTGAAGATGTTCTTTGAGCGGATGATTGGATGCTTCTTTGCCATTCTTGTGATTCTATGATCTCTGCAGATGGTAGTATTTATTTTCCTACAACGTGGTTCAAGTGTTTGCCAATTTAAAGAATTGGAAATATTTTTAGATGAGCAGCCAATTATTTTCTGCACTTCTTTATAGGTTTTCCTCTCTCTAAATCAACTTCATGATCAAAGTTCTCTCTCCTTCAGTTTAATGTCTGGAATGACCCATTTTACTCACTAAGGGCGAAAGCAAGCAGGTACAATATTTGCTCCCATCCTTTAAATAAGGGCCATAATTGACACCTGTTTCTTCACAGAATGAATGACCTCACTAATTGATTAAAACACTGCTATTAGAACACCCGCCTTTTATTAAATGAGTTAATTACACCCAATTAGCAGCATGCCTGTTATGACTGTAGTCGGGCCGGCGTCAGCACACGGGCCCTGAGCAGGCGGTGGGCCCACTCGCAGTCGGGCACCCCGCCGGATATGGGCGGAGAAGAGTGGTGCCAGCGCCCGCCCTTCTCCCCCGCTTGCTCAGGGCCCCGGTAGCCGGATACTTACCTTTCCTTGTGCCTCCACAGATCCGCTGTCTTCCTGTTGTGCGCTCCCTGTGACATCTCAGGTCAGAGGGTGCAGTGACATCTTTCCACCGCGCCCTCCCCTGAGCCATCACAGGCAGCGCAGAGCGGGACAACGCCGGAGTCCGGACCTGAGCAGCGGCAGCAGGTGAGAAGTGAGGTGAGTATTTGATTTTTTTTTTTTTTTTTTAATGTATGGGGCATTATATGGTGGGGGTGACATCCTGCATGGGGCATTATAAAGAGGGGGGGGGTGACATCCTGCATGGGGCATTATATGGTGGGGGAAAGGGACATCCTGCATGGGGCATTATATGGGGGGGGGTGACATCCTGCATGGGGCATTATATGGGGGGAGGTGCCATCCTGCATGGGGCTTTATATGGTGGGGGAAAAGGACATCCTGCATAGGACATTATATGGGGGGATGACATCCTGCATAGGGCATTATATGGGGGGGTAACATCAGGGCCGGCGCCACAACCCGGGCAAGTGCCGGGGCCCTGGACAAACAAGGGGGCCCACTGGCCGCCTGGGACAAAGCCGACTCCTGGTATCAGCTAAGCGTAGCGTCTATACTGGAGTTGCTCCTGGGAGGTGATGATGTGATTGGAAGGGACGGGGCCTCTTCCAGTTGAGTGTGGACCCGATACCAGGAAGCAGCATGGTGCTGCTGGAGATGAGGTGAATGGTGATACTTCACTACAGATCCTGAGAGGACTGAGGAGCTGCATAATGGGTCAGTGTGGAGACAGCAATTATGTATTTTAGATTTGTGTATATATAGGTCTAAGTTTAAATGGTCTAATACTGCGTTTTGGGAGCATAAAAAGTGGATCAAGTTACTACATATGGGGTTGCATGTCATTTATCTTGCACAGGGAATGTGCATAAGTTGCATGGACGGCTCTGCAGGTTGTGGGGGCTTGTATAAGTAACGGGGTGATGGTGGGGGGTCTTGCACAGGGGACGGGTGAAGCATGCATGTACAGTATGTTGTGGGGGCTTGCACAGGGAATGAGTTAATGTTGCATGTTGGGGCCATGTAAGTGATACATACATGGTGCTGCATGTTCTAGGGCCTTTCACAGGGAAGGGGTTGTCCATACTAGGACAACCCCTTCTCATACCCCACTTTTGGCCCTGATAAAATAATAAAACCTATACTCCCCTCCCATGCTGGCGTCGTTCCCGCCGTATCGGCACTCGTGGGGTCCCGGGGTTCTCGTGCGGTTGTTGTGACACGTGACCCCGGTGCCTAATCACAGCCACTGTCCCCACCTTCGGACAAATCTAACATGAAGGCGAAGTCAGAGATCAGCTGCAGCCCGGACTTCCTCTTCATGTTCTATTTGTCCAAAGGTGGGGACAGGGACAGTGATTGGGCACCGGAATCACGTGTCACAACAACCGCACGAGAACCCCGGGACTGCGAGTGACGATACTGCGGGAACGGCGCCAGCACGGAAGGTGACTATAAGCGTTATTATTTTATCGGGGCCAAAACGTGGGGTAGAAGGGGTTGTCCTAGTAGTGGACAACCCCTTTAATGTAGTATGTTGTGGGTCTTGCACAGTGAAAGGGGGTTAAGTTGTATGTCATTGGTCTTGCACATGGATGCATGTTGCTTCATACACAGGGATGCATGTTGGGGGGACTTGCACGGTGAAGGGGGCGATGCAAGCATGGCACTGCATGTTGTGGGGGATTGCATAGGGGAGTGATGTTGCATGTTGGGGGCTTGAATATGCATGTAAGTGATGTGGGTCTAACGTGGGGGAGATGCATGTGGGGGCTTGTGCAAGGAATGGGTTAATGTTGCATGTGGGGCCTTGCATATGTAAGGGGGTGATGTTGCATTTCTTTCCTCTTGCACATGGAATTTGACTGAAGCTGCCTGCACAGGGCTGCATGTTGGTGGGCGTACACAGTGAAGGGGTGCATCTTGAATTGTGGTATGTGTTAAAGGGGCCCACTGAGACTCTTTCGCCCGGGGCCCACAAAAACCTGGAGCCAGCCCTGGGTGACATCCTGCATGGGGCATTATATGGGGGCCAGTATCCTGTCCAGAGTGTTATATGGGGGCCAGTATCCTGTACAGAGCGTTATATGGGGGCCAGTATACTGTACGGAGCGATTCGCCGGTTTCTGAGCTATTGTGGAATTTACAATAGATATCGCTCATGTAATGTAAGAAGTGAAATCTTAGCCCTGTACCAATACCGATATTTCTCTGTGGTTTCTATGCATCATGAATCGTGGTATGTGTTAAAGGGGCCCACTGAGACTCTTTCACCCAGGGCCCAAAAAAACCGGGAGCTGGCCCTGACTGTTGATTCTATTGGTTGCCCACTACTCACCTACACCTAGTCATGAATCTCTCTCTCCCCCCCCATGTTGTATGATCTTTTTGCCAAAAACAAGGGTCTTGATCAAGACAAATAAACATTATTGGTAATACTGTCGGTCTTTTACTCTTGGTTGATAAAGGCTGCTTGAGATCGAAATGTTGCCGTTTCCACCTGATATGTAAAGTGAATACCTCGTGTCCAATGGATAGTTCTATTTCAGTTCCCTTTAAACATGTGTGAGGAATCTCTGAATCACGTTTTAGAATACCAAAAAAAAGCCACAAAATGTATTTGCCCAAAATAACCTAAAACACAAATACAGTATGCCAATATTCGCAGTGTTAACATTTGCTGTTTTTTCATGCATTAAGACCAGGAAATTGTGGTTGTAATAGCTTTCCAAACAATGAGCGGAGGAACAAAAGAATTGGGAAGTCAAAGCTGAGTCATGGCAGGATATCCAGACTGAACGTATGTGACGTCACCACAATGTTGAAGTTATGTTCATAGTGTCACCATATTTGATGTCAGGGAAAGGCTGTCATTCACTTTTGTCAATGTGTGACAGGGATGGGAAACAGGAGAACTGGTAGGTGGCTCTGTTCATTTTACATCAATATGGTCACAAAGATTATACACACAGCATAAAGCGGACATTCAGTTTTGGAGCAGTTCTCTGAGCCAAAGCCAGGAGTACATTCAAGTGGATGGGAAATATATATAAAAAAAAAATAAACCTTTAGGCTGGGCACATGGTGACTTAGGCCACAACGCAGATCGAGCTGCTAAAAATCACTATGCCGCTCATACTACGTAGTGTTGGTGAAAGGGTTCAAATTGAAAAAAAAAAAAAAAAAAAAAAAAAAATAGAGGTGCTCTGTGACAAGAAAGTCACAAAGTTTCTCACTAAGTGGATGAACACCCCTTTAAACACAGATATAACAGCCCTAATCATAATCATACACAACAGTGATGTATCATACACAAGTGATGTAAGACACATGAATGACTGGTCCATTACCGGCTTCATGCACTCATGACAGTCCATATGTTATACAGTTTAGCAAATCCCAAATTCTTAGTTCTTTACTATATGAATTATTATTGAGACTAACTCTTTAAATACAGAAAAGGAAGAAACCAAGTATATGTTTGGTATGTACTGTATTATCAAGATATACTGATCGAGTACATATTGCAGAGAACATACAATACAAAATACAGAAAAGAAAAAGAAATAGAAGTTCCCATCCCCTCAATACTCATAACTGATATTTGGTCAAGTGACTGGGCTGAGAGAAATAAAAGACCCCCACCCCTCAGGTCGCCTTACTTTAACAAATATGTTTCACAGCTTCCCCTCCCACCCCAACAAAAAGGTTACATTACAAATTGAATGGGTGACCCTAAATCGGACATTGGTGGGCCATCCCTGAGTCATTGTCTTAGTGATCAGTGCAGGGCAATATCATGTGATTTCTCTATAGTGCATTATATTAACAGACTTGTCTGACCCAAGCGGGACATCTCCCTGCCATTGTGCAAATCGTTCCCACATGAATTAAACCACTTGGGCCAATCGGTACAGAAACAATCCACTTTCTGATATGTAGTCCCATTATTTATTTATTTATTTTTTTAAATAGGATTCACTAAAGTCATTTAAAAAGAGAAATCCCCTTTAAGTGGGGCTGTATAGAATGAACCCTTAACAGTGCTGTGCGACACGTATCACAAACCTCGGCTAAATATCCATGTTATGTACAGCGCACCTTCGCTCCCTAAAAATCCGTCTGCGGGACTGGAGCACATGTGAATTACTATGTAAGGTAAGGCGCTCCGTCCATACAGCCTTACACCTTCTAAAAAGTATTTCCTCTTTGACAGGGATAAGATTACAGCAAGGAAACATGGCAACATTTTTTTTTTTTTAAAAGATGTCTTTACATTTTGATAATCTAGAAGAACATGATATAGTGGAAAAATACATGTATACTCACATTAAATTGTAAAACCTCCCAAAAGTGAGAGAGTAGTCTGCTAGTGAGTAGTTTAGGCCATTTAACAGTGTATCCAAAAAAGTATTCCCCACCCTCATAATACAAAAATGGTCACATATTAGTAAAAATTGGAAAATTGGACAGCCAAACTTGGTTGCCATTTGTCTTTGCCGTAGATAACATTTCCATGCCCTTGTCATGTAATTACATAAACTGAGAAACACATACAAAAAAAAAAAATTGAAGCGGATAATTTTGCAAAAAAATGGCTGCCACAACAGCATGGACATTTATCTAACTGTAGGAGGGAATTAAAGAAAAAAAAAATCGTTTGGCTATTTCTTTCAGGCACTGTTCACATTTGCCATTTTTTTTTTTTTCCACTTTGTCTAGGGGTAGCAGTAACAGGCAAAAAGAATAGAAGATACTAGATTGAGGCCAGGTTCAGACATGCATATTACACAGTCCGCATATGGACAATACCAGAGAACCCAAGAGTCTTTCCACTAGAATGTACAGCCTCAGTTCAGGTTGGGAGACCCACGGTCATTCCGGGCACTGCGGTCCATACACGGACCCCGATACACACCTGCCTCAGTCTCTACTAGTGAGAACGCCCTTACTCCAGTTTACTAATATGTGGTCATTTTAGGTTCAATCTGATCCTATTCAGCCGCATAAGAAAGGAATATGAGCAAACCACATTATAAAAAGTAATGGAAGGGGCTGAAGTAACTCTCCCTCTGTCATCCCATTCCAGTAGGATCCATCCCACTTTATTTTACAAAGGCCTTTAGATTAACATAATTTAAGAAAGGCATCCAGTATTAAGGGGATTAAACATTTTAAGAAAGAAAAATATATATATATATTCATATACACTCCATACATATATGCATGTCAATGTACACAGCGTTCTGTCCTTACAATATACGGCTTAAGAATGATTTCATGAACAAGGAGCTCATCAGAAGTTGATTAGAAGAGTCACACACTTCCCCAGAGTTTCCCCTTTCCTTCTCACAGCCGCCCCGAGGAGGGGTAAGAGGAGGGAAATCGGAGTAGGTTAATCAGATCATAGTACATTTTTATTTATAATATATATATTAAAAGTGACTTAAGACTTAAAAATTGAATTAGTATTTATACAAGGAAAAAAAAAGTGCAGGTGGAATGAGATATCCGTCAGGACGCTGATCAATCAGAAGCTGGAGTGGTGGTGTAGGTGATAAAATACAAGTCACAGCGCCCATCTTAGCCCCTCCAGAACCAGGGTGGTCATACTAATTCTGCAGGGGCCTTAGAACTGATTAGGCTTAATGTGGATTTCCAGTCTCATCTTTGTTGGTTTTATTGATGGTAATTTTTTATTTTTTTCTTTATTTTGACATTTTTTTAAATTGTAAATCTCTATGTTTTTGGTTCCTCTCTGCCCAACACCAGGTGATGAGCGATGAGGAAGTACACGGTGGTGGAAACTGATACGCAACTCAGTTGCTGCAGCACTGGCTCCTTGCAGGTGGGGTATTTTCTTGAAGGTCCACTCCCCTATTTCTTCCAGGGGCGCCTTGTGCACTTTGTGGCTCATTCTTCGGCAGTTTCTTGGCTGCAAATAATTAAATAAGAAAATAAATTTACAGCATGAATTGAATGTTGTATTGACAAGACTAAACAATGCACTCTAGGTACCATTTTTTTTGTAGCTCCCAATAACACAGTATATGCTCTGATCCAGGTTTTGTACCTCTACAAAAGAGCATAGCTATGTCTCCTAAATGGTAAAAAAAAGCAGGTCTCACTAATCCATGTATTTCATGGATAATTCACTTGGATCATAATGTGCAATACTACATTTCACCTGTAGAGCTCTCTCCACTTCCTAGTATGTGAAGAAGGAAAAAAAAAAAGCTGCTTTTGTTAAAGGGAACTTGTTGCCAACTATATTAAAAGGTTGTCCACCTTTAGGCTATGAGCCCATGATGCAGAAATGCTCCGGATTTTTCCTGAGCGTTTCTGCATCTCCCTGGCAGAAAAAACGCATGCGGATTGTACATGCGGATTGTACATGCGGATTGTACATGCGTTTTTCCTGCCAGGGACATGTGGAAGTGAAGCGTTCTTCACATGCATTTTCGCATGCGGGTTGTCAAGCGCTTTCCAAGCGATTTTAGCATCACTTGGAAAGTGCTTGACAACTTGGTCACACTATATAAATCCATGCAAACACTACGACGTCAGCGCAGGTCCTTCAGTCCATCGCGAACTGCCGGCATGAGAGGAGGAGTGCAGCGGGGGCCGCCAGAAGTATATATTTATTTATTTATTTTTTACAGTTTCTATGGTACCTGGGTCAGAGTCTCCTCTCCTCTAGACCTGGGTACCATCCGCACATTAGAACGCATGGATTGCGCATCTACATATACAGTGAAGCGGAATACATGCGTTCTAATGCAAGTCAATGGCGGCGAAAACGCAGCGCTTCCGCAAAATAATTGGTAGTGCTGCGTTTTTTTCCGCAATGATAATCCGCAGCGGAAATTTCCGCAGCATGTGCACAGCACATGTGGATTATAATTGGGGACATGGCAGGCCTTCTACCATGCGTTTTTTAAGCGTTTCTGCCGCTTAAAAAACGCATCTTTTTTTGCTAAAAAAAAAGTCACTTTTGTAATTGGGTTTCATTAACAATTTTGCACGATTTTCTTTTTATGACCTGTGTTCCACCATCTATTGCTGATTGCAGAATGAGTTAACTAAAAATCTGTCAGTAAGTTCTTTCTGGCAGTTGAATCAAAGCTTCTATGTCTTTTATGGAGCCCTCTCGGCTGATTTATGACCACGCGCCACATCAAAGGTATAGTGAAACAAAGAGGCTGTAAAAGCCAAACTGTGCAAATTTTTAAATAAAACCGAATTGGAAAAATTACATTTTAGCCCCAGATACATGCATTGAAGGAAAAAAAAATAGATATATCTATTTATAAAAAAAAAAAAAATAATAATTGGCCCCAAAGTTGATACCTCTTTAATGCTGCAAACTGTTCTTGGCATGAATAAAGCTCCAAAATGATGGAGGTGCACACGGCTCCCCTTACACATGGGTTACATGGCTCACATGTAACACTTACTGATTTGAACAAATCTACAGGGCAAAGAATGAAGCTAGACATGAGCTGTATGGGCGATGAAGATGAAGGATGCGTAATGAGAAGTGGCAGACCCATACCTATGGCCATAAAGATTTCATTCACATTCATTGCGGTTTTCGCGGAGGTCTCCATGAAGAGCAAACTGTTGTCGTCGGCATACGCTTGTGCTTCCTGCAGATGAACAGTAAGAGTGAATACAGGCTGAACGATTTCTGGGTTTTACCCTTGAGTCATGTTACCCTTGTGTAATATGCTCACCTGGAAGTCAACTGCTCTTTTACTGGAAAGGTCGGCCTTATTTCCAGACAAGGCGATTACAATATTTGGGCTTGCCTGTCTCTGAAGTTCCTTCACCCAATTTTTTGCTCTGGTGAACGTTTCCTAAGGGAGGAGAAATCTGATTAGCTTCATTGCATAAATAACAATCCACAGTAACTGGACACTAGGTGCACATTTCTCCACAAGTCCACTATGCTACCCTTCTAAGTCTACAAAGACCTACTGATATTCTCTCCTATAAGCTGCCGGTAGATAATAGCACAGTAATGTGGTGATGTACAGTGGCATCAGACAGCAGCCATCCTCATTTTCTAGCCAAATACCCCTCCTTATTAAAAAGGGGCTGTCTGGCCGCTTGAAATGTTTGACTAAAACCGTAAAATATCAAACTGCTTAATGTTCTTTAATGATCCCGGGCCATTACCTGGGTTCATTATTCATGATTTTTTTTCTTATCTGCCCTGTAAGAAAGCAGGAGGTAAAGTCCTGTATGGGAAATGTGCCCCTGAGGTGGTTAGCCTCAGTGATGCAAATCCCAGAGATGAAGTCTACAGCAATAGTAGATTGCTGAGAGGTTTTATTGGGACTGGATGTGTTCGAGTTTTAGAAGCGACCAGAAGAGCTTGGGTGGGAATGGTTTCTCCCATATCGCCAGTCCAGGCTTTGCAGATCCTACTTTTAAAGGCAGCTGGGCTGTCTCAGAGTCAGCTGGGGAAGCTGAGCAGATTGGGTTGTGTTGGAGCTGGAGAGAGAAGCCAGAATCTCTCTGGGAGGAGACCGCATAGGATGTGTGCACCAAGCTGCAAGTATCACTGGTTGCTATGGATGATAGCCATTTTGTGTGACTGAACTGAGACTAGCTCAGCCATGAATAAGTAGCTCGGGTCTGTATTGTTTAATTAGGGCCTGGACAAGACCAGGGATATTATGTTTATGGTTTTGTTTTTGGTACTGTGCAACCAGTGGAAATAGTCATTCCGTTTCTGGAGATAAAAACCCTGTGGCTTCATGTTCCAAGCGGCTACCGGAGAGCGTTAATCCCTACAGCCCATTTTGATATTTCATTCTTTTCTCTGTCCACCACCAGGATCGGTGACCAGGCCGCCAGTGATGAGGATTCAGCCCTAACATGTGACCTCAGTGGTGTCTGTCATAGGCAGCGATTGGCTGCAGCGGACACCCCTTAGGTCACACGTCAAAAAGTCATTACTGGAGGCCTGGACACAGAGACCGGCAAGTGACCTAGGTAGATTGCTGTAAAGGAACAAACTTGCCCATCTACTGCCACTAAGAGTTCAATAAAACATTTCAAGGGATGAAAAACCGCTTGGTTATACTGCTTATATATTTTATGCCAGAATAGAACAGTGGCAGGTGAGCGTACCAGACCAGGATCCCATACATGTTAGACAAATGGGCAGCCAACTCTGGGATTTACAAGCCCATCTGTACCTTGGATCTCTGGCTATAATCAATGGGTTTAGGGCTTTATTCTTATTTAACAGAAACCAAACATGGTTCACATCTGACAACTCCAGGGGTGGACAAGTTACTTTCGGAGGCTAAAAGTACTTGATCACAAGGGATTTTTCCATCCCTGCTTTATTCCAATATATTATCAGGACATGTAATACATACTGTGTTGGTGATATCGTAGACCACAATGGCTGCCTGGGCTCCTCTGTAGTACATGGGGGCCAAGCTGTGGTACCTCTCCTGCCCGGCTGTGTCCCAAATCTCAAATTTCACTGTTGTGTCATCCAGGCATACTGTCTGTGTAAGGAAAGCAGCTGAAGACATAAAAGCACAGTGTTACTTCAGGGGACAAGAATTAAGCACACAAGGGAGCACACAGTATAATTTTATAGAGAAGTCAACCAGCTCCTAACACCGTGCAGAATGAAAATCCTACAAAACCTCTCTGCTACCTAAACTGTAAGATGTATCCATCTCCTCTACCTTCTAATACTAATCAAATTGCCATCTCCAAGATCTCTCCGCGCTTCTCCCTTAGTCTAAAATGCACTACTACTCCCAATGGCCAGACTTTCTCCCAGCTATGAAATGCTCGAGCTGTCGCTCAGTTTCTACTTATTGTGGGTTTTTTCATGTTACATACTTAATGGATTTGTACTAAGAAGTGAAGTTATCTCCTATCCATAGAATTGGGGATAAAGTCCTGATCACTGGGGGTCCTACTGCTAGGACTCCTAGCAATCCCGAGAATGGGGCTCTGAAGAGCATGCACTCCTCCGCTCTGTTCACTCTTAATGGGACTGCAGGAAAAAGCAGAGTACGCTGCTCCCATTGAGAATGAATGGAACAGAGGTGCGCTGGATTATTAGGCAGTACATAAAACTCACTTGTAAAAGTTCACAAAATAATAAAATGCTATATTCAGACTTCTTTCAAATTTTGTGAAATTCCTTATTAGGTTTAATAATAATATTTCATTATGCCATTAATTCCATTGCGCTTTACATGTGAAAAAGGGGTATACATCGCGAACAACAAGTACAATAGTTTGAACAAAAACAAGTCACCGACTGGTACAGGAGGAGAGGACCCTGCCCACAAGGGCTCACAATGTAGAGGTTTGCATGTATTAAACTTTCTGTATGGTCAAATGCCGAAATATCACATTCCTGATATAAGATGTAATAGTAAGTCCTGCGTCGGGTGCAGGCTCAAGAACAAGTTTAGCATTGCCATAATCAGAATGACCTGGAGAATCATGTTGCTGGGTCATTTTTAGCACACAAACAAAACCCCCCCGCAAAAAAAAATGCTGGAATTTTTTTTTTTTTTCCTCACCATTCCACTCCAGTTGGAATTTTTTCCCCAATAAATTGAAGGCTCTTGGAAGAAGGTGCAGAAAAAAAAAATTTGAATGAAATTTAAAAAAAAAAAAAAAAAAAGACTGCTGTGAGAAAGGTTTAATGTGTTTAAAATAAAAAGTGAAGAAAGATTAAAAGATCAAATGGACCCTCAGTAGTTGTAACTTTAAACCTTAAGCTTGGAGTCCAAGTGCCTTCAACAAGAATCTCAGATCCTTGAGGATCTGGCACAGCAAGGGTTAAAGTGATGCGACCTGGCACTGATATGTACTACTAAACTAATCAGCTGACACAACAAGATTGACTGAAAACCTGCTGACTCTCCCTTCCCGTCTTACTCTGCAAGGAGCATTTCCTGCCGCCAAGTCCATAGGAATGGAGGAATTCTCCAACATGCAAGCAGGAGGGGGCCTGAGAGGATCCCCCCATCATACATATTTAATACCATCACAAGGCCGCCACTACGCTGCCGAATACAGAGTAATTCTCCACCGCCGCTGAAAGCTAATTGTTCATGTGTAAATTTAATGTGCTTATAATTGCGGCCCTCGCTGTATTATCTGGGGATGAAAGATCCAAGTGATTTGTATATCCCAAAGTAGATCTGAGAAAATAGGGAACAGACGTTTAACTCACTACATTCATAATCAGTGAAGCTGGATGCTACATGAAAGCACCGGTCTTAATGTGCAATGAGATAAGGGGACCTAAGGGCACCCATACACACGGTGGCTCAGTGGGTAGCACTGCAGTCTTGCAGCACTGGAGTCCTGGGTTCAAATCCCACCCAGAACATCATCTACAAGAAGTTCGTATGTTCTCCCCGTGTTTGCATGTGTTTCCTCCCATACTCCAGAGACATACTAATAGGGAATTAGATTGTGAGCCCCAATAGGGACATTGATGATAATGTATGTAAAGCGCTGCGGAATATGATAGCACTATATAAAAATAAAGATGATTATTATACACAAGAGACTTAAGCCGACTGAATCCGCCAATATTGACATGTTTGGCCAACGGTCTGATTTGTATGGGGGCACCGGTCGACATAGTTGGGAGAGATGTTGATCGCCCATGTCCGATTTCAGACTTCCAATCACATTGTTCTTCCTGAGATAAGTCAGTAGCTTTCTATCATGGAAAACACAGGAGTGCTTGGAGAAATGAGAGCCCCTGTATATGAGAGAGTCGGCAGAAGCATTGTTCGGCTGACAGTCATCTAGTATGTTTGGCCTACTTAAACAGCCTTCTACTGGTATAGTCAGTACACCCTAGGACAGGTCTCCATTCAAAGGGCTCACGCAGGAGTTCCTAGTGCAACGCTTTAAAGTTGGGCCAAAATATTTCTTGTAGAGAGAAATCCTTGTCCAAATATTCATTACCACTAAAGTGAATGTGATACTTATA
Organism: Phyllobates terribilis; assembly: GCF_046119375.1. Lineage (NCBI taxonomy): Eukaryota > Metazoa > Chordata > Amphibia > Anura > Dendrobatidae > Phyllobates > Phyllobates terribilis. The sequence goes on from NW_027362765.1 coordinate 180,836,161, forward strand.
CGACTGTGCCTGGTTATTTAGCCCAGACACCTAAGCTGTCACCAACTGATATACAGTACAGACCAAAAGTTTGGACACCTTCTCATTTAGGCTATGTGCCCACGATGCAGAAATGAAGCAGAAAATTTCTGTAGCATATCTGCATCTCCCTGGCAGAAAAAACGCATGCCGATTGTGCATGCATTTTTCCTGCAGAATACATGCGGATCCACATGCGTTTCCGCATGCAGATTGACAAGCGCTTTCCAGGCGATAGCATCACTTGGAAAGTGCTTGACAACTAGGTCACACTATATAAATCCATGCAAACAGCATGGATTTATACAGTGTGAACCGTAAAAATTAAAACAAATAAAGCTATACTCACCCCCGAGGCCCCGGCGTGGCTGCAGCGCTCGTTCCTGTCTGGTTCCTGGCTGCCGGCATATCGCGAGACAGAGCGGTGAAGGGCCTGCGGTCACATGACTGACGTCACCGCAGGTCCTCAAGCGATGCCGGCATTCAGAGAGAAGACGCCGGACAGGTGAATATAACTTTGTTATTTTATTCTTTTTTTACAGGTACAATGGTACCCAGGTCTGGATGAGAGTCTCCTCTCCTCCAGAACTGTGTACCATCCGCACATAGAAGCCGCTTGTAGAAATGTACAGTCGCGGTTTCTATGTAAGTCAATGGCGGGAGTTCCGCTGCGCTAAAGTAAAATTAAATGACATGCTGCGGATTTTTGTACGCAGCATAAACGCTGCGGAAAAATCCGCAGCATGTGCATAGAACATGCGGAATCCCCTTGGGGACCATGGGGTGCGGATTACCTAGCGTTTAACAAGCGTTTACGCTGCGGAAATTCCGCAGCATAAACGCTTGAAAAACGCTACGTGGGCACCCAGCCTTAAAGATTTTTCTGTATTTTCATGACTATGAAAATTGTACATTCACACTGAAGGCATCAAATCTATGAATTAACACATGTGGAATTATATACTTAACAAAAAAGTGTGAAAACAACTGAAAATAGGTCTTATATTCTAGGTTCTTCAAAGTAGCCACCTTTTGCTTTGATGACTGCTTTGCACACTCTTGGCATTCTCTTGATGAGTTTCAAGAGGTAGTCACCGGAAATGGTTTTCACTTCACAGGTGTGCCCTGTCAGGTTTAATAAGTGGGATTTCTTGCCTTATAAATGGGGTTGGGACCATCAGTTGTGTTGTGCAGAAGTCTGGTGGATACACAGCTGATAGTCCTACCGAATAGACTGTTAGAATTTGTATTATGGCAAGAAAAAAGCAGCTAAGTAAAGAAAAACGAGTGGCCATCATTACTTTAAGAAATGAAGGTCAGTCAGTCCGAAAAAGTGGGAAAACTTTGAAAGTGTCCCCAAGTGCAGTTGCAAAAACCCATCAAGCGCTACAAACAAACTGGCTCACATGAGGACCGCCCCAGGAAAGGAAGACCAAGAGTCACCTCTGCTTCTGAGAATAAGTTTATCCGAGTCACCAGCCTCAGAAATCGCAGGTTAACAGCAGCTCAGATTAGAGACCAGGTCTATGACACACAGAGTTCTAGCAGCAGACACATCTCTTCAACAACTGTTAAGAGGACACTTTGTGCAGCAGGCCTTCATGGTAAAATAGCTGCTAGGAAACCACTGCTAAGGACAGACAACAAGCAGAAGAGACTTGTTTGAGCTAAAGAACACAAGGAATGGACATTAGACCAGTGGAAATCTGTGCTTTGGTCTGAGGAGTCCAAATTTGAGATCTTTGGTTCCAACCACCGTGTCTTTGTGCGACGCAGAAAAGGTGAACGGATGGACTCTACATGCCTGGTTTCCCAATGTGAAGCAAGGAGGAGGAGGTGTGATGGTGTGGGGGTGCTTTGCTGGTGACACTGTTGGGGATTTATTCAAAATTGAAGGCATACTGAACCAGCATGGCTACCACAGCATCTTGCAGCGGCATGCTATTCCATCCGGTTTGCGTTTAGTTGGACCATCATTTATTTTTTAACAGGACAATGACCCCAAACACACCTCCAGGCTGTGTAATGGCTATTTGACCAAGAGGGAGAGTGATGGGGTGCTACGCCAGATGACCTGGCCTCCACAGTCACCAGACCTGAACCCAATTGAGATGGTTTGGGGTGAGCTGGACCGCAGAGTGAAGGCAAAAGGGCCAACAAGTGCTAAGCATCTCTGGGAACTCCTTCAAGATTGTTGGAAGACCATTTCCGGTGACTACCTCTTGAAGCTCATCAAGAGAATGCCAAGAGTGTGCAAAGCAGTCATCAAAGCAAAAGGTGGCTACTTTGAAGAACCTAGAATATAAGACATATCAGTTGTTTCACACTTTTTTGTTAAGAACATAATTCCACATGTGTTAATTCATAGTTTTGATGCCTTCAGTGTGAATGTACAATTTTCATAGTCATGAAAATACAGAAAAATCTTTAAATGAAAAGGTGTGTCCAAACTTTTGGTCTGTACTGTACCTTGTGTTAAGGGGTTATCCAGCGAAAAGTAGTTATCTATACATAGGCGTGAGCTGACAGCCGCTCCATTCATTCTCCAAAGGACTGCCCTAAATGCCTGGCTTTTTTGGGCTGCCCTAAATGGAACGAGTGTAGTAGCGATCAGGCATGCACACTGTGTCTCCATTATAACAGGGATAAAAGAGCCCTGTTCTGCCCATTGGTGGGGGTCTCAGCTGTTGGACCCCCACTGATCTATGGACCGGTGAAAACATTTTCTCTGAACAACCTCCTCAAATGAAAAAAAAAAAAAAAAACAATCCGAGCAGCAATGAGCAGGGGGTCACTCCTTATGAAAAACTGAGTACAGCATTCAGAGTGGGCCTAGTAGCATTAACAAGTAGCAGCAGAATGTGATGAAAGTCCACTTACTGTACTTAATTATTAATACAACGTGTAAGACACGACAGGGTTACAGATTAACTAACCTCCAATAGTGCTCTCTTGGTATTCATGGAACTGGCCCTTGACAAAACGCAGGACAAGACTAGACTTCCCCACCGCAGACTCCCCTAATAAAACCAGTTTGAACTGGCAGATTTTATTGCCGGCAGCCGGCCCGTTTGGTCGAGCGCTTCCGCCTCGACCGGCCATTTCCCTGGGTTTTCACAAAACAGAAGCGAGGAGCCAGCGATGAAGGCACAGGGGGTGAGGGTGCCACTCAGATTGATGACAGTCTTGGTAAAGGCACGTAGGGCCCTAAAAGAAAAAAAAAAAAAAAAGAGAAAAAAAATGTAATGAAAATTCTTTAGTTACAAACATACTAAACAAAACCAATCAACACCCCCGGGTTAACAGGTTCACCATGTTGTGCCAGATTCATAACTTATCTCGAGGGTTCCTTGGAGACCTGCATTCACTTTTAGACAACCAATGTTCACAATATGGAAAAAAAGCTTCCCCAAGTAACAACAGCATAAATGTCATCACTTTGGTTAAACATTATACACAAGACAAACATTTTTCTACTTTCCTCCAAACACTATGTAGCTCAGGAACACAGTCTACATTGGGCTAGAGACACAAAACTGTTGCTATGCCGCAACAGCCAACCCAACCGTGGGTCCCCGACCTGAACAAGCAGACATGCAAGCCTAGGCTTGGCGTCTGGAAACTTACAATAAGAGAATGTGCACACAACGTTTAAGATGTATTGCAAGCAAGAGACGTTGAGAAGTCGCTGGCCATGTTTTTCCTGAAGAAGTTTTTCGTTACTCCTCTTCTGCTGTATTAGCAACTTTTTTCTCTTTTAAACTTGTCAAGTAGTTCCAAACCAAAGAAGAATGCTCACGTCTTAACAGTTTCATGTTTTCAAAGACCTGAACACATGAACAGCAAATTGTCTGAACCTTTGCATGGCCATATAAATTTTTTGTAGCATTTATTAAGCTTTTTTCAGGCTGTGTGCGCATGATCAGGATTTGAAGCAGAAATTTCCTGAGTGTTTCTGCATCTCCTTGGCAGGAAAAACGCTGGGCGTTTTTTGCATGCGGTTTTTGAAGCGTTTTTGTAAACCAATGAATGCTTTTTGGAGCTAAATAAAGTTATTTGGTGGGACATTGCTTAAACCCTTGGATTACCTTCAGAACCGCGATGAGTATATTGGTTAATTTAAATGATTAAAGAATGTGTCTGTTGTATTTCAAATAAAGTGTTTGCTCTGTGTCTGTTTATTTAACTCTTTAGTTTAATTAGGTTTGGTAATGAAAGGGTCTGATTAACACCTTGTCATCAACAAACAAAAGAGCTAGGTGTCAGCTAATCCCATTCACCCAATCTTCATTAGCATCTCTATTCATGTAATTTATGCAGCAGCTGTGAGCTGGTATTTTTAGCCTAGGAAGGTGCCATTATGCAAACATGGACCCTGGCCATTATTAACAGCTCAATGCTGGTTCATTAGCAGCTACATCCCCCCGATCAGCAACAAGCAGCTCTGGCCACAGCGTATTTTTGCAGCGTCCAAAACGGGGTGTTCTAATGCCGCACTTTTGTTGTCGGTACATGTGAATCCACCGCATATAATGACACTTCAAATCGGTCAAAATCTGCAGCGGAGACTAGCGTGTCTGCTACAGAAACCGACATGCTGCAGGTGAGTTTGGGTACGTGGCCACGATCAGGAGCCGCTGCAGGTTTAACGCTGTGTGTTTCTACAGCGTCAAACCCGCAGCATCCAGGTGTTACAGCATAGTGGATGGGATCTCTAGAAATTCCATGTTCACTATGCGTGCATATATGAGGCTGCGGATCACCAGTGGACACTGACATGCGGCACATCTTTCAGGACCGCAGCATGTCAAATTCTCTTCCGGAATCGCTAGTCTCCGCAACATAAATTTGAACAATAGAATGTATTGAATACGGTAAATACACATTGTTCAGTGAACACATGTGGATTTACCTGCGTTCAATAGAATGCAACGATTTGGACGCAGTAGAAAATATGCGTCCAAAGAGCTGCCACGTCCGGATCATGGGCTCAGAGCCTAAAATTTAGAAGAGAAAAAAAAAAAAAAGGCGTGGGCTCCAGCGTAATTTTTATAACCAGAAGAGGGAAAGCCGATCGCTGGGGGCTGATATTTTCTTAGCCTTTACTGGCTAGATTACAGGGCGACCCCAGAAAAAAGTTAACGTAAGGTCCCCCTATAAAATCTAACCAGCAAAGACTAAACTAGACAGCTGCAGGCTGATATTAATAGCCAGGGAAGGGGCCATGGATACTAGCCCCCTCCGCGGCTAATAATATCACCCCTCAGCAGTCCTAGAAATGGCGCATCCATAAGTTGCGCCAAGTCTGGTGCTTAGCCTCCGCTCTTTCCACTGCCCTGTAGAAGTTGAGAGTGGGGTAATGGGGTTGAGGTTCATGTCAGCCCAGGTTAGTAATGAGGGCATCTCCAAGACACCCCCATTACTAACCGCGTAGTAAAATGGTCACCGCTTTTTCAATAAAAAAGACACGACCAAAATAAAGTATTTTAATGAAATAAAAAAACACACGGATTTTAAAAAAAGGTTTCTATTGTACTGGATCCACAAAGCCCTCGATCTTCTGAAAAAAAAAGTAAAAAAAAAAAGAAAACAAAAAAAAAACCCACCATATCCTTCACCTGTCTGCAGTCAACTACGCAGTCCACGTACCGCCAACGATTGTCCCATGACGATCCTGGTCACTTCTACAGTAGTGACATCAGCAATCACTGATGTCACTGCTGTAGAAGACAGCAATGTATACTGTATATGTGTAAAATCACTCCTGTCAGTATACATTGCTGTGCAGGAGTGAGGACACTGGTGTTGATCAGCTCCTGAGTTTCCCACCCTGGCAACATTCTTGCGAATGTTCCCAGGGTGAGGTCACGTGAGCATCAGCTGATCGGTCACGTCACCGCAGGTCCTGCCTGTGAAAGACTGCTGGGAACGAGCGCGCTCCCAGCAGTATACCACTGGCTGCCAGGGACAAGGTGGACACCGGGGGCTGCCAGACAGGTGAGTATAAAGTTTTTTTTATAACTGCGGGTGCTATCCGGCTCTGCTGAGGAGAACTACTGCTCCCCTCAGCAGCGCCGCTCTCGCTGTTATCAGCGGGAGCGGCGGTTGGATGAGAGGAGCAGTAGTCCTCCTCTCCCGACCCAGGTGCTACCCACACCGCATTTCCAGAGCATTTCCCGCTCATTGACTTTATTTGAAACGCAGCAAATCCACAAGTATAGATGTTATACTTGCGGATTTTCTGCATTTCAATTAAAGTCAATGGGCAGGAAATGCTCCGGAAACACTTGGCATAATGGTCATGCTGCGTTTTTTTCCGCAATGCTAATCCTGAGCGGAAATTGTGCACAGAACATCAGGATTAGCATTGCTATAGCTGGCAGACCTATTAACAAGCGTTTTTGCAGAAAAACCGCTGCAAAAACGCATCGTGTGCACTTAACCTCAGGCGGCTTTCTACCTGAAAAATACGTGTGCTCACACCCCTAGGTCGGAAGTTGTGACTGTAAGATACTATAGGATCTGGTGAACCTAGCCCACACTTTTGTGACATCCATTGTCAATTTCTCCTCCGTGATTCATGCTCACTACACACAAAGCTAATCATACGTGTGCTAATGTACATTCTCCCTTTTGCCTTGTATACGTATATCCTGAAGCTCGTGATTTCTGCTCCCAAACTCAGTGGGACAGTAAAATAAGCCTGTACCACATAACCTGAATAATACATTGTAGCCCAATGTAAAGTGAGGACATCTCCTTTACGTAGAGGAAGACATGGTGATTGGCTTAGCCTAGTTTCTCTAGCCCATAGCAATCCGCTTGTCGAGGAGAGAGTAGTTGGGTATTTCTATTACATGCCAGCCATTCAAGTGATTGCCCAACACACTGCAGTTGATAGTCCTGGCTTGTAGATGGGGTCCTGAGCCCGGAGGGTAATTGGGTGTAAGCACAGTGATGGCTTTAGTAAAAGCACATGGTGATTGATGCTATGTTTTACTGCCATTTCTGTACATTTTACAGAATTATTAAATATATTGCTTTTAGTGCTTCACAGTAGTGACTAAAACTGGGATTTTATGGCTGCCAGAATCCGGCATCTGCATTGCTGGAAACAGCAAACATGACATAAAAGCTGATGAAACGATCCTGCTAACATCAGAAAAGATGCCAACAGCAGAGACGTGAAGGAAGCCTGGCACAGAAATGGTGCATTCCTCATTTCACTGAATAAGAATGCTTTTACAGCATTGTAGGTCATGTAACTGAGGATGGGAGAAACTGGAACGATGGGATGGATGTGACCAGAGCCGACAGCTTTTCTATGCGGAGATCATCAACAAAGGAAGGTCATTCCTACAATCCTGAAAAACGCACCAGTGTCCTATGGGACCATAATAGTCGGCTAACTGTCTGGTAACCACCTTAGATGAGCTCATCCTGTTCACCAAAAATCAGTGTGAAAATAGAAGTGTAGCTCTTGGTTTTTACTTTCATTTCTCCAATACTGAGTAATTACAAGAAAACATGTAATTCCATAGCGGTAGCATTAAGGTCCAGCTGCAGCCAGTCACATTTTGGGATGATGTTAAGGCTGAGCAACACAGGGCAATTTGTGGGCATTGCATTCAAGAAAAAAACAGGGTGTTTTGTGGTTGACCAACTGGCAGTACCAGGACAATGCGGTCACATTAAAGGTATTATCCAGGATTTCTATATTCATTACCATTGTTAGGATAGGTCAATGTCAGATCGGTGGAGGTCCTGCACCTAAAGGTCCCAATGATCAGCTGTTTGCAGTGTACAGAGCCAGGACGGCACGGCTACATAAACTATAGTGACCATTACCAGATACTGCAGCTCAGCTCCTATTCACTTAAAAGAAGCTTGGCTTCAGCACCCATCAACGGTCAGTCACCTGATTTGTGGGAGTCCTGAGTGTAAGACCCCTACTGATCTGATATTGATGAACTATCCTAAATGATAGATGATGGCTATAAAAGTCCTGGTGAACCATTTAAGTTCTGTGAGACTCAGCCCTGATTTCTGATCAAGGCTTTACCAAGCTTCACTGCATTGGCTTCTACACATCATGCTCGGAATGTCAAAGCAAATTTTACCCTTTTTCAATGTAAAATTCAGCTTTCCGGCTCATTGTTTCCTCTCTGAAGCCACATGGTCCATCACCCACCTGGGCCAATGACCTCAGCTTTAACCCTTGGAGCTCAAATCTTGCAATTTTAGCTGATGTAAATTACTGACCAAATTCTGAACCCACCCTAATGCATTTTCTGGCGCAGATATCCAAGGGGTAACGTTTCGCCTTGTGGAAAGTGACAAGTTAAACATGTCAAGGTGAGGAGACTTAAGCTGCAATGCTCCTCTGGGAAATATGCAAATTGTCTCTTCAAAGAGGAAGAGGACTAGACCTCTAGTGCCATCCATAGGAAGTAGCAATCCTAAAAGTTAATATCGACTAACGAGCCTTGTCACATGACTAAGGATAAAAAACAAAATCTCAATTTGCAGACATTATTTCGGGGTACTGCCCCTCATCAGTGCAAAGTGTGAGGTCTGGTTTGGCTGGGTGAGAGGCGTCTGACCGGGATCCAAGGGGTAACGTTTCTCCTTGCGGACAGCGACATGTTCAGCAGGTCAAGGCACAGGTGAATGTCCTTCACTTCCCCCAGCTGACTTGTTGTGGATTATCAAGCAAACAAAGGGCTATTGTTATCTCCTCAATCCAACCATTGTCATTGTGCCATGGGCTCATCCACCTGATAACTGTCTCTATCCATTCAGGATCCATCTCCAAGTGCCACAACCAAGCATTACAGAGGGCAATGCATAAACCGCTCCTAATACAATATTACACATTGGACCCTGTATGGAAAAATACCAGTCCATATCAGATTATGCTTGTAAAGGCCACCTATTCTAGCATTCTGATTACTAGCAAAATTGTCAATAGTGTAATTAATCTGCCACATACCCATGTGACAATTGTGTCACCATTTTCTGCGATCAGTAACTATTTAATAAGTGCCTAAATGCACTTTTTGTTGATACAATTTTGTGGCACATATTACATTTTGATTTCTGTAAAATTATTATATATTTTTTTTAAAACTAAATATGTATATATATGCATGTAGTGTGAGTGGTTTAATACACTCACCTACTGCCGCCATCCAGCACTGTTCTGCTCACTCTATACTGTGTGAACCGGGGGTCTCTTTTTCAATGTAAGCCTATGAGCCTTGTTCTAACGTTCCACAGGCTTACATTATGAAAGCCACTTCGGGGTCACACAGAGCACAGTGTGACCCAGAGAGTCTGCAGAGGGATGAGGTCACTCAGAAGAGGAGCAGAACAGCACTGGATACTGGAGAAGGTGGCAGTAGACGAGTATATTAATACACTATGCTACATGCACGTACACACAGGTTTAGTAAAAAAAAAAAATAATAATAATTCTTACTTTTTTAAGGGGTAAAAATACCCTATAAATAAGCTTCTTACTGATTTTAATAGAAAACAGTTTGGTGTTTTTCCACATTTGTGTTCAAGGGGAAAAAAAAAAGTAATATGTCAATTAATTTCAACCTAGGAAACGCGATCCCCGTTTGCCTACCAAATCATTTAGAAACAAATCAAATGCTCCACTCAACAGCAAAAAAAAAAAATGACCTAAGTTTACCATTCCAACATGTACCACACTGATCAAGGTGTCAATTTCAACTATTTAATGTCCCTAATGTGCCTAGTTCGGGGAGGGGGCATACTTACCTGCCAGACCCGCTACCGAGCCTCCACACTGTGTGCCATGTTCCCCTGTCTTGTTTAAGTGATGTGACCGCTGCAGCCTATCAGCAGGCACTGATCAGCTGCAGCCTTCACATTCCATACGGACACCAGGATGTCATTACTAACATTATAGCCACTTGTGTTACTACTTTTTCTGTAACACTGCTCAGTTTTCACTTTCTATTGTTTTTTCCCTATGTCCTGTTAACCATTACTTTACTAAATTGACTTCTCTGGATTGGAAAAAAATTTTAGCAAACGAACGAATACAAAAAAAAAAAAAATCCTGTTAATGCCTGTAAAAGTATAGTTCCACCATGGCAACACACCGTGTCTCGCCCTATGACTTCTATACGTCATACCAAACCATCAAGTGGACAACCCTAAGTGTTGGCACAAGTCCGAGGTGGACATTATTCAGAGAAGGTGCAGTTGCAACAGAGCTTAGTCCAAGTGCTGTAAAAGGGTGCCAACTTTTTCCACCCAGTGCCAACATTGGTGACAGATCTCAATTATCAATGAGACTCTTATTGAGCCAAATTTATTATATTTATCACCTTCCAGGAGTCTCTACTTGAAATCTCTCTCAGCCAGACTACAGCCTGTAAGCGGCCCACCCCAAACTGTCTCTTGTGCAGAAGGACAGAAGAGATACTGTGTGCGAGTCTACATTTCAGCTTTAAAAATGCCATCTATACATCAGCCGCTGCAAAAAGCCTATAGACATAAACCAGGCCGGCTTGAGGTTTTATGTGGTTCCTTGGGCGATAGAGTTACGGTGGGCCTCTCTTTGCATTTGATTCTTCCTCTTCACCTCTCAAAAGCTGGAACGCTCTTGCAGCACAAGCGGAAATTTTAACAATGCTATTTTGGGGTCCATACGACTTTCTGATCATTTGAATGGATTTTTTTTTTGGTGGGGGTTCAAATTGCAAGAAAAAAAATACTGCAATTTTGATCCCCACCATTTTTAGTGCAAGGGATATATATTTTATTAGTTCACATCGTTATGCATGCAGCGATGCCAAATAATTTTTCATTTTTTAGATTTTATTTGTTTTAGAGTAAAAAGGGTATCGTGAATTTTTAGAAAAAAAAATAGTTTGTTTCCCTTTGGAAACAACTTGCGATCAATTGATTGCTTGTACAGTACACTACAATTACGACATGCAGGGCTTGATAGGTGTACAAACATGGCAGACACAGGCCTAGAGTTCAGTGGGTATCAGAGTGGATACTTTTCCCCATTTCCATCCTCTTAAATGTTACAATCACAATTGATAGTGGCATCAAAGAAGTTACTGTGATTGGAGATAGCCCTACTAGAGAGCCTGCAAAATCCCTGCCGCACATGAACCACAGTGGTCAGAAATTGTAGAGTGGTCCCCTCAGGTGCGGGGGATCCCAGAACTTGTTTGGATTCAGCAGATGCTGATGCTGGCCCTGGGCATGAATAAATACCAATATCAAATATGCATGAGCAGCAGCTATATTGTTCAAAATGGAGCTCGTCAAATGCTCATCTCCAAGGTGTTTAATATTTGGACATCTCAGAATCAGCAAATACGATTACATCCATGGTTGGGGGTTTAAGCAGCGGAGCTCGAACATTAAAAACTTTAAAAGCTGGCCTTATGTGGAGTGAATCTTTAGGGTATGTGCACACGATCAAGAGCTGCAGTGAGTATGAAGCTGCGTGTTTATGCAGCGTTAAACCCGCAGCGTCCAGATGTTACAGCATAGTGGATGATTTCTAGAAATCCCATGTCCACTTGCGGATCACTCACGGAGACGGACATGTGGCGCGACATTCCAGACTGCAGCATGTCAATTTCTCTTGCGGGTCCAGATGCGGGCTTTCCCAATAGACCTAATCTCTATGAGGAAAGTCTGCATGTTAAAGAAATAAATTGTATTTATTATATATATAGCGCCCAGAGGAAGCCGCCGGCGGCTGTTCCGCAATGTCTGGGCCGCATGCCCTTTCATTTCACCAAAATGACCACCACCCATAGATAGACCAGTGTCACACAATTGAGGAAACCCTTTACCCCAAACTACAACAACACTGACAAAATCCAGAGTTCGAGACAATAAAGAAACAGACAAAAGATCAGGGCTGGGTGTAAGACAAGTACATAAAGCACATCTTGGGACTGTCCAGCTATGTCACTATGTCACAGAGGAATGTAGTTTCAATGTCAGAGCACTGATCGTGCACAGTTTTCTTCCTGGGACTGTGGACAGTAAACAGTCACTACTTCCTCTACCCGTAAGGAAGTGGAGTTAAGCAAAATTACCCAAGTCACTATGGCTAAAAAAAAAATAGCAGACCTTGTACTACTTAAGCCTATAATTAAGAGGGGTTTTCCAGGATAAGGATGGCCTTCCCCTAAAAGGCTCAGCTGCAGGGGATATCAACTTCACCAGTACATTTTGTAACGTCTGTGCCTGGGACTGCAACTCACTCCTGTTTACCAGGTGTAGCTCCAAGTAAATAGTCATAATGGGCCCTCACATAGTCCTCCATACAGAAACACAGGCCCCCACAAAGTCCTCCATACAGAGAGAAGGGCCCCCACATAGGGATGTCATTTCTGGTGTTGCGGGACAAATATAACCACCCTGCGGGCCATAACTGGCCCACGGACCTGAGTTTGACATGTATGGCCTAGTCTAGGGACCGTTAATATGGACAGTTTCACACAACAGTAATTCAGGAACATTTCTGCACAAATATTAAGGCTGAAGGTTCCAGCCTGCCCAGGATCTATGAGAGGGGTCCGTTCAGGTCATTAGACCCACCTTTGCTCAGGAAATGCCCAGAAATGTGACGTTATCCAGCGCCGCTCACTTCTGCATCGTGAGCCATTAGTTATCTGTAGAGAAGAGATGGATTTGAGGAAATCCATGAATTTGAATCCTAAAAATACCCTGTTCAGATGACTGGAAGGAATGAGTTTTCAGTCACAGAAGGTTCTGCAATTAAATCTATGGATTCACCCTTATTTGCTAAATTATGCCATTAAGAAATTGGCCTAAGCACCGTCATACATGCTGAACGCAATGCTGCTGCATGGTACATGGCTGCACAGCACAAAGGTGGTGCCACTTGGCAAGTGTGGAAAACACTTCTTTGCCTTAATAGCTATGAGAAATTTTTTTCCATGGCCTAAACCATTTGTTACGCCCTAACGCTCATCCACATAGCGAAAAAATCTCATTAGATAAGTCTACAAAACAGAATATCAAGTAACGATACAGAGAAAAAGAGGGAAAGTCATCGAAAAAACTGCTACCATTGTTGCCATATTAAAATCTATGTCTCCCAAATGCCAAGAGAGGATGATAGCACATCTCCACGATCTTCTGGGGTCCATCATAGGAGCCTTCCACTGGAGATATACAATAACTCAAGCGTCATCTTGTAATCAGCCTTCTCAGGCGGCTGCTATTCTGGGGAAACTTGTACAGCCAAACAATTGTCTCAAGACGAGTGATAATAGACCCAAATGTTGCTTAAATTACGGTCAACACTGTACTTGGTGGTGTATTATACGGAAGAAAAAGGACTACAAATTGCATTAAATCTCCCTCAAGTGTTGTATCTAGTTCTTGACTATTGAATCATATGGACATCACAGGGGGTTCCTTCACTTGTATCCCCCCTTAATTAGCCAAAGCAGGAGACCCTGATTATGTATTACATGGTCACCACTAATGTCTGCTATATGTTGGAAATTTTAGGATGTGATTGCCAAGGTCTTTGTTACTTTAGAGGCCCCCTTTATTTATAACGGAAAACCTCAAATGTCAACATGAAAGCCTTGAACCTAATGACTAGGCAGAGCCCCAGCGCACATTTACAGACAACAGAATTGTCTGCAGGCTTGATTTCTTAGAAAACAGAAAAGCAGAAAAGATATGCATTCCTGGTAAGCATCACATCACAATACAGCAGCCCAGGACACCCTCCCCCACAGACACAGCCGATGTCACATCCCACCACAGGGGTCCAGGAGCCCCCCAGCACGGCTGGCATCACGTCCCACCACTACTTTAACCCAGGAACCCCGACACGGCCGGTGTCACATCCCACTTCAGTGGACTCGGACTGCCGGCAGAGCAGACGTCACATCGTACTACAGTAGTACAGGAGCCCCCCCCACAGACAAGGCTGGCGTCAGGTCCTATTACAGGACCCCCAGCATCACGTCCTACCACCAAAGTGCTGCTCTGTACTTCATGCCTCACAACAGACCTGGGAATCTAAATTTCTGAAGAATAAAACACTCATTTTGATTTCTCTTCCATATTTCACAAGTGATCAGCAAAAGGAAATCTGTAGTTGTCATATTCTGTTCAGTCATCAGTCTGTATGGGCTTAGTAATCTAAATCTGGAGGTTAGACTTTCCACCAGGTTCTGAGTCATCCATTAAAGTCTCACGTCACCGGATGGAAAAGACTTGACCAGCAATCAACACATGCAACCATGTTCAAAGGTTCTCCTTACAGCACACCGGTGTAGCATTACAGTAACAAGAAGCAGGTAGAAAAATATCAACAATCTCCCTCTAGAAACCACCTACAAGACTGAGCCCAAGATTGGAAACCTGAGGTCAGATTTATCCAAGGGTCTTTAATATGAGGCCATGGTAAAGTAGTTCAGGACTAGGGACATGCACTACAAGGACGCAGAAAAGGAGACTGCTCCTCGGATTTTTGCTTTCAGGGTCTTAATTATGTTTTTGGGGATTTAATTAGCTGTAGTGCACATTGCTGTGGAAGCCCAAGCTCTGAAGACCATTGGGCTATGTTTACACATCAATGATTTGTCAATGGCAGAAATCAGAGGCCAACAGTCTGCTTACAGCTGTGGACCCCCATTTGATGGGTCTAACCTACAGGCTTACCATCAGGAATAGTTCTGTATAATGAACTCATCATGTGGATGATTTTTCGCATGACAAAGACATTTTTTATGGAGTGTGTGAACAGGGTTAAAAAATATTCAGGATTCTGACTCAACAGGCCGACAGAAAATGCCCCTGCATGTACAGGCGATCCATGGACGGTCACCGCTGCAGCAGTCACACTACATTCCCCTCTGGAAGAGTCAGGAAACCAACAGGACAATAATTAACCATACAGAAAAATAATGGGGTTCCAGTAAGTTTTTATTTTTAAAGCTTGGTTTGTATTTGACTATTCAAGGTAATTCTGCAGTCTCAAAAAAATAAAAAAAGTTTCATTTTAATAACTATGCCTCTTTTAGGATCTTTTACAGATCAGTAAATTTCAGTTAAAGAAAGTGTCATCTGGTGGTGTCGCTATGACCGGAGAGACGTTGGCATCGAGTAGAAGTGAGATATTACATGCTTTTGTGCTAATCAAAGCGTCCATCACATGACCCGTTATTAGAGACCCCGACATAACAGGGCCATTCGTAGGTATAGATTCTCTATTCAGATCAAACTTCTTACCTGCATCTTCCAGAATGAACAGGTATAGAAGGAACTATATGCGACTCGCGCAGACAATACCATAGGCAACAAGCAGTTATAGGATTGCCGAGAGAGGAAAGTCCTGCAGGAAATGTAATAAAGGAAAATACCAGGCTAAACCGATTCACGACATTATGCTGAGCGCAGGACTGAGGGAGCGAGTGGTGTGACAGACCCCCGGAGGGAGAATCCATGAGGCATACACTATCCTCTCCGCCCTGCAATTAACAAAGCAAAGTGTCTCATTTCTACATGATACGGTCCCTTACACGGTCACTGCACCGCCAGGCAGCGTGACCTCATTTCATAGTGAGCCAAGTAGAAAAATCACACGTCACTTTATTCTCCACTATGTTGTCTGACCATTGAAAAAAGTCACTCCGAATTCCCGGGAGTCTCCCTTCTGTCTAGCTTGCTGTGAAATGTAATCTGTTTCCAGCATCCGAGATGCCACGATGGATTACAGGAGGTGGTGGCGGGGCCTGGTCATACTGCATACAGGCATAAGAGAGGAAGGAGAGCCAATGGTAGGTGCAATGAAAACTGGGAAGAATTGAAGGAAGTTCATGCTCCTATAGTGCTGGCAGAATGTTGATAAAAGTAAAACGGTCCACCCCAAAAGATCATGAAAATGGGGTCAGTCTTGGGACATATTGGTCTGTGTGGCAGAATCAGTTTTAACTTGTTGTGGCGGAAGAAGGTAGCAAGTCCCAGCGGCCCCCACAGAAGTGGGACCAGCACCTGTGAGACCTCTCCTGCCCAGGCAGAATACCAACCTCTGTCACCAGGCCAGTACAGCACAATGTGCAGCCATCACCTGGAGGAAATCATGCGGATCAGCCCATAGCTCTTCTGCTGCTTCAGTGACCAGACATGACCTCAGAGAACGCAGTGCAAACTGGGACTTGTAGTCCCACACCAGCTGTGGCGCCGGATAATACAAATAATAAGGTCTATGGGACGGTTCCTATTCACAATCCCGGTAAAGCCAGTCACTCCTATCCCGCTGCCCAGGACACACTCCTATGGCGTCAGCTGGCCAGGCCTGCAGTCCGTAACACTCCCTCACACACCGGCGCCCCCTCTGTATGCAGCAGGCCTCAGCTAACACCCCGGACTCACCGGTCTGCTTGTATCTGCCTCCTCACTCCCGCCGGGAGACCCTTCTCTTCTTCCTTCTCCTCCGGCCTCAACTTCCGCCTTTCCTGTGCCACTTCCGGGTACACCCCACTGTCATCCGTTCTGATTAGTGTGTTCTGTAAACTGACAGCGGCGTCAGCCAATCACAACTTCAACTTGTCAAAGTCACGCCACTTTTTTCGGAAGTGATGTAATAGACGTGGTGGAATGCGGAAATGGTGTCGGAGTGGATGATGGGAGTTGTAGTTTCTCCTAGAGGAAGTCTAGTGATTGCGCTTGAATTTGTATAACGAGTGCGTGGGGCGGGCGGGGCTGACACTGGCCGGCTCAGCAGGAGGCGGGGCTGACACTCGCCGGCTCAGCAGGAGGCGGGGCTGACACTGGCCGGCTCAGCAGGAGGCGGGGCTGACACTCGCCGGCTCAGCAGGAGGCGGGGCTGACACTGGCCGGCTCAGCAGGAGGCGGGGCTGACACTGGCCGGCTCAGCAGGAGGCGGGGCTGACACTGGTCGGCTCAGCAGGAGGCGGGGCTGACACTGGTCGGCTCAGCAGGAGGCGGGGCTGACACTGGCCGGCTCAGCAGGAGGCGGGGCTGACACTGGTCGGCTCAGCAGGAGGCGGGGCTGACACTGGCCGGCTCAGCAGGAGGCGGGGCTGACACTGGCCGGCTCAGCAGGAGGCGGGGCTGACACTGGTCGGCTCAGCAGGAGGCGGGGCTGACACTCGCCGGCTCAGCAGGAGGCAGGGGCTGGCAAGTGCCAGCTCTGTGGTAGGCGGGGTCGACACTTGCCAGCTCTGTGGTGGGCGGGGCCGACACTTGCTATCTCTGTGGTGGGCGGGGCCAACACTTGACAGCTCTCTGGTGGGCGGGGCCGACACTTGCCAAGCTCTGTGGTGGGCGGGGCCGACACTTGCCAAGCTCTGTGGTGGGCGGGGCCGACACTTGCCAGCGCTGTGGCGGGCAGGGATGACACTGGCAGACTCTGGTGGGCGGGGCTGACAATGATATCGGTCGATATCAGTGGAAAAATAAAGGAAATGTCTGTTTTTTTATGACTACACATTATAAAGGCTGTGTGCCCACGATGAGATTGTGGTATTTGACGCTGCATATTTTTGCTGTGTCAAAAACGTGGCGTCTTACAGTTCCAGCAAAGTGGATGAGCTATAGAAATCTCCTGCCCGCTGTGCTTCTTTCTAACGCAGCGTAGTGCGTGTTTCAAATCCACAATATGACAATGTCTCTTGCAGGTACGCTGAGTTTTCTGATGCATAAACGCACTAAAAATGCATGTAACTCACAAATGAATTTTTGTCAAAGCCAAATAGCAGGAATCAAGTAGCTGGGCATACTCACCAGTGCCCACTTAGTTTCAAATAGATATAGCAAAAAAGGGGGGAAATAAAATATAACCTTTAATAAATCTATATTAAAATACCAAATATCCAACAATTAAAATATGACCAGTAAACAAGGTGTATCTCTGGTTAACTGGTCCAGACTGGGATCGTCCCAGATAATGCGCCAATAACCTCCACCCTTTTGTAAGATGAGCACAATCTACTAGTCTAACATCTCTACAAGGCCACGTTCACACGTTCAGTATTTGGTCAGTATTACATCAGTATTTGTAAGCCAAAACCAGGAGTGGGTGATAAATACAGAAGTGGTGACGAGTTTCTATTATACTTTTCCTCTGATTGTTCACTCCTGGTTTTGGCTTATAAATACTGATAGAAAATACTGACCAAATACTGAATGTGTGAATGTGGCCTTAGCCTAACTGCTTGGCATAGGAACAGGGCAGTACTATAGTGTCAGCAGTGATCATATTCATAACAAAACCACTAGTTCACATGCGACTCATAACTTCACAATGTCAAATGACACAGGAATATTTGTACAAATTCCACTAATATTGCCACTGTCATTTGGTGTTGTGAAGTTAGTCTCAAAAACTCTCAGGCCGGACAAGAAGGGCATTAATCAGAGAGGCAGCAGAGAGACCAAAGGTAACCCTGAAGAAACTGCAGTTCCCAAGCTGAGACTGGAGTATCTGCCCACACGACCACAATAAGCCGCACACTCCATAGAGGTGGCCTTTATGGAAGAGTGGGCAGAAAAAAGCCTTTACTTACAAAAATTGTAAGGCTTGTTTTGAGTTTGCCAAAAGAGATGTGGGAGACTCCCCAAATGTATGAAGAAAGGTGCTGTGGTCAGATGAGACCAAAATTGAACTTTTTGCCCATTAAATGAGTTGTCCAGTACTTTTTACTATGGCCCAAGTGTCCCCCAATGTATTTACCCTGTTCAGATAAGGGTTTTTGTAAATACCTTTCGTTGTCCTTCTGGCCTGTCAGTGGCGCTATCACTGTCTGCTCAGAAGCATCACGTGACCCCTGGCTGCAGCCGGCTCTTCCTTCCGCTGATGTCACGACAAGTGAGGTGTGACATCAGTGACGTGGTGGATGCTGGGTTGTGGGCAGGGTTACCCCGCGCGTCACACCCAGCATCCACCGCACGCTTTCCCAATGAATGAGGAGAGGGAAAGCGCGCAGTGGATGCTGGGTGTAACACGCGGGATAACCCCACCCACAGCCCATCACTCACTGTGGAGCGCAGCACTGAGTCATGCCTGGCTGAACTTTATGTGACATCAGGAGATGCCAGAGCCGGCTGCAGCCGGGGGTCACGTGATGCTTGTGAGCGGCCGGCCACAGCGCCGCTCACAGACCAGAAGGGCAACGAAAGGTATTTACAAAAACCTTTATCTGAAGAGGGTAAATACATTGGGGGACATTTGGGCCATAGTAAAAAGTACTGGACATCTTCTTTAAGGTAAACACAAAGTCTGACACCAAGCCAACACTGCTCATCACCCCAAGAACACCATCCCCACAGTGAAACATGGTGCCAGTGTAGCACCCTGAGGATTCGGCTGCTACAGGAGTATTGCACCTCAACCCAGAGGTGTGATATTCCACTCCCGGGTAAGGATGGAGTGTGGATCTGAGCTCAGTCAGCTGCATGCACTACACACATCCCATTTCCGAGGAACAGGCCGACGGTACTCCCACTTAGAAATGTGCAGGTACGACCGAGTCTGTTCCTGGCTGGAGTGGGAGGGGGGTGGTACATCCCATGTAGTGTAGGGGCAGATAGGGGGAGCAGCCTGGGTAAAGATAGGAGCTCATTGGGTGCTGGTCACCTGAGCTCACACATAGAGGGTGTATATAAGGTGGGCACCAACTAAGATCAGGGTCAGATGCAGAGAACAAGACAGCTGCAGAGGAGCAGACAGCAAGACAGCTGCAGAGGAGCAGACAGCAAGCAGAGAGGAAGTCAGCCTGCAGCAAGAGAGAGACCCTAAGTGAGAGAGGAGCAAAGAAGGAGTACCCAGAGGGGAAAACAGAGAGGACCCAAGAACCCAAATTAAAGCACTGGGTGAGGAGTCGGCACAGGGTACCGGAACCCAAGCTGGTGGGGGCAGAAAACACACCCCAGCCAGAGACCGGAGACCGTGGGCAGCGTTTGTCACGGTCACCCATCACATCCACCCCGAAGGCACACCACATGAAGGGTCAGGGAACCCAAGGCCAAGGGTGTCCCAACAGAAGGCCCGAGGGAGCTGGACCTAGGTGGATTACTGGTGGGGACGGCCAGAGAACGGGACAGAAGGAGAGCTCAGGGTCACGCTCCGGACTTGCTTGGGGGTTGGCTGGATCCAGGACCTGGTGGACGCAGCACGGCTCGGGTGGTCACTTGAAGCTGGAGTGACCGGAACATCAGCAGTGAGTAAATACCCTAAACTGCACAACCCGACTCTGTCTTCCTTTAACATCTATGCTGCACCACTACAACCCCCATCCTCTGCACCTGACCCCCTGAGGCTATACCCCACCCGTTGGGGGTTATACCATCACAAGCTGCACTACACCATCAGCCTCAGCGGACCCTGCTGCAGCGGCGGCCACAGTGACCGCATCACAACGGGTGGCGTAGTCGACACAAAAGAACTCTTAATAACATCTGTAGGACTGCCACATTACAACTGAGTTTGACACCCTGGGCACGGACCGGGTCACAGCCACTCGGAAGACTACAACCCCCATCTGATCCGGCTCCGGATATTCCCCTCAAAAAGGAATATGTCCCAGGGGGCGCGTCAACTTTGGCGTAGTCGGCAGGATTACGTGCCCGCAACACCCGGGTACTGCGTGCCTGAAGAAAAGTGCAAGTTTACCTCAGAAAGAAGTCTCCCGCCGGTTCCGGAGGGTCCACGCCATCGGACTCCATCACCAGTCGTTTCCCGCCGATTGTCCGCCATTTCCAACTTGTTCCCGCCATCTGCAGAGTTTCCCGCCACTGGGCGACGCTTCCCGCCAAAACCGCAGATTTCCCGCCTTGGAAGAGCAGCGGACGCCATTATGGGCGTGCCAAAGGAGGGCAAGAGGCCACCTCCCATCGTGGGCCGGGACAGAAAATGGCGCCAAAAGTGGAAACCGCCCCCACCAACAGAGACTGTGATGCTAGAGGTGTCTGTCAGCGTGAAAGAACTACCCCTGGAGCTGACAGTCACCGAGTTGCCCCGGGACCGCCCTCGAAGGGGGAGGAGACGAAAGAAAAGAGCAAAGATGGGTGTCGCTTGGAGCAGTCTGGAGCGAGCGCACCCGGAGGCAAGAAGTCTAACGAGGAGTAGCGGAGAAGCTTACCCGGATATGGAGAGAAAGCAGAACAGCACCGGCCCGCTGGCCAGGAGTCTGCTAAAGACCGAGGAAGGAGAGCAGAGCAGCACCGGCCCGCTGGCCAGGAGCCTGCTGGAAGAAGAGCAGAGCAGCACCGACCCGTTGGTCAGGAGCCTGCTGGACACCACGACCCCACTAGGCCTAGTGGAGGTCCTTGCACAGCTCCCCCGAGACCGGGAGTGTGCACAGACTGCCCTGGAGGGCCTCGCACGGAGGATGGCCCGGGTACAGCGCGAGATACTGGCGGAGTGGAGCCGGGAGATGACCCAGCAAGCTGAGACCAGTCAACGGAGCACGCTACCCTGGAAGAGGAAGCAGACCGCCTCTGAGGATGGCGCGGGAGGACCAAAGGCCGGAGACGGCGCCGAGAAGGGAGCCGAACGCATGGAGGCAGGTAAAGGGGACGCCTATACCCCAAGCCGAGAAACCGCCCACCTGCCCCAGCTCCCCGTCGCAGAGCCCGAAAGTCCCCCTGCTGTGCCCGTAGCCGCCATGTCACCGCTATGGACTAGGCCCCGACCGGAAGCCGCCGCAGCGACCCCTGTGACGTCACGCGCCTCGACCCGGAGCGTGACAAAGCAGGAAATACCACCAGCCTGGTCGCAAGGCCTAGTACCCCCGGGCGCCGCATCACCAACAGCGCCCCCTACCTCCGCGGAGCCTCCGGCCTGGCCGCAAGGCCAGGTAGCCCAGGGCGCCGCCGTCCTGACGGTGCCCTTCACCTTCCAGGTGCCCCAGGCCTGGCCGCAAGGCCTGGGCAACCCGGGCGCCACCACCACCGCGCCCGCACCCGTAAAACCAAGGGTGCCGCGTCTGGGAGAGGACTTGTTTGCCCAGCACACGTGGCCGGACGGGCAGCCTTTCATCTGGCCCCAGAAGTATTACGAACTGGAGCACCAGAGGAGGGTTGGGGCCATGTGTGCACCCCTGATTCCGGCTCCGAAGCCCGTAATAAGGATCTCGCCCCCGCTAGCGGAAGCACAGTTTGAGTGGGACCCCACCGGAGAAGATCTAATGGGGTTCACTCAGGAAACTAGGGCAGCTGCAGCAGAGCGCGCTGAGTGTTGCCGACAGCAGCTCGAAGAGTTCGCGAGGGAGCGGAGAGAGAGGCGGGTCCGGGAACAACAGGCCCAAATAAGGAGCGCCGAGCAGAAGAGCCGGACCAGGAGGGACCCCCGTGCAGCGCACAGTCCCCGTACCACCGGGACTGTAATCAAGTTTAACCAGCAGCACGGGTGGGGCTTCATCAGAGACAACAACACCCTCGGCGACGTCTTTGTCACGCGCAGAGACGTGGAATCCCATCTGCCGGAGGGGCACAGAGGTCGTGACCTTTACATCGGGGACGAGGTCACCTTCACCCGGCACAAGTGTGCCAAAGGACCTTATGCCCTCCACGTGCACCGCCTGACGGAGGAGGAGTTGCAGTGCGGGGAGGAGGAGCAAGAGGACCCGGACGGGTCTGAAACTAGAGCCAAAGGTAACCAAAAAGCAAGAGCAGGAGGACGCCGTCGCTAAGGACAGCGAAGCAGGAGCTGTATATAGTTGCCCGTCGGGGCACAGTGAACTGAAACTGAAACCGTAAAACTGAAACTGTTACTGCAAATATAGTCCCCGTTGGGACCAGCATGTGTGAACTGTTACCCGTTTAACCCCTAAATCCCACTGACCGAGGACTGAGAGCGGTCATTCCTCCCCAATACCTGGCCGAGGACTGAGAGCGGCCAACTTCCCCTGTATATAGTTGCGCGTCCTAAAGCGCCCCCTACCGGTTTTATAGGAAAACCAGTTTTTCTAAGAGACTGTCGTACTTTTCCCGGACACACGTTGCACAGTGTCCGGAGGAGGAACCTGAAACAAGAAACGACTACGAGAATGTTTATATGAAAAGTTTTATATGATGTTTTATATGTTTATGTTTTATAAAAAAAAAATGTATGTTTGGTGTTTTATGTCTTACAGCCCGAGGACGTGCTGTGATTTACCAGGGGGGAATGTAGCACCCTGAGGATTCGGCTGCTACAGGAGTATTGCACCTCAACCCAGAGGTGTGATATTCCACTCCCGGGTAAGGATGGAGTGTGGATCTGAGCTCAGTCAGCTGCATGCACTACACACATCCCATTTCCGAGGAACAGGCCGACGGTACTCCCACTTAGAAATGTGCAGGTACGACCGAGTCTGTTCCTGGCTGGAGTGGGAGGGGGGTGGTACATCCCATGTAGTGTAGGGGCAGATAGGGGGAGCAGCCTGGGTAAAGATAGGAGCTCATTGGGTGCTGGTCACCTGAGCTCACACATAGAGGGTGTATATAAGGTGGGCACCAACTAAGATCAGGGTCAGATGCAGAGAACAAGACAGCTGCAGAGGAGCAGACAGCAAGACAGCTGCAGAGGAGCAGACAGCAAGCAGAGAGGAAGTCAGCCTGCAGCAAGAGAGAGACCCTAAGTGAGAGAGGAGCAAAGAAGGAGTACCCAGAGGGGAAAACAGAGAGGACCCAAGAACCCAAATTAAAGCACTGGGTGAGGAGTCGGCACAGGGTACCGGAACCCAAGCTGGTGGGGGCAGAAAACACACCCCAGCCAGAGACCGGAGACCGTGGGCAGCGTTTGTCACGGTCACCCATCACATCCACCCCGAAGGCACACCACATGAAGGGTCAGGGAACCCAAGGCCAAGGGTGTCCCAACAGAAGGCCCGAGGGAGCTGGACCTAGGTGGATTACTGGTGGGGACGGCCAGAGAACGGGACAGAAGGAGAGCTCAGGGTCACGCTCCGGACTTGCTTGGGGGTTGGCTGGATCCAGGACCTGGTGGACGCAGCACGGCTCGGGTGGTCACTTGAAGCTGGAGTGACCGGAACATCAGCAGTGAGTAAATACCCTAAACTGCACAACCCGACTCTGTCTTCCTTTAACATCTATGCTGCACCACTACAACCCCCATCCTCTGCACCTGACCCCCTGAGGCTATACCCCACCCGTTGGGGGTTATACCATCACAAGCTGCACTACACCATCAGCCTCAGCGGACCCTGCTGCAGCGGCGGCCACAGTGACCGCATCACAACGGGTGGCGTAGTCGACACAAAAGAACTCTTAATAACATCTGTAGGACTGCCACATTACAACTGAGTTTGACACCCTGGGCATGGACCGGGTCACAGCCACTCGGAAGACTACAACCCCCATCTGATCCGGCTCCGGATATTCCCCTCAAAAAGGAATATGTCCCAGGGGGCGCGTCACCAGCATCATGCTGTGGGGATGTTTTTTTGTCAGCAGGGACAGGGAAAATGCCCCGAGTCAAGGGGGAAGATGGATGGTGCGAAATACAGGGATAAACCTATTTCAGTCTGTCAGTGATTTTAGACTGGGACGGAGGTTCACCTTCCAACAAGACAATGACCCAAAGCATACTGCTAAAGCAACACTTGAGAGGTTTATGGAGAAACCTGTATCTGTTTTGGAGTGGCCTAGTCAAAGCCCAGACCTTAATCCAATTGAGAATCTGTGCTCAGACTTGAAGATTGCTGTTCACCAGAGGAAACCATCTAACTTGAAGGAGCTGAAGCAGTTTTGCCTTGAGGAATGGGCAGAAATCCCAGTGGTAAAATGTGGAAAGCTCATAGAGACTTATCCAAAGCGACTTGTAGCTGTAATTGCCGCAAAAGGAGGCTCTACAAAGTACTGACATTAGGGGGGTGAATAATTCTGCACACTGAAGTTTTCAGTTGTGTTGTCCTATTTGTTGTTTGCTTCACAATAAAAAGAAAACCAAATGTTCACAATTGTAGGCATGTTCTTTACATGAGCTGTTGCATACCCTCAAAAAAACTGTGAAATTCCAGGTTGCGAGGTAGCAAAACAAGAAAACTGCCAAGGGGGTGAATATTTTCGCAAGCCACTGTATCTCGTTGCAGAACTAGTTACCAGTAAAATCCATCAGCTTTCTCGTCTAATCGCAGGGTCTTTGACCTGTATCACTCGTCCTGTTCAGAAGACACATAAGTAGAAGACTAGTTTACTTACTATAGAACACAAGCCAAATGGTCCAAAATTTTTATAGCAGCACATCCAGTTGAAGTGTATTGCGGCACCAGACACATCGGGTCCGCGAGACACAGTACGCTCTGCCGGCTAATCAGAGGCCAGCAGCTGAAGTCGGAGTGCATGTGACGGCGCACATGGCGGAGACATCACACACTCCTGTGGCACGCCAAAGTCAGCTGCCGGCTTCACAAGAGGACGCGCGCAGTGGGGGAGCGAAGGAAAGGTGAGTATTTACAGTGGTGTGAAAAAAGTGTTTGCCCCATCCTGATTTCTTATTCTTTTGCATGTTTGTCACACTTAAATGTTTCAGATCACAAAACGAATTTAAATATTAGACAAACATAATACAAGTAAACACAAAATGCAGTTTTTAAAAGAAGGTTTTTATTATTAGGGAAAAAAAATCCAAACCTACAGGGCCCTGTATTAAAAAGTGATTGCCCACCCCCCCTTAAAACATATACTAACTGTGGTTTATCATATCTTTGGGAAGCTGAGTTCAATTTCCTTAGCCACACACAGGCCTGATTACTGCCACTCCTGTTTTCAAACAAGAAATTACTTAAATAGGACCTGCTTTACAAAGTGAAGTACACTAAAAGATCATCAAAATCTAGACATCATGCTGCAATCCAAAGAAATTCAAGAACAAATGAGAAATGAAGTCTGGAAAAGGTTAGAAAGCCATTTCGAAAGCTTTGGGACTCCGGAGAACCACAGTGACAGCCATCATCCACAAATGGCGAAAACATGGAAAAGTGGTGAACCTTCCCAGGCGTGGACGGCCAACCAAAATTCCCCCAAGAGCGCAGCGATGACTCATCCAAGAGGTCACAAAAGACGACACAACAACATCCAAAGAACTGCAGGCCTCACTTGCCTCAGTTAAGGTCAGTGTTCATGACTCCCCCATAAGAAAGAGACTGGGTAAAAATGGCATGCATGGCAAAGTTCTAAGACAAAAAACACTGCTGAGAGCAAAAAGAACATAAAGGATCATCACAGTTTTGCCAGAAAATATCTTGATGACAGCCAAGACTTTTGGGAGAATACTCTCTGGACTGACGAGAGTCGAACTTTTGGAAGGTGTATGTCTCATTACATCTGGCGTAGAAGTAACACAACATTTCAGAAAAGGAACATCATACCAACAGTAAAATATGGTTGTGGTAGTGTAATGGTCTGGGGCTGATTTGCTGCTTCATGGCCTGGAAGACTTGCTGTGGTAAATGGAACCATGAATTCTGCTGTCTACCAAAAAATCCTGAAGGAAAATGTCCGGCCATCTGTTCGTGACCTCAAGCTGAAGTGCACTTGGGTTATGCAGCGGGACAATGATCAAAAACACAACAGCAAGTCCACCTTTGAATGGCTTAAGAAAAACAAAATTAAGACTTTGGAGTGGTCTTGTCAAAGTCCTGACCTTAATCCGATTGAGATGCTGTGGCATGACCTTAAAAAGGCGGTTCAAGCTCGGAAACCCTCCAATGTGGCTGAATTACAACAATTTTGCAAAGATGAGTGGGCTAAAATTTCTCCAGAGCATTGTAAAAGACTCATTGCCAGTTATAGGAAACACTTGATTACAGTTGTAGCAACTAAAGGTGGCCCAACCAGCTTTAGGCTTAGGGGGCAATCACTTTTTCACACAAGGCCCTGTAAGTTTGGATTTCTTTTTCCCTTAATAATAAAGACCTTTTAAAAGCTGCATTTTGTGTTTACTTGTGTTATCTTTGTCTAATATTTAAATTTGTTTTGTGATCTGAAACATTTAAGTGTGACAAACATGAAAAAAGAATAAGAAATCAGGAAGGGTGCAAACACTTTTTCACACCACAGTATTTATTTAAAAAAAAAAAGAGTGGCCATACTATTACATGGTTGACTATGGGGGTGCATTCTACTTTATGGATGACTATGGGGGCATTATACTTTATGGAAGACTATGGAGTTCATTATATTTTACAGATAACTATGGAGTGCATTATACTTTATGGAAGACTATGGGGTGTATTATACTTTATGGATGACTATGGGGTGCATTATACTTTATGGCTGACTACGCGGTGCATTATGTTTTATGCATTAATATGGGGTGCATTATACTTTATGGATGACTATAGGGTGTATTATACTTTATCGATGACTATGGGGTGCATTATACTTTATGGATGACTATGGGGGTGTATTATACTATATGAATGACTATGGGGTGAATTATAATTTATGGATGACTATGGGGTGCATTATACTTTATGAATGACTATGGGGGTGCATTGTACTATATGGATGACTATGGGGTGCATTATACTATATGCATGACTATGGGCTGTGCATTATACTTTATGGATGACTATGGGGTGCATTTGTCACGGGTGTGTCGCCACGAAGATCGTCACGATTACACAGCCTGACTTCTCGCAGCTGACTTTTTGGTGCTTTGTGTTTTTCGGCAGTGAGGGAGTTAATTCTCTCTCTCTCTGTGCTAGACGAGGTCCAGCCTCGCCCAGCTGCAATCAATGCTGCTGTAGTGAGACTCCTTCAAATGCCTGCTGGTCTGTTAGGGAAGTGTCGGTGAAAGCATTTCATACAGACTAACAGAGCGGATCGTGGTATTTGGAGTTTCAGAGATAAGTGTATTCGGAGAGTTTTTTCCCTTCCTCGCTTTATCATTTATCTCCTTTCCCGTTGGTGTTCCCTCTGTTGTAGTTGTGTAGTTTTTGTATGCAAGGTGGTTTTGGTTTTTCCCTTGTACTGTCTCGTTCGTCTAAGTACTGTGTGTGGGCATATTATTACTTGTCCCCTTTTGTTGTGATCGGGGTCCTTCTCAGGACTAGATTACTTAGGTGCAGGGATCCTCAGGAGGTAGGGGTTACGCTGGCGGCCTGGACCTCTGTACCTTTAACAGTACCTCCAGGTTGAGGGATTAGTCAGGGTCCCAGCTTAGGGTCAGCTTAGGCCCCCTACCTCCAGTATACAGAGACAGCGTGACATTTTCACTGACCACTTAGTTTTTCTCCAGCTACCATGGATCCAGTAGCCGGTCTAGCTCGGCAGTTGCAGAGTCTGCCCATGGAGCTGGCGGACGTTAGGTCCAAGGTTTTGTATCCTCAGGAGCAAGCCGGACCAGAACCTAAAGTAGCTCTCCCTGACAGGTTCACTGGGGGGCGGGACAAGTTTTTTGTTTTCCGGGAGGCATGCAAGTTGTACTTTCGGCTGCGGCCTCGGTCATCGGGGAGTGAAGAACAAAGGGTGGGAATTGTCATCTCGCTCCTACAAGGGGACCCACAATCTTGGGCATTCTCTCTTCCCCCGGGCTCCCCGGCTCTCCAGTCAGTGGATAGGTTTTTCGCTGCTCTGGGACTCGTATATGATGACCCAGATCGGATCTCCCTTGCTGAGTCTAAGTTACGTAGGATCCAGCAGGGAGATCGTCCGGCGGAGGAATTCTGTTCGGAGTTCCGTAGGTGGGCCACGGACACCCAGTGGAATGACCCGGCTCTTAGGAGCCAGTTTTGTCAAGGTTTATCCGACAAATTACAGGATGTGTTGGCACAGTATGACTCTCCCGCGTCACTGGAAGCCGCTATGGCCCTTGCTATTCGCGTTGACAGACGGCTTCGGGAGAGGTGCGGGATAACTCTACCCCCTGTGATGACTCCACCTCCTACAAGGTCCCCTCATATGGTGGTTCCCCTGGTCAGTCCAGAGGAGCCTATGCAATTAGGAGGGACATCATTTCGAGGGAGGGGACCGGTGGTGCGCCATAAGACAGGAAGGTGTTTCTTCTGTGGGAGAAAGGGACATTTTATTGGGGGGTGTCCATCCCGTCCCTTGCAGAGTGAAGAGTCGTCGGAAAACTGTTGATCCCAGGTTGTGTGGTGGACGGCAATCTGGGAGTAGGTATTTCGTCCCTAGGTTCGTCTCAGTTTCTCGTACCGGCGGAGGTGGTGGTGGGTACGAGAACTGAGAGGATATCTGTTCTTCTGGATAGTGGGGCCGGGGCTAATCTGGTTGATGCTCGGTTTGCCCGGGTTCAAGGTATGCGATTGAGTGAGTTGGCTAAACCCATCCCCATATTCTCGATCGATGCCAGGCCTCTCGGTCAGGGAAGTTTTTTACAAGCTGTGCATGACGTAAAACTTCAAGTGGGGGCGATACATAAAGAACTGTTGTCTTGCTACGTGTTGGAGGGTCTTCCCACTCCTATAGTGTTGGGCCTTCCTTGGTTAACTAAGCATAACCCGGTTATTAATTGGCAAACCAGAGAGATAAGCCAATGGAGTAAATTCTGTAATAAAAACTGCATGAACACGGTCATCGGTGCGGTTACTCCTTGGGTCTTACCTCCATTTCTGGCGGACTTTGAGGATGTATTCTCGGAGAAAGGGTGTCAGGAACTACCTCCTCATCGCGAGTATGACTGTTCTGTAAAACTGCTCCCTGAGGCCAAGTTACCTAAAGCTAGGTTGTATAACCTTTCTGGTCCTGAGAGGCAGGCCATGAAGGATTATATTTCAGAAAGTCTGGCTAAGGGGCATATTAGACCTTCATCTTCACCGGTGGCTGCGGGGTTCTTCTTTGTTAAGAAGAAAGATGGAGGCCTACGCCCTTGCCTGGATTTCCGTGAACTTAATCGGATTACGGTCCGAGATCCGTATCCGCTCCCACTTATTCCCGATCTCTTTAATCAGATCGTGGGCGCCAAATGGTTCTCTAAGTTGGATCTCAGGGGGGCGTACAATCTGATTAGGATGAAGGAGGGGGATGAGTGGAAGACGGCGTTTAACACTCCGGAGGGGCATTATGAGAACCTTGTCATGCCATTTGGTCTGACTAATGCCCCGGCGGTGTTCCAACACTTTGTTAATGACATTTTTCGCCGCCTGGTGGGACAGTTTGTTGTCATATATCTGGATGATATCTTAATTTACTCGCCGGATCTGGTGTCTCATCAGGAGCACGTTAGGCAGGTGTTACAGATCTTGCGGGATAATAAACTGTATGCCAAATGGGAAAAGTGTGTGTTCGCCGTACAGGAACTCCAGTTTTTAGGCTTCCTGGTTTCAGCGTCCGGTTTTCGTATGGACCCTGGGAAAGTGCGGGCAGTTCTTGAGTGGGATCGGCCAGAGAATCTTAAGGCACTACAACGTTTCCTGGGGTTTGCTAATTATTACCGGAAGTTCATTCGTAATTTCTCGTCCATGGTTAAGCCTCTCACAGACATGACTAAAAAGGGGACGGATTTTTCTAGGTGGTCTGACAAGGCTTGTCAAGCATTCTCCTCCTTGAAAAAATGTTTTGCCTCGGCACCCATACTCATTCAACCTGATGCGTCACAGCCATTCATTGTAGAGGTAGACGCTTCCGAGGTAGGGGTGGGAGCAGTATTGTCACAAGGTTCGTCCCCTGGTAAGTGGCATCCGTGCGCCTTTTTCTCTAAAAAATTGTCGTCCGCTGAGAGGAATTACGATGTCGGCAATAGGGAACTCTTGGCCATTAAGTTAGCTTTTGAGGAGTGGCGCCATTTTTTGGAGGGGGCAGTCCATCCGGTCACCGTCATCACCGATCACAAGAACCTGCTATATCTGGAGTCCGCGAAACGTCTGAATCCCAGACAAGCTAGGTGTTCATTGTTTTTTACCAGGTTTAATTTTGTCGTTACATATCGTCCTGGGTCAAAAAATGTAAAGGCGGATGCCTTATCTCGTAGTTTCCCTGGGGCCGGGAATACGGACGACCCGATTCCTATCCTTCAGGAGGGGGTGGTGGTTTCGGCAGTATGCTCTGAGCTGGAGGAGGAGGTATTGGAGGCTCAGGGGGACGCCCCTGTTGGACCTCCGGGGAGACTGTTTGTTCCAGATCAGTTGCGACAAAAGGTGATCGAGGCACACCATAACTCAGTTTTTGCAGGACACCCGGGGAGTCGAGCAACTGTGGATCTCCTCTCGCGTCGGTTTTGGTGGCCTAACTTACATAAGGAGGTGGTAACTTTTGTCGCGTCCTGTGGGGTTTGTGCACACTCTAAGACCTCACATACCCGTCCGTCTGGGGCCCTCTTACCTTTGAAGATCCCGGAGCGTCCTTGGACTCATCTGTCTATGGACTTTATTACGGACCTCCCTCCGTCTTCGGGTAAAACGGTCATACTCGTTGTAGTGGACAGGTTCAGCAAGATGGCACATTTTATCGCTCTTCCGGCTCTCCCTAATGCTAAAACTCTTGCGCAGGTGTTCATTGGGGAGATTGTGAGGCTTCACGGGGTACCCTCCGAGGTGGTGTCTGATCGGGGGTCTCAGTTTGTGTCCAAGTTCTGGAAGGCGTTTTGTGCACGGCGGGGGATGCATTTGTCGTTCTCATCGGCTTTTCATCCTCAGACCAATGGTCAGACGGAACGTATGAACCAGAGCTTGGAGACATATCTCCGGTGTTTTGTGTCAGAGAACCAGGAGGATTGGGCTTCTTTCTTACCTCTGGCAGAGTTTGCTCTTAATAATAGGCGGAGCGAGTCCACTGGTAAGTCCCCGTTTTTTGGGGCATATGGTTTTCACCCCCAGTTTTGTACTTTCAGTAGGGGGGGCTCTTCGGGGGTTCCTGAGGAGGAACGATTTTCCTCATCACTCGCTTCAGTATGGAGAGGGGTGCTGAAGAATCTGAATACTATGGGGAACCGATACAAACGTATGGCTGATAGGAGGAGAGTGTCTGGTCCGGACCTAAGTGTGAACGATCGGGTATGGTTGTCTACCAGGAATATAAAACTTAAGGTTCCCTCCTGGAAACTGGGTCCCAGGTTCATCGGGCCGTACAGAATCAGTTCTATTATTAATCCGGTGGCATTCCGTCTTGACCTCCCCCCTACGTTTAAAATTCACAACGTGTTCCACAGATCGTTGCTTAAGAGGTATGTGGCGCCGGTGGTACCGTCACCTTTACCTCCCCCTCCAGTGGTGGTCAAGGGTAACTTGGAGTTCCAGGTATCGAGGGTCATCGATTCACGCTTTAATCGCCGGTCCCTTCTGTACCTGGTTCATTGGAAAGGGTATGGTCCTGAGGACAGGATGTGGGTTCCTGCATCGGATATTAACGCAGACCGATTAGTTCGGGCCTTCCACACGACTCACCCGGATAAACCTGGCCCTGAGGGTCCGGAGGCCCCTCGTAGAAGGGGGGGTACTGTCACGGGTGTGTCGCCACGAAGATCGTCACGATTACACAGCCTGACTTCTCGCAGCTGACTTTTTGGTGCTTTGTGTTTTTCGGCAGTGAGGGAGTTAATTCTCTCTCTCTCTGTGCTAGACGAGGTCCAGCCTCGCCCAGCTGCAATCAATGCTGCTGTAGTGAGACTCCTTCAAATGCCTGCTGGTCTGTTAGGGAAGTGTCGGTGAAAGCATTTCATACAGACTAACAGAGCGGATCGTGGTATTTGGAGTTTCAGAGATAAGTGTATTCGGAGAGTTTTTTCCCTTCCTCGCTTTATCATTTATCTCCTTTCCCGTTGGTGTTCCCTCTGTTGTAGTTGTGTAGTTTTTGTATGCAAGGTGGTTTTGGTTTTTCCCTTGTACTGTCTCGTTCGTCTAAGTACTGTGTGTGGGCATATTATTACTTGTCCCCTTTTGTTGTGATCGGGGTCCTTCTCAGGACTAGATTACTTAGGTGCAGGGATCCTCAGGAGGTAGGGGTTACGCTGGCGGCCTGGACCTCTGTACCTTTAACAGTACCTCCAGGTTGAGGGATTAGTCAGGGCCCCAGCTTAGGGTCAGCTTAGGCCCCCTACTTCCAGTATACAGAGACAGCGTGACAGCATTATACTTTATGGATGACTATGGGGTGCATTATACTTTATGGATGACTATGGGGGTGCATTATAGCACATGAATGCCTATGGATTATGCATTATATTTTATTCATGACTAAGGAATGCATTATAATTTATGGATGACTATGGATATCTCTAGTGACATCTATGCCACAGCCTCAGTGTCTCCATGAAGTCTAAACCACAGCCACAGTGTCTCCTGTGATGTATATACCACAGACCCATGTCACCTGTGATGTATATGCCGCAGCCCCATTTTTCCTGTGATGTATATGACGCAACCCCATGTCTCCTGTGATGTGTATACCACAGCCCCATGTCTCCTGTGAAGTGTATACCGTAGCTCCATGTCTCCTGTGATGTCTATACCGCAGCCCCATGTCTGCTGTGATGTCTATACCACGGCCCCAGTGTCTCCTGTGATGTTTATACTGCAACCCAAGTGTCTTCTGTGATGTCTATGCCGCAGACTCTGTTTCGTGTGATGTCTATACCGCAGCCCCATGTCTCCTGTAATGTGTATACCTTAGTTCCAGTGTTTCCTGTGATGTGTATACCGCAGTCCCAGTGTCTCCTGTGATGTATATGCTCCAGCCCCATATTTTCTGTGATGTATATGCCGCAGTCCCATGTCTCCTGTGATGTGTATACCACAGCCCGATGTCTTCTGTGATGTGTGTACCGCAGCCCCATGTGTCCTGTGATGTCTATACCACAGCCCCATGTCTCCTGTGATGCGTATACCGCAGTCCCAGTGTCTCCTGTGATGTCTATACCACAGCCTCAGTGTCTCCTGTGATGTATATGATGCAGCCCCATTTTTCCTGTGATGTACAGTACAGACCAAAAGATTTTTCTGTATTTTCATGACTTTGAAAATTGTACATTCAAACTGAAGGCATCAAAACTATGAATTAACACATGTGGAATTATATACTTAACAAAAAAGTGTGAAACAACTGAAAATATGTCTTATATTCTAGGTTCTTCAAAGTAGCCACCTTTTGCTTTGATGACTGCTTTGCACACTCTTGGCATTCTCTTGATGAGCTTCAAGGGATAGTCACCGGAAATGGTTTTCACTTCACAGGTGTGCCCTGTCAGGTTTAATAAGTGGGATTTCTTGCCTTATAAATGGGGTTGGGACCATCAGTTGTGTTGTGCAGAAGTCAGGAGGATACACAGCTGATAGTCCTACTGAATAGACTGTTACAATTTGTATTATGGCAAGAAAAAAGCAGCTAAGTAAAGAAAAACGAGTGGCCATCATTACTTTAAGAAATGAAGGTCAGTCAGTCCGAAAAATAGGGCAAACTTTCAATGTGTCCCCAAGTGCAGTTGCAAAAACCATCAAGCGCTACAAAGAAACTGGCTCACATGAGGACCGCCCCAGGAAAGGAAGACCAAGAGTCACCTCTGCTTCTGAGGATAAGTTTATCCGAGTCACCAGCCTCAGAAATCACAGGTTAACAGCAGCTCAGATTAGAGACCAGGTCAATGCCACACAGAGTTCTAGCAGCAGACACATCTCTACAACAACTGTTAAGAGGAGACTTTGTGCAGCAGGCCTTCATGGTAAAATAGCTTCTAGGAAACCACTGCTAAGGACAGGCAACAAGCAGAAGAGACTTGTTTGGGCTAAAGAACGCAAGGAATGGACATTAGACCAGTGGAAATCTGTGCTTTGGTCTGATGAGTCCAAATTTGAGATCTTTGGTTCCAACCACCGTGTCTTTGTGCGACGCAGAAAAGATGAACGGATTGACTCTACATGCCTGGTTCCCACCGTGAAGCATGGAGGAGGAGGTGTGATGGTGTGGGGGTGCTTCGCTGGTGACACTGTTGGGGATTTATTCAAAATTGAAGGCATACTGAACAAGCATGGCTACCACAGCATCTTGCAGCAGCATGCTATTCCATCCGGTTTGCGTTTAGTTGGACCATCATTTATTTTTCAACAGGACAATGACCCCAAACACACCTACAGGCTGTGTAGGGGCTATTTGACCAAGAGGGAGAGTGATGGGGTGCTACGCCAGATGACCTGGCCTCCACAGTTACCAGACCTGAACCCAATCAAGATGGTTTGAGGTGAGATGGACCACAGAGTGAAGGCAAAAGGGCCAACAAGTGCTAAGGAAACTGTACTGTTTGTCACTGGAGCCTGTTGCTCATAAGACTTAACTTGCACTGGCTGCGCGGCTTCTTATTAAATGCTACTGTTCTACCGTTTATGAAGACTCTTGTCAAGTGTGTCTGGTCAGCAAGTGAAAAAACTTAAGTGTCTGTGCCTGAGGGTCAATACCCCTGTGTGCCTGAGAGAAGCTGCAGCACATGATCTATGGTCGCCCTGAGTAACGGTTCCCCCAGGATTCCAAAGAATTCATGTAACCTGTCTCGCCCCTATCTGAACCTAGCAGCATGCGTGTAACATTGGTGGCCCGTACGAGAGTCCTGAGCGGGAATTAGCGTGTAGAGGGAGAAGAGGAAAAGTGTCTGGAAAAAGACAGCAGCACAGCACCTCAACTCAACTCTGCTACACCAGTTAAAGGCGACCAGCCCTAAAGAAAACTCACTAGCAGCAATGGATGTAGAAATACAAATGGACAGAGTTACTGAGCTGCTTCTTCAGTTAACCTGTGAAGAATTGAGAACAATAGCAGAACATATAAAGATGTCAGAAGAACAGATTTCTAAAACACACAACCGCAGGCAACTGTTAGCTGCCATTAATGCAAAAATGTATGAGCTGGGGAGAAAGAAGCTGAAGACATCATGGTGACATTCCTCCAGGAACTAACACAGTTTCTAACCAGGTTGACGTTGGAGGATGGAGGGGCGGCACCAATTACCAAAAGCGGGAATCTCCGTCCACAGACTGAACTACAGGAATTGAAAGAACAATTCAAAGCCCTAACAACAGCCCTGCAGGAATCGACCAAAACCTCTGAATGGGTGATAAACTCAGACTGGACCTTTAACCTGCTTGGGTCAGATAAATCAGGGAGACAGTCCTCTCTAACACCACAAATCACCATAAGGAAAGAATTCAAGATCCTGGGACAGATTGGAGAGTGTGAACAGAAAGAGAGACTGTCTTGTATGAACTTGTTGCACCAGATCGATGCAGGCTTACAGAAAGGCTACCAGCCAGATGAGATCGTTGAGAGGGTGGTGAAAGCGATCAGCCCATGACTGAACCTCCATAGATTGCTAGAAATGAAGAGTCAACTGACCTTGCAACAGCTGAAGATTATTTTAAAAGGGCACTATAAAGAAGAAAGTACTTCAGAATTGTTACACCAACTCTTTAACCTCTCACAGAAAAATAATGAATCACCCCAAAGTTTCTTGTTCAGAGCAATTGAACTAAAGGATAGACTGTTGTTTACATCCAGAGATGTAGAAGCGGAAGAGAAGTTTGATGCTGGACTAGTTCAGAAGAAGTTCTTGAGATCATTAGGAAAGGGGTTAATCAGAAAATACATCAAGTTGCAGCTGAAACATTACCTAGAAGATCCTGGCATTCTGGACGAAGTGCTAATTGAAAAAAATGAATGAGGCAGCTAGTTTGGAGTCAGAGAGCGAACAGAAGTTAAAGAAAGGCTCTGCTCCTAAAATCACCAAAATGAGTCAGCTGAAGTTGGAGACCCCCAGTGGCCAGTTCAAAGATCATCATGGAGACCCTCCAGTGCTGCCTCCGAGAGGGCACCTTAAATCACCAACAAAAGAGAGAACCGCCAGCGCTGACTGGGAGGAAGTAATAGGAGATCTGCGAGCCGAGTTGATTGAGGTGAAAAAGTTGATTCGTTCCAGGCCAGAACCTGTATCCCTCAGACCCAGAAGTGGGTTCTAAAACAGAAGATACCCGGCTTGTGAAGCGTGCCATTCATCAAATCAGAGTACGTTGTGTGTCCACTGTCTAAGATGTGGTGAGGAAGGACATTATGCCAAGAAATGCCAATGGTCACAGTTGTTTGGGTTAAAAGACAGGAGGTTGCTAGTGCTGGTAACAGCGTCACGGAGGAGGCCCCAGAAGCAAATCCACATCTCACCAAACCCTAGAACGGCGCATGACGTAAAACGGCTGCATCAGTACTATCCCCAAGTGTGTTCCCATCTACAATAGCTGCAAGAGAGACAGGGGCATCAGTTACTTAATGCCCAGTGCGGAGGTCAAACGATGTACTCCTGGGAGGAAGATTCCTAAGTCAGTAAAGATAGCCTCATCAGCCTAATCGGTGAAAGGTGCTTTATACAGTGCTAGCTAGATGGACTCCTGGTAAAAGCACCGTGGGACACAGGAGCCCAAGCAAGCCTTTTAAATGAAGAATGGAGAAGGCGCTACCTGCCACATACCTGCCTTCGGTCGCTAAAAGAACTCTTAGTACCAGTGGAACTTCACGGCAAAGCTGTCAACCATAAATCCCTTTCATAGGGTGGGTGGAAGTGACTTTCCAACTGAGGGCCACGAAGAACAGCACCACCATTGAGCTTTTGGTACCTTTTCTTGTGACCAGTGATCAGAACGTGGCAGAGAATCCTATCCTGGGTTATAATGTAATCAGTGAGGTCATCACGAAACACAAATCAGGGACGCTGGTGGTGGATGCAATTGCCACATCACTTGCCATACCCAATGCCGTGGCGGAAAATGTGATTCATAGAGTAAAGAAAGCACAGAATACAATGGACCTAAAAGAAGTCAAACTAGGCTTGCGCCCAACCATCATCTCTGCAAACCAATTGGTGGGGGTGAGGTGTGGAGTCCGGTTAGAACCGGGAAGAAAAGTCCAGAAAAGACTGTTAATGCCAAAAGACTCCTCTGAACTTCCGGAAGGCCTAGTTCAAGGTGAGACTATGCTTACGATTCCTACTGGTGGGTTTGCTCGAGTAACAGTACCAGTGATGAATACTACTAAACACAAAATTAGACTGGATCCAAAGACTGTGTTAGGTCTCATTGAAACCGTTAAAATGGTATATCCAGCCAGTGTGAGACCCGCCCAGGGGTCTACCGTGAATTTAGTCTCCCCACCAAGGAACAGGAGTTGCCCAGGGGAGGAAATTGCATGACCCACCTCAGGGTCCTGGGATCCCCCAGTATCCCTGGAACACTTGTGTGCTGAAGATATAGCGATAGCAAAACAGATGCTGAGAGAAGAGTGTCATGCATTTTCTAAAGATGAC
Source organism: Phyllobates terribilis (assembly GCF_046119375.1). NCBI lineage: Eukaryota > Metazoa > Chordata > Amphibia > Anura > Dendrobatidae > Phyllobates > Phyllobates terribilis. The sequence goes on from NW_027362765.1 coordinate 180,874,436, forward strand.
TCTGATATCGGCTGTATCCCATCGTTGCAATTGAAAATCAATTTGAAAGACACAACCCCAGTAACCAGATTTTACATGTCTGTGCCGAAACCATTACACCGTGAAGTGAAAGAATATTTACAAGATCTCATCAACAGAGGTTGGGTCCAAAAGTCGTCTTATTCCTCTCCTATTGTCTGTGTTAGGAAGAAGGATGGTACGTTGAGACTCTGTTGTGATTACCGGGAACTAAACCAAAAGTCTGTACCTGATCGACACCCGATACCAAAGATCCAAGATATGCTGGATAGCCTATCAGGAAGTACCTGGTTCTCTGTCCTCGATCAGGGTAAGGCATACCACCAAGGGTTTGTCGAAGAGACCAGTAGACCCTTGACAGCATTCATCACACCGTGGGGATTATATGAGTGGATCCACATACCGTATTGGGCTCAGTTCAGCTCCAGCAGAATTCCAGAGGAGCATGGAGACATGTTTAGAAGGATTGAGAGACGATATCTGCCAGCCGTACTTGGATGACAATGTGGTACACAGCAAGACCTTCCGAGAGCATGTTGAACACGTGAGGACCGTATTACAACGGTATCAACAACACTGAGTTAAGTTGACCCCAAAGAAGTGTGAACTGTTCAAAAGGCAAGTCCGATTTCTAGGGAAAATTGTGTCCGGATAAGGATACACCATGGACCCAGCAGAAATCGCTCCGATACTGGCCTTAAAAGACAAGCGGCCCTCTACCATCGGGGAGTTGAGGCAGATATTAGGATTCCTCTCCTACTATTGTACTTACATTCGGAACTTCTCCAGGATTGCCGCCCCACTATACCTCCTCTTGGGGGGGGCGACAGAGACAACAACACCCATGGAGAAAAGAAAAAAGCGGGTAGGACCGGGCTTAAAAGAAACAACGCCGTTTTGTCCCAACAGCCCATTCTCTGGACAGCAGACCACCAGGAGGTATTGGAAGAACTAGTAGACTACCTGGTAAAACCACCCATCTTGGGATATCCTGATTTCAATTTATCATTTGTTCTTCATTCTGACGCTTCTCAAGTTGGACTGGCAGCTGCCCTGTATCAGTATCAAGATGGAAAATTGAGAGTCATTGGTTCTTTTTCTAGAACATTGACAGATGCCGAGAAGAATTACCATCTACATTCCGGAAAATTGGAGTTCCTGGCACTGAAATGGGCTTTCTGTGAATGATTTAGAGATTATCTCTGTAACGGGTCTGGGAGGTGGAACCTCTGAGCAACTATACAAGGGGGCGGTCCTTGTAAGGAAGCGGGTGGCTCCCAGGGAAGACGGGCAGGTAGTCACGGCAAGTGACAGGGACAGTCTCTGGGTAGAAGGGCAGGTAGTCACGGCAAGTGACAGGGACAGTCTCTGGGTAGAAGGTCAGGTAGTCACGGCAAGTGACAGGGACAGTCTCTGGTTAGAAGGACAGCAGGCAGGTGGCTGGTGAGCGCTCCCAGGTGAGCGGGCGAGAGTCTCTGGACAGGCAGGTGGTCACGGCAAGTGACGGCAGAACCTCCAGGTAGACTAGCAGACAGGTAGCAGGTGGACGCTCCCAGGTGAGCGGGCTAGAGTCTCTGGACAGGCAGGTGGTCACGGCAAGTGACGGCAGAGCCTCCAGGTAGGCTAGCAGGCAGGTAGCAGGTGAGCGCTCCCAGGTGAGCGGGCAAGAGTCTTTGGACAGGCAGGTGGTCACGGCAAGTGACGGCAGAGCCTCCAGGTAGGCTAGCAGGCAGGTAGCAGGTGAGCGCTCCCAGGTGAGCGGGCAGGCTGGTCCATAGACAGACTGACAGGTGTCGGAAGGCAGACCGTCGGACCGCAGGCTTGCAAGCAGGTAAGCGGATATCAGGCAGGTATCAAGCAGGAATCTGGCAGGTGACTGGCAGGTAACAGGCAGGAATCTGGCAGGTGACTGGCAGGTAACAAGCAGGAATCTGGCAGGTGACTGGCAGGTAACTGGTAACGGGACCTGAGGGCTGAAGCAGAGTGAAGGCTTTGCAACAACATTGCTCGGGCACCTCCATTTTGGAGGAGGTGCCTATATATGGTGAAGTCCTCCGGCCATTGGCCGGGGACTCCTTAGGACGGCGCGCGCGGCCCCTTTAAGAGAGGGGGAGCGCGCGCGCCCTAAGCACCGTGGCCGGGAAGCAGCGCGCGCTGCCAGCAGAGCGGGAGGAAGACGCCGGGCACGGAGTGGAGAGGTGAGGGGAACAGCGTCCCTGCCTAGCAGGAGGCAGGGACGCCGACGCTACAGTACCCCCCCTTTAGGCCCCCCCTTTTTTAGGCCAGAGAGAAATTTATCAAGGATGAGAGGGGCATGGATGTTCTCCCGGGGCTCCCACGTTCTCTCCTCAGGACCAAACCCCTTCCAATCTACCAGAAAAAAGGTTTTTCCTCTTACCCTTTTGGTGGCCAGAATGTTCTCTACCTCAAACTCGTTCTCAGCGGAAACCGGAGCAGGGGGCGTACCTGTAGACTTGGAAAAAGAGTTAAGTTGGGCTAGTTCAAAATAACGGTTCTCCCCGCAGATGATAGAGACCGACAGCAACAGAGATGGAGAGGGTTTACTCTTGTCTAGGACGACCTCTCTGAGCGATCCTAGACACAGGCGTTTCCCGACCTCTCTGGGCAGGAACGGATCCGGTGCTCCTTACTGCCACAGTAGAAGCAGCTCCCCTCGGCTCGGCGTAACTCTTGACGGGTTTTGACCATCTTGGTCTGGTCGACCTGCATAGGCTCAGGTGAGTGCGCCTGGGTAGTAACGGGAGAAGTGACTGGTTTCTGGAAGGTAGGGGCTAGACGTGGAAACCTCCTCTCACGGGTGACCTCTTTGGCGCGCTCCTGGAACCGGATGTCAATCCGGGTGGCAAGTGTTATTAAGTCGTCGAGAGTGGTAGGAATGTCCCGACCGGCGAGTTCATCTTTAATACGGCCGGACAGACCCTCCCAAAAGACAGACACCGGAGCGTCGTTATCCCAGGCCAGCTCCGAAGCAAGGGTACGGAACCGTATGGCGTATTGGCCCACGGAGAGATTTCCTTGACGGAGGCGTAGCAGAGATGATGCGGATGAGGTCTTCCGTCCTGGTTCGTCGAAGACTTTCCGGAAGGCCGTGAGAAAGGCTGGCAGGTTGGACACCAGGGGGTCTCCTCTCTCCCATAGAGGATTTAGCCAAGCCAGTGCCTCTCCCGTGAGATGGGACATGATGAAGGCTACTCTGGCTCGGTCGCTGGAAAACTGGTGTGTCAACAGTTCGAAGTGCAGAGTGCACTGGTTAATAAAGCCCCGTGCCTGGCTGGGATCTTCGCCAAAACGAGGAGGGGCGGAGAGGCGGGGACCGGGAAGAGATGCCATGGTGTTGATGGGCTGCGGCGGTGCCGGGGTAGTAAGTGTGCGAGTGGAGGCAGCTCCCGAAGAGGTAGTCAATGTGTCCAGGCGGGAGTTAACACCACGCAGGTGACTCAGGATGGACTCCTGTTGGGACCTCTGACGGGAAAGTTCATGACATAGGTCCGAGAGCGAGGGAGCTTGGGTGCCACCGGGTTCCATGGCCCGAGCAAACTGTAACGGGTCTGGGAGGTGGAACCTCTGAGCAACTATACAAGGGGGCGGTCCTTGTAAGGAAGCGGGTGGCTCCCAGGGAAGACGGGCAGGTAGTCACGGCAAGTGACAGGGACAGTCTCTGGGTAGAAGGGCAGGTAGTCACGGCAAGTGACAGGGACAGTCTCTGGGTAGAAGGACAGCAGGCAGGTGGCTGGTGAGCGCTCCCAAGTGAGCGGGCGAGAGTCTCTGGACGGGCAGGTGGTCACGGCAAGTGAAGGCAGAACCTCCAGGTAGACTAGCAGACAGGTAGCAGGTGGATGCTCCCAGGTGAGCGGGCAAGAGTCTCTGGACAGGCAGGTGGTCACGGCAAGTGACGGCAGAGCCTCCAGGTAGACTAGCAGACAGGTAGCAGGTGGACACTCCCAGGTGAGCGGGCAAGAGTCTCTGGACAGGCAGGTGGTCACGGCAAGTGACGGCAGAGCCTCCAGGTAGGCTAGCAGGCAGGTAGCAGGTGAGCGCTCCCAGGTGAGCGGGCAAGAGTCTCTGGACAGGCAGGTGGTCACGGCAAGTGACGGCAGAGCCTCCAGGTAGGCTAGCAGGCAGGTAGCAGGTGAGCGCTCCCAGGTGAGCGGGCAAGAGTCTCTGGACAGGCAGGTGGTCACGGCAAGTGACGGCAGAGCCTCCAGGTAGGCTAGCAGGCAGGTAGCAGGTGAGCGCTCCCAGGTGAGCGGGCAGGCTGGTCCATAGACAGACTGACAGGTGTCAGAAGGCAGACCGTCGGACCGCAGGCTTGCAAGCAGGTAAGCGGATATCAGGCAGGTATCAAGCAGGAATCTGGCAGGTGACTGGCAGGTAACAGGCAGGAATCTGGCAGGTGACTGGCAGGTAAGAAGCAGGAATCTGGCAGGTAACTGGTAACGGGACCTGAGGGCTGAAGCAGAGTGAAGGCTTTGCAACAACATTGCTCGGGCACCTCCATTTTGGAGGAGGTGCCTATATGTGGTGAAGTCCTCCGGCCATTGGCCGAGGACTCCTTAGGACGGCGCGCGCGGCCCCTTTAATAGAGGGGGAGCGCGCGCGCCCTAAGTACCGTGGCCGGGAAGCAGCACGCGCTGCCAGCAGAGCGGGAGGAAGACGCCGGGCACGGAGCGGAGAGGTGAGGGGAACAGCGTCCCTGCCTAGCAGGAGGCAGGGACGCCGACGCTACAATCTCTACTATAGCAAAGAGTTTGAGGTATACACTGACAACCCTTTGACCTATGTCCTTACTACAGCCAAACTGAATGCAACGGGTCAGAGATGGGTCACTGAACTAGCTGACTTCAATTTCAGCATCAAGTTCAGGCCAGGAAAATGCAATGCGGATGCTGATGGGTTGTCAAGAATGGCACTAGAGCTTGAGGAGTTCATGCAAGAATGCTCGGAGGAAGTCAGTCTGGAAGCAATTGAGAGCACTACCCAAGCAGTACAAGCTTATCAGGAGGAAGACACACCAATGTGGTGTCCGTTGACGGTGGAAATAACCATAAAAGAGAGAGAACAAGATCACCCCCAGACTATTCAACAACTACCAAAAGGGAAAATCTGTAGCACACAACGGGAAGATCACATAATTGGTAGAATACTACTTTATGTGGACCAAAATCGGTTTCCAAGTAAATGAGAGAGATAATGAGTCACCAGCAGTATCTGTTTTAATTAAAGAATGGACGAAGCTCTACCTCAGTAACGACGGTATCCTGTATCGTAAAGGAGGACAAAACCGGCAGTTGGTACTACCCAGAGTATTCCGTAGGTTGGTCTTCAAAGAACTCCATGAAAACATGGGACACCTGGGAGTGGAAAGGACAACTAACTTGATCTGTGAACGTTTCTTCTGACCATACATGCAGAGAGATATTGAGAGGTACGTGACCAGGGAGTGTGGGTGTCTGAAAGATAAATGTTGCAACACATCAACCCGGGCACCTATGGCCAACATCCAAACTACGTATCCGTTTGAGATGGTCTCAATAGACTTTCTACATCTCGAGATGTGCAAGGGTGGTTACGAATACATCTTGGTGGTGATGGACCATTTCACTCGATTTGCTCAAGCATATGCCACTACCAATAAATCAGGTCGAGCAGCGGCAGAGAAGATCTTCAATGATTTTGCTTTGAGGTTTGGGTTCCCTACGAGGTTACACCAAGACCAAGGAAGAGAATTTGAGAACCAGCTCTTTGCCAAGATAGGAAAGTACTGTAGAATTCAAAGATCCCACACAACACCCTATCACCCAGAGGGTAATGGACAAGTGGAACGTTTTAACTGGACATTATTGTCGATATTGCTCACTTTAACAGCTGATGAGAAGAAAGACTGGAAGAGTTCTCTGTCAAAAGTGGTACATGCCTATAACTGTACAAAGAGCGATGCAACGGGTTACTCACCCTTATTCCTATTGTATGGACGATCGCCAAGACTGCCAATCGACATCATGTTCGATACTCCAGTGTCAGAGACTTACAGAACGTATCCGGAATATGTTCAGAAATGGAAGGAACGGATGGCAGAGGCATACAACATAGCGTCCAAAGTGGTTACGCAAGGACAGAGCAAGAGTAAGGAGTACTATGATCGAAAATATTATGGGTCAGAATTGGCACCTGGAAGCAGGCAGCTAGTCAAGAATGTACATGAGAAAGGTGGTGCCTGAGGGTCAAAACCCCTGTGTGCCTGAGAGAAACTTCAGCACATGATCTATGGTCGCCCTGAGTAATGGTTCCACCTGGATTCCAAAGAATTCATGTAACCTGTCTCGCCCCTATCTGAACCTAGCAGCGTGCGTGTAACACTCAGTGTCTCCTGTGATGTCTATACCGCAGCCCCATGTCTTCTGTGATGTCTATACTGCAGCCCCAGTGTCTCCTGTGATGTCTATACCGCAGCCCCAGTGTCTCCTGTGATGTCTATACCGCAGCCCCAGTGTCTCCTGTGATGTCTATATGTTACGTGTACGCCGCTAAGTTTAGATAGGGACGAGACAGGTTTCATGAATTCTTGGAATCCTGGTGGAATTGTTACTTTCTCAGTCATAAGAGGTATTGACTTTCTGGCACAGACACACTTGACAGAGTCCTTAGGAACAGTTTAACAATGGTATTTAATGTAGAAGCGCTCCCAGTACAAAACATCAGTCCTTTAAAGCAACAGGCTTTCGAATAACAGCAACAGTCTCTTTAGCAACACAATTCAATACACCCACCAGCAGTCACTGTCCACAGTGCCACATTTACCTTCTTTGAAGTGAGGTACATCTTCTTTGCAGTGAGGTACGGGTGGGGGGGGGGGTGGAACAGAAGGATGAATCCAGTCCTTTTCTTCTGCTTAAAAACAGGACCCTCATGAGCCTGGTGAAGACATCTGCATCCTTCCAGGTTTCTCTCCTGCTTAGCACTGACTCTACCAAGTCCAACTGGGGGAGGCCTGACCACTCCCCTAAGCTGCACCCTGTTAACCCCTTTAGTTGCTGGATGCTTAGAAACATCTATACAGTATCTACTCATCACATATACCGCAGTCCCATGTCTTCTGTGATGTCTATACCGCAGCCACAGTGTCTTCTGTGATGTCTATACCACAGCCCCAGTGTCTCCTGTGATGTCTATACCACAGCCCCAGTGTCTCCTGTGATGTGCAGTCCCATGTCTCCTGTGATGTCTATGTCGCAGTCCCAGTGTCTCCTGTGCTGTCTATACCGCAGCCCCAATGTCTCCTGTGATATATATGACGCAGCCCCATGTCTCCTGTGATGTATATGCCGCAGCCCCATTTTTCCCGTGATGTATATGCCGCAGCCCCATGTCTCCTGTGATTTCTATGCTACAGCCCCAAAGTTTCTCCTGCGATGTCTATGCCACAGCCCCATGTCTCAAGTGATGCATATGCCGCAGCCCCATTTTTCCTGTGATGTATATGCCACAGCCCCATATCTCCTGTGATGTGTATACAGCAGCCCCATGTCTCCTGTGATATCTATAGAGGAAAGGAGAAGGGAGTTCATCGGCATATCCAACCGGAAAAAAAACAAAGTCCTTTATTGATTGAAGATTTAAAATATTAAAAACATGAAAACCTCAGAGCCTTAGGTTCTGAGATTTCCATGTTTTTAATGTTTTAAATAGAAGTTTTTCTTTTTTAATAAATTTGCAAAAATTCCTACATTTCTGTTTTTTTTTCAGTCAAGATGGGGTGCAGAGTGTACTTTAATGAGAAAAAAAATGAACTTTTTAGAATTTACCAAATGGCTGCAATGAAACAAAGGGTGAAAAATTTAAAGGGGTCTGAATACTTTCTGTACCCACTGTAAATTGTGAGCCCCAATGGGAACAGTGATGATAATGTCTGTAAAACGCTATGGAATTAATGGTGCTATACAAAAGGAAGAGTCAGACAGCCATATAACTCGGACGAGGATCGCAGCGCAATGCTCGGACTCAACGTCAGCTCTGCTGACTTGAGTGTGACAGCTACATAGAAATACATGCTGTCACGCTTGGGACGAGACAGTCGAGGCCAGTCTGAGCATTGCGTTGTGATCCTCTTCTGATATTTAACATCAATATTTATCAATCAGAGAGGGGCTCCAAAGACAAATCTTCCCTTGTTGATGGCACATAGCTTCACTCACTGTGTCACAGCTGTTCCCTCTTGGATGAGAGATACGACAGGATTGTGGGTTATCCTTACACACTAGGTGCATTGCCGCCTTCTTAAGGTGAGAGTAGGGCAGTGTGAGACAAGTATCGTCTTTGTATTTACTGTTCATGATGTAGAGCACATTACATGTTGCTGTCATATGGAGGATGAACAGCAGGGTGCTCCCTTTATCAAGGAAACTGTCACAGGATACACAACACAGTCCCATAGGAAGGACAGGTGTGAGACCTTGGTTTGGATCATTGTATATTTGACTTTTATTTAGTTGTCCTTCCATCTTAGGATCTTATGAAGTAGAACGTGAACCATTTGGATGCGTGATAGTACGAAGCATTTTGTAATGCATATTGACAGTACAAAACTAGCTTTGCTATGAGAAAATGGTGGGGTCTGTTAATCACACTGGCGAACTTCGCTAAGAGAATCAATGGGGGGAGAAAAAAGAGACGCATCTACCCTGAGCACTCTTGCATGGTAAGGTCCACTCCATCCAGATCCCCAGGCAAGCAGTACTTTAATGAGACCAATACATTAAATCCCATGGCATCGGAGGTAGCCCATGGCTCTGTTTTATAAGCTGCAGTCCGTAAAACGTCAGTGTTCCAGGCCAGCCCAGATGCCACAATGACATTATGTATTATGCCGCCTGCATGTGGCGGCTAATTACGCAGGAGAGGACTCCTGCAGGGCACTGAAGGTTAGGTGGTGATTTTTTTTTCTGGGGCATTACAATTCAGGGAACATTAGTTCTCATCAATGGGGCAATCTGCCTAGTGTTATTATTAGAAGGCATTCTGGGTATTAATCATACTAATTAAAGTGCTACTCTGGGCATTATTGCTTATAAGGACACACTCTGGGCATTATTACTTAATACCCCACTTAAGGGATATTTTTATTTTCTAGGAGGCAGGGCTACAGCAGACACAGAATAAGGGGTATCAGCAGGATGGAGAGCCTGTGTAGGTTGGAATAAGATGGGGATGGTGCTGTAAATGTGAGAAGTGAAATGTGTGTGTTACAAACAAGTTGTGGCTAGAAGACGTCTTTATGGCGATCTGGGCCAGATGGAAAAATCAGAAAGTACATCATCTGTGAGTCACTATATACAGTTATATGAAAAATTTTGTTTGAATGCAGATTGCACATTTTCTGTTAGTACAATAAACCTCATTTCAAGGCAGAAACATTACTGTGTCCAACAGTTATTACATATATCAAACTGAAATAGCTGTTGCAAAAACACCAATTTTTAAAAAACATTAAGCTTAAGATTAATAGGGGTGCCCAAACTTTTTCATATAACTGTATAACAGCACAGTAATCACTTCATTAGGTCTGCAGAACTGGCATCTACCACTAAAAGGTCAACTACACGTATGTTGGTAATATTAGTCTTGGCCTTTGTATATTATTTTATAATTAGCAACAGCAAGCTGTCTGCTGAGGTGCCCCTATACCCATCATGTTTAGGGTTAGCCTCTACAGTTGTAGACATTCACCACCCGGGTCGTGGGCCCACCAGACTTTATTTTTATTTATTATTAAAGCGCCATTTATTCCATGGCGCTTTACATGTGAAAAGGGGTATACATAATAAAAACAAGTACAATAATCTTAAACAAAACAAGTTGCCGACTGGTACAGGAGGAGAGAGGACCCTGCCCGTGATGGCTCACAGTCTACAAGATCCCATGGTGTTGGACCCCTACCTCTTCTTTTCATTACCACAAAGAGGTAAGAATCCATGTGGCGCCTCTGAGGGTTCAGTTGCCACAGGGGTACTGCACCTCAGCTTGAGGTGTGGTATCTCCTCTTCCAGGTAAGGATGGAGCATCTCTCAGGACCCCACTTTACCACTCAACACTACACCACTCCTGTCCTGTAGGGGGCCTAAATGCACCAGGGTGCTGCCCCGGCCCGGGATAGAGGAGATGGGGGGAACCAAAGATAGGGGGAACCATGTAGTGGGTGAGGGTGGAGGACACACTTTTAGGAAACACTTATTCTTTCATATTTAATCTACGGCCATCTTAAGTTCAAGGTCTTTGATTGTGGTCTTCGTCTTTGATTGTGGTCTTCGTCTTTGATTGTGGTCTTCGTCTCTGATGGTGGTTTTCTGCCAGAGTCCCGCAAAAGGCTGCAGCTGACTGAAGATACACGGTCCTCGTACTCTGGCCTTGAGACGAGGAGCGGGTCAGAGTTAACCACTGTCTGTACCCGGTCAAGGTCCTGACCTAAGAAGGCCTTGGAGGGGAGTAGAGGAGATAGGCTCCACAGGCAAAAGGATCCCAGGGGATACGGACGGAGAGGAGTCGCCACCTGTATTCCTTATTCTGGCATAGCCAGAGGGATTCCTGCTGCAAAAGGGGTGACCGGCCCTCGATATCTGACTTTGTTACTTCACGTCTCAGTCAGAAAAGCCCGGAGGCTTAGTGGATCCCAGTGGGATACGGACGGAGCGGCCTACACCACCTGTATCTCTCACACTGCGTTTATCCAGTGGGACCCGGCCTTACACTACGTTCATACCACATACAGTCAGGAGAAGACTTAGTGGGAGAATTTACCAAGGAGAGGAACACACACCAGAGGGGTCTCGACAGGTGCTCCTCATCTACCTGGGAAGTGCTGGACCCCCTTCCCGGTGGCCGCAGTACGCCGTGTGTAGCAGAGGGAAGCTTTGCGGCTAAAGTTCATCTGAAGTGAGTAAAAACCCTGGATGACTTTACACACCGCCTCAGCCTGTTATTTCCTGCGTGTCACTGCACCCACCATTCCTCCACACACTGCCCTGAGTCCTGCTCCGCCTGCAGGGAGCCGTCCCATCTTAGCTGCCCGTAACAGCGGCCTCAGTGGACTGAAGCAGCGCTGGTGTCCATCACCGGAAACCGCAGGTGGCGTAGTCGAAATCCCACTCATCCTTGAAAGCCCATTATATCTTTTATGCGACTGCCCTGGGCACAGACCGGGTCCTGGCCACGACTGCATCCCCCACGACCCCTACACCGACCCGGCTCCGAGTAACCCCATTTCCCAGGGAGGGCCTCACATCCATTATGATATCTTTGTCACAAAAAGTTCTCAGTGTTATCAGGACAATGACGCTTGTGAGAGATGAGGAGAGAATATATTTATTATTTGCTGTGATGGATCTTTGTATTTATGGTAGAAATTGGCGATTTTGGGGGGTCCCCACAGCAGTGTTTCATTTTCTTTTTTTCCTCTGCATTTAACTCTCTGCAGCCATATGAATTTTTATTGGCCAAAAGTCTGATAAAGAATCGATTGTCTTCACATGGGACATTATGTAGGTTTTACCACCTGTACATAAGAGATACATAGCAAACCTGTAGAGTGCAGAAGAGACCACAGTAATTGTCGGGGTGCAATACCAAGAAGGGATTTATTATTGTGTCATATGTGGAGTCAGGTGGGATTCAATAGGAGGTAATTGGTAGCTACTTCATAGAGTTTTTCTGTTTTCCTCTAGATCAACAATAGATGGGTTTGTACCTTTTTTCATCCTCACGATGTTTCTATTTCCATCTGAAAGCAGGCTTCCATCTCATGTGTACGGCCCACAGTAGTTGTAGCTGTTCACTGACTTCATGTATATGTATTGTATTTGCAATAACTAGATATAGTGTCTGTCACCTGTGCTGGTATCCTATAAGGTGACATATTGTACTGAATACAAAGAGCCTCACATATCAAATGGAATCCAGACAAAAATGGAGCAGTTGCTTCGAGCAGACATTTCTCTACTATAAGTTAGTCTCTGGTTCTGTTCCCATGAGAGCCCAAAAATCAGACACCTTGGTAGATCCCTACAGAACCTATGATGATTTAATGGGGTTATCAGATGGCATTGGTGTCTGTCATCTGATGGATTTTGGAATGTGCATTTAGTTTTTGCTTTTAATTAAAACCTTAGCACAGATGAGATGAGAGCCTTGCCCGAAAAACATCATCCACTTGGCTACTTTGAATAACTGATCAGCTTTTCTTGTAAACCAGTTTTTTCTATACAAAGTCATAGACATTCCTCACCAACCATCCCGGATTCAGCAGGACATTCCTGGATTTGGTTAGCTGTTCCGCTGTCCCGCTAAGCCGTCTGAGTGTCCCAACTTCAACTGTATCTGCGTCTTTAGGATACGGCCTTTAGGATACGGCCTGCAACTCCCTGCTCCACCATTCAGCCTGTGCCCTCTGTGCCTTCTGAGACTCGGTACAGCAGGTTCAATGATGCCACCAAATCATGTCTGCTGTGCAAAGCCACGCGAAAAAGAAACCTGCAGATCTTCTTAACTCATCATGGGAACTGAATTAGGTGTTTTTTTTACCAGGGAAGCAGGCACCTTAGAGCATCATACTGTGTGTCTAGGGGAAGAGCTGTGGGGGTATTATACAGTGTGTGAGGCACTATAGAGGCATCATACTGTGTGTGGGTGTCATTATGGGGGTATCATACTATAGGGGGATTAGCTTGCAGGATCCAGTAATCAAGTGGGTTCACTTCTTGGTGTTCAAAAGTTCCAAACATGTTATTCTTTCAGTTGCTGAACTCCTCATAAGAGGACAGAATCAACCTCGCCTCCTCATCATCCAATTGAAAATGTAGAAAGCTCAAGCCAAAAGGCCGTGAGAGTGAATACCGCAAGAATAGACTTTCCTTCTACAAGATATTCTACTTAGGCTAGGTGCACACTGTGCATTTTTGCTGCGTTTTTTTCTGCTTGAAAATGCACCAAAAACGCTAGGTAATCCATGTGCCAGCTAATGCAATGACAATCCTGATGTGCTGTGCACATGATCAGGAATTTTCCTGACAGAATTGTCATTGTGTTTAAATCCGCAGCATGTCCATTCTTTGTAGCGTTTCTGCAGCGTTTCTCGCCCATTGAGGTAAACTGAAACGCAGTAAACCTGCAGGTATAAATATATCTCCGGATTTGCTGCCGATGTTTGCTGAGTATTTGACTGATTTAATTCAAGTCAATGAGTCAAATAAGCCGCAAAAACACAGAGAAAAAGAATACTCCTCCCATCATCCGACCGCCGCTCCCGCTGATAACAGTGAGAGCGGCGCGGCTGAGGGGAGAAGTAGTCTTCTCAGCCGAGCCGGCGTCTGTGCGCTGTGTTAAAAAAATAAATTAATAAAAATCTACATTAAAATAAAAACACCTTATTCTCACCTGTCCGGCATCCTCCCGATGTCCCCCGGTGACTCGATCACCCGGCAGTACACTGATGGGAGCGCGCTCGCTCCCAGCAGTGTACATCGCTGCACTGCTGGGACTGAGTTCACCAGAGTTCATCAGCTGAAGATCAGCTGAGAACACCGGGACCTCACTTTACGTCACCAATGCTGTGTGGGAATATTCCCACGCTACACTGATTCAGTAAATGAGGTCACCAGAGCTGATCAGCTGATCTTCAGCTGATGAACTCAGGTGAACTCAGCCTGCAGCACAGCGATGTACACTGACAGGAGTGATTACACTCCGGTCAGTGTATAGTGCTGTCTTCTACATCAGTCACATCAGTGATTGATGTGGCTGCTGTAGAAGTGACTTGGATCGCCGTGGTACACTGGGATTACGTCATGACGGCAGACAGGTGAGGATATGGTTGTTTTTATTTTTGTTTTTTACAGGAGACGAGGAACTCGGGGATTAGGAGAATAATAAGTAGATCATTAAAACCATGTGTAATTTTATTTCAATAAAATACTTTATTCTGGTTGTGTCTTTATTGAAAAAGTGTCGTAAACCTTACTACAGGGTTAGTAATGGGGGCGTCTTATAAACGCTCTCCATTACTAACCTGGGCTTCATGTCAGCCGCCAATACAAAGCTGACATGAACCCCAACCTTATTACCCCACTCGCCACCGCTACACGGCAGTGGGAAGAGTGAGGCTAAGCACCAAATTTGGCGCATCTTATGGATGCACAATTTCTGGGACTGCTGAGAGATGAAATTATGAGCCACGGAGGGGGCCAGGATCCATGGCTACTTCCATGGCTATTAATATCAGCCCGCAGCTGTCTGTTTAGCCTTTGCTGGTTAGATTTTATAGGGAGACCCTACGTCAATTTTTTTCTGGGGTCCCCTGTAATCTAGCCAGTAAAGGCTAAGCAAATAGCTGTGGGCTGTTATTAATAGCCAGGGAACATTTTTGGCTATTGGCCCCTTCCCCGGCTACTAATATCAGCACCCAGCGGTCGGCTTTCCCTCTCCTAGTTATGAAAATGATGCAGGAGCCCACACCATTTTTTTTAATTTTAGGCTATGTGCCCACAATCCGAAAGCAGCCGTGCTTTGGACTCAGCATATTTTTGCTGCATCCAAAATGCTGTGTTCTATTGAACACAGGTAAATGCGCATGTGCTCACTGAACCATGCAGATTTACTGCATTCAATACATTCCAGTGGTCAAATTTCTGTTGCAGAGACTTGCGACTCCGCAAGAGAAATTGACATGCTGCAGTCCTGAAAGATGCACCGCATGTCAGTGCCCACGGGTGATCCACAGCCTCCGATGCACGCATAGTGGACATGGGATTTCTAGAAATGCCATCCACAATGCTGTAATATCTGGACGCTGCGGGTTCAGTGTTGTATAAACAAGCAGCGTCAAACCCACAGCGGCTCCTGATCGTGGCCACGTACCCAAACTCACCCGCAGCATGTCAATTTCTGTAGTGGAGACGCCAGTCTCTGCTGCAGATTTTGACCAATTGAAGTGTCATTACATGCGGTGAATCTGTATATATTGACAACAAAAGTGCGTCATTAGAACACAGTGTTTTGGACACAGCTAAAATACGCTGCGTCTACACTGTGTGCCGAATTATTAGGCAAATGAGTATTTTGATCACATGATACTTTTTATACATGTTGTCCTACTCCAAGCTGCATAGGCTTGAGAGCCAACTACCAATTAAGTAAATCTGGTGATGTGCATCTCTGTAATGAAGAGGGGTGTTGACTAATGACATCAACACCCTATATAAGGTGTGCTTAATTATTAGGCAACTTCCTTTCCTTTGGCAAAATGGGTCAGAAGAGAGATTTGACGGGCTCCGAAAAGTCCAAAATTGTGAGATGTCTTGCAGAGGGATGCAGCAGTCTTGAAATTTCCAAACTTTTGAAGCGTGATCACCGAACAATCAAGCATTTCATGGCAAATAGCCAACAGGGTCGCAAGAAGTGTGTTGGCCAAAATAGGCGCAAAATAACGGCCCACGAATTGAGGAAAATCAAGCGTGAAGCTGCCAAGATGCCATTCGCCACCAGTTTTGCCATATTTCAGAGCTGCAACGTTACTGAAGTATCAAAAAGCACAAGGTGTGCGATACTCAGGGACATGGCCAAGGTAAGGAAGGCTGAAAAACGGCCACCTTTGAACAAGAAACATAAGATAAAACGTCAAGAATGGGCCAAGAAATATCTTAAGACTGATTTTTCAAAGGTTTTATGGACTGATGAAATGAGAGTGACTCTTGATGGGCCAGATGAATGGGCCAGAGGCTGGATCAGTAAAGGGCAGAGAGCTCCACTCCGACTCAGACGCCAGCAAGGTGGAGGTGGGGTACTGGTATGGGCTGGTATCATCAAAGATGAACTTGTGGAACCTTTTCGGGTTGAGGATGGAGTGAAGCTCAACTCCCAGACCTACTGCCAGTTTCTGGAAGACAACTTCTTCAAGAAGTGGTACAGGAAGAAGTCGGTATTGTTCAAGAAAAACATGATTTTCATGCAGGACAATGCTCCATCACATGCATCCAACTACTTCACAGTGTGGCTGGCCAGTGAAGGTCTAAAAGAAGAAAAAATAATGACATGACCCCCTTGTTCACCTGATCTGAACCCCATAGAGAACCTGTGGTCCATCATAAAATGTGAGATCTACAGGGAGGGAAAACAGTACACCTCTCGGAACAGTGTATGGGATGCTGTGATGGCTCCTACACGCAATGTTGATCGAAAACAGATCAAGCAACTGACAGAATCTATGAATGGAAGGCTGTTGAGTGTTATCATAAAGAAAGGTGGCTATATTGATCACTAATTTTTTGGTTTTTGTTTTTGCATGTCAGAAAGGTTTATCTCTAAAGTTTGTGCACTGATGTTGGTTTACCTGGTGAAAATAAACACATGAGATGGAATTATATTTGGTTTTTATTAAGCTGCCTAATAATTCGGCACAGTAATAGTTACCTGCACAAACAGATATCCTCCTAAGATAGCCAAATCTAAAAAAATCCACTCCAACTTCCAAAAATATTAAGCTTGGATATTTATGAGTCTTTTGGGTTGATTGAGAACATAGATGTTGATCAATAATAAAAATAATCCTCTAAAATACAACTTGCCTAATAATTCTGTACACAGTGTAAAGCGCTTCTGGTTGCTGATCATGGGGACGTAGCGGCTAAACAACAGCTGTGAGCTGTTATTAATAGCCAGGGAAAATGTTTGCCTATGGCACCTTCCTAGGCTAAAAATAGCAGCTCTCAGCTGCCCCAGAAATTACATGAATGGGAATGCTAATGAGATTGGTTTAGCTGACACCTAACTCTTTTGTTTAGTGATGACAATGACAAGGTGTAAATCAGACCCTTTCATTACTAAACCTTATTAAAGTAAAGAGTTAAATAAACACGCACACACAGAGTAAAACACTTTATTTCAAAAACAACAGACACATTCTTTAATAATTTAAATTAACCAATATACTCACCCCAGGTCTGACGGTAATCCAAGGGTTAAAGCGATGTTTCTTTTTTTAAAATTTCTTTATTTAGCTCCAAAAAGCATTCATTGATGTACAAAAACGCATCAAAAAACGCGTCAAAATCGCTGCAAAACACTAGTTTTTTCTGCAGCGTTTTTCCTGCCAAGAGATGCAGTGTGTGTGTATATTTTGCAGAGGGGAAGTGTGTGTGTGTGTATTTTGCAGAGGGGCAGTGTGTGTGTGTATATTTTGCAGAGGGGCAGTGTGTGTGTGTATTTTGCAGAGGGGCAGTGTATGTGTGTGTATTTTGCAGAGGGGCAGTGTATGTGTGTATATTTTGCAGAAGGGCAGTGTGTGTGTATATGACGCGCCCCCAGGGCCGTGGGGCACTCGACAGCCGGGCCTCTGGTTGCCGGGGGATATCACGGTGGCTGGCCCGGTCTGTGGCCCAGGGTGGTCACTCAAAAGGGGGGATATGTATATATGGGGAATTTGGGAAAGTTCGTGACGCCACCTGTGGTACCTGGTGAGGATCACCAGCGCTGCAACAGTCCTCTGAGGCAGATGTTAGGGCAGCTTGTGATGGGACGGCTCCCCACAGGTGGAGCAGGCCTCAGGGCAATGTAGTAGAAGAGAGTGGGTCGCGCTGGGCGTTGTAGTGCAGGGGGAACGATAGTGCCGGTGAAAAATGGACAGAGGCAGTGCAGTGCAGTCATCCAAGATTTTACTCACAGTTCTTTAGACACTTCACAGGTGCACTTTACAGGTAAAGGCCTCCCTCGTCGCGCTGCGTTCACCGGGCAGGGGTTGAATCCTTCCTCAGGCAATTTGGGAATAACTGGCAGAACCCCACTTTCTCGTGTTCCTACTTTGACCGTCTTTACTCTGGTCCTTCTCCCTCCTGCTCTGCGCTGCCCACTCTCAGTCCTGTTCTGGTACTCTGAAGTCCCTCATGTCCGTCGGAGTTACACAGACTTGCTTGACCCTCAGGGGACTAGAATGCGGCTGCGATCCCTCTGTCTTCTGGCAGATGCGGGGCGTACGGGTGCCATCCTGCACGCGCCGTACCCCCTGGGATCCTTCCTGTAGAACGGAGTCTACTCCCTGCTCCCCTCCGGGGCCTTCACACTTGGCCCTAACTGTGGAGCAGATCTCCTAATGAGACTCTGCCCCCGGACTGTTCTTCTGAACTGTCCTCACTGTCTGAACCACCACCCTAAGATGGCTTCCCCATTTATACCTACTACTATGATGCTCCCTTTAACTACCTTCTCCACCCACACCCACTACTGGTTCCCCCTACCTTTGGGTTCCCCCCACTCCAGCCAGGGTCAGGGCTCAGCAGAAACATACATTGCGTCTTGCCCCTCCAGCCGGCCTGGAACCGTGTAGTGTTGGATGCAGGTGTTTTGGGGTTCCGTGCAGCACTCCCATCTTACCTGAGAGAAGGGAGACACCACACCTCTGGGTGAGGTGCAGTACCTCTGTGGCGACTGAACCCTCAGGGTCGCCACATATATTTTGCAGAGGGGAAGTGTGTGTGTGTTTTGTAGAGGGGTAGTGTGTGTGTATTTTGCAGAGAGACAGTGTGTGTGTATATTTTGCAGAGGGGCAGTGTGTGTGTATATTTTGCAGAGGGGCAGTGTGTGTGTGTATTTTGCAGAGGGGCAGTGTGTGTGTGTATTTTGCAGAGGGGCAGTGTGTGTGTGTATATTTTGCAGAGGGGAAGTGTGTGTGTGTCTGTATTTTGCAGAGGGGCAGTGTATGTGTATTTTGCAGAGGGGTAGTGTGTGTGTATTTTGCAGAGAGGTAATGTGTGTGTATTTTGCAGAAGGACAGTGTGTGTGTATATGACGCGCTCCCAGGGCCGTGGGGTTCTCGGCAGCCGGGCCTCTGGTCGTTGGGGGATATCACGGTGGGTGACCCGGTCCGTGGCCCAGGGCGGTCAACCAAAAAGGGGGGGGATTATTTATAGGGGATTTGGAAAGTGTTCGTGACTTCACCTGTGGAATGAAGCAAAAGGGTGCCGCCGCTGCGGAGCAGTCCTCTGGAGCTGGTGTTACGGCAGCTGGGATGGTGTGGCTCTCCACAGGTAGAGCTAGCTCCAGGGCAGTGTAGATAGTATAAGTTGCGTTGGGCGTTGTAGTGCCGGGAGGCAAGAGGGCGCAGATGAAAGAATGGACAGAGGCATTACGGTGCAGTCATCCGAGTTTTTACTCACAGTTCTTATGACAGTTCCACTGGTGCACTGTATGGGTGCCAGCCTCCCACGTCGCACTGCGTACACCAGGACGAGGGTTCAACTCTTCATCAGGGAGTTTAGGAGTACCTGACAGAACCCCACTTTCTTGTGTTCCTCTCTAGACCGTCTTCACGCTGGGTCTTTCTCCCTGCTGCCCTGCTCTTCCCCACTGGGAGATCCTAAACAGACTCTGCTCCCAGACTGTCTTCTCCCACTGACTGCACTGCCACCCTAAGATGGCTTCCCTTTTTATATCCCACTCTATAGTGCTCCCCTAAACTGCTTCCTCCACCCACACCCACTACTGGTTCCCCCTACCTTTGGGTTCCCCCCACTCCAGCCAGGGACAGGGCTCAGCAGCTGCGCACATGCATCTTGCCCTTCCAGCCGGCCTGGAGTAGTGTAGTGTTGGATGCAGGTGTTGGGGTTCCGGGCAGAATTCCCTCCTTACCTGACAGAAGGGGATACCACACCTCTGGGTGAGGTGCAGTACCTCTGTGGCGACTGAACCCTCAGGGGCGCCACACTCCCCCCTTGTAAAACACAGCACGTCCGCGGGCTGGAACAGAGTAAAACAGGGATATTACAGACATGGAAATTTATAGATGCATCACATATAAGATCATAAAACATAACATTTCTTCCCTTTATGGGAGGCACTTCACTTTAATGTTACAGGGTATCATAACATTATAAGTGCACTTTTCAATAAAATTTCTGTAACAGGGTGTAACAGTAGCAGCATGAGGGACCCGTCTGCAAACCCTCAACGTAAGCCCTGGGCGTGGCTGCAGGGCATAGGTGTTCCTGGTGCTGGACCACGTCTTCCGCCACGCCAAACGGGTTTTTCTTTTGAGGTCACTTGATTGCACTTATAAAACCAATAGGAAGCACTTTATGAAGTGCAAAACTATATACAAAATAAGTTTTTGGCTATTCACAGTCCCCAGCCTGGAGTCAACATACCCTAACGGGTAATTATGCAAACACACACTATTAGAAAAAACATTATTTTAACTTTAAATTACTGTACCCTTACGGGTGACTATATACATTTGTAGTCCCACCTACTAGGCTAGTAGTGGGGTCCCCGCCTGGGGTACTTCTGGTTCTTACCGGACCCAGCCGAGTCATAAGGTATGTCCTGCGGGGGTTGTGTCCTCGATCACGCGGTACACTTGTAGGGCGTACCACCCGCGTTCCCCGTGGTGCCGAGTGTAGGTGACCCGGTCACCGGGGTACAGATTCCGGTCGGGATGGCCTTGCTCCAGCTCGGACTCCACATCCCGCCGGTTTACAAAAATGTCTCTTGCAAAGTTAGGATCTCTGATAAAGCCCCACCCAGCCTTCAGGTTGAACTTCACCACAAGTCCTTCCTCACGGGGGCTGGGGTGGGCAGACTCCGCCTGCCGGGCTTGAGCCTTTGCGGCCTTGTTCCGGGCCTCCAGTCGCTCACAACATGCCCGCCGAGCGTGCCGCTCCTTCTCCAGCTGCTGGAGCTCCCACCTGCAGAACTTGTTAGAACTCTCCTGTTAGTTTTTTTCTATTTTGCTGGTCACATGACCTTTTTGCCTATTTAATCCTGCTCCGCCCTTCTGGCCATGCTGGACTTCATTGTATTTTCTACTCTTTAGCTAGCCAGGTGCTTTGTAACCTTTTCTCAGTCAGTTTAGCTAGGTCTTTTGACCTTTATGTTCTATGTTGTGTGTTTGTCTTTTTACTGCTACAATTTCTGCTAGGAGATGTCCATCTTTCTCCCAGTCCCTAGTTCTTGTAGGGACCCCTCCCTCACATCTATAGGTCTTCGTTCAGACTAGCTGAGGACTTTAGCGGGTCTGATCGCAGGATCAGGTTCCCCGTTACATCGTAGGGATCTAGCTTAGTTCTATTGTAGGGACAGATCTCCGGTCTTTCCTTAGTGCTTGTAGCCTATCATAACAGAACTCCTTCCTCTGCAGGGCTTCGGCCGGGGTCTCCTGCGGGAACCCCATCAGGTCCCCCCCCCAGTTGTCCCAACTAAACTCTTCTCCGCTGGGGCAGGCAACCGGGGGCGTTGGTGTCGGGAGTAGCGGGCACAGCTGCTGGTCCTCGAACCGGGCGGACCAATCGAAGACCGGCGCGCCGTACACCCACTCGGGTGACGGAGGTGGAGGCTCCGGGAGGGAACCGAGCAGGAGGTTCCTGTCTTCAGCGCCCGGGAGTGGAGGTTCCAGGAGGGCATCAAGTAGAGGGTCCTCAGGGTCAGCGCCCAGGGGTGGAGGTTCCGGGCTGAGCAGCTGCTCCAGGGAGGGCATGGCGGGATACGGGGAGTGCTGGTGAAGGAGGCCCAGGAGCAGGTCGGCGCCTGCGGCGCCCGGGACAGGGAATTTCTTCCTACCTGCTCCTGTGCTGCATACGGCCTCCTGGTATTCAGCGGGCTCCGCCGGGGCTGGGGTGCCGGCATCCGGGGCTGCTCTCCGCCGTGCTGCCAATTTCTCTAGCAGCTCACTCCTCCACTTGGTGACCGCTGCTTGCTGGGCCCGTTCTACCTGTTGGCTCAGCTCCAAAATCTCACTCTGGAGGAACTCCGCATTCTCCGGGGATAATTTACTGGCTTCTCCCTCCAGGGTGAGGGGGGTCGCTTGCCACTGCAGCAGGACAGAGGCGGAGGCTTTGTCCTGGCTTCCGTCCATGCTGGCTGCCGGGTGCGGTCCGACCACACCCTGTCTACATTCCTTCTCTCTTCCTCCCCTCCCCTTTCGGGGGCGGTCCCATGGCAGTCTGCTGTCGGTCACTCCTTGCGACGTCCTCCCTGCCTTGACAGACACATCTACGCAGACAGTCACTGTTGCAAGGGGCAGGGTGTGCTTTTGGCGCCATTCTGGGACCCGGCCCACGATGGGAGGTTCCATATCATTGTCTTTGATCACGCACATAATGACGCCCGTTCTTCTGGGGCGGGAACCACATTCAGTACTATGACACAGTTCCTTAGGCACACAATACCCGCTGATACGGGTTGGTCACGTATCCTGTTCGTGACGCCAAGTTTGACGCACTCCCAGGGCCGTGGGGTACTTGGCAGCCGGGCCTCTGGTCGTTGGGGGATATCACGGTGGCTGACCCGGTCCGTGGCCCAGGGCGGTCAACCAAAAAGGGGGGGATCATTTATAGGGGATTTGGAAAGTGTTCGTGACTTCACCTGTGGAATGAAGCAAAAGGGTGCCGCCGCTGCGGAGCAGTCCTCTGGAGCTGGTGTTATGGCAGCTGGGATGGTGTGGCTCTCCACAGGTAGAGCTAGCTCCAGGGCAGTGTAGGTAGTATAAGTTGCGCTGGCCGTTGTAGTGCCGGGAGGCAAGAGGGCTCAGATGAAAGAATGGACGGAGGCAGTACGGTGCAGTCATCTGAGTTTTTACTCACAGTTCTTATGACAGTTCCACTAGTGCACTGTACAGGTGCCAGCCTCCCACATCGCGCTGCGTTCACCAGGACGAGGGTTCAACTCTTCCTCAGGGAGTTTAGGAGTACTTGACAGAACCCCACTTTCTTGTGTTCCTCTCTAGACCGTCTTCACGCTGGGTCTTTCTCCCTCCTGCCCTGCGCTACCCCACTCTCAATCCTGTTCGGGTTCTCTAAAGTCCCTCCTATCTTACTGGAGTTCCCAGACCTGCTTGACCCTCACGGAGATTAGAATAAGGCTGCGGCAACTGGTCTATGAAAGCCAGAAGCCTCCGTTTTTTTCCAGCCAAGACTTGAAGTTACACGACTGGTCCAGGGGCCGGTCCCCTTCTTGTGGCCTACGATCCCTCTGTCTTCTGACAGATTCGGGGCGTACTGGTGCCGTCCTGCACTCGCCGTACCCCCTGGGATTCCTTCTTTAGATCGGAGCCTACTCCTCTGCTCCCTTCCTGGGCCTCTAGGAATGGGCCCTTCTTGTGGAGCAGAGCTCCTAAAGAGACTCTGCTCCCAGACTGTCTTCTCCCACTGACTGCACTGCCACCCTAAGATGGCTTCCCTTTTTATATCCCACTCTATAGTGCTCCCCTAAACTGCTTCCTCCACCCACACCCACTACTGGTTCCCCATACCTTTGGGTTCCCCCCACTCCAGCCAGGGACAGGGCTCAGCAGCTGCGCACATGCATCTTGCCCTTCCAGCCGGCCTGGAGTAGTGTAGTGTGGGATGCAGGTGTTGGGGTTCCGGGCAGCACTCCCTCCTTACCTGACAGAAGGGGATACCACACCTCTGGGTGAGGTGCAGTACCTCTGTGGCGACTGAACCTTCAGGGGCGTCACATATATTTTGCAGAGGGGCAGTTTGTGTATATTTTGGAGAGAGGCAGTGTGTGTGTGTATTTTGCAGAGGGGTAGTGTGTGTGTATTTTGCAGAGGGACAGTGTGTGTATATTTTGCAGAGGGGCAGTGTGTGTGTATTTTGCAGAAGGGTAGTGTGTGTATATTTTGCAGAGGGGAAGTGTGGGTGTGTGTGTATTTTGCAGAGGGGTAGTGTGTGTGTATATTTTGCAGAGGGGCAGTGTGTGTGTATATTTTGCAGAGGAGCAGTGTGTGTGTATTTTGCAGAGGGGTAGTGTGTGTGTATTTTGCAGAGGGACAGTGTGTGTGTATATTTGCAGAGGGATAGTGTGTGTGGATATTTTGCAGAGGGGCAGTGTGTGTGTATATTTTGTAGAGGGGCAGTGTGTGTGTGTATATTGTGCAGAGGGACAGTGTGTGTGTGTATTTTGCAGAGGGGCAGTGTGTGTGTATTTTGCAGAGGGGAAGTGTGTGTGTGTGTGTCTGTATTTTGCAGAGGGGCAGTGTGTGTATTTTGCAGAGGGGTAGTGTGTGTGTATTTTGTAGATAGGTAGTGTGTGTGTATTTTGCAGAGGGACAGTGTGTGTGTATATTTTGCAGAGGGGCAGTGTGTGTGTATTTTGCAGAGGGGAAGTGTGTCTGTGTATATTTTGCAGAGGGGAAGTGTGTGTGTGTATTTTGCAGAGGGGTAGTTTGTGTGTGTATTTTGCAGAGTAGTAGTGTGTGTGTATTTTGCAGAGGGACTGTGTGTGTGTATATTTTGCAGAGGAGCAGTGTGTGTGTATTTTGTAGAGGGGAAGTGTGTGTGTATATTTTGCAGAGGGGAAGTGTGTGTGTGTGTGTATTTTGCAGAGGGGAAGTTTGCATGTGTATTTTGCAGAGGGGCAGTGTGTGTATTTTGCAGAGGGGTAGTGTGTGTGTGTGTGTATTTTGCAGAGGGACAGTGTGTGTGTATATTTTGCAGAGGGGTAGTGTGTGTGTGTATTTTGCAGAGGGACAGTGTGTGTATATTTTGCAGAGGGGCAGTGTGTGTGTATTTTCAGAGGGGTGGTGTGTGTGTGTGTGTATTTTGCAGAGGGGAAGTGTGTGTATATTTTGCAGAGGGGTATTGTGTGTATAATTTGCAGAGTGGTAGTGTGTGTATATTTTGCAGGGGGGAAGTGTGTGTGTGTGTATTTTGCAGAGGGGTAGTGTGTGTGTGTATTTTGCAGAGGGGTAGTGTGTGTGTATTTATTAGAGGGACAGTGTGTTTGTATATTTTGCAGAGAGGCAGTGTGTGTGTGTATTTTGCAGAGGGACAGTGTGTGTATATTTTGCAGAGGGGCAGTGTGTGTATTTTCAGAGGGGTGGTGTGTGTGTGTATTTTGCAGACGGGAAGTGTGTGTATATTTTGCAGAGGGGCAGTGTGTGTGTATTTTCAGAGGGGTGGTGTGTGTGTGTGTGTGTGTGTGTATTTTGCAGAGGGGAAGCGTGTGTATATTTTTCAGAGGGGTATTGTGTGTGTATATTTTGCAGAGTGGTAGTGTGTGTGTATATTTTGCAGAGGGGAAGTGTGTGTGTATTTATTAGAGGGACAGTGTGTTTGTATATTTTGCAGAGGGGCAGTGTGTGTGTGTATTTTGCAGAGGGGCAGTGTGTGTGTGTATTTTGCAGAGGGGCAGTGTGTGTGTATATTTTGCAGAGGGGCAGTGTGTGTGTGTATTTTGCAGAGGGGCAGTGTGTGTGTATATTTTGCAGAGGGGAAGTTTGTGTGTGTATTTTGCAGAGGGGCAGTGTGTGTGTGTATTTTGCAGAGCGGCAGTGTGAGTGTATATTTTGCAGAGGGGAAGTATGTGTGTGTGTGTCTGTATTTTGCAGAGGGGCAGTGTGTATGTATTTTGCAGAGGGGTAGTGTGTGTGTATTTTGCAGAGAGATAGTGTGTGTGTATTTTGCAGAGAGACAGTGTGTGTGTATTTTGCAGAGGGGCAGTGTGTGTGTATATTTTGCAGAGAGGTATTGTGTGTGTATAATTTGCAGAGTGGTAGTGTGTGTGTATATTTTGCAGAGGGGAAGTGTGTGTGTGTGTATTTTGCAGAGGGGTAGTGTGTGTGTGTATTTTGCAGAGGGGTAGTGTGTGTGTATTTATTAGAGGGACAGTGTGTTTGTATATTTTGCAGAGAGGCAGTGTGTGTGTGTATTTTGCAGAGGGACAGTGTGTGTATATTTTGCAGAGGAGCAGTGTGTGTGTATTTTCAGAGGGGTGGTGTGTGTGTGTATTTTGCAGACGGGAAGTGTGTGTATATTTTGCAGAGGGGCAGTGTGTGTGTATTTTCAGAGGGGTGGTGTGTGTGTGTGTATTTTGCAGAGGGGAAGCGTGTGTATATTTTTCAGAGGGGTATTGTGTGTGTATATTTTGCAGAGTGGTAGTGTGTGTGTATATTTTGCAGAGGGGAAGTGTGTGTGTATTTATTAGAGGGACAGTGTGTTTGTATATTTTGCAGAGGGGCAGTGTGTGTGTGTATTTTGCAGAGCGGCAGTGTGTGTGTGTATTTTGCAGAGGGGCAGTTTGTGTGTATATTTTGCAGAGGGGCAGTGTGTGTGTGTATTTTGCAGAGGGGCAGTATGTGTGTATATTTTGCAGAGGGGAAGTTTGTGTGTGTATTTTGCAGAGGGGCAGTGTGTGTGTGTATTTTGCAGAGCGGCAGTGTGAGTGTATATTTTGCAGAGGGGAAGTGTGTGTGTGTGTGTCTGTATTTTGCAGAGGGGCAGTGTGTATGTATTTTGCAGAGGGGTAGTGTGTGTGTATTTATTAGAGGGACAGTGTGTTTGTATATTTTGCAGAGAGGCAGCGTGTGTGTCTATTTTGCAGAGGGACAACGTGTGTATATTTTGCAGAGGGGCAGTGTGTGTGTATTTTCAGAGGGGTGGTGTGTGTGTGTATTTTGCAGAGGGGAAGTGTGTGTATATTTTGCAGAGGGGCAGTGTGTGTGTATTTTCAGAGGGGTGGTGTGTGTGTGTGTGTGTATTTTGCAGAGGGGAAGCGTGTGTATATTTTTCAGAGGGGTATTGTGTGTGTATATTTTGCAGAGTGGTAGTGTGTGTGTATATTTTGCAGAGGGGAAGTGTGTGTGTATTTATTAGAGGGACAGTGTGTTTGTATATTTTGCAGAGGGGCAGTGTGTGTGTGTATTTTGCAGAGGGGCAGTGTGTGTGTGTATTTTGCAGAGGGGCAGTGTGTGTGTATATTTTGCAGAGGGGCAGTGTGTGTGTGTATTTTGCAGAGGGGCAGTGTGTGTGTATATTTTGCAGAGGGGAAATTTGTGTGTGTATTTTGCAGAGGGGCAGTGTGTGTGTATTTTGCAGAGCGGCAGTGTGAGTGTATATTTTGCAGAGGGGAAGTGTGTGTGTGTGTGTGTCTGTATTTTGCAGAGGGGCAGTGTGTATGTATTTTGCAGAGGGGTAGTGTGTGTGTGTTTTGCAGAGAGATAGTGTGTGTGTATTTTGCAGAGAGACAGTGTGTGTGTATTTTGCAGAGGGGCAGTGTGTGTGTATATTTTGCAGAGAGGCAGTGTGTGTGTATTTTGCAGAGGGGTAGTGTGCGTGTGTATTTTGCAGAGGGGAAGAGTGTGTGTGTGTCTGTATTTTGCAGAGGGGCAGTGTGTGCGTATTCTGCAGAGGGTTGATGTGTGTGTATTTTGCAGAGAGGTAGTGCGTGTGTATTTTGCAGAGGGACAGTGTGTGTGTATATTTTGCAAAGGGGCAGTGTGTGTGTGTATATTTTGCAGAGGGGCAGTGTGTGTGTATTTTGCAGAGGGGCAGTGTGTGTGTATTTTGCAGAGGGGTAGTGTGTGTGTATTTGGCAGAGGGACAGTGTGTGTGTGTATTTTGCAGAGGGGCAGTGTGTGTGTGTATTTTGCAGAGGGGCAGTGTGTGTGTATATTTTGCAGAGGGGCAGTGTGTGTGTGTATTTTGCAGAGGGGCAGTGTGTGTGTGTGTATTTTGCAGAGCGGCAGTGTGTGTGTATATTTTGCAGAGGGGAAGTGTGTGTGTGTGTCTGTATTTTGCAGAGGGGTAGTGTGTGTGTATTTTGCAGAGGGGAAGTGTGTGTGTATTTTGTAGATAGGTAGTGTGTGTGTATTTTGCAGAGGGACAGTGTGTGTGTATATTTTGCAGAGGGGCAGTGTGTGTGTGTATTTTGCAGAGGGGAAGTGTGTCTGTGTATGTTTTGCAGAGGGGAAGTGTGTGTGTGTATTTTGCAGAGGGGCAGAATGTGTGTGTATTTTGCAGAGGAGTAGTGTGTGTGTATTTTGCAGAGGGACTGTGTGTGTGTATATTTTGCAGAGGGGCAGTGTGTGTGTGTATTTTGTAGAGGGGAAGTGTGTGTTTGTGTATTTTGCAGAGGGGAAGTGTGTGTGTGTATTTTGCAGAGGGGAAGTTTGCGTGTGTATTTTGCAGAGGGGCAGTGAGTGTATTTTGCAGAGGGGTAGTGTGTGTGTGTATTTTGCAGAGGGACAGTGTGTGTATATTTTGCAGAGGGGTAGTGTGTGTGTATATTTTGCAGAGTGGTAGTGTGTGTGTATATTTTGTAGAGGGGAAGTGTGTGTGTGTGTGTGTGTGTATTTTGCAGAGGGGTAGTGTGTGTGTATATTTCGCAGAGGGGCAGTGTGTGTGTATTTTGCAGAGGGATAGTGTGTGTGTATTTGGCAGAGGGACAGTGTGTTTGTATATTTTGCAGAGGGGCAGTGTGTGTGTGTATTTTGCAGAGGGGTGGTGTGTGTGTATATTTTGCAGAGTGGTAGTGTGTGTGAATATTTTGCAGAGGGGAAGTGTGTGTGTGTGTATTTTGCAGAGGGGAAGTGTGTGTGTATATTTCGCAGAGGGGCAGTGTGTGTGTATTTTGCAGAGGGGTAGTGTGTGTGTATTTGGCAGAGGCACAGTGTGTTTGTATATTTTGCAGAGGGGCAGTGTGTGTGTGTATTTTGCAGAGGGGCAGTGTGTGTGTGTATATTTTGCAGAGGGGCAGTGTGTGTGTGTATTTTGCAGAGGGGCAGTGTGTGTGTGTGTATTTTGCAGAGCGGCAGTGTGTGTGTATATTTTGAAGAGGGGAAGTGTGTGTGTGTGTGTATTTTGCAGAGGGGCAGTGTGTGTGTGTGTATTTTGCAGAGGGGCAGTGTGTATGTATTTTGCAGAGGGGTAGTGTGTGTGTATTTTGCAGAGAGATAGTGTGTGTGTATTTTGCAGAGGGACAGTGTGTGTGTATATTTTGCAGAGGGGCAGTGTGTGTGTATATTTTGCAGAGAGGCAGTGTGTGTGTATTTTGCAGAGGGGAAGTGTGTGTGTGTGTCTGTATTTTGCAGAGGGGCAGTGTGTGTATTCTGCAGAGGAGTGATGTGTGTGTATTTTGCAGAGAGGTAGTGCGTGCGTATTTTGCAGAGGGACAGTGTGTGTGTAAATTTTGCAAAGGGGCAGTGTGTGTGTATATTTTGCAGAGGGGCAGTGTGTGTGTATTTTGCAGAGGGGCAGTGTGTGTGTATTTTGCAGAGGGGAAGTGTGTGTGTGTGTCTGTATTTTGCAGCGGGGCAGTGTGTGTATTTTGCAGAGGGGCAGTGTGTGTGTATTTTGTAGAGAGGTAGTGTGTGTGTATTTTACAGAGGGACAGTGTGTGTGTATATTTTGCAGAGGGGCAGTGTGTGTGTATTTTGCAGAGGGGAAGTGTGTCTGTGTATATATTGCAGAGGGGAAGTGTGTGTGTGTATTTTGCAGAGGGGCAGTTTGTGGGTGTATTTTGCAGAGGAGTAGTGTGTGTGTATTTTGCAGAGGGACTGTGTGTGTGTATATTTTGCAGAGGGGCAGTGTGTGTGTATTTTGTAGAGGGGAAGTGTGTGTGTGTGTATTTTGCAGAGGGGAAGTGTGTGTGTGTATTTTGCAGAGGGGAAGTTTGTGTGTGTATTTTTCAGAGGGGCAGTGTGTGTATTTTGCAGAGGGGTAGTGTGTGTGTGTATTTTGTAGAGGGACAGTGTGTGTGTATATTTTGCAGAGGGGTAGTGTGTGTGTGTATTTTGCAGAGGTACCGTGTGTGTGTATTTTGCAGAGGGGCAGTGTGTGTGTTTTTTGCAGAGGGGTAGTGTGTCTGTATTTGGCAGAGGGACAGTGTGTGTGTGTATTTTGCAGAGGGGCAGTGTGTGTGTGTATTTTGCAGAGGGGCAGTGTGTGTGTATATTTTGCAGAGGGGCAGTGTGTGTGTGTATTTTGCAGAGGGGCAGTGTGTGTGTGTGTATTTTGCAGAGCGGCAGTGTGTGTGTATATTTTGCAGAGGGGAAGTGTGTGTGTGTATTTTGCAGAGGGGAAGTTTGTGTGTGTATTTTTCAGAGGGGCAGTGTGTGTATTTTGCAGAGGGGTAGTGTGTGTGTATTTTGTAGAGGGACAGTGTGTGTGTATATTTTGCAGAGGGGTAGTGTGTGTGTATTTTGCAGAGGTACCGTGTGTGTGTATTTTGCAGAGGGGCAGTGTGTGTGTATTTTGCAGAGGGGTAGTGTGTCTGTATTTGGCAGAGGGACAGTGTGTGTGTGTATTTTGCAGAGGGGCAGTGTGTGTGTGTATTTTGCAGAGGGGCAGTGTGTGTGTATATTTTGCAGAGGGGCAGTGTGTGTGTGTATTTTGCAGAGGGGCAGTGTGTGTGTGTGTATTTTGCAGAGCGGCAGTGTGTGTGTATATTTTGCAGAGGGGAAGTGTGTGTGTGTGTCTGTATTTTGCAGAGGGGCAGTGTGTATGTATTTTGCAGAGGGGTAGTGTGTGTGTATTTTGCAGAGGGGAAGTGTGTGTGTATTTTGTAGATAGGTAGTGTGTGTGTATTTTGCAGAGGGACAGTGTGTGTGTATATTTTGCAGAGGGGCAGTGTGTGTGTGTATTTTGCAGAGGGGAAGTGTGTCTGTGTATATTTTGCAGAGGGGAAGTGTGTGTGTGTATTTTGCAGAGGGGCAGTACGTGTGTGTATTTTGCAGAGGAGTAGTGTGTGTGTATTTTGCAGAGGGACTGTGTGTGTGTATATTTTGCAGAGGGGCAGTGTGTGTGTATTTTGTAGAGGGGAAGTGTGTGTTTGTGTATTTTGCAGAGGGGAAGTGTGTGTGTGTATTTTGCAGAGGGGAAGTTTGCGTGTGTATTTTGCAGAGGGGCAGTGAGTGTATTTTGCAGAGGGGTAGTGTGTGTGTGTATTTTGCAAAGGGACAGTGTGTGTATTTTTTGCAGAGGGGTGGTGTGTGTGTATATTTTGCAGAGGGGTAGTGTGTGTGTATATTTTGCAGAGTGGTAGTGTGTGTGTATATTTTGTAGAGGGGAAGTGTGTGTGTATATTTCGCAGAGGGGCAGTGTGTGTGTATTTTGCAGAGGGGTAGTGTGTGTGTATTTGGCAGAGGGACAGTGTGTGTGTGTATTTTGCAGAGGGGCAGTGTGTGTGTGTATTTTGCAGAGGGGCAGTGTGTGTGTATATTTTGCAGAGGGGCAGTGTGTGTGTGTATTTTGCAGAGGGGCAGTGTGTGTGTGTGTATTTTGCAGAGCGGCAGTGTGTGTGTATATTTTGCAGAGGGGAAGTGTGTGTGTGTATTTTGCAGAGGGGAAGTTTGTGTGTGTATTTTTCAGAGAGGCAGTGTGTGTATTTTGCAGAGGGGTAGTGTGTGTGTATTTTGTAGAGGGACAGTGTGTGTGTATATTTTGCAGAGGGGTAGTGTGTGTGTATTTTGCAGAGGTACCGTGTGTGTGTATTTTGCAGAGGGGCAGTGTGTGTGTATTTTGCAGAGGGGTAGTGTGTCTGTATTTGGCAGAGGGACAGTGTGTGTGTGTATTTTGCAGAGGGGCAGTGTGTGTGTGTATTTTGCAGAGGGGCAGTGTGTGTGTATATTTTGCAGAGGGGCAGTGTGTGTGTGTATTTTGCAGAGGGGCAGTGTGTGTGTGTGTATTTTGCAGAGCGGCAGTGTGTGTGTATATTTTGCAGAGGGGAAGTGTGTGTGTGTGTCTGTATTTTGCAGAGGGGCAGTGTGTATGTATTTTGCAGAGGGGTAGTGTGTGTGTATTTTGCAGAGGGGAAGTGTGTGTGTATTTTGTAGATAGGTAGTGTGTGTGTATTTTGCAGAGGGACAGTGTGTGTGTATATTTTGCAGAGGGGCAGTGTGTGTGTGTATTTTGCAGAGGGGAAGTGTGTCTGTGTATATTTTGCAGAGGGGAAGTGTGTGTGTGTATTTTGCAGAGGGGCAGTACGTGTGTGTATTTTGCAGAGGAGTAGTGTGTGTGTATTTTGCAGAGGGACTGTGTGTGTGTATATTTTGCAGAGGGGCAGTGTGTGTATATTTTGTAGAGGGGAAGTGTGTGTTTGTGTATTTTGCAGAGGGGAAGTGTGTGTATGTATTTTGCAGAGGGGAAGTTTGCGTGTGTATTTTGCAGAGGGGTGGTGTGTGTGTATATTTTGCAGAGGGGTAGTGTGTGTGTATATTTTGCAGAGTGGTAGTGTGTGTGTATATTTTGTAGAGGGGAAGTGTGTGTGTATATTTCGCAGAGGGGCAGTGTGTGTGTATTTTGCAGAGGGGTAGTGTGTGTGTATTTGGCAGAGGGACAGTGTGTTTGTATATTTTGCAGAGGGGCAGTGTGTGTGTGTATTTTGCAGAGGGGTGGTGTGTGTGTATATTTTGCAGAGTGGTAGTGTGTGTGTATATTTTGCAGAGGGGAAGTGTGTGTGTGTGTATTTTGCAGAGGGGAAGTGTGTGTGTATATTTCGCAGAGGGGCAGTGTGTGTGTATTTTGCAGAGGGGTAGTGTGTGTGTATTTGGCAGAGGGACAGTGTGTGTTTGTATTTTGCAGAGGGGCAGTGTGTGTGTGTATATTTTGCAGAGGGGCAGTGTGTGTGTGTATTTTGCAGAGGGGCAGTGTGTGTGTGTGTATTTTGCAGAGCGGCAGTGTGTGTGTATATTTTGCAGAGGGGAAGTGTGTGTGTGTGTGTGTATTTTGCAGAGGGGCAGTGTGTGTATTTTGCAGAGGGGCAGTGTGTATGTATTTTGCAGAGGGGTAGTGTGTGTGTATTTTGCAGAGAGATAGTGTGTGTGTATTTTGCAGAGGGACAGTGTGTGTGTATATTTTGCAGAGGGGCAGTGTGTGTGTATATTTTGCAGAGAGGCAGTGTGTGTGTATTTTGCAGAGGGGAAGTGTGTGTGTGTGTCTGTATTTTGCAGAGGGGCAGTGTGTGTGTATTCTGCAGAGGAGTGATGTGTGTGTATTTTGCAGAGAGGTAGTGCGTGTGTATTTTGCAGAGGGACAGTGTGTGTGTATATTTTGCAAAGGGGCAGTGTGTGTGTATATTTTGCAGAGGGGCAGTGTGTGTGTATTTTGTAGAGAGGTAGTGTGTGTGTATTTTGCAGAGGGACAGTGTGTGTGTATATTTTGCAGAGGGGCAGTGTGTGTGTATTTTGCAGAGGGGAAGTGTGTCTGTGTATATATTGCAGAGGGGAAGTGTGTGTGTGTATTTTGCACAGGGGCAGTTTGTGGGTGTATTTTGCAGAGGAGTAGTGTGTGTGTATTTTGCAGAGGGACTGTGTGTGTGTATATTTTGCAGAGGGGCAGTGTGTGTGTATTTTGTAGAGGGGAAGTGTGTGTGTGTGTGTGTATTTTGCAGAGGGGAAGTGTGTGTGTGTATTTTGCAGAGGGGAAGTTTGTGTGTGTATTTTTCAGAGGGGCAGTGTGTGTATTTTGCAGAGGGGTAGTGTGTGTGTATTTTGTAGAGGGACAGTGTGTGTGTATATTTTGCAGAGGGGTAGTGTGTGTGTATTTTGCAGAGGTACCGTGTGTGTATATTTTGCAGAGGGCAGTGTGTGTGTATTTTCAGAGGGGTGGTGTGTGTGTGTGTGTATTTTGCAGAGGGGAAGTGTGTGTATATTTTGCAGAGGGGTAGTGTGTGTGTATATTTTGCAGAGTGGCAGTGTGTGTGTATATTTTGCAGAGGGGAAGTGTGTGTGTGTATTTTGCAGAGGGGTAGTGTGTGTGTATTTTGCAGAGATAGTGTGTGTGTATTTTGCAGAGGGACAGTGTGTGTATATTTTGCAGAGGGGTAGTGTGTGTGTATATTTTGCAGAGTGGCAGTGTGTGTGTATATTTTGCAGAGGGGAAGTGTGTGTGTGTATTTTGCAGAGGGGTAGTGTGTGTGTATATTTCGTAGAGGGGCAGTGTGTGTGTATTTTGCAGAGGGGTAGTGTGTGTGTGTTTGGCAGAGGGACAGTGTGTGTGTGTATATTTTGCAGAGGGGCAGTGTGTGTGTGTATTTTGCAGAGGGACAGTGTGTGTGTGTATATTTTGCAGAGGGGCAGTGTGTGTGTGTATTTTGCAAAGAGGCAGTGTGTGTGTATATTTTGCAGAGGGGAAGTGTGTGTGTGTGTCTGTATTTTGCAGAGGGGCAGTGTGTATGTATTTTACAGATGAGTAGTGTGTGTGTATTTTGCAGAGAGATAGTGTGTGTGTATTTTGCAGAGGGACAGTGTGTGTATATTTTGCAGAGGGGCAGTGTGTGTATATTTTGCAGAGGGGTAGTGTGCGTGTGTATTTTGCAGAGGGGCAGTGTGTGTGTGTATTTTGCAGAGGGCAGTGTGTGTGTATGTATTTTGCAGAGGGGGAGTGTGTGTGTATTTTGCAGAGAGATAGTGTGTGTGTATTTTGCAGAGGGACAGTGTGTGTATATTTTGCAGAGGCAGTGTGTGTATGTTTTGCAGAGGGACAGTGTGTGTGTGTATATTTTGCAGAGGGGCAGTGTGTGTGTATTTTGCAGAGGGGCAATGTGTGTGTATTCTGCAGAGGGGTAGCGTGTGTGTATATTTTGCAGAGGGGCAGTGTGTGTGTATTTTGCAGAGGGGTAGTGTGTGTATATTTTGCAGAGGGGATGTGACGTGCCCCCTGGGGCTCCTTCTCCAGCTGCAGGAGCTCCCGCCTATAGTGCTCCTCCCGATGTGCAGCCTCCTTCAGGGTCTCCCGGGGAAAACCCATGAGGTCCCCCCCCCCCGGGTTATCCCACAGGAATTGGTCTTTCTCTCCCCTGTGGGCGAGCTAGGGCTCAGGAGCGGGCAGCAACGGGAGGCTCCGATACTCTACCTCCGCGGACCAGTCCCAGGGTGTGTAGGATCAGGCGGCTCTTGAAGGGGGCCTAAGAGCGGGTCCGCCTCACCAGCGCCCGGGGTTGATGGTTCCGGGCCCAGGAGCAGATCTTGGGTGTGAGCGCCCGGGGGCGGAGGTTCCGGCAGGGGGACCAGGGATGGGGCAGCGTCAGCCGCGTCCGGGACAGGGACTTCACTCCTACCTGCTCCCGCGACTGACACCTCGTGGTCTGTGTGTGGCTCCGCTGGGGCCAGGGTGCTGCCGATCACTTGCAGCGCAGACCGCTGCCGGGTCACCAACTTCTCCACCAGCTCCGCTTTCCAGGCAGCGATCGCAGCTTGCTGGGCCACTTCCATCCTCCTGCCCAGTTCTTGCATCTCGTCCCGGATGAAGCTGGTGTCCTCCAGGGACAACTTTGCTAGCACCCCCTCCACGGTGAGGGGTTCTGCCATGGGCTGCAGGCCACAAGACGGAGCTTCTGGCTGACATCCCTCCATCTTGCCTGCCAGGTGCGGTCTGTCTAGACTGCTGGAGACTCCGTCCTGTCTCCAAGGTTTCTTCTCTCCTCTCCCTTTTCTGGGGCGGTCCCATGGCTGCTTGCTGTCGGCCACACGAGGAGGCAGCTTCCCCAGACTGATGGACAGATCCAGGTATATGGCCACAGGAGCATGGGGCGGGTTGCGCTTTTGGCGCCATTCTGGGACGCGGCCCACGATGGGAGGTTCTTTGTTGTCCTTGATAACGCACATAATGGCGCCCGTTCTTCTGGAGCGGGCGCCGCATTCAGTATATAACACCGTCTCTAGGCTCACAATACCCAGTTATAACAGGTGGGTTCATATCCTGTTTGTGACGACAAAATATGACGCGCCCCCTGGGCCATGGGGTACTCAGTAGCCGGGCCGGTCGGTGCTGGGGGAAATGTCACAGTGGCGGTGACCCGGTCCGTGACCCAGGGCGGTCAATAAAAGGGGATTTATAGAAAAGGATTATCGTTTTTATATTTAATGTTCGTGACGCCACCTGTGGTATGCGGCAAAAGGGAGCCGCCTATGCGGAGCAGGTCCTCTGGAGCTGATGTTAGTGCAGCAGAGTTGGTTTAGCTCTCCACAGGTAGAGCTTAGCTCCAGGGCAGTGTAGATGTTGTATGAGGTAGATGTGATGGGTGCTGTGTAGCGCAGGCAGGTGATGGTGCAGCAATTATTCACAGAGACAGTGGGGTGCAGTCTTCAGGGTTTTACTCACAGTTCTTAAGTTCCTCAGGTTACAGTTTCTGGATTATAACCACCCACGTCATCCTGCGTTCACCAAGGAAGGGGTTCAGCAATCCCTCAGATAATTCAAGAGCACTTAGCGGGAGCTCTTTCTGTGTGCCTTTCTCGTCGTCTTCCTGCGTTGGCTCTCACCCTCCTGCCCTGCGCCTCACAATCAGTGTCCCAAGCTTGTAGCCTCAGATCTTGTCGGGCAACCTGCAGTCCCCTGGACCCTCTGTGGCCACTTTTTCGGCGATGTAATTGTGACTGTGGCAACTGCACCCTAAAAGTAAAGAAGCCTCCGGTTTCTAGCTGAACGTTGCAATTCCCACTAGATAGGGGCCGATCCCCTCTGCGGCTTGATCCCTCCACATCCTGGTAGATTCGGGCGTACGGATGGCCTCCAGCACTTCCCGTACCCCTAGGATCCCCTCATTCCTTCTGGAGCCTTCCTTCCTGCTCCTCTCCTCTCTTCAGTCAGTCTCACCTCCTGGGCCTCTCACTAGGCCCGCTCTTCTGAGCAGAGCTCCTGTAGAGCTCCTGCTCCCACTCACTGTCCTCCTCTGACTGGAACTCTTCTAGATGGTTCCATCCCTTCTTATACACCTACTGAAGTGCTCCCCTAAACTACTTCCTCCACCCACACCCACTACATGGTTCCCCCTCTCTTGGTTCCCCCCACTCCAGCCAGGGGCAAGGCTCAGCAGAAGAGCAGCGCATCTTGCCCCTCCTGCTGGTCTGGAGTAGTGTAGTGTTGGATGCAGGTGTTTGGGTCCCGGGCAGTACTCCATCCTTACCTGAGAGTGGGATACCACACCTCTGGGTGAAATGCAGTACCTCTGTGGCGACTGAACCCGCAGGGGCGCCACAAAAGTGTTTGTGTGTGTATTTTGCAGAGGGGTAGTATGTGTGTATATTTTGCAGAGGGGCAGTATGTGTGAATATTTTGCAGAAAGGAAGTGTGTGTGTGTGTATTTTGCAGAGGGGTAGTGTGTGTGTATATTTTGCAGAGGGGCAGTATGTGTGTATATTTTGCAGAAGGGACGTGTGTGTGTATTTTGCAGAGGGACAGTGTGTGTGTATATTTTGCAGAGGGGCAGTGTGTGTGTATATTTTGCAGAGGGGCAGTGTGTGTGTATTTTGGAGAGGGGCAGTGTGTGTGTGTATTTTGCAGAGGGGCAGTGTGTGTGTGGATATTTTGCAGAGGGGAAGTGTGTGTGTGTGTGTGTCTGTATTTTAAAGAGGGGCAATGTGTGTGTATTTTGCAGAGGGGTAGTGTGTGTGTATTTTGCAGAGGGACAGTGTGTGTGGATATTTTGCAGAGGGGTAGTGTGTGTGTGTATTTTGCAGAGGGGTAGTGTGTGTGTGTGTGTTTTTTTACAGAGGGGCAGTGTGTGTGTATTTTGCAGAGGGGTAGTGTGTGTGTGTATTTTGCAGAGGGACAGTGTGTGTATATATTTTGCAGAGGGGCAGTGTGTGTGTGACGCGACCCCTGGGCCGTGTACGAGGGAATACCCAGAGCCGGGTCTCTGTGTAATGCTGGGGGTTTGTAGTCTCCGTGGCGGCGACCCGGTCCCGTGGCTCAGGGTGGTCAAACCAGTGGCGGATCTGTTTATTTGGTTTTTAATGTTTAAATGTCCGACTACGCCACCCGTGGATGGCGGTCACTGAGTGCCTTCCTAACGGGTGTAGTGAGGGGCCGTACACGTGCAATGCCACGGCCTCCGGTTACTAGCTGAGCGTAGTTGCTCTCCACTAGATGAGGGATCCGGTTCCCTTTCTTGGCCTGACCCCCCCTACTCTGGTAGCGGCGGGCGTACGGTGGCGACTTGCCGGTCCGCACCCCTGGGGTCCCTTCACTCCACTCCTGGAGCCTCCTCCGTTCCTCTCCTTTCTGTTTTCTCTCTCCAGGCTCAGGCCTTGAGGCCG
Organism: Phyllobates terribilis; assembly: GCF_046119375.1. Classification (NCBI taxonomy): domain Eukaryota; kingdom Metazoa; phylum Chordata; class Amphibia; order Anura; family Dendrobatidae; genus Phyllobates; species Phyllobates terribilis. The sequence continues at coordinate 180,912,261 of NW_027362765.1, forward strand.
GGCCTGCCTGCGGAGCAGAGCCCGTACAGAGCCCCTGCTCCCAGCCTCCTTCTCTCTCTTCTCTCTTCCTGACTCCAAGATGGTGCCCACCTTATATACTCCCCTTTACAGTGCACCCTGAATCTACGCTCCTCACCCACACACTACCGGGTTCCCCCTTTCTAGGTGTTCCCTCTCCCCACTCCAGCCAGGGACAGGGGCAGTTGTGCTCACTCTTGGGAGCATTGTCGCCCTGCCCCCCGGAAATGTGGTGTAGTGCATGTGGGTGTTAGAGTCCTGAGCCACCCTCCATCCTTACCTGGAAGTGAGATATCACACCTCTGGGTAAGATGCAATACCTCTATAGCGACCGAACCCTCGGGGCACTACATTCCCCCCTGGTAAATCACAGCATGTCCGCGGGCTGGAACAGAGCAAAAGACATTTGATTTCAAGACATGCAGAATTAAGGTTTTTTTTTTTTTTTAAACGTTACTTGTCATAAAACTTTTCTCTTTTTATCAACATATACAACATTCCTTTCATTTACAGTTACTCTTTCCTTGATATAACTTTCAATATACACATATAAAACATTCTTTTGAGTAGAAAAATATGAAACATTATCAGCAACATTTCAACGGCTAAGTCTCTTTAACAGGCCACAGTCTTTGCCGCGACCAGGTGTCCATGTCACCCAACAAGGTGCAATTTTACTAGGTGCAAACTTTCAAACACCTTCAGGTATCTTTTGAGGTAGGCGTTTATAAAACCAATAGGGGGCACTTTAAGAAGTGCAACTATTTGCAAGGGTTGGCTACTCCCAGTTCTCAGCCGGATAGAAAGGGTTGGCTGCTCCCAGTCCTCAGCCGGATAGCTCACTGACCCCTTTCGGGTAACTTTTAACAAATAAACAGACAACAATCCCAAACCGGGTGAACTTTTTATAATCCGCAAACGGGCGTGACTCTTCCTCTTCCACCCTGACGGGTAACTATATACAGTTTCTGCTGCTGCTTTCTAGTAGCGGTGTCCCCCTTGTGGACGTTCCTGCTCCTCATACTCTTCAGACCCGTCCGGGTCCTCCGCGTAGCAGGATTCAGGGTAGCGCTGTTCTTCTACCCGCTGAACGTTGAGGGCGTACCACCCTCGCAGACCTCTGTGTCGGGTGTATGACACCTGCTCCCCCAGGAACAGATCCCGTTTCGGGTAACCCGCGGGCAGGCGACTCTCCACATCCCTCCGGTTAACAAAGAGGTCCGTGTTTGTCGTCGGGTCCCGAATGAACTCCCACCCCTTCTCCTGGTGGAACCTGACCACAATCCCGGTGACTTTGGGACCGCGTGCAGCCTGGTGGTCTCGGCGGGTCCGGGTCTTTTCTTCCGCGCTTCGGGCCTGTAGCTGCTCCTGTTTTTAGCACCACACCTGCCTCTCCTCCTCCAGCTGTGCTATCTACCGGTGGCAGAATTTTCGCCTACGGGCCGCGTCCGTCCGCGTCTCTTGCGAGAACCCCATCAAGTCCTCCCCGGTCTGATCCCACTCTATTGGACCTCTTCATCCGGGAGTTGGGGAATGGTGATTGGCTGCGGAGAGGGCAGGAGCGGAGGAAGCAGGGCTTTTGCCTCTGCGGACAGGTCCCTCCGATGGCAAGGGTGAACCCATCCGCGAGGTAGGGGGACCGGCTCTCCATCAGGACCGGTAAGCTGACTATACAAGTCCGTGCCCAGGGGTGGTAATGTTGGGACCGGGGGCGCTAGTTGGTGGAAGGCGCCCGGGGGCATCAGGCCTTGCGACCAGGCTTGGAGCGGGCCACTTCCGGCCGCACCCGGGATCAAGGGGCACGGCGTGGGACGTGGTCCGGCGGCTGCACTCGGGACTTGGGGCCTAGGTGTAGGCAGCGGGAACGGGAGAGGTGCAGCGACCTCATTGGCTATCGACTCCGCGACAGGGTCCAGGGGCAGGCTAGAGGCGCCAGGGCTTGTAGCAGGGGCGTCCCCCTTACCTGCTCCTATTGCAGTGCTGCTCTCAGCCTCCGGTGGTCTCTCCCTGTCCTCAGGGGCAGGCACGCTGTCGGGTGTTTGCAGCGCCTCTTGCTGCCAGGTCGTGACCCGCCGGTCCATCTCCTCTTTCCATCCCGTGATGGCCTCCCGCTGTGCCTGGACCATTCTTCTGTCCAAATCCTCCAGCCCAGCCCGGAGGAATTCAGGGTCCTCTCCGGGGAGCTGGGCCATCAGCTCCGCGAGGCTGTACAGAGCCGCTTCAGCCTGCAGCAGGCCACTCGTGAGGGTACCGGGGCTGGCGCTCCTCGCCATCTCCGGGTGTGGTCCGCCAAGACTGATCCAAACCACACCCTGCCCTTCGGTTTTCTTTCCCTTCCGCCCCTGCTGGGGGTGGTCCCGGAGCAATCTGCTGACAATCACTCTCAGGGGCAGCCCCCCCACGTTGATGGACATCTCTGCAGCCGCACTCATGGCTCTTGGGGGTGGGCTCCGTCTTTAGCGCCATTCTGGGACCTGGCCCACGATGGGAGGTGGCTTCTTGTTGTCTTTTGGCGCGCACATAATGGCGTCCGTTCTTCTGGGGCGGGCTCCACATTCAATACAGTGAAACAGTCTCTAGGCACACAATACCCGATGATAACGGGTTGGTTTCGATCCTGCCGACTACGCCAAAGTTGACGCGCCCCCTGGGCCGTGTGCGAGGGAATACCCGGAGCCGGGTCTCTGTGTAATGCTGGGGGTTTGTAGTCTCCGTGGCGGCGACCCGGTCCCGTGGCTCAGGGTGGTCAAACCAGTGGTGGATCTGTTTATTTGGTTTTTAATGTTTAAATGTCCGACTACCCCACCCGTGGATGGCGGTCACTGAGAACCGCCGCTGCGGGGCAGACCGCTGAGGCTGATATTGTGTGCGCAGCAGAGGGTAGTATAACTCCCCACGGGAGGAGTATAGCCTCAGGGCAGTGAGTGCAGATGGTGGGGGTGATGGTGCGCGGGAGCAACAGTAATGACTCAGAGTCCAGTGATGCAGTCCAGGGTCTTTACTCACAGTTTTACACTCCAAGCCACTTCTGCAGGTGATGGCTACCCACGTCGTGCTGTGCTCACCAGGTGAGGGGCTCGGCCAACTCCCAGGTACCTTTGGAATGCTTTTCAGGACCCCCTTCGTGTGTCCTTTCTCTGGCCCGTCGTACCCCACAATTGACCACGTTCCTGTCCAGCTGCCTCGGGCCTTGGCGGGCAAACATTTGTTCCGTTTCCCTGGGCCCTATATGGTGCCTTCCTAACGGGTGTAGTGAGGGGCCGTACACGTGCAATGCCACGGCCTCCGGTTACTAGCTGAGGGTAGTTGCTCTCCTCCACTAGATGAGGGATCCGATTCCCTTTCTTGGCCTGACCCCCCTACTCTGGTAGCGGCGGGCGTACGGTGGCGACTTGCCGGTCCGCACCCCTGGGGTTCCTTCACTCCACTCCTGGAGCCTCCTCCGTTCCTCTCCTTTCTGTTTTCTCTCTCCAGGCTCAGGCCTTGAGGCCGGGCCTGCCTGCGGAGCAGAGCCCGTACAGAGCCCCTGCTCCCAGCCTCCTTCTCTTTCTTCTCGCTCTGCTCTCTTCCTGACTCCAAGATGGTGCCCACCTTATATACTCCCCTTTACAGTGCACCCTGAATCTACTCTCCCCACCCACACACTACCGGGTTCTCCCCCTTTCTAGGTGTTCCCTCCCCCACTGCAGCCAGGGACAGGGGCAGTTGTGCTCACTCTTGGGAGCATTGTCGCCCTGCCCCCCGGAAATTTGGTGTAGTGCATGTGGATGTTAGGGTCCTGAGCCACACTCCATCCTTACCTGGAAGTGAGATATCACACCTCTGTGTGAGATGCAATACCTCTGTAGCTACCGAACCCTCGGGGCTCTACATGTGTATTTTGCAGAGGTGTAGTGTGTGTGTGTATTTTGCATAGGGACAGTGTGTGTGTATATTTTGCAGAGGGGTAGTATATGTGTATATTTTGCAGAGGGGTGGTGTGTGTGTGTATTTTGCAGAGGGACAGTGTGTGTGTATTTTGCAGAGGGGCAGTGTGTGTATATTTTGCAGAGGGGAAGTGTGTGTGTATTTTGCAGAGGGGAAGTGTATGTGTATTTTTTGCAGAGGGGCAGTGTGTGTGTATTTTGCAGAGGGGCAGTGTGTGTGTATATTTTGCAGAGGGTAAGAGTGTGTGTGTATTTTGCAGAGGGGTAGTGTGTGTGTATATTTTGCAGAGGGGCAGTGTGTGTGTATATTTTGCAGAGGGGAAGTGTGTGTGTATATTTTGCAGATGTGTAGTGTGTGTGTGTGTATTTTGCAGAGGGGCAGTGTGTGTGTATATTTTGCAGAGGGGCAGTGTGTGTGTGTATTTTGCAGAGGGGCAGTGTGTGTGTATTTTGCAGAGGGGAAGTGTGTGTGTGTATTTTGCAGAGGGGAAGTGTATGTGTATGTGTGTGTGTGTGTGTGTGGGGGGGGGGGAGTATTTTGCAAGTCCCCTGTGATGTCTGCTTCAGCCCCAATGCCTCCTGTAATGTCCCCACTAGCCCCAGGTTAAATTGCCCTGTTGGCACTTAGTGATAAATAAGTGGGTTTTGGGTTGCAGTTTGGACACTCGGTCTCTAAAAAGGTCGCCATCACTGTCCTAGGCCCATGTCGTCAGTGTTTACATTGATACAACCCCTTTAATTCCAATCGGAGCTATAGTTTGAGCACAGCAGTAAAGCATTTTGTTTTTCGAGGAATGGGTCAGCCGGTCAAAATATTTATACAGTATGCATAAAATATACATATTTTAATGAAAATCACTGTGAAAATCAACCTTTTTACAATTCTTGTAGGAATAACCCCCTCTGCTAAAACGCTACACTTGCCCCTGGGTATGGTATGTAAATATTAGCCCCCATGGCCCATTCATTTATCATGCCATGGATGAATACAATGTTGGCATGCATGTGATATATGCCGTATATCCAGCGCGATAAAGAAAGCGCTGCTGATGTATAGACTACATGGACATAAATGGTAACATACAGGAGGTACAAGTACAGAAAATGTCACGATTTGTCAAGGACACAAGATGATAAGTAAGCGTTAATCATGTCTCCTCTACGTCTTGTCGTGTACGTCACTAATTCAGCTTCCGGCATGTGAGAAGTTAATGTGCAATGTACAATGGGGATTAGCTGATAAAATTGAAAGCTGATGCAAGCAGATGTTGTCGGCTGTAACCCTTTCCATGCCTGGAGGATTAGACACCAGGCATGGAGGTTCACATTGTTCCCTGAGGATCACATCCAGTTCCAGGTGTCCAGCAGAGCCTAAAGGTTCCCAGTAAAAGAAAGGCCGTATCACTTGCTGCCCATTATTCATGTGACAAGGACATTAGGATGTGTCCCATTCTCGTATCCAAGGTGACCTGCAAATTTTCTAAATTGGTATGATTAAGTCTTAGTACTTGCAGTTCTTCTAGTTTTCAAGTGGCGGTAAATGTATTTTATTGCTAAGGATTTTATAAAGAGCGTTTTCACTGAAATAAAATAAAAACCTCAGTCAATATACACTGCTCAAAAAAATAAAGGGAACACTCAAATAACACATCCTAGATCTGAATGAATGACATATTCTCATTGAATACTTTGTTCTGTACAAAGTTGAATGTGCTGACAACAAAATCACACAAAAATCATTAATGGAAATCAAATTTATTAACCAATGGAGGCCTGGATTTGAAGTCACCCCCAAAATTAAAGTGGAAAAACAAGTCAAAATGAGGCTCAGTATTGTGTGTGGCCTCCACGTGCCTGTATGACCTCCCTACAACGCCTGGGCCTGCTCCTGATGAGGTTGCAGATGGTCTACTATGGGATCTCCTCCCAGACCTGGACTAATGCATCCGCCAACTCCTGGACAGTGTGTGGTGCAACGTGACGTTGGTGGATGGAGCGAGACATGATGTCCCAGATGTGCTCAATCGGATTCAGGTCTGCGGAACGGGCGGGCCAGTCCATAGCTTCAATGCCCTCATCTTGCAGGAACTGCTGACACACTCCAACCACATGAGGTCTGGCATTGTCCTGCATTAGGAGGAACCCAGGGCCAACCGCACCAGCATATGGTCTCACAAGGAGTCTGAGGATCTCATCTCGGTACCTAATGGCAGTCAGGCTACCTCTGGTGAGCACATGGAGGGCTGTTCGGCCCTCCAAAGAAATGCCACCCCACACCATTACTGACCCACTGCCAAACCGGTCATGCTGAAGGATGTTGCAGGCAGCAGATCACTCTCCACGGCGTCTCCAGACTCTGTCACGTTTGTCACATGCTCAGTGTGAACCTGCTTTCATTTGTGAAGAGCACAGGGTGCCAGTGGCAACTTTGCCAATTCTGGTGTTCTGTGGCAAATGCCAAGCATCCTGAACGGTGTTGGGCTGTGAGCACAACTCCCATCTGTGGAGTCGGTTTCTAACCGTTTGTGCAGACACATGTGTGGCGCCCCTGAGGGTTCAGTCGCCACAGAGGTACTGCACCTCACCCAGAGGTGTGGCATCTCCTTCTCTCAGGTAAGGATGGACCCCAACACCTGCACTCAACACTACACTGCTCCAGGCCGGCTGGAAGGGCATTATGCACTTCTTCTGCTGCCCCGTCCCTGGTTGGAGTGGGGGGAACCAAAAGTGAGGGGGAACCAGTAGTGGGTGTGGGTGGAGGACGTAGACCAGGGGAGCACTGTCAGGAGTAGTATATAAAGGGAAGCCATCATGTGTAGGGGTGGATTCAGTGAGAGAGAAGAGGAGAGGAGCAGAGTCTCCTAAGGAGCTCTGCTCCAGAGTGGGGCCTAGTGAGAGAGGCCCACGAGCGAGAGGGGAGTCAGAGAGGAAGGCTCCAGGAATAGAAGGGATCCCAGGGGGTACGGTGAGTGCAGGATGGCACCCGTACGCCCGAATCTGCCAGGCGTCAGAGGGATCAGGCCGCAAGAAGGGCACCGGTCCCTGGACTAGCCGAGTTACTTCAAGTCTCAGCTGGAAAACCGGAGGCTTCTGCACTTTCAGGGTGCAGTTGCCACATTCGCACCTAAGCCGCCGAAAAGGGCACCAAGTCAGGTCTGGGAACTTCAAGTTGCCCAGAGGGATCTCAAGGTACCCGATCGGGACTTTGTGTGGCGAGATGCAGGGCAGGAGGGAGAGACCCAGCGCGGGAAGTCGGCTAAGGAAGGAACATACAGAAAGGGGGTCCCGTTAAGTGCTCTTGAGATACTTGAGGGAGTGCTGAACCCCTGCCTGGTAAACTCAGCGTGACGTGGGAGGCTAACACCTGTACAGTGCCACCTGAAGAACCTAAATAACTGTGAGTAAACTCGGATGACTGCACCCCACTGTTTCTGTCAGTTATTTCTATCACGTTATCCCTCCTGCACTACAACGCCCAGCATCACCATCTGAACTTACACCGCCCTGGAGCTGTGCTCTGCCTGTGGAGAGCCGCACCAACCAAGCTGCCCTAATATCTGCTCCAGAGGTCTGCCGCAGCGCCGATACCCATTACTCGGAACCACAGGTGGCGTCACGAGACAAAACTGTTATTCATCCCTTCGAGCAACAACCCCCTTTTAAAGAGTGACCCCAGGGTACGGGCCCGGGAGCCGACTGCCGTGACATCCCAAGAAGGTAAAGGCCCGGGTACTGAGTCCCCCCCTTTCCCCTGGGTGAGTCATACGCACATTTGTGGCCTGCTGGAGGTCATTTTGCAGGGCTCTGGCAGTGCTCCTCCTGTTCCTCCTTGCACAAAGGCAGAGGTAGCGGTCCTGCTGCTGGGTTGCTGCCCTTCTACGGCCCCCTTCACTTCTCCTGGTGTACTGGCCTGTCTCCTGGTAGCACCTCCAGCCTCTGGACACTACGCTGACAGACAGAGCAAACCTTCTTGAAACAGCTCGCATTGATGTGCCATCCTGAATGAGCTGCACTACCTGAGCAACTTCTGTGGGTTGTAGAGTTCGTCTTATGCTACCACGAGTGTGAAAGCACAACCAACATTCAAAAGTGACCAAAACGTCAGCCAGAAAGCATTGGTACTGAGATGTGGTCTGTGGTCCCCACCTGCAGAACCACTCCTTTATTGAGTGTGTCTTGATAATTGCCAATAATTTCCATTTATTGTCTATTCCATTTGCACAACAGCATTTGAAATTGATTGTCAATCAGTGTTGCTTCCTAAGTGGACAGTTTGATTTCACAGAAGTTTGATTCACTTGGAGTTATATTATGTTGTTTAAGTGTTCCCTTTATTTTTTTGAGCAGTGTATAATAATATAAATTATCTTCAGTCAGTACTTTATATCGATTTTTGGTAAAATCTGGATGGATGCAGATACATTACTAGTTGTCATACATTTTCCCCAAAGAGGACGAAGGCCTGATACGCAAGGCAAAGCTGTAGGCACCGGGCATGTGTCAAAGAGTCCTTACAGTCCGTATTATGGAGCCTTTGGTGCTCTTCATACCACAGTATGGTTCCTCCGCATGACAACATATCCTTCTATAGAAGCTTTGCTTCAAGGACGAATGCCCGAGTAGTAGAGAATAATCTTTGTGCCGTTGTATACAATCAAGGTACCATGTCACTCCATAGTAGTCTGTAGAAACTGTAATATGGAACCACACAAGTAACCCAAAGTTATACATCACTATACAACTCTGTTTTTTTTCCAAAGTATGGCTACGTGACAACTTTATGCTCACTGACTAAAGTGGACTATAACGATAAAATATAACTTTTATTAAACTAGATTAAAATGCTGATTACCAATCCACCATGCTGTATATAGTCTATCCACTACTAACTTGGATATGTACTACAGGTTCATGTTATGGATACTGATAAAGACTGATGCCTATATGCTAATGCTCAGTTTGAACTATTATTGTGACTACAGTTGTATCCCTACCACAGTATAGTTGTATCTGTATAGTTGTATAGTTAAATATAAATCCAAAAAGAAAAAATACCAGGACCAAAATTCACATGCCAAAATTATTTAAAAAGGTATAAATTGTATTAAGTAATAATAAACAGATAATACCATCATAAAAATCCAATATACAGATATAGTGATACATACAATGATGAATGAGAAGCTGAGGGAACCCCACAGTGTGTAAGTAATTAATTAGTTAAAGTGACCTAGTGCTGATATACCTCAGGCTACATAAAGAGCATATCAAATGTGTATAGTAAATACAAGTATTCACACTATAAGTACTGTATTTTTTGGACTATAAGACACACCGGACCATAAGACGCACCTAGGAAAATAGAAAAAAAATTGTAAGCAAAAAATGTGGTCATGATGCACTTTTAAGGGGGAGGGGGTCTGCTGCTGACACTGGTATTGGGGTAATGTCCTCCAATTCTGTTAATATCCTCCATCCTGGTACAGTACAGACCAAAAGTTTGGACACACCTTCTCATTTAAAGATTTTTCTGTATTTTCATGACTTTGAAAATTGTACATTCACACTGAAGGCATCAAAACTATGAATTAACACATGTGGAATTATATACTTAACAAAAAAGTGTGAAACAACTGAAAATATGTCCTATATTCTAGGTTATTCAAAGTAGCCACCTTTTGCTTTGATGACTGCTTTGCACACTCTTGGCATTCTCTTGATGAGCTTCAAGAGGTAGTCACCGGAAATGGTTTTCACTTCACAGGTGTGCCCTGTCAGGTTTAATAAGTGGGATTTCTTGGTTTATAAATGGGGTTGGGACCATCAGTTGTGTTGTGCAGAAGTCAGGTGGATACACAGCTGATAGTCCTACTGAATAGACTGTTAGAATTTGTATTATGGCAAGAAAAAAGCAGCTAAGTAAAGAAAAACGAGTGGCCATCATTACTTTAAGAAATGAAGGTCAGTCAGTCTGAAAAATTGGGAAAACTTTGAAAGTGTCCCCAAGTGCAGTTGCAAAAACCATGAAGCGCTACAAAGAAACTGGCTCACATGAGGACCGCCCCAGGAAAGGAAGACCAAGAGTCACCTCTGCTTCTGAGGATAAGTTTATCCGAGTCACCAGCCTCAGAAATCGCAGGTTAACAGCAGCTCAGATTAGAGACCAGGTCAATGCCACACAGAGTTCTAGCAGCAGACACATCTCTACAACAACTGTTAAGAGGAGACTTTGTGCAGCAGGCCTTCATGGTAAAATAGCTGCTAGGAAACCACTGCTAAGGACAGACAACAAGCAGAAGAGACTTGTTTGGGCTAAATAACACAAGGAATGGACATTAGACCAGTGGAAATCTGTGCTTTGGTCTGATGAGTACAAATTTGAGATCTTCGGTTCCAACCACCGTGTCTTTGTGTGACGCAGAAAAGGTGAACGGATGGACTCTACATGCCTGGTTCCCACCGTGAAGCATGGAGGAGGAGGTATGATGGTGTGGAGGTGCTTTGCTGGTGACACTGTTGGGGATTTATTTCAAATTGAATGCATACTGAACCAGCATGGCTACCAAAGCATCTTGCAGCGGCATGCTATTCCATCCGGTTTGCGTTTAGTTGGACCATCATTTATTTTTCAACATGACAATGACCCCAAACACACCTCCAGGCTATGTAAGGGTTATTTGACCAAGGAGGAGAGTGATGGGGTGCTACGAAAGATGACCTGGCCTCCACAGTCACCAGACCTGAACCCAATCGAGATGGTTTGGGGTGAGCTGGACCGCAGAGTGAAGGCAAAAGGGCCAACAAGTGCTAAGCATCTCTGGGAACTCCTTCAAGATTGTTGGAAGACCATTTCCGGTGACTATCTCTTGAAGCTCATCAAGAGAATGCCAAGAGTGTGTGTAGCACCCTGAGGATTCGGCTGCTGCAGGGGTATTGCACCTCAACCCAGAGGTGTGATATTCCACTCCCGGGTAAGGATGGAGTGTGGAACTGAGCTCGGTAAGCTGCATGCACTACACACATCCCATTTCCGAGGAACAGACCAACGGTACTCCCACTTAGAAATGTGCAGGTACGACCGAGTCTGTTCCTGGCTGGAGTGGGAGGGGGGTGGTACATCCCAAGTAGTGTAGGGGCAGATAGGGGGAGCAGCCTGGGTAAAGATAGGAGCTCATTGGGTGCTGGTCACCTGAGCTCACACATAGAGGGAGTATATAAGGTGGGCACCATCAAAGATCAGGGTCAGTCTGTGAGGAGCCAGAGAGACATCAGCCTTGGCAGAGCAGTCAGAGGAAGAGGAGCAGAGCAGCCCCAGAGAGAGAGAGAGGAGAAAGGAAGAAAGACCCAGAGAGGGGACAAAGAGAGGACTCTGAGAACCCAAATTCAATCCCCGGGTGAAGAGTCGGCAATAGGGTACCGGATCCCAAACTGGTGGGGGCAAAAGCACACCCTAGCCAGAGACCGGAGGCCGTGGGCAGGATCTGCCACGGCCACCCACCACATCCACCCCGAAGGCAAACCACGTGGAGGGTCAGGGAACCCAAGGCCAAGGGTCTCCCAACAGAAGGCCCGAGGGAGCTGGACCTAGGTGGATCACTAGTGGGGACGGCCAGAGGAAAGGACAGAAGGAGAGCTCAGGGTCACGCTCCGGACTTGCTTGGGGGTTGGCTGAATCCAGGACCTGGTGGACGCAGCACGGCTCGGGTGGTCACTTGAAGCTGGAGTGACCGGAACATCAGCAGTAAGTAAATACCCTAAACTGCACAACCCGACTCTGTCTTTAATAACCATCTATGCTGCACCACCACAACCCCCATCCTCTGCACCTGACCCCCTGAGGCTATACCCCACCCGTTGGGGGTTATACTATCAAAAGCTGCACCAACACCATCAGCCTCAGCGGACCCTGCTGCAGCGGCGGCCGTAGTGACCGCAATACAACGGGTGGCGTAGTCGACATTAAGAACTTTATAACATCTGTAGGACTGCCACATACTCTGAGCTTGACACCCTGGGCACGGACCGGGTCACAGCCACTCGGAAGACTACAACCCCCATCTGATCCGGCTCCGGGTATTCCCCTAAAGAATATGGCCCAGGGGGCGCGTCAACTTTGGCGTAGTCGGCAGGATAACGTGCCCACAACAACCGGGTACTGCGTGCCTGAAGAAAAGAACAAGTTTACCTCAAAAAGAAGTCTCCTGCCGGTTCCGGAGGGTCCCCGCCATCGGACTCCGTCACAGATCGATTCCCGCCGGTTGTCCGCCATTAACAGCTTTTTCCCGCCATCTGCAGAGTTTCCCGCCACTGGGAGACGATTCCCGCCATTTCCAAAGGTTTCCCGCCTTGGAAGAGCGGACGCCATTATGGGCGTGCCAGAGGGTGGCAAGAGGCCACCTCCCATCGTGGGCCAGGACCGAAAATGGCACCAAAAGTGGAAACCGCCCCCACCAACAGAGACTGTGATGCTAGAGGTGTCTGTCAGCGTGAAAGAACCGCCCCTGGAGCTGACAATCACCAAGTGGCCCCGGGACCGCCCTCGATGTGGGAGGACTGAGAAGGGGAGAGCAAAGATGGGTGTCGCTTGGAGCAGTCTGGAGCGAGCGCACCCGGAGGCAAGAAGCCTGGAGAAGGGTATCGGAGGAGCTTACCCGGAGATGGCGAGAAAGCAGAGCAGCACCGGCCCGTTGGCCAGGAGCCTGCTAGAAACAGAGGAGGGAGAGCAGAGCAGCACCGGCCCGCTGGCCAGGAGCCTGCTGGAGACAACAGGAGGAGAGCAGAGCAGCACCGACCCGTTGGTCAGGAGCCTGCTGGAAACAACGACCCCACTAGGCTTAGTGGAGGTCCTAGCACAGCTCCCCCGAGATCGGGAGTGTGCGCAGACCGCTCTGGAGGGCCTCGCAAGGAGGATGGCCCGGGTGCAGCGAGAGACGTTGGCGGAGTGGAGCCGAGAGATGGCCCAGCAGACCGAGACCCGTCAGCGGAGCACGCCACCCAAGACGAGGAGACAGACCGCCTCTGAGGATGGCGCGGGAGGACTCAAGGCCGGAGACGGCGCCGAGAAGGGAGCCGAACGAGTGGAGGCAGGTAAAGGGGACGTCTATACCCCAAACCGGGAAACCGCGTACCTGCCCCAGCTCCCCGTCGCAGAGCCCGAAGTCTATCCTGCCGTGCCCGTCTCTGCAACGTCACCGCCGCAGACTAGGCCTCAAACGGGAGCCGCGACCCCTGTGACGTCACACGCCTCGACCCCGAGCGTGACCAAACAGGAAGTACCACCAGCCTGGTCGCAAGGCCTAGTACCCCCGGGCGCCGCAATACCAACAGCGCCCCCTACCTCCGCGGAGCCTCCGGCCTGGTCGCAGGGCCAAGTAGCCCAGGGCGCCGCCGTCCTTACGGTGCCCTTCACCTTCCAGATACCCCAGGCCTGGCCGCAAGGCCCGGGCAACCCGGGCGCTAACACCACCGCGCCCATAAGACCAAGAGTGCCGCATCTGGGAGAGGACCTGTTTACCCAACACACGTGCCCGGATGGGCAGCCTTTTATCTGGCCCCAGGAATATCATGAACTGGAACGGCAGAGGAAGGCTGGGGCCATGTGTGCACCCCTGATCCCGGCTCCAAAGCCCGTAAAGAGGATCTCGCCCCCGCTAGAAGAGGCCCAATTTGAGTGGGACACCACAGGAGAAGATCTCATGGGGTTCACTCAGGAGACTCGGGCAGCTGCAGCGGAGCGTGCTGAGTGCTGCCGCCAACAGCTCGAGGTCTTCGAGAGGGAGCGGAGAGAGAGGCGGGTCCGGGAACAGCAAGCTCAAATAAGGAGCGCGGAGCAGAAGAGCCGGGCCAGGAGAGACCCCCGTGCAGCGCATAGTCCCCGCACCACCGGGACTGTGATCAAGTTTAACATGCAGCATGGGTGGGGCTTCATCCGAGACCACCGCACCCTAGGCGACGTCTTCGTGACCAGGAGGGACGTTGAGTCCCACCTACCGGAGGGACACAGAGGTCGTGACCTTTACATCGGGGACGAGGTCACCTTTACCCGGCACAAGTGTGCCAAAGGACCCTACGCCCTCCATGTGCATCGCCTGACGGAGGAAGAGCTGCGGTGTGAGGAGGAAGAACAAGAGGACCCGGACGGGTCTGAAGCTAAAGGAAACCATAAAGAAAGAGCAGGAGGACGTCGTCGTTAAGTACAGCGAAGCAGAAGCTGTATATAGTTGCCCGTCGGGGCACCGTGAACTGTTACTGCTGCTAATATAGTCCCCGTTGGGACCAGCATGTGTGAACTGTTACCCGTATTTCCCTTAATTCCCACTGACCGAGGACTGAGAGCGGTCATCCCTATTCCCATTACCTGGCCGAGGACTGAGAGCGGCCACTACCCCTTTGTATATAGTTGCGCGTCCTAAAGCGCCCCCTACCGGTTTTATAGGAAAACCATTTTTCAAGAAAGAGACTGTCGCACTTTTCCCGGACACACGTTGCACAGTGTCCGGAGGAGGAACCAGAAAAAGAAGAGAGAATGTTTATATGAAAAGTTTTTATATGATGTTTTATTATGTTGTTTTATGAAAAAAAAATGTATGTTTGTGGATGTTTTTGTCTTACAGCCCGAGGACGTGCTGTGATTTACCAGGGGGGAATGTAGCACCCTGAGGATTCGGCTGCTACAGGGGTATTGCACCTCAACCCAGAGGTGTGATATTCCACTCCCGGGTAAGGATGGAGTGTGGAACTGAGCTCGGTAGGCTGCATGCACTACACACATCCCATTTCCGAGGAGCAGACCAACGGTACTCCCACTTAGAAATGTGCAGGTACGACCGAGTCTGTTCCTGGCTGGAGTGGGAGGGGGGTGGTACATCCCAAGTAGTGTAGGGGCAGATGGGGGGAGCAGCCTGGGTAAAGATAGGAGCTCATTGGGTGCTGGTCACCTGAGCTCACACATAGAGGGAGTATATAAGGTGGGCACCATCTTAGATCAGGGTCAGTCTGTCAGAGTAAGAAGCAGAGGTCCAGATGAGCCTGCAGAGAGAGAGAGGAGAAAGGAAGAAAGACCCAGAGAGGGGACAAAGAGAGGACTCTGAGAACCCAAATTCAATCCCCGGGTGAAGAGTCGGCAATAGGGTACCGGATCCCAAACTGGTGGGGGCAAAAGCACACCCTAGCCAGAGACCGGAGGCCGTGGGCAGGATCTGCCACGGCCACCCACCACATCCACCCCGAAGGCAAACCACGTGGAGGGTCAGGGAACCCAAGGCCAAGGGTCTCCCAACAGAAGGCCCGAGGGAGCTGGACCTAGGTGGATCACTAGTGGGGACGGCCAGAGGAAAGGACAGAAGGAGAGCTCAGGGTCACGCTCCGGACTTGCTTGGGGGTTGGCTGAATCCAGGACCTGGTGGACGCAGCACGGCTCGGGTGGTCACTTGAAGCTGGAGTGACCGGAACATCAGCAGTAAGTAAATACCCTAAACTGCACAACCCGACTCTGTCTTTAATAACCATCTATGCTGCACCACCACAACCCCCATCCTCTGCACCTGACCCCCTGAGGCTATACCCCACCCGTTGGGGGTTATACTATCAAAAGCTGCACCAACACCATCAGCCTCAGCGGACCCTGCTGCAGCGGCGGCCGTAGTGACCGCAATACAACGGGTGGCGTAGTCGACATTAAGAACTTTATAACATCTGTAGGACTGCCACATACTCTGAGCTTGACACCCTGGGCACGGACCGGGTCACAGCCACTCGGAAGACTACAACCCCCATCTGATCCGGCTCCGGGTATTCCCCTAAAGAATATGGCCCAGGGGGCGCGTCATGTGCAAAGCAGCCATCAAAGCAAAAGGTGGCTACTTTGAAGAACCTAGAATATAAGACCTATTTTCAGTTGTTTCACACTTTTTTGCTAAGTATATAATTCCACATGTGTTAATTCATAGTTTTGATGCCTTCAGTGTGAATGTACAATTTTCAAAGTCATGAAAATACAGAAAAATCTTTAAATGAGAAGGTGTGTCCAAACTTTTGGTCTGTACTGTATGTATGGCCTCTCCTTCCTGGTATACGTTGCCCTTATCCCCACCCTGGTATACGTGGCCCTCATCCCCATCCTGGTATGCATGGCACCCCTTGATCCTGGTATGCTTGGTACACTCTGATCCCTATCACGCTGCCCACAAAAAAATAAACAATCATACTCACCTCCTCTTTTCTCCAGTGCTGCGTCCCACTATGCTGCCGACACTCTCACTGTGTGAGCCGCGCATGGCGTCCCTGCCATGCGCCCTCACACAGTATCAGATGCTGTCCCGGAATA
The DNA here is from genome assembly GCF_046119375.1 of Phyllobates terribilis. Taxonomy (NCBI): domain Eukaryota; kingdom Metazoa; phylum Chordata; class Amphibia; order Anura; family Dendrobatidae; genus Phyllobates; species Phyllobates terribilis. The sequence continues at coordinate 180,928,530 of NW_027362765.1, forward strand.
ATCACTGCTCCCCACACTGGGACTTTGTGCGTGGGGAGCAGTGACCATTCACTCTTTTCAATAGCGCGCACACTGTATCCGCAGCACGGCTACTGCTGCACTCGTTAGTCAGTGTGCCCGCTCTTAAAGACCATGAATATTCACTACAACCCATTGAAGTGGGTTGTGGTGAATATTCATGCACTTTAATAGCGGGCACACAGACCGCCGGCCGCAGCAGGAGCCGCGTTGCTTCTACAGTGTACGAGCTATTAAGGAAAATGAATATGGCCGTGGGGAGCAGGGAATATTAATTTTCTTTAGCGGGCACAGCGTAGGCTGCAGCGGGCGGCTGCTGCCTCCTGTGCCCCGCTCATCCACCGCTGCCACTCCCTCCCAGCCCCCACCACCCACAGCCACAGTACATATGTATATATGTTCGGACTATAAGACGCACCCCCCACTTTCCTCCAAAATTTTGGAGGAAAAAAGTGCGTCTTATAGTTCGAAAAATATGGTATATAGTCATCAACATGATTATAGAATGAATAATAAAGTGATATCAATCAGTTTGCAAAGTATAAACAAATCACAACCACAAAGTAATGAGATCACTTGCTCACTCACCAAGTATTATTGACGCGCCCCTAGGGCAATGGGGTTCTCGGCAGCCGGGCCTATGGATGCTTGTGGGGGATATGTCACAGTGGCAGGCCCGGTCCGTGGCCCAGGGCGGTCAACCAAAAAGGGGGATTGTAACTTGGATAGGAAAAATAAAATAAATAGTTCGTGATGCCACCTGTGGTACTTGGTAATGTTTACCAGCGCTGCTGCAGATGTCCAGGGGGGGGGGGGTGATGGCATGGCAGCTGAGGTGTTTCTGCTCCCCACAGGTGGAGCAGGCCCCCGGGGCAGTGTGGAGTTTGATGGTGGTGATGCTGGGGCTTGTAGTGCAGGTGGGATGGCGCAGAAGGAGTAACTGACAGAGGGGATTCGCTTCAATACCTTTACTGGTGCGGATGTCAGGTACGGTCCAGGGTACTCAGTAGGATGGGTGCACTTCAGGACTTCTCCCCACTGAGCGGGTATAAGGCCTCCTGGTCCGTGTCTGCCTCTCTGTATGCTCCTGGCCAGCCTGCAACTGGGCCTAGCTTATGTGTCGTGCTGTTCCTTCACCTGTCGCTCGGTGGTAGGACCTTCTGCTGGCAACCACTCTCCCTGGACGCTGGGGCCTTGTGGTTCCTGGTCCTGCAATGGGTCTAGCTTCAGATCGTCCAGGGACTTGTAGTCCTCGTGGAATGCCGGTGATCCCTACTGGGTATAAAGGGACCCTGTAGGCGCGGACCCGGTGTCCGGTTTGTATACTGGGGTGAGCCTATGATGCTCCTCTGCCCCCTCAACTTTTCTCTCCTTTCTCCTCTTGCCTTCGGCCACACTCGGGGCCCTCAGAACTCAGCAGCAGACGCGCTGCGTCTTCGCTGCTCTCAGCGTCAGCACGCTCTCAGACTCTCTCTCAGTCTGACTACTAACTAACTGACTGCCTGGCTCCACCGTCCATATATATACAGTTATATGAAAAAGTTTGGGCACCCCTATTAATCTTAAGCTTAATGTTTTATAAAAATTGGTGTTTTTGCAACAGCTATTTCAGTTTGATATATGTAATATCTGTTGGACACAGTAATGTTTCTGCCTTGAAATGAGGTTTATTGTACGAACAGAAAATGGCAATCTGCATTCAAACAAAATTTGACAGGTGCATAAGTATGGGCACCTCACCAGAAAAGTGACATTAATATTTAGTAGATCCTCCTTTTGCAAAAATAACAGCTTCTAGTCGCTTCCTGTAGCTTTTAATGATTTCCTGGATCCTGGATGAAGGTATTTTTGACCATTCCTCTTTACAAAACAATTCCAGTTCAGTTAAGTTTGATGGTCGCCGAGCATGGACAGCCCTCTTCAAATGATCCCACAGATGTTCAATGATATTCAGGTCTGGGGACTGGGATGGCTATTCCAGAACATTGTAATTGTTCCTCTGCATGAATGCCTGAGTAGATTTGGAGCGGTGTTTTGGATCATTGTCTTGCTGAAAGATCCATCCCCTGCGTAACTTCAACTTTGTCACTGATTCTTGAACATTATTGTCAAGAATCTGCTGATACTGAGTGGAATCCATGCGTCCCTCAACTTTAACAAGATTCCCGGTGCCGACATTGGCCACACAGACCCAAAGCATGATGGAACCTCCACCAAATTTTACTGTGGGTAGCAAGTGTTTTTCTTGGAATGCTGTGTTTTTTTGCCGCCATGCATAACGCCTTTTTGTATGACCAAACAACTCAATCTTGGTATCATCAGTCCACAGGACCTTCTTCCAAAAAGAAATTGGCTTCTCCAAATGTGCTTTTGCATACCTCAGCCGACTCTGTTTGTGGCGTGCTTGCAGAAACGGCTTCTTTCGCATCACTCTCCCATACAGCTTCTCCTTGTGAAAAGTGCGTTGCATAGTTGACCGATGCACAGTGACACCATCTGCAGCATATTGATGCTGCAGCTCTCTGGAGGTGGTCTGAGGATTGTCCTTGACTGATCTCACCATTCTTCTTCTCTGCCTTTCTGATGTTTTTCTTGGCCTGCCACTTCTGGCCTTAACAAGAACTGTCCCTGTGTTCTTCCATTTCCTTACTATGTTCCTCACAGTGGAAACTGACAGGTTAAATCTCTGAGACAGCCTTTTGTATCCTTCCCCTGAACAACTATGTTGAATAATCTTTGTTTTCAGATCATTTGACAGTTGTTTTGAGGAGCCCATGATGCCACTCTTCAGAGGAGATTCAAACAGGAGAACAACTTGCAAGTGGCCACTTTAAGTAGCTTTTCTCATGATTGCATACACCTGGCTATGAAGTTCAAAGCTCAATGAGGTTACAAAACCAAAAAAGTGCTTTGGTAAGTCAGTAAAAAGTAGGTAGGAGTATTTAAAACAAGAAAATGATAAGGGTGTCCATACTTATGCACCTGTCAAATTTTGTTTGAATGCAGATTGCACCTTTTCTGTAGGTACAATAAACCTCATTTCAAGGCAGAAACATTACTGTGTGCAACAGTTATGAAATATTTCAAACTGAAATAGCTGTTGCAAAAACACCAATTTTTATAAAACATTAAGCTTAAGATTAATAGGAGTGCCCAAACTTTTTTATATAACTGTATCCCTATCAGGGCTCCCTCTGGTGGTGTGAGGTGGAAGGGTGGAGGTGTTTGTATGTAATGAGGGCCTCTTGTGGAGAAGTCCATCCATGCACCCTGGGTCCTGTGGTACCTGTGCACAGCAGGGTGCCACATTATTACTTAATAAAATTGATACCTTTTTAAATAACTTTGGCGTGTGAATTTTGGTCCTGGCCTTTTTTCTTTTTGGATTTATATTTAGTTATCAATGCCTTTTGGGACAAGTTATTTATACCAGGGATGTGTTGTTTGTAGTTAGTTGTATAGTTGTATCCCTACCACAGCTAAACAATGTCTTATTATGTAGTGTTCAGAGAATCTATTATATTTTTATTATTTTCCCCATACCTAAACCACTCTTTTTATAGCGGTGGTAGTTATAGTGCTTTAGCTAATGCCCATGTCCAAAACGTTATGTCAGTAAGACTATCCGTCAATTCAGGAGATGGATGTTAGAACATACTATTATATTGGGAGAAAGGAGGATACACTTATCGCAAGGCACATGTGGAGGGTACATGGAAGAGATACTAGACTGATCAAATTTCAAGAGATCGAAAAGATCGGAACTTCCCCTAGACGATAATAAAATAATAAGAATACAGCCCAATGGATTTATAGATTAAAAACTTTGGCACCTTGGGGCCTTAATGAATCTATCTCGTATACTCCATTTATTTAGCCTACCTGATATATTTGTACTTGACTCTTTTAGTGAATGTGGGAATATAAAAATGGTAGAAGGGATATACAGTGCCTTGTGAAAGTATTTGGCCCCCTTGAACTTTTCTACCTTTTGTCAGATTTCTGGCTTCAAACATAAAGATATAAAATTCAAATTTTTTTGGGAAGAATCAACAACAAGTGGGACACAATCGTTAAGTGGAACGAAATTTATTGGATATTTTAAACTTTTTTAAAAAGTTAAAAACTGAAAAGTGGGGCGTGCAATATTATTCGGCCCCCTTGAGTTAATACTTTGTAGCGCCATCTTTTGCTGCGATTACAGCTGCAAGTCGCTTGGGGTATGTCTCTATCAGTTTTGCACATCGAGAGGCTGAAATTCTTGGCCATTCTTCCTTGCAAAACAGCTCGAGCTCATTGAGGTTGAATGGAGAGCGTTTGTGAACAGCAGTTTTCAGCTTTTTCCACAGATTCTCGATTGGATTCAGGTCTGGACTTTGACTTGGCCATTCTAACACCTGGATACATTTATTTTTGAACCATTTCATTGTAGAGTTTGCTTTATGTTTGGGATCATTGTCTTGTTGGAAGATAAATCTCCGCCCCAGTCTCAGGTCTTTTGCAACAGGTTTTCTTCCAGAATGGTCCTGTATTTGGCTCGGGCCATCTTCCCATCAATTTTAACCATCTTCCCTGTCCCTGCTGAAGAAAAGCAGGCCCAAACCATGATGCTGCTACCACCATGTTTGACAGTGGGGATGGTGTTTTGAGGGTGATGAGCTGTGTTGCTTTTACGCCAAACATATCGTTTTGCACTGTGGCCAAAAAGTTAGATTTTGGTTTCATCTGACCAGAGCACCTTATTCCACATGTTTGGTGAGTCTCCCAGGTGGCTTGTGGCAAACTTCAAACGAGACTTTTTATGGATATCTTTGAGAAATGGCTTTCTTCTTGCCACTCTTCCATAAAGGCCAGATTTGTGCAGTGTACGACTGATTGTTGTCCTATGGACAGACTCTCCCAACTCAGCTGTAGATCTCTCCAGTTCATCCAGAGTGATCATGGGCCTTTTGGCTGCATCTCTGATCAGTCTTCTGCTTGTTCAAGATGAAAGTTTAGAGGAACGGCCGGGTCATGGTAGATTTGCAGTGGTCTGATACTCCTTCCATTTCAATATGATCGCTTGCACAGTGCTCCTTGAGATGTTTAAAACTTGAGAAATCTTTTGTATCCAAATCCGGCTTTAAACTTCGCCACAACAGTATCTCGGACCTGCCTGGTGTGTTCCTTGGTCTTCATGATGCTCTCTGCACTTGAAACAGAACCCTGAGACTATCACAGTGCAGGTGCATTTATACGGAGGCGTGATTACACACAGGTGGATTCTATTTATCATTACCAGTCATTAAGGACAACATTGGATCATTCAGAGATCCTCACTGAACTTCTGCACTGAAAGTAAAGGGGCCGAATAATATTGCACGCCCCACTTTACAGTTTTTAATTTGTTAAAAAAGTTTAAAATATCCAATAAATTTTGTTCCACTTCACGATTGTGTCCCACTTGTTGTTGATTCTTCCCAAAAAAATTTGAACCTTATATCTTTATGTTTGAAGCCAGAAATGTGGCAAAAGGTAGAAAAGTTCAAGGGGGCCAAATACTTTCACAAGGCACTGTATATTACTGATATGATAAATCCTTAAAGGGGTTCAATTGATTCTACTATCCTCATTACCTATATAGCCAAAAGTGGAGAAGGAAACTACTGCAAATAATAGAAATAATAATCATTCCATCTTCATATAATTAAAGGAATATTTTATGTTAGATTAGAATATATAATTAATGATGGTCTGGCAGATGTCAGACTCCCATTCCGATGTACAGCAAATGTCTGTGGTCAGAGTTCTAACTGAATTAGATCTTTTAAGTACAAGCTTATTTGGAATAATTACGTACAACGTCACAATGGTAATAACCTTTAAATAACCTGCACCTTCGGTGGCGTTTCCTCACTATGATTACAACCACGTCCACGATGACGCGATGGCATCCAAATTCCAGATGGCCTCACACGATTGGCTCAATGAGAGAGGTAGCGTGATTGGTTCAATCAGGTGCACGTCAGGACATGGGGGTGAGCGGTAAATTATAAAGGCATGGCGTCTGTGCCACTGCACGCGTCTCTCATCATAGCTGGGAACAGTATCTTTACTGCTCCGGTGCTAATATTAACCAAGTGTTAGCACAAATATATTAGGGTGTCAGCCTCCTGATGTGCCCCCCAAAAGTGTGTGTGGGGAGCGAAACGTGTTGAGGCATTTGAATAGATAGGCACAGGGGCATACTGTACTAAAAAGCAACTCTGATGCAATGATTTATCAGGATGCTCTAAACCACACATGTCAAACTCTGGCCCTCATGGTGATTATATTAGGCCCGTAATGCCATATGGAGGATTATGTGAGGCCCATTATTCTGTATGGAGAACTATGTGGGGCCATTATACTGTATTGAGGATTATGTGAGGCCCATTATTCTGTATGGAGGACTATGTGGGGCCCATTATTCTGTATGGAGGACTATGTGGGGCCCATTATACTTCATGGAGGGCTGTATGAAGGTCACAGTTGGGGCATCATACTGTGTTGGGGTCACCATACTTTGCCAGGGGAGTTGAGGAGGGTACAGTAAGGTCATCATACAATATGTGTGGAGGGTACTGTGGAGGAATTCACTGTGGAGGTATCATACTGTGCTTAGGGGGAACTTTTGTTGGCATAATACTTTATGGGGGCAATGAAAGGGCAATCTAGGAGGAAAATTACTCTGTAAGGGCTGCAAAGTTGTGTTATGCTCCTGGGTGACCCCACCGAATATTAAGTTGTTTTTTTTTAAATATCGAGGTTGGCCAGCGACTTTGTCCAAGTTTTTAATTTTGGCCCTTGAGTTTGACATCCCTGCTCTAAACAAAAGACTAATGCAGTAACATACGTATATATAGGGCAGTTTTTATACCTGTATGCAATGTTATCAGTTCTCCTATGAAGCTGGATTCCAGACAACACTGAAACCAGCTATTATTCTAGTGGCGGTACTTTATGTGTATTATAACTACCACTGCTATAAAAAGAGTGGTTTAGGTTTGGGGAATATAATAAGAATATAATAGATTCTCTGAATTCTACATAACAATACATTGTTTGGCTGTGGTAGGGATACAACTATAGTGACAATATTAGTTCAAACTGATCATTAGCATATAGGCATCAGTCTTTATTAGTATCCATAACACGAACCTGTAATACATATACAGGTTAGTAGTGGATAGACTATGTACACACTATGGATTCGTAATTAACATTTTAATCTAGTTTAGCAAAAATTACAGTACAGACCAAAAGTTTGGACACACCTTCTCATTTCAAGATTTTTCTGTATTTTCATGACTATGAAAATTGTACATTCACACTGAAGGCATCAAAACTATGAATTAACACATGTGGAATTATATACTTAACAAAAAAGTGTGAAACAACTGAAAATATGTCTTATATTCTAGGTTCTTCAAAGTAGCCACCTTTTGCTTTGATGACTGCTTTGCACACTCTTGGCATTCTTTTGATGAGCTTCAAGAGGTAGTCAATGGAAATGGTCTTCCAACAATCTTGAAGGAGTTCCCAGAGATGCTTAGCACTTGTTGGCCCTTTTGCCTTCACTCTGCGGTCCAGCTCACCCCAAATCATCTCGATTGGGTTCAGGTCTGGTGACTGTGGAGGCCAGGTCATCTGGCGTAGCACCCCATCATTCTCCTTCTTGATCAAATAGCCCTTACGCAGCCTGGAGGTGTGTTTGGGGTCATTGTCCTGTTGAAAAATAAATGATGGTCCAACTAAACGCAAACCGGATGGAATAGCATGCCGCTGCAAGATGCTGTTGTAGCCATGCTGGTTCAGTATGCCTTCAATTTTGAATAAATCCCCAACAGTGTCACCAGCAAAGCACCCCCACACCATCACACCTCCTCCTCCATGCTTCTCGGTGGGAACCAGACATGTAGAGTCCATCCGTTCACCTTTTCTGCATCGCACAAAGACACGGTGGTTGGAACCAAAGATCTCAAATTTAGACTCATCAGACCAAAGCACAGATTTCCACTGGTCTAATGTCCATTCCTTGTGTTCTTTAGCCCAAATAAGTCTCTTCTGCTTGTTGCCTGTCCTTAGCAGTGGTTTCCTAGCAGCTATTTTACCATGAAGGCCTGCTGCACAAAGTCTCCTCTTAACAGTTGTTGAAGAGATGTGTCTGCTGCTAGAACTCTGTGTGGCATTGACCTGGTCTCTAATCTGAGCTGCTGTTAACCTGCGATTTCTGAGGCTGGTGACTCGGATAAACTTATCCTCAGAAGCAGAGGTGACTCTTGGTCTTCCTTTCCTGGGGCAGTCCTCATGTGAGCCAGTTTCTTGCAGCGCTTGATGGTTTTTGCATCTGCACTTGGGGACACTTTCAAAGTTTTACCAATTTTTTGCATTGACTGACCTTCATTTCTTAAAGTAATGATGGCCACTCATTTTTCTTTACTTAGCTGCTTTTTTCTTGCCATAATACAAATTCTAACAGTCTATTTAGTAGGACTATCAGCTGTGTATCCACCAGACTTCTGCACAACACAGCTGATGATCCGAACCCCATTTATAAGGCAAGAACTCCCACTTATTAAACCTGACAGGGCACACCTGTGAAGTGAAAACCATTTCCGGTGACTACTTCTTGAAGCTCATCAAGAGAATGCCAAGAGTGTGCAAAGCAGTCATCAAAGCAAAAGGTGGCTACTTTGAAGAACCTAGAATATAAGACATATTTTCAGTTGTTTCACACTTTTTTTGTTAAGTATATAATTCCACATGTGTTAATTCATAGTTTTGATGCCTTCAGTGTGAATGTACAATTTTCATAGTCATGAAAATACAGAAAAATCTTGAAATGAGAAGGTGTGTCCAAACTTTTGGTCTGTACTGTATATTTTACCGTTATAGTCCACATTAGTCAGTGAGTGTATTTTAAAATTAGTGGGCTCCTGGAGTTTCGTAGATCCTCATTCAGTGAATTTATGTGACAACTTTCCTAAAAACAGCTTAAAGGGAATCTGTCAGCATGTTTTTGTTATGTAATATGAGAGCAGCAAAATAAATATAGAGCTTGAGACACTGATTCCAGGGATGTGTCACTTATTAGGCTGTCTACTGTAGTTTCAATACAATCAGTGTTTTATCAGCAGGAGGGTAACACTAAAGGACTACATCTCATGTGCCAGGCAGTCAGGCTAGTCAGTGTGGCCCCGCCCCCAACACTGATTAACATCTTGCTGACAATTCAGTGTACACAGGAAGCTCTCACTGGGGTGTGTGTGTGTGGTTATACACAGAGCAGACGACTTAGCTCTGCTACATCTACATCAGACAAACAATGATCAAAACTATACCAAGCAGTTCAGTAAGTGTTACATCGCTGGAATCAGGCTTTCTTGGCCTATGTTATACTGCTCTCAGATTATATAGCAAAATCTGCTGACAGATTCCCTTTAGCAGTTAAAGAAAAATTTTAAAGAGTAAACTTGTTATTTTTAATTACCTTTAGGTTATGGCTTTTTTTTTTTTTTACTATGCAGAACTTATTTTTTTTTAATAATAACTGATTTTATTTCCTTCTCTCCCAAACACCATGCCTAGTTCATATCCTTTAGAAGATCAATAAAATCCCTATACTTCATTCAAACAATTTGTGTATTGGAATTCTCCTGTCTGAATACCAGGCGCAGAGAGGCTCAGAGGGGAAAGTGCTGTACACATTATTCAAATATTCTGTGTATGAGACTTTCCCCTTTTGAACCCCTCTGATTCTCTCTCCACACAAACAGTGAATTTCTAGTACACAGACTGTTTGAACACAGTTTAAGGATAAAACTGTGCCTGCTGAGGGAGCACAACAAGCACCCATATCATGTCGACCTAGCTTCCTGTCCCACTTTCTAGGGGGCCGCGGAATACCACTCTTGAAACCAGACCAGTGTGAAAAGTTTGTTGGTTGGATAGCAGATAAATAGATAATGCTTCCAGTCAGTTTGCAACCACCACCACCACCCTGTCTTCCACACGGTACAGTCTCAGTAGCCATGAGTCTGCACCACATTATTATTGTTTTTATAATAGCGCCTTACATGTGAAAAAGGGATACACATAGCAAAAGCAATTACAATATTCTTAAACAAAAGTGTGATGGCAACTGGTACAGGAGGAGAGAGGACCCTGGCCACGAGGGCTCACAGTCTACAAGTGATGGGTGAGAATACAGTAGTTGAAGGTAGAGCTGGTCATGCAGCTGTATGGTGGAGCGATGGTTACTGCACATTGTAGGCTTGTCGGAAGAGGTGGGTCTTCAGGTTCCTTTTGAAGGTTTCCACTGTAGGCGAGAGCCTGATATGTTGGGATAGAGAGTTCCAACGTAGAGGGGATGCACGGGAGAAATCTTGTATGCGATTGTGGGAAGAGGAAATAAGAGGGGAGTAGAGAAGGAGATCTTGATCGGAGGTTATGTGCAGGTAAGTATCGGGAGACTAGGTCACAGATGTATGGAGGTATAGAAGAGACAGGTTGGGGATGGCTTTGCATGCTAAGGTTAGGGTTGAGCTGGAGTCTCTGGGTAATGGGGAGCCAGTGAAGGGATTGCCAGAGAGGAAAGGCCGGGGAATAGCGTGGGGACAGGTGGATTAGTTGGGCAGCGGAGTTTAGGATACAGTGGGTACGGAAAGTATTCTGACCCCTTTAAATTTTTCTTTGTTTCATTGCAGCCATTTGGTAAATTCTAAAAAGTTCATTTTTTTTCTCATTAAAGTACACTCTGCACCACATCTTGACTGAAAAAAAGCAGAAATGTAGAAATTTTTGCAAATTTAATAAAAAAGAAAAACTTAAATATCACATGGTCATAAGTATTCAGACCCTTTGCTCAGTATTGAGTAGAAGCACGCTTTTGAGCTAGTATAGCCATGAGTCTTCTTGTGAAAGATGCAACAAGTTTTTCACACCTGGATTTGGGGATTCTCTGCCATTCTTTGCAAATCCTCTCCAGTTCCGTCAGGTTGGATGGTGAACATTGGTGGACAGCCATTTTCAGGTCTCTTCAGAGATTGGGTTTAGGTCAGGGCTCTGGCTGGGCCAGTCAAGAATGGTCACAGAGTTGTTATGAAGCCACTTCTTTGTTATTTTAGCTGTGTACTTTGGGTCATTGTCTTGTTGGAAGGTGAACCTTCGGCCAAGTCTGAGGTCCAGAGCACTGTGGAAGAGGTTTTCATCCAGGATATCTCTGTACTTGGCCAGATTCATGTTTCCTTCAATTGCAACCAGTCACCCTGTCCATGCAGCCGAAAAACACCCTCATAACATGATGCTACCACCACCATGTTTCACTGTTGGGATTCTATTGGGCAGATGATGAGCAGTGCCTGGTTTTCTCCATACATACCACTTAGAATTATCACCAAAAAGTTCTATCTTTGTCTCATCAGACCAGAGAATCTTATTTCTCATAGTCTAGGAGTCCTTCATGTGTTTTTGAGCAAACTCTATGCGGGCTTTCATATGTCTTGCACTGAGAAGAGGCTTCCATTGGGCCACTCTGCCATAGAGGCCCGACTGGTGGAGGGCTGCAGTGATAGTTGACTTTGTGGAACTTTCTCAGAACTCCCTACTGCATCTCTGGAGCTCAGCCACAGTAGATCTTGGGGTTCTTCTTTACCTCTCTCACTAAGGCTCTTCTCCCACGATTGCTCAGTTTGGCTGGATGGCCAGGTCTAGGAAGACTTCTGATGGTCCCAAACTTCTTCCATTTAAGGATTTTGGAGGCCACTGTGCTCTTAGGAACCTTGAGTAAAGCAGAAATTCTTTTGTAACCTTGGCCAGATCTGTGCCATGCCGCAATTCTGTCTCTGAGCTCCTTGGGCAGTTCCTTTGAGCTCATGATTCTCATTTGGTCTGACATGCACTGTGAACGGTGAGGTCTTATATAGACAGGTGTGTGCCTTTCCAAATCAAGTCCTATCAGTTTAATTAAACACAGCTGGACTCCAATGAAGAAGTAGAACCATCTCAATGAGGATCACAAGGAAATGGACAGCATGTGACTTAAATATGAGTGTCTGAGCAAAGGATCTGAATACTTATGACCATGTGATATTTCATTTTTTCTTTTTTAATAAATTTGCAAAAATTTCTACATTTCTGTTTTTTCAGTCAAGATGGGGTGCAGAGTGTACTTTAATGAGAAAAAAATGAACTTCTGCAATGGCTGCAATGAAACAAAGAGTGAAAAATTTAAAGGGGTCTAAATACTTTCCGTACCCACTGTAGATTGAAGGGGTGCGAGAAGGGAGGCCACAGAACAGTTGGTTGCAGTAGTCGAGGCAGGAGATGATGAGGGCATGCTCAATTGTTTTTGAAGATTCTTATTTGAGGAATGTGCGGATTCGCGAGATTTTTTTTAAACTTGGAGTCGGCATATTCCTCAGTTGTCCCTCAGCGTTCAGTTGTCCCTACAAATATGCAGCCACCCACCCACCCACAGGCCACAATACTAAGCTGCCACATTTCTCGACTGCTTGCACTAGAAAATTTGCCTTTTAGGCTCATGGAGGCGGAAGCTTTCCGCAACCGCATGGCGGCGGCGGCTGTCCCTCGATACTTGATCCCCAGCCGCGTGAGTCTGATGATGGGCAAGTTTCTCTGCTTCCACGATACATCAATATGAATAAAATAAAAAAAATCTGGCTGTATTCTACTAGCAAGCAAACGGAGCAGTAAAATGGTGTACTGTATTGCTTTTTAAGCAAATAATCAGGATTTAGAGCAAAAGAAAAATTAGCCTTGATATCTTAGGCTATGTAGATATGTAACAGCAGCAGCAGACAGAAAGTGCAATGGACCCTATTGTGCTATATACAGTTGTCCACACCACAAACTCTGCCTGCCTAACTCCTGCTATCACCAGTAATATATGCAGCTGGATTAGTCCTCAGAAGTACTATTAGGTTAGATGTATATATAGCTGAGGAATACCTATACCTAACTAATAAACCAATTCTCTCCCTCACACAGCAGCAGCTCTCCCTACTCTGCCTGTTTCCGGGGTACACTGTAATGAGCATAGGGTTCCCAGGTCTTATATAGACCCGCTGACGCTATGCGGCCAGCCAATCACTGTAATGCCACAACCAACATTGCTGCGGCATTACAGTGAGTGGCAGGCAATCCCTGCATGTTTATTTGCTGTCTAAGGCTATGTGCCCACGATGCAGAAATGCTCCGGATTTTTCCTGAGCATTTCTGCATCTCCCTGGCAGAAAAAATGCATGCGGCTTTTACATGCGTTTTTCCTGCCAGGGACAAGCGTTTGTCACGCGTTTTGATCATGCGATTTCACATGCAGGTTGTTAAGCGCTTTCCAAGCGATTTTAGCATCACTTGGAAAAGTGCTTGACAACTTGGTCACACTATATAAATCCATGCAACCGGCATGGATTTTGTATAGTCTGACCAAGTTAGTTAAAAAAAAGAATAAAAATGGTAAAAAAAAAAAAAAAAAAATTATACCTTCCGATGGCCCACGGTCTCCTTCTCCGGTCTCCCCGGTGGCCCGCGGTGGTGTAAAAGGACCTTCCATGACGTCATTTAGTCATGAGACAGGCCACGCGACCGCCGACGTCAGCGGTCGCGTTGTAAAGGACATATTGATATTCATGCTATGGCAACTCCATTTTGTCTGCTTGCTTAAAAATCATGTTATTATACTCTTTGCATAACATACATTCTTTCCTTCTTTCCTTCTTGATTCACCCGCAACTTTCCCACACTAACCTTTTCTCTCAGGAACATTCTATGAGACACCCTGCTCCTGTTATCTAGCTAGTCTGAGCCGGATGTACGACCTTGTAACTTTCCACCATGCACCGAACTAACGATAATATGACCATATGTGTATTTCCGTAATAATTGTACTAACATTGGTTCAAGCCTATAGTATGGCTGTAGGTGATTGGATATTAATAAACTGAAAACAATATAAAATGCTAAGTAGAAATAAATGGGGTTAGAGATTCTCTGAATCCTCCCATACAGAGCTTTGCCTCCGTCTGGTTTTCTGTTGGATTGCGCAATCAACATAATAATTTGACACTCACTTGGACAACCGTGAAGGGACGTTGGTGCCCTCCCTCAACAGCGTGATCTGTCACATGACTGAATGACGTCATGGAAGGTCCTTTTACACCATCGCGAGCCACCGGGGAGTCAAGACGTACCGGATAGAAGACCGCGGGCCATCAGAAGGTGAGTATAATGTTTTTTTTTATTTTAAATAATTTTTTTTTTACAGGTACTATGGTACCCGGGTCTGGAGGAGAGTCCATACCAATCGCACATTGAATCACTTAATATCCGCATGTGCACATATAGTCATGCGGATTTTAAGCGATTCAATGCAAGCCAATGGCGGCAAAAACGCCGCGATTGCGCAAAATAATTGGTAGTGCTGCAGATTTTTCTGCAATGACAACCCGCAGCGGAAACTTCCGCAGCATGTGCACAGCACATGCCGATTATCATTGGGGAACATTGGAGACCTTCTACCAAGCGGAAACGCTTAAAAAACACATAGTGGGCATACAGCCTAAAGAGCACCAAACATGCTGAGAGGGGACCCGAGCTCCCGCCCGAGCATCCAGGAAGTACGCGCCGAGCATTTCGAACAGTGAGATGCTCGTGCAAGTACTGAGCAATTGCGAGTACCGAGCAGTTGCGAGCGCACTCGCTCATCACTAACAATTAACCATAGTCTTAAGGCCATAGATATGGAAAGTTAATGTGACCCCCAGCAGGAACATCAACTAATATAAGGTTCTATGTACAATGATGTGGCATATGATGGTGCTGTATAGACAATACATAATAAACATGGGTATTATGAAGTTACATTTTTGCCATTGACAAATTAAGGGGGCGCAGACAATTGCTTGTCTGTGGTATTTTATTCATGTCTACGATGCTTCGGTGACAAACATTGACTGGAAAAAATATAACTCCTAATTGCTTGACTGCTCTTCCTAATTTGCAGCTTAGAAGTGGAAAGTACATCAGTGACAGCATCCATCAACACAGCGCTGGTGTTCTTTTATAGAGAAATATTATTATTTGTCGGAGTGAATGAGATGGTGAGCGGATGGATTTCTGATGGGGACAATCATTATTACAAATTGTACCGCTGTGTA
This sequence comes from Phyllobates terribilis, assembly GCF_046119375.1. Lineage (NCBI taxonomy): Eukaryota > Metazoa > Chordata > Amphibia > Anura > Dendrobatidae > Phyllobates > Phyllobates terribilis. The sequence continues at coordinate 180,943,745 of NW_027362765.1, forward strand.
AAATGATATGCGAGGAGGAACAGTCTCGGAGCACCGTGACTGTTCGTTACTGAAGGACCTGCACATTAATAACTTTCTTTTATATTTAAATAGCTCTTATGTAGTGAAAGAGGCTTTATAGACTATTAGAGCCAGGAATAATTTAGAAGATCACATTTAACTTTTTAAAGTAAGACATTCTGGTCCTCCTTGAACTTGGTTCGTGAATCAACCATCACCACATCGTGTGGCAGAGTTCCACCGCTTGTACAGAAATGAATCAGCCTCTATGAGGAAGATGATGATGAAACATTTTTTCCTCTGGACCCAGAGGATGCCCTCTTGTTATCATTGCAAGCCTAGGTATAAAATGAACATTTACTGTATATACTCTATACTGTCCATTCATATTTTTGAACACTGTAATTCGTTTTCCAAGTTGAGTAACCCCCATATATAATAAACTAATAACAAACTGGCAATTTTATACATGATCTTCAACTGTGGATACATCCCCCAACAAAGGAGCTGTGACTGTAACTGCAGTCCCTGGAATCTGCTTTATAAGACGAAATTGCGGCACATATGACAATAAAAATAATAAGTATTAAAGAGGACCTTTCATCAGGTCAAAAGTGCAAAGTTTTTGTTCTTATTTTATTCTCTTTCTTCCCGAGTATTCCATTTTTAATTTTTTTAAAAATCCGCCAAACGGTTACAGTGATATGAACATTTTTATTTAATGCTTTGAATATGCTACTTTTAATTTAGTTTTTTTTGTACCAAGGGGCAGTTGTCTTAATTATGCAGGGCTGCCTTAATAAGAACCTGTCAGCAAGATTTAAGTGTAAAGTAAAGGCATGGCCATAATGGCACTGTTGTAAGAGTGATGGACTGTTCTGCTGCGTTCCTAGCCCTGAAGACAACAATCGTGCTATGTGTACAGTGTCATGCGGTTTTACATGTAATGCGAATAGAGATGTGTGTCTTATATAATGTGTTATGGTAATGTGCAGCGTATAAGAATGTAAAGTTTTAATGTACAGGGTGGGCCATTTATATGGATATGCCTAAATTAAATGGGAATGGTTGGTGATATCAACTTCCTGTTTGTGACACATTAGTATATGGGAGGGGGAAAACTTTTCCAGATGGGTGGTGACCATGGCGGCCATCTGAAGTCGGCCATTTTGGATCCAACTTATTTTTTTCAATGGGAAGAGGGTCATGTGACACATCAAACTTATTGAGAATTTCATAAGAAAAACAATGGTGTGCTTGGTTTTAACATAACTTTATTCTTTCATGAGTTTTTTACAAGTTTATGACCACTTCTAAAATGTGTTCAAAGTGCTGCCCATTGTGTTGGATTGTTAATGCAACCCTCTTCTCCCACTCTTGACACACTGATAGCAACACCGCAGAAGAAATGCTAGCACAGGCTTCCAGTATCCGTTGTTTCAGATGCTGCACATCTCGTATCTTGATTGTATGGTGTGGTATATGGAGTACAAAGATAGTGGGGCCATTCTTCATTAATGGAGACCTCAATGCCACTGGATATCTGAAATTGCTACATGATGATGTGTTGCCCTCTTTATGCACTGAAGATGGCACGTTCCCTGAGTTTTTCCAACAAGATGCTGCACCACCACATTATGGGTGTCAGGTCCGAGCATTCCTACATGAACAGTTTCCTGGAAAGTGGATTGGTCATCGTGGGCCAGTTGAATGGCCACCAAGGTCTCCCGATCTGACCCCCTTAGACTTTTATCTTTGGGGTCATCTGAAGGCAATTGGCTATGCTGTGAAGATACGAGATGTGCAGCATCTGAAGCAACGGATACTGGAAGCCTGGGCTAGCATTTCTTCTGCGGTGTTGCTATCAGGGTGTCAAGAGTGGGAGAAGAGGGTTGCATTGACAATCCAACACAATGGGCAGCACTTTGAACACATTTTATAAGTGGTCATAAACTTGTAAAAAAAACTCATGAAAGAATAAAGTTACGTTAAAATCAAGCACACCATTGTTTTTCTTATGAAATTCTCAATAAGGTTGATGTGTCACATGACCCTCTTCCCATTGAAAAAAATAAAGTTGGATCCAAAATGGCCGCCATGGTCACCACCCATCTGGAAAAGTTTTCCCCCTCCCATATACTAATTTACCACAAATAGGAAGTTGATATCACCAACCATTCCCATTTAATTTAGGTGTATCCATATAAATGGCCCACCCTGTATAATGTGAGTAGTTAAGATGTGTTATACTAAAGAAGTAAGAAACATGTGTGGCGCCCCGTAGGGTTCAGTCGCCACAGGGGTACTGCACCTCAGAATGAGGTGTGGTATCTACTCTCCAAGGTAAGGATGGAGTACCTCACAGGACCCCAACCACACACTCAACACTACACCACTCCAGTTCTGAAGGGGGCCTAAAGCACCATAGTGCTGCCCCGGGCCTGAATGGAGGAGTTGGGGGGAGCCAAAGTTAGGGGGAACCATGTAGTGAGTGAGGGTGGAGGAAGCACTTTACTTTAGCACTTAATAGAATCATATATAATTGGAAGCCATTTTAATAACCGGGTCTTTAGTTGTGGGTCTTCGGGACGGCAGGTCAGCACAAGGCTGCAGTCGCCTCAGGCTCCACGGTTTCCGGTCTCAGGCCTCGAGACGGGGGACTGGGGCAGAGTTAAAACCGGCTCTGTCCCCGGTCAGAGTCCACCAAGAAGGCCCAGGAGGGGAGCAGAGGAGATAGTCTCCACAGGCGAAAAGATCTCAGGGGGTGCGGACGGAGCGGAGTCACCACCTGCATACCTTATTCTGGCCCAGCCAGAGAGATCCTGCCGCAAGAGGGGGTACCGGTCCCCGATTATCTGACTTTGCACTTCACGTCTCTGTCGGAAAAGTCCAGAGGCTTATGTGGATCCCAGGGGGATACGGACGGAGCGGAGTCACCACCTGTATTCCCTAATCTGAGTTCATCCAGAGGGACCCGGCCTTACGCCACGTTCTCACCACTAGTAACCAAGAAGGGCACCCAGTCGGTCCGGGAGCTACTGACTCGCCCCCCTGGGCCGTGGGGCACTCGGAACCGGACTTCAGGGCAATGCTGGGAGTAGTAGTGGCGACCCGGTTCCGTGGCTCAGGGTGGTCAGACCAGTGGTAGTCTGCTATGTGCTGTAGGTAATGTCCGACTACGCCACCCGTGGATTGCGGTCAGGGCTAACCGCCGCTGCAGTGCAGACCGCTGGGGCTGATATAAATGTGCAGCACTGAATAGTTCAACTCCCCACGGGAGGAGTATGGCCCCAGGGCAGAATATATAATGGATGATGGAGGGGATGATTCCGACCGCTATAGCCAGGAAACGGAGGCCTCTTAAACAGTTCAGGGTCTATATTAGAACAGGTAATATGACCCAGAAACAAGCCCGGCTAGGAGGGGGCCTGGATGTCTGAGAGCAAGTCGGAGGCTGGCCCTGGTCAGGATGAGGGTGTAGGCCTACCGTGCTCTCTGTGCTCCTTCTGGCTATTTCCCTCCTTGTAGTGTAACAGCCCACGTTCCCGAGCTCACCGTGTCCTCTCGCCCGTATGGCTTGCAACTTGGGTCCCTTTCTACTCCTGGCCTGGTACGGCTTTGCTGGTCCCTTCTGCTGTGGCGGAGCCTCCGGGCTTCTTAGGCCAAGGAACATACAGTCCCCTGCGGACTGGTTATCTGCTGTAGGATGTGGAATCCTCACAGCCTCAGACACCAAAGTCTGGTAAATTAGACTCTTCGTCTGCCAGGACAGGCGAACTTCGCCTCTTGCCCCTGGCTCGTGGCTCTCCTACTGCCACATGTCCTCTTAGGCTGCAACACAACCGTCTGTCCCTGCTCTGGGACACTTCTCTATCCAGAGACAGGTTGTCCAGTTCTCCCTAACCCTGCCCCCAGCTCCAGCTTTTATAGGGGCAGCCTGCTCCCCCTACTGGCCTGGGACAGGAGGTGCTGCATGCTAACGGTCCTTGACTAGAGGACCTCCCCCTTGCTCTCAGACACAGCTTTATTATATTTGTGGCATCCAGGCCAGGGTGACACATTCCCCCCTAGTAAAATTTAGTACTCCGGGACTAAGCAAGAAACAAGAATAATATGCATGACCATAAAACATTAGTAGCCAAACGACGCACAGGTTGAGTTCTTAAGGTCACAGTGTGGTCTGTGACTGGGTGTCCATATCACCAACACAACGAGGAGCCTTAACCAGGTGGAGGTCTGTCCTAGCCCCAAGTCCTTTACAGTCTTAGTTCATTCCTTGGTCAGGCTCCGAACGCGGTCCATACAAAGTCCCGGTTATTAAAAGTCCATAACCTTTGAGTCCATACGGTAACTGTAAGAAACTGAAACACACAATTACCAATCATGCATGTAACTTTGCAAACATTTCAACACTTGGCAACAGGGTTATTTACAGTTTTAGTGCACCCTATATTCTCCAGCGAGCGGGTATCTGCCCCTTTGTGCTCCTGGTTGACCTCCTTAATCCACTGTCTGGTGGTGGACCGACCTGGCTTTCCCCACTAGCGTTAGGGGTACATCTAACAGCTGGACTTACAGGCAGGGCAGGCAGCAGTCTGCTGGTCCTTTCGCTTACCGCAGGCATGGCAGGCTCACTGTCAGCAGAGGGTTGATTCTCCTGGGCTGCTGGTACCGGCTCTTCTGCCTCTGTAACTGCTTGCTCTTCTTCACCTTCCGGCTCTGGTGTAGGTTGTTGCTGAACCGGTTGCAGGAAATGCAGGACGGGTACCACTATGGCATTGTTTATTCGAGTCCAGGACTGAGGAAACTCCCCGAGAACGGTGCTGATCATTTCTTCCTTGTCCTCTGCGGGTTCAAGGTCACTTTGATCCTCTTCTGCACTACGGAGTTGCTCGGGGCACCTTTTTAGGTGGTCTCTGGAGACGGTACTAGTGGTTTCTCCTCCATCCTTGGCGATCACGCACACCTTCGAGTTGTCGTGATCAGACTGCAGTACGGTGTAGGGTTCACTTTCCCACTGGTCGTCCAACTTATGTAGCCTTCTCTTTCGCTTCAGGACCTGCTCACCAGGTTCTAGGGGACCAGCAGGGGCGTGTTGGTTGAAGAGTTTTTCTTGCCTTTCTCTCACCTGGGCCAGGCTCTTCTCCACACTCTCCTGTACCTTCTTGTACTGCAGTCGCCTTTCCGTATCCCAGTCCGCATTCGGGGAGGTGTCCTCAGCTGTTAGGACTCCCATCTCCAGGTCCATGGGCAGCTTACCTGGTCTGACTCGCATCAGGTAAGCCGGGGTGCAGTTTGTAGCATTCACCGGGATATGGTTGTATAAGTCTATCAGGTCCGGCAGTTTTTCTGGCCACAGGCTGCATTCCTCCAGGGGCAATGTCTTCAGGAGATCAATGACTATATTGTTCATTTTCTCACACATCCCGTTGGTTTGTGGGTGGTAAGGCGTTGTACAAATCTTCTTACAGCCATAGAGGTTGCAGAACTCTTGGAAGATTTCGGCTTCGAACGCTGGACCCTGGACCGTCAGGACCTGTTCCGGATACCCGTGTGGACGGCAGAAGTATTGCTGGAAGGCTCTGGCCGCCGTTTGGGCTGTCAAGTCTTTCACCGGGACCACCACTAGAAAACGGGAATAGTGGTCCACGATTGTCAGGGCGTAGATGTATCCTGACCGGCTTGGAGCCAATTTGACGTGGTCCAGAGCTACCAGCTCAAGAGCCTGCTGGGTGACGATGGGCTTCAAGGGTGTCTTCTGGCTGATGCGGTCTTTTCTCCTTAAGATACAAGGGCCACAGTCCCTGCACCACTTCTCTACAGCCCCTCTCATGCCGACCCAAAAGAACCGTCCTCTTAGCAGGAACTCCAGTTTCTTCCAACCAAAGTGCCCCGCTCTGTCATGGTAAACCCCCAGGACCATAGCTGCATCCCGCCTTGGGACCACGACTTGCCAGGTTAGCTCGTGTGTCCGGTGATTGACAAGTCTTCTGCACAGCTTGCCTTCATAGAGGAACAGCTTGCTCTTCTCTTTCCATAGCTGCTTGGCTTCCTCTGGAGCATCCGTATCTAAGCGGGCGTCTTCCTGGGTCAGCAGATTTTTCATCCGGCGGATCGCAGGATCACTATCTTGGGTCTCGGCCCAGCTGTGGTGAGGTAGGGGATTGATCATAACGGTTGTTAAATCTTCCTCCTTCACGCGGTGGGAGTATTGAGCGGCCCCATACCGGTGAAACGCGGGGAGTTCTACCTCCTCCAGCTCCTCTGGGTCTTCGTCACCTTCAGGTAAGTGAGGCATTCTCGACAGGGCGTCAGCGTTGGCATTGGTTTTGCCTGCCCGGTACTTGATCACGAAGTCATAATTGGAGAGACGGGCCATCCACCGCTGTTCCAGGGCACCAAGTCTTGCACTGTCTAGGTGTGTTAACGGGTTGTTGTCCATGTACACAGTGAACTTTGCGGAGGCCAGGTAATGCTTGAAGCGTTCCGCTATGGCCCACACCACCGCCAAGAATTCTAGCTTGAAGGAGCTGTAATTCTCCGGGTTCCTCTCGGTGGGCCTCAGCTTCCGGCTGGCGTACGCGATCACCCTTTCTCTGCCCTGTTGGTTTTGTGACAGTATGGCTCCCAGTCCCACATTACTGGCGTCTGTGTGGAGAATAAAAGGCTGGCCATAATCAGGGTAGGCCAGGATCTCATCCCCTGTGAGGGCCATCTTCAACTGGCGGAAGGACTCCTCTTCCGGTTTATCCCACTTGAAGGGTGGCTTTTGGCTTCTGGACTTAGACTGTCCTATCAGGAGGTCCTGCATAGGAGCTGCCATCTTAGTGAACCCGGGGATGAACCTTCGGTAGTAGCCTACCAACCCGAGGAACTTCCTCACTTCTTTGATGTTCGAGGGGCTTGGCCAGCTCTTGATTGCCGTGACCTTGTCAAGGTCGGGGGCTACTCCTTCCGCACTTACCACGTGCCCTAGGTACTGGACCTTTGGTTTCAACAGGTGACACTTTGATGGTTTCACCTTCAGACCATAGCCTGCCAGGGCTTCGAACACCTCGGCCAGGTGCTTTAGATGGTCCTCGTAGGTCTTCGAATAGACGATCACGTCGTCCAGGTAAAGGAGGACCGTCTCGAAGTTTCGGTGCCCTAGACAGCATTCCATCAGCCTCTGGAAGGTCCCTGGTGCGTTGCAGAGCCCGAAGGGCATACAGTTGAACTCACTCAGTCCCATCGGGGTGGTGAAGGCGGTCTTCTCCTTGTCAGCCTCTGCCACAGGAACCTGCCAGTACCCGCTAGTAAGGTCCAAAGTAGAAAAGAAGTTAGCTGATTTTAGTGCGGCTAAAGACTCCTCTATTCTAGGCAGCGGATATGCGTCTTTGTGGGTGATATGGTTGATTTGTCTATAGTCCACGCACATTCTCATGGTGCCATCTTTCTTTTTTACCAGAACCAGGGGGGCTGCCCAGGGGCTACAGCTATCTCTAATGACCCCAGCCTCTTTCATTTCTCTTAGCATGCCCTTGGCGTTCTGATAATGTGCAGGGGGTACAGGCCTGTGTCTCTCTTTTATTGGTGGGTGGCTCCCCGTGGGGATATGGTGTTCTATCCCTTTTACTCTGCCGAAGTCTAGCGGGTCCTTAATAAAAATTCTCTCGTACTCCTGTACCACCCGGTAGACTCCTTGTTTTTGGTGCAGGGGAGTGGAGTCAAATGGAGTTTCTGGCACCAGTCCTCCTTTTGTTTCTGGGAGCCATTACCCTCCGCCTGTGGAGATGGAGGCAAAGGCTCCACGGCCCTGATAGCTTTGTGTTCGACAGCAAACAGTTTGGCAAGTGTAGCGTACCTGGGTAAGTGTACCTCCCTCTCCCCAATGTTGAGACTGCAAACGGGCACGCTCCCATGATGGACATCAACCACCCCCCCCGGCTGTCAAAATGGTGGGCCTGCTGTCTGAGTACATGGGTTCTACCATGGCTTGGTAGTCTCTACCTCTCAACCCGATTGCAGTCCGACACCAGATCATCATTTCACTTTTGGGAGGCATGGAAATGGGGAATGGGTCACTCATTCTTACGCTACCGATCTCACCACCAGACAGTTCTACCTGCTGCCGTCTCATCAGGGCTTTTATCTCTTTGTTGCGGACTCTCTGTTGGCTGGAACTAGCATTCACCGCCACCTGTTGTAGAATTACAATTACCTCTGAAAGACAATTTTCAATCACGTTAGTACCCACAGTTATTTTAGGGTGACTTTCACGACGGTCAATGTCCACAATAATCACTCCCTGTGCCGGCAGTTCAACTTTACCAATCTTAATGGTCATCTCTTTGAACCCCATCTGCGACACGGGCAAGCCATTACTGGCGATGATGCTCAAGTCACTGTCTGGATACCGTGTTATATCAGCATCAGTCCAATACTGCTTAAAAAGTACATAAGGGATAGTGGCTACTTGCGACCCGGTATCCAGCAAGGCGCTCATGGGGATACCGTCCAGCACCACGGGTAAAACCGGGCGCCCCCCAACATACTTATTACGCCAATTGTAAGGGCCTGGTGATCTTATGCCTGGGGGTTGGCCCTCTGCCCCAGGTTGGACCCGTTTAAATTACAGTACCTGGAAATGTGTCCGGGCTGGTTGCATCGACGGCAAATGGGCTGTCCATCCTCTGTGTAGCAGTCTGTAGGCCTCCCTCGGAACGACGGGGTCCTCCTCTGTCGACGCCACGGGACATCCTCCGAACTTGAAGCCAACTCGATGGGTCTTGACGGGTCCACTTGTAACGCCTGGACGGTCCTGGTCAACGCCGTGACGCTCCTGGTCAGCTCCTGGACTTGGTGGTGCAGATCTTTCGACGGGGCTTGGTTCAGGGCCTGTGCATCGGCCCCTACAGAGTCCATAGAGGAGGGCGCCGCCTCCTGGTGGTAGGTGAGAGCAGGGCGCCGGGGGTTTATAGTGCCACTTGTTGCGGGCTCACGGAGCACCCTTATGACCCTGTCCTTGAATTGGGCAAAGGTCAGGTCAGGGTTCTGAAAGAACATGAGGTGCAGCTGGGTCCTGTTGGCGCTAGACAGCAGACCTTCTATGAACTGTTCTGTTAGTAGCTTATCCGTATCCTGCACGCTGCCAGGGTCAGCTTGTTTGATGGCCCTCAAGGGTTCCTGCAAATTTAGGGCATAGTCTCTAATGCTGTCCTGTGCCCGCTGCTTACGTCCGTAGAACCGCATTTTAATTTCAGCGGAGGTATGTGTATCAAAGGTACCCCGCAGCCGGGCCAGAATGTCCTTTATGGTCCTTTTCTCCTCAGCGGGCCATGACTTTACCTCCCGCTGGGCTGCGCCAGTTAGCTGCCCTGTCAGTATGCTAATCTTCTGTTCCTCTGTCAGGGGGTAAACTTGGAACAAACTGTACAGCCTTTCCTTAAAGTCAGTTAGGGCATGGGGCTCCCCTGAATACTTGGGCAGCCAGGTCGCTCCAGGGATGTAAGGCAGGGAAAATGGCATCACCGCTGCTGCAGCGGCGCTGGTGGTAGAAGGCCCCTCCGCGTCCGTCATTTTCCTCCCCCCTAGTTAAGCGTGGCCTACCTTCCGACGATCCTCTTCTGTAGGCCGCGGCTCCGCTGGTGCTGCTCCGGACGAGGACCTTGGTGACGTCCTGGTGACGTCAGCGTCGCTCTCTCTCCCTTCCAGGACCTTGCGCAGCGTCGGTGCGTGGGGCGGAGCTTCGGGTCTCGCGCGGTTTGGGCGTCCACGCCCCTCTTCTTCCCACGCGGCGTCCTGAAGATAGCGTCCGATGGCGGGAAAACGGCTGAAGATGGCGGGAACCGACGGAAGATGGCGGGAGACGGCTGGAAATGGCGGGAAAACGGCTCCGGATGGCGGGAAACCTCTTTTCAGGTGCGTGTACAGTCTTTTTCAGGCACGCAATACCCGTTTGTGGCGGGTTGGTTACTATCCTGCCGACTACGCCAAAGCTGACTCGCCCCCTGGGCCGTGGGGCACTCGGAACCGGACTTCAGGGCAATGCTGGGAGTAGTAGTGGCAACCCGGTTCCGTGGCTCAGGGTGGTCAGACCAGTGGTAGTCTGCTATGTGCTGCAGGTAATGTCCGACAACGCCACCCGTGGATTGCGGTCAGGGCTAACCGCCGCTGCAGTGCACACCGCTGGGGCTGATATAAATGTGCAGCACTGAATAGTTCAACTCCCCACGGGAGGAGTATGGCCCCAGGGCAGAATATACAATGGATTATGGAGGGGATGATTCCGACCGCGATAGCCAGGAAACGGAGGCCTCTTAAACAGTTCAGGGTCTTTATTAGAACAGGTAATATGACCCAGAAACAGGCCCGGCTAGGAGGGGGCCTGGATGTCTGAGAGCAAGTGGGAGGCTGGCCCTGGTCAGGGTGAGGGTGTAGGCCTACCGTGCTCTCTGTGCTCCTTCTGGCTATTTCCCTCCTTGTAGTGTAACAGCCCACGTTCCCGAGCTCACCATGTCCTCTCGCCCGTATGGCTTGCAACTTGGGTCCCTTTCTACTCCCGGCCTGGTACGGCTTTGCTGGTCCCTTCTGCTGTGGCGGAGCCTCCGGGCTTCTTAGGCCAAGGAACATACAGTCCCCTGCGGACTGGTTATCTGCTGTAGGACGTGGAATCCTCGCAGCCTCAGACACCAAAGTCTGGTAAATTAGTCTCTTCGTCTGCCAGGACAGGTGCACTTCACCTCTTGTCCCTGGCTCGTGGCTCTCCTACTGCCACACGTCCTCTTAGGCTGCAACACAACCGTCTGTCCCTGCTCTGGGACACTTCTCTATCCAGAGACAGGTTGTCCAGTTCTCCCTAACCCTGCCCCCAGCTCCAGCTTTTATAGGGGCAGCCTGTTCCCCCTACTGGCCTGGGACAGGAGGTGCTGCATGCTAATGGTCCTTGACTAGAGGACCTCTCCCTTGCTCTCAGACACAGCTTTATTATATTTGTGGCATCCAGGCCAGGGAGACACACTACACGCTACCTATCAAGAGCATCGCAGTACCCGTACGGGACACAGTGAGGGACACAAGGCGGGAGAAGTCCACCAGGAGAGGAACACTTTAGAGCGGGGGGTCCTGTCAAGCGCTCCTGAACTACCTGGAGTGTGCTGAACCCCACCCTCGTGGCCGCAGCTCGCCGTGTGACAGCAGAGAGAAGCTCTGAGCTGAGAAAGCACCACCATGAGTAAAGACTAGGATGACTTCAAACACTGCCTCTGTCAGTTCTTTCGTTCGCGGCTCTGCACCCGCCAGCGCTCTTCTCTGCATCCCTCTCTACACTGCCCTGAGGCCTCGCTCCACCTGTGGGGAGCCGCACCAACTAAGCTGCCTGATCACCGGCCTCAGAGGACTGTCGCAGCGCTGGTGATCCTCACCAGACACCACGGGTGGTGTCACGAACTTTCCCCTTTCCCATACACCTTTCTCCCAATTCCTTGCTTTTAAGAGTGACCCCAGGGTACGGGCCCGGGAGCCGGCCACCGCGGCATCCCCAAAACCAACAACAAGGCCCGGGCGCCGAGTCGTCCTCATCCCCTGGGCGCGTCACATGGAGTGCAGTACCCTCTCCCACATGTTACATCCTGATGAACTTGAACTGACCAGTAAACATTTGCTTGTTGCAATGAGCTTGGTGTCCCCTGAATTGTGTGCGGCGGCTCCTGAGGACGGCAGCCTGGAGGCACCTATCTTTATGATAGGCCTTCTGTTTGAAATTTTGTGTGTACAGATTGATCTCCCGGCAGTCATCAATAAAATGGTGACGATGGCAGCGCATGTGCAGATTGAGATCTCGGCTCAAAGGACATCATTGAGCCAAGATCTAAATCTGCGCATGTGCCGCCAAAGTCTCCATTTTATTGATGACAAGGCTGGTCTCTCAGATAGCAGTGACCTGTCATACAGACGCCAGAAACAGGCAGAGGGGCTGGGGCAGGAGGCTGAAGACCCTACCCACAGTCCCTCCCCTCTGCACCTAAAGCTAATTACCAAAAAACTTCAAATGCGGATTAAAGAACAACCACAGAGCAGATTTATTCACTAAAGGTATCGATTTATTCTGTATAACAGCACCATTATGGCCATGTCGTTAATTTATATTGCTAAATCCTGCTGACAGGTTCTCTTTAAGGCACATCCTTGGAGAATCCTGTGAGCAATGCCACTTTAGTAAAAACCATAAATATTGCTAAATAAAAAGGCCCATATTTCTGCAACTGTATGGTGGATTCAAAAGGAATAAATAATACAAATAAAATAAACAGGGGAGCAGCGGGAAAAAAGAAGAGCAAAAACTGGTCACTTTTCACCTGATGAGTGATCTTTACTGAACTCACGTCAAGAAAATGTACAGTGAAGTCACAGTGACGATCTTTACTAGGACGGTAGTAGTATGATTTTTTACTATCACTCATAGACCTCTTGAGGGTCACATATTGGAGCACTTCATGCTTAAAAGACGTTCTCTTGGTGCATTTGGTTTATTATGATGGCCCAGTGTGAGGAGCAGATGTTATCTCCGCAGAGTACATCCTGAACTTGACCCACTAATCGGCAATTGAAATATGCTTAGTGGCACAGGTGCACCAGCTGTTAAGACTTCTTAAAGATGTCTTATATTAAAGGGAATCTGCCTGGTGATAGATCGAGGTTGGGTTGCCCTAACTGCAAAAAAAAAAGGAAGCAGCAAGTAATGTTCATAATAATGAGATTAAATGAATAATTTGCTATGGATGAGAGAAGTCTAGGACTTTGCGTCTCATGCCTCACTAATTTAAGATGCAATGATTATTGTTTCCAACTCAGCAAATTGTTTGCACCTGCGCCCTGGTACAATCCTTACAGAAACGCAATCAATTATAATTTAGATGCACAATATTGTTGTCTCTGAGGTCTCAAATGGCTGACATACGTCATGTTGTCTAGGCACCCCCTGACGCGTTCTGTAGGTGCAGGAGAGCCGTTGCCTCAACAGTGTTAGTTGATTACAAGAGGAACGTCGTTCCTGGATGACATCTGCAAAAGAAGGATCAATTCCCCAAGTCTCCCTGAACCTAAGTTGGCAATTAAATGAAATCTGTCACCACGTTTTTGCTATGATGTAGGAGCAGAGACCCTGATTCCTGCGATGTGTTACTTACTGAGCTGTTACTACAGTTTTGATGAAATCACAGTTTTATCTGCTGTTGATCTACCAGTACTATGAATGTTGAGCTCTGCATAACCTCGCCCACACCACTGATTGGTATCTTTCTGTGTACACTGTGCATAGGCAAAAAGCAGCCAACCAGTGATGGGGCGGGGTTACATAGAGCTCATGACTTTGATGGATTACATGGCATTAGTTTTACTAGTGACAATTTCCTGCTGCTTAAACAGTGATAACAGTGATTTTATAAAAATTACAGCAAGCAACCTAGGAAATTACACTTCGCTGGAATCAGGGCCTCTCCCTCTACATTATGTTGCTTTCAGCTTTATTGCCAAAAACCTAGTGATAGATTTCCTTTAATGTTACAATGTCCCAGTGTTATACCACATAATCTATAGGTAGTGCATCCATATACAGTAAATGTGACTGCTTGACACTTCTAGTAGATGTCAGCTCAGTAACGAAATGAGACACATAGAGTCCTGCGGAGAGATTGAGTAGTGGTCTGAGCCTAGCAAGCCACCCAGGACCATGCCAGTGGGCTACGAGAGTGGTCAGAGGAGAGTGGAAGAATGGAGCCTAAGACACCATCGTGTGAGGACCATGCGAGAATAAGTGAGATGGTTACTAAAGCCCTCAAAAGAGAAAGAGAGCGACAGAGGCAGGTGAGTCTGAGAGACTGTTCAAGGGAGTCAGTGGATGTGTAATGGTCACAGACTGCTGTAAAAGGCTCCCAATCAAGTCCATCATTATACTAAGGACTGGATGTTCGATCACCCAGGAAAAGACCTTATAGAGATTAAAACAGATCTATCACCAGATTTCACAACACAAACTGCATACAGTAATAAATAGATCTCTTAACCCTGATTGAGCTGTTGTACTTACTTTGAAAATCTATGTTAGAATCACTGTAAAGTCCAGAAAGTATAATGAACATTTAAAGTCAAAGCTTGAGCTGAGCTTGTAAAATGCTTGTTTTAATATTAGGAATATAAGGCAGGGAAAAGAATTATGCAGCAATAATGACATGGATTTTCAAAGTAAGTACACAAGAATCATCAGCTCCAATAGATCTGTTGCAGTTTGTTTTGGGAAACCTGGTGACAGATCATCTTTATGGCTGAAAGAGAGTATGTACTGTGTTTAGAGGAAGACAAGTGGATGTGTCTAAAGGTGATCGTACCAGAGGAACTCAAAGTTCAAAGTGATGATAATTATTACAATTATTTCTGTTCATGTTCTCTTTGTGATGTTGCTATAAGGTTAAGGTAAAACAACCCTCCAGTTATCCATAAATTGTTAATACAAAATGGGGAATACATAGTTAATGTACACTGTGACTGCCATAACTAATCTACAATGTCCTCCAGCTTCGCAGAATACCCTACACTCTTGGATTGATCAGCACTGCTGAGAAAAAAATAAAATTTTTCATTTCTGCACAGTGACATTTGCTCTGCAACCCAACCTGACTAAAGGTTCTTTCTGCGTTCTTTCCCATGCCCAAACCCGCAGCAAAGCGGGATTCGGGCATATGCGACGATGGGGCCATTGACTATGTGACATACAGAAGTAGTGCTGTTGTTTTAAAAGCATTCAGCAACTATTAGAAGTAACACAAGCACATGAGACAGGAAGTGTTGTGCTCCAGAAGCATCCAGCAACTAGAGGGGTTAACACAATCACAGGAGAAAGGGAGTGTTTTAGCAGAGCCCCAGAAGGATTGTGGGGAAGTTGTTTACTGTCTGGATGGAGCCTAAGAGAAAGGGTGTGTGTGTGTTCTGTATCTCACTGAAGCGCCCCTGCAAATGAAAAGGATTCAAGTCAGGAGTGAAGCTAAGCACAGGTCAGGTAGAGTTCCTGAACTTGCAGTGCAGAGTATTGTCAGGCAGAAAGATAAGGAATGGAAGAAATGGTGTCACAGGGATCATCTCCCTCAGCAAACCCTCCCCCCTTCTCCATCTCACTGTACTGTAAAGAATGCTGTGCTTATTAATGTGCCTTTGCATTAGAACTGTGCTGTCCTGTACTACTGGGAAGACTGTGAACTGCTGTGCTGCTAAGGAAACTGTACTGTTTGTCACTCACTGAAGCCTGTTGCTCATAATACTTAACTTGCACTGGCTGTGCGGCTTCTTATTAAATGCTACTGTTCTACCGTTTATGAAGACTCTTGTCAAGTGTGTCTGGTCAGCAAGTGAAACAACCTAAGTGTCTGTGCCTGAGAGTTAATACCCCTGTGTGACTGAGAGAAGCTGCAGCACATGGTTTATCGTCACCCTGAATAACTGCTCCCCCAGGATTCCAAAGAATTCATGTAACCTGTCTCGCCCCTATCTGAACCTAGCGACGTGCGTGTAACAACTATAATGATGCAGATTGAGCCACCGTGTGCTCTGTCGTGCATCCTTTTCAGCTGTTTCTGCCTATTTGAGGTGGACAGCTAGATGAAGTAGACTACTAGTGATGGGCGAGCACTAAAACGCTCGGGTGCTCAATGCTCAGATCGAGCACATTGGAATACTCCGGTGCTCGACCCGAGCAACCAGCCCAATGTAAGTCTATGGGAAACTCGAGCATTTTTCAGGCGGCTCCCCCGGAGGTCTGCAGGGGCCTAAAAATTGCCCAAATCGATGGGAACAGTGCTCTAATGGCATGGGAATAGCATGGGGAAGACCCCTGGAAGCATTTCTGACTCCCAGATCACTGCTGTCAACAATGTTGTCAGAGGTATTACGCTACTTTTACGGACTCAGAATAAAACATATAAAAACAAAACCAAAATAGATTTTCCTGGGAAATATGTTAAGGAACATCCTTTCCAGGGTAATGACTAGTATATAAGGCAAAATAAATAACCAAAAACAAAAATGCTCCTCTACACCTTGGGCTATGTTCACACGTAGCGTTTTTGATGCGTTTTTGCATTTTTGTATTGCTTTCAACCGTAACAAATGCATTCACCAGGAAATGTTATTTTAACATTTTACAACCTTATCTGGCCATGTGGTTTGTGAGACATGATCAGACACATCTTGTTTCATTTATGAAGGAGGGACTCTGAAAGTCACAAAGCCTATATATATTTTTATAGGGGCATCAGGCGGCCTTTACTATTCTTAAAGGGCCAGCAGTCGGCCCTCACTATTCTTAGAGAGCCATCAGCCGGCTATGCTTTGTTGTTCCCATTACTAAAGAATGGGTCTCCTATATTGTTATTCTGTATGTAGTGAGTGGCAGGGTTGCCCAAAATTTGGACGCACCCCAATACCCCTTTGAAGAGACTTAGAGGAGGGCCACCTGAAATAAAATGTTCCCATTATTAGGAAGTGGGTCTCCCATTGTGTTTGCCTATGCAGTAAATGCAAGGGATGCCAGAAATTTGGAGGCACTCCAATGCCTCATGGAAGAGACGGGGAGGTCAGAGGGCCTCTTGAAAACAATGTTTCGGGGTGTGGCCTGCAAGACAAGGTGGCAGCAGCTTAACTGCATAGCTCCAGCCAGCCAGGATTAAAACCAGAAAAAGAAGCACACAGCATCGTCCTACAGCCTATTATCTAACACCCAGTTGCAGCAGAACACCCAGGGCCCATGATGACCAGGGGAAGGTCTCAAAAAAGAGGATCCCCGGCGAGATTGGAGACTTTCTTCCAGAGGGGACAAACAACAAGAACAGTGAGTAAGATGGCACCTGATTCTCCTGCAGCTTCTTCTCACTCCTCAGGGGGAGAGGAAGCAGAGAATGTGAAACACAGCAGCAGGGATAATGAGCACACAGCACCAATGACAAGGGCAGATATGCAAGAATTTCTGGCTGAAATTCGCTCCTCCATGAGGGAGGATATGCAGGCAATGCTGCAGGAGATAAAAGGGGAGATTACTTCCATTGGGGATCGCACTTCCCACATTGAAAACAAGATGGAAGAATATGCCAGAACGATCAATGCCTTGGTAGATGAAAATGAGGCACTCAGGGAAGAGATGTCTCGAGTCACTGATAAAGTTTATGACTTAGAAGATAGATCCAGACTTAACAATGTGAGGCTTAGGGGAATCCCTGAAGAAGTGCCAGATAAGGATCTCTCTGAGTTCATGCGACGCTTCCTGGTGGCTGTGTTACCTGAGCTTGCCCCTAATGAATTAATGGTGGACAGGATTCATAGAACACCGAAGCCCAGACACGTAGATCCTACCCTGCCTAGAGATACCTTGGCACACATTCATTTCTTCACTACGAAGGGCATGTTCCTATACCAATTAAGGAAAACCCCCAGGCTGCCTGAGGAATTTCAAAATCTGCAGGTCTTTCCAGACCTTTCTGCGGCTACCCTGGCAAAGAGAAGAGAATTTGCCCATGTGTGTAGGGCATTGAGAGTGGCCGGCATACGGTATAGATGGGGATTCAACCCAGTAAAACTACTAATACTCCGTGACAGTGGCGTGATAGCGTGTTCTACCCCTAAACAAGCGGAAGAGAAATTGGCTTCCTGGAAGATTGCCTATGCTCCTAGACAACCTGCTAAGGGCAAGAAAATTGCGCAGGAATGGGTATCGACCTGAAAGAGAGGCGAGGATGCTATCCTGGCTGAGATGGAGCTGTTAGAGGATTACTGACCTTTTTTTTCCCTTTGTTCTTGCTGTTCGGCGGAAGCAGTCTGGTTGGTGATCCTCTGGACTGTGAGAAATCTTGCTGAGTGACAGCGAGATTTGAAAATCTCACGGGACCCGGTGGTCAGATTTATGTCTGAGGAATTTATTTTTTTGACTAAAGTTTTCTCTATGGTTTTTTCTGCGGACTTTTTTCCGCTGTGTTTTTTCCTTCTTTTTACTGTTTTTTATTTGTTTTGTTTTTACCAATTTAACTTGAGGTATATTTCCCCTATTGACATAACTGCTGATCGTTCTAAGGACATATGTGCTTTTTTCAGTCAATGGCTCATGAGGGGTGGGGTGGGGGAGGGGGGAGAGAAAAATTTGATTTTTGTATGCGGCTCATAACAATTTCCTCCTTTATGTGTAATTATGAGTATACAATTTCTCTCGTTGAATGTGAAAGGGTTAAATTCACCTGCTAAACGCTCTATGTTGTGGAGGGAGGTGAGGAAATCGAAGGCAGACATTGTGTGTCTACAGGAGACGCATTTATTGGCAGTTGATAATCATAAATTGCATCAGGCACAATTCCCCCATATACAGTATTCTTTGCAAATGCCCAGACTAAGACAGCAGGAATCTGTATTATGATAAAAAATTCGGTGGCCTTCCAGAACATTCAGATATGTGCAGACCCCATGGGTAGATACTTGGTGTTGGTGTGTACAATGAATGGGACCCCTCATACGATTTCAGCACTATACGCCCCAAATTCTGCTCAGCTCTCATTTGTGCGAAAAGTCCTCTCTACCATTTCAACACTTAAACAAGGGGAGGTTATTGTATGCGGGGATTTTAATATGCCAATGGGTGGTACTTTAGACTGCTCATCTAGACTGGGTCGCCCTCGGAGAGAATTGGGCAAGTTGGTCCATGAATTTGGTCTGCACTATTTTTGGAGATACTCTCATGCCAGTGAAAGGGACTATACTTTTCATTCTCCCCGACATGGGTCATATAGTAGGATTGACTTATTCCTAGTAGACAATAGAGTTCTCAATAGATGTATATCTGCGGAGGTTGGAACGATTACGTGGTCTGACCACGCACCGATCTACTTACGTGTACATCTTGCGCACCAATTCAACCCAACACCACACTGGCGACTAAACACCTCTCTATTATTGAATGACTCTATAATGACAAAAGCAACAGCAGAATTGACATCTTATTTTGAATTAAACGACAATGGCACAGTTTCCGACGAGACTTTATGGACAGCGCACAAAGCGGTGATACGGGGAGTCTTCTTACAACAAGCGTCACAATTGAAAAGGAAGAGAGAGCAACACAGGACAGACCTCCTCACTGAGTTGAAAAAGCTAGAAATATTAAATAAAACCTCCCCCTCCCCAGCTACCACTGAGGCCTGTAACATACCTGGCGGCGTCCTTGCATGGCTGTATTTCCAGGCCTGTCTGAACACGCTCCTAGCTTGTTCCTCCCGCCTTCTAGGGGCCGATTACCTAGATCCGTTCCTGTATCTTGTCTGTCCTGTCTGAACACGCTCCTTGCCTGTTCGTCCCGCCTCTCTGGGGGCCGATTACCCAGACCTGCTCCTGTATCTTGTCTGTTCTGTCTGAACACGCTCCTTGCCTGTTCGTCCCGCCTCTCTGGGGGCCGTATTCTCAGACCCGCTCCTGTGTCCCGCTCCTGTGTCGGTCTCGTCCGTACACTCAGTTCCAGTCTGTACTCTCTCCTATCTTTCATCTGTCTTTTCTCTATGTCCGTTCCTTTCCTTTTTCTGCAGAGTCTGTACTCGTACCTAACTCCTGCTTGTTGTCTCTGTACTCCCGTTTGTGAGTTTGTGGTCCACTCGCTACTTCACTGCAAGTACCCTGTGGGTGTCTGGCTCTGCCTTTCCCTTCCTGTCTGTTCCGTGTGAACAGAGCCCTGTCCCCCCTACTCAGCCTTGCCTGCTCTGACTCCTTTGCTCACTGCTCCGGCGGTTCTAGCCTGCTCTGACTCCTTTGCTCACCGCTCCGGCGGTTCTAGTCTGCTCTGACTCCTTTGCTCACCGCTCCGGCGGTTCTAGTCTGCTCTGACTCCTTTGCTCACCGCTCCGGCGGTTCTAGTCTGCTCTGACTCCTTTGCTCACCGCTCCGGCGGTTCTAGTCTGCTCTGACTCCTTTGCTTACCGCTCCGGCGGTTCTAGCCTGCTCTGACTCCTTTGCTCGCTGCTCCGGCAGCCTTGCTCCGCTCTGACCCTTTTGCTCGCTGCTCCGGCAGTCTCGCTCCACTCTTGCTCACTGCTCCAGCAGTCTCGCTCAGCTTTGATCCTTTGTTCACCGCTCCTGGCGGCCTTGTCCTGCTCTACTCTTGCTCACCGCTCCAGGCGGCCTTGTCCTGCCCTGTTCTCGCTCACCTCTCTGGGCGGCCTCACTCTGCTGTGTTTGTCCGCCACATCTGTGGCTCTGTTCCTGAGTCCCAGTGTGTACTGGGTCCTATCCCGCCAGTGTCCCTACCTGCTAGTGCCTCCCTGTCTGCACTCTAGCTGTGCTTGCCTGTACCCCTCTGCCTGTATTGTTCCTGAGTCCCAGTGTGTACTGGGTCCTATCCCGCCTGTGTTCCTACCTGCTAGTGCCTCCCTGTCTGCACTCTAGCTGTGCTTGCCTGTACCCCCCTGCCTGCTTACCCGCCTGCCTGCATACCAGTCGTGCCTGCCTATACCCACCAGTCTGTGTGCCAGCCTACCAGTCTGTTCCTGTATTCCCCTGTGTGGGTCAACAGCCGTGTCCGGGGTCTGTCCTGGAGTAGCACCTGGTCCCTTTGCTTGGTTCCTCCTTGGTGCACTGGCGTTGTATGCCGTCGTGCGACCCTGGTCGGATCGGGTGAATACCTAGTTAAGCCCCTCGAGGCATTCACTCTCCGGCACGGTCCAGTGGAATCACTACAATCACACGCACACGCCGCTCAGCCCGGGCGTGTGCATAACAGCATGCTCAGGCCATGGTTCCCATTGAGCCCCACGGCCTTCGCTCTCTGAGAAGTTTTCCAGCGAATACATGCATTAAAATAAATAAATAATTTTTTTTTTCCTTAGCTGAGTTCCAGGCGAATTACGCACCGTCCAGATGGATCTATCAGCTCTCGTTCCTGCGGATCCGCCACGTTACTATGGGGATCCAAGACAGTGTCGTGCATTTGTGGAGCAATGCATGCTACACTTTAAGGCCTACCCTCTCTATTTTCCTTCCGATTGGGCTAAAGTGGCCTTTATGATTGACTACCTAGCGGGTGATGCCTTGAAATGGGTCACCCCCCTATGGGAAGCATGGGATCCTGTCGTCCTTGACCTGCAGGCCTTCCTGGTGGCCTTTCGTATGGTCTTC
The DNA here is from genome assembly GCF_046119375.1 of Phyllobates terribilis. NCBI lineage: Eukaryota > Metazoa > Chordata > Amphibia > Anura > Dendrobatidae > Phyllobates > Phyllobates terribilis. The sequence goes on from NW_027362765.1 coordinate 180,964,910, forward strand.
GAGGACCCTAACCCTGAAGCCCCTGCTGAAGCTTCACTTCCCAATATCCCGGAGCAGCCCCGACGGGTAATGTGTGTGGGTAGCGCAATAGTCCTCCAGCCCAATGAGACTGCTGCCCACCCAGAATCCTCACAGGGTGACTACGCTTTCCGGAATACTTCTCCCAACCTCAAGAGGCAGTCCAGACGTGCTAGACGTAGTGGCAAACCGTCACGCCAGGGTCTGTCCTCCCTGAGACCTCCTGACCCCAACCTTGAAGTCCCTACTGAAGCTTCATCTCCCTGTATCCCGGAGAAGCCCCAACGGGTAATGTGCGTGGGTAGTGCACCAGTTCTCCTGCCCGAAGAGACTTCTGCCCATCCAGACTCCACACAGGAGAACTTCCTGCACCCGGCATCAGATGCTTCACCCACTTTAACCGGTGTGCATGTCCAAGGATGCTCCAAAGCTGTGGTTACCTCAGAGTCTGTGCACCTCTACTACCTGGTGGAGGACCCCCTGTTGCCTCCTGAATCCTCCGGGATACCACTCGATGACAAATGGAGAGAGACTTCTCTACACCCGGTACTCGATACTTTGTCCGCTTCGTCCTGTGAGCCTGACAATGGGTACCCCAAAGTGGTAGTTACCCCCGAGTCTCTACACCCCTCCGACCAGGCGAAGGACCTCCAGTTGTCTCCTGAACCCTTCGGGGTGCTACCTGGTAGCGAAAGGACAGAGACTCTCCTATACTCTGTACCTGATACCTCGCTCGCTTCGTCCACTGAGTCCAACCTAGTGTACCCCGAAGCAGTGGTTACTCCCGAGTCTCTACACCCCTCCGACCAGGCGGAGGACCTCCAGTTGTCCCCAGAACCCTTCGGGGTGCTACCTGGTAGCGAAAGGACAGAGACTCTCCTATACTCTGTACCTGATACCTCGCTCGCTTCGTCCACTGAGTCCAACCTAGTGTACTCCGAAGCAGTGGTTACTCCCGAGTCTCTACACCCCTCCGACCAGGCGGAGGACCTCCAGTTGTCTCCAGAACCCTTCTGGGTGCCACCTGGTGGTGAATGGACAGAGACTCTCCTATATCCTAGATCTGATACCTCGCTTGCTTCGTCCAGTGAGTCCGACCTAGTGTACTCTGAAGCAGAGGTTACCCGTGAGTCTCTACACCCCTCTGACCAGGCGGAGGACCGCCAGTTGTCTCCAGAACCCTTCGGGGTGCCACCTGGTGGTGAATGGACAGAGACTTTCCTATACTCGGTACCCGATACCTCGCCTGCTTCGTCCAGTGAGTCCGACCTAGTGTACTCTGAAGCAGATGTTTTCTCTGAGCCTCTGCACTCTTCTGACCCGGCGGAGGACCTCCAGTTGTTTCCTGAATCCTCCGGGGTACCACCAGATAACAAAGAGACAGTGACTTTTCCTCATTATGTACCTGATAACCCGTCTATTTCTTCCCGTGAGCTTGACAAGATGTACCTCGAAGCAGAGATTACCCCCAAGTCTCTGTCCCCCTCCAACCCGGTGAAGGACTTCCAGTTGTCTCCTGTACCCTCTGGGGTGCCACCTGAAAATATGTGGAGAGAGACTTCCTTGTGTGCTGTTCCTGGTACTCCACCCGTTTCGTCTGTTGCTGAGGATGGCTGGATAGGAGGTAGCATCCTAGCTAACCAGATGAGATCAGTTTTTCCTGTGGACAGTGGAAGTGATCTCCTTGAAGTGAACGACTGGTCCTCGAATTCCCTGCGGAAGATTCTGGCAGGCCTGAAGAAGAGGGGGCGTAAGGGGGGGGTACTGTAACATACCTGGCGGCGTCCTTGCATGGTGGTCCATCTCCCACTGTGCAAGAGCGCGCACTTGATCTCCAGTCCAGAATGTCTCTCTGGCTTCCCTCCATGCTGTCTGTTTGTGTCTGTTTCTGCTGCTTAAGGGCGGCGCCCGATCACTTCCTGCTTTTTGTACCTGCTGTGGGTCACACCCCTTGTGCGTCCTCAGCCTATTGCTGTCTGTCACCTGGTATATAGCTCAGCTGCTCCCATCTATCCCTGCCTGAGCATAGTGTTTCATTCAGTGTGTGCCTTCACTCTGAAGATGCCAGGTCCCGTTCTTTGTCTCCTGTCTTGCGGTATCAGTTCCCGTGTCTGAACTGAGTCCTGTCTATGTCTCCTGCCTTGCGGTATCAGTTCCCGTGTCTGAACTGAGTCCTGTCTGTGTACTCTTGCCTGCTGCCTTTCCTGGAGGCTGTATTTCCAGGCCTGTCTGAACACGCTCCTAGCTTGTTCCTCCCGCCTTCTAGGGGCCGATTACCTAGATCCGTTCCTGTATCTTGTCTGTCCTGTCTGAACACGCTCCTTGCCTGTTCGTCCCGCCTCTCTGGGGGCCGATTACCCAGACCTGCTCCTGTATCTTGTCTGTTCTGTCTGAACACGCTCCTTGCCTGTTCGTCCCGCCTCTCTGGGGGCCGTATTCCCAGACCCGCTCCTGTGTCCCGCTCCTGTGTCGGTCTCGTCCGTACACTCAGTTCCAGTCTGTACTCTCTCCTGTCTTTCATCTGTCTTTTCTCTATGTCCGTTCCTTTCCTTTTTCTGCAGAGTCTGTACTCGTACCTAACTCCTGCTTGTTGTCTCTGTACTCCCGTTTGTGAGTTTGTGGTCCACTCGCTACTTCACTGCAAGTACCCTGTGGGTGTCTGGCTCTGCCTTTCCCTTCCTGTCTGTTCCGTGTGAACAGAGCCCTGTCCCCCCTACTCAGCCTTGCCTGCTCTGACTCCTTTGCTCACTGCTCCGGCGGTTCTAGCCTGCTCTGACTCCTTTGCTCACCGCTCCGGCGGTTCTAGTCTGCTCTGACTCCTTTGCTCACCGCTCCGGCGGTTCTAGTCTGCTCTGACTCCTTTGCTCACCGCTCCGGCGGTTCTAGTCTGCTCTGACTCCTTTGCTCACCGCTCCGGCGGTTCTAGTCTGCTCCGACTCCTTTGCTTACCGCTCCGGCGGTTCTAGCCTGCTCTGACTCCTTTGCTCGCTGCTCCGGCAGCCTTGCTCCGCTCTGACCCTTTTGCTCGCTGCTCCGGCAGTCTCGCTCCACTCTTGCTCACTGCTCCAGCAGTCTCGCTCAGCTTTGATCCTTTGTTCACCGCTCCTGGCGGCCTTGTCCTGCTCTACTCTTGCTCACCGCTCCAGGCGGCCTTGTCCTGCCCTGTTCTCGCTCACCTCTCTGGGCGGCCTCACGCTGCTGTGTTTGTCCGCCACATCTGTGGCTCTGTTCCTGAGTCCCAGTGTGTACTGGGTCCTATCCCGCCAGTGTCCCTACCTGCTAGTGCCTCCCTGTCTGCACTCTAGCTGTGCTTGCCTGTACCCCTCTGCCTGTATTGTTCCTGAGTCCCAGTGTGTACTGGGTCCTATCCCGCCTGTGTTCCTACCTGCTAGTGCCTCCCTGTCTGCACTCTAGCTGTGCTTGCCTGTACCCCCCTGCCTGCTTACCCGCCTGCCTGCATACCAGTCGTGCCTGCCTATACCCACCAGTCTGTGTGCCAGCCTACCAGTCTGTTCCTGTATTCCCCTGTGTGGGTCAACAGCCGTGTCCGGGGTCTGTCCTGGAGTAGCACCTGGTCCCTTTGCTCGGTTCCTCCTTGGTGCACTGGCGTCGTATGCCGTCGTGCGACCCTGGTCGGATCGGGTGAATACCTAGTTAAGCCCCTCCAGGCATTCACTCTCCGGCACGGTCCAGTGGAATCACTACAATCACACGCACACGCCGCTCAGCCCGGGCGTGTGCATAACAAGGCCATATATCAACTCAGATTTAAACTGCGCTCTGATCTGCTGGTAGTATATGAATATAACCTCCGCAAGTTCCAACTTAGTCACTACGCCATGGGAGATAGGCCGGGAGCCGTTTTTGCCAGGCGGGTCAAGAAAAGGGCGGCTAAATCCAGAATAGATCATCTACGGGACTCGAAAGGGTTGATAGCCAGAAGTCCGAAGGACATAGCTGCAGTTTTTGCTGCATACTATAAATCTTTATATAATCTAAAAGATGATGTTGATACCCCACAGCCACAACAGTCAGATATTGATCAATTTGAAGCTCCTGAAGGTTTCCCGGGAACAGTTACAAATATTGAATGCCCCCTTCACAGAAGTAGAACTGAAAGATGTTATTAATTCATCCAAATGTCACAAGACACCTGGCCCAGACGGCATGGCTAATGAGTACTATCGTGGTTTCCAAAAAATTCTTACCCCATACCTTATCAGGTTATATAATACCTGGAGAGACTCGGGAAAGGTAGCAGTACCTAATTTGGAGGCTATGATCGTCACATTGCCTAAGCCTAGAAAGACTTCTGATTCTCCAGGTAATTTTAGACCAATAGCACTTTTGAATAGTGATGTAAAGATCTTTACCAAGCTCTTGGCTGTTAGACTAAATCGTGTTGTTCCTTCCCTGATATCCTCGGATCAAGTTGGTTTTGTAGCTGGTAGGGAAGCTAAAGATGGTACGAGGAGGATGTTGGATCTGATCAAAGTGGCAGAGTTGAGCAGCCTCCCCAGTGCACTCCTGTCGCTAGATGCTGAGAAAGCGTTTGATAGGGTGCACTGGGGATACCTTAAAAGTGTTTTGCTTAAATTTGGACTAAAAGGACCTATTCTGTCTGCGATTAACGCATTGTACTCCACTCCTTCCGCAAAGGTTTTGACGTCTGGTTTCCTCTCTGAATCCTTCCCCATAACAAATGGGACACGGCAGGGCTGCCCCTTATCTCCAGTCATATTTGCTTTATGTATGGAGCCCTTGGCTGAAAAGATTAGAAATAACTCAGAGATTTCGGGCATCTCGGTGGGGGGGTCCTCCCACAAAATCGGTCTATATGCAGACGATGTGGTTATCCCGTGCACTGATCTGGACAGGTCCTTCTCTGCCATTATGTCTGATCTCAAAACGTTTACAAACATCTCGTATTATAAACTGAATGCTGCTAAGACGGTTGTCCTGCCGATTCTTGTTCCGTTGTCACTTAGGCAAAGACTGGAAGGGGCATACCCTTTTCAGTGGGCGCAGGAAGGAATGACGTATTTGGGTATCACCTTAACCCTTTTAAAACAATTGGTTGAAGTAAATTTTACTAGACTGATAAATACGGTGCGGGAGGAGCTGGCAGTATTACAAAACGTTGTTGCATCGTGGATAGCCAGGATAAATATTTTTAAAATGAAGGTCCTTCCAAAAATTTCATACTATTTTAGGTGTATCCCAATTAAAATCCCTTCTAAAATCATAAATACTCTTCAAAGAGTTTGGGACAATAGGAGACCGAGGGTGTCTGGTAGACTTCTGTATTATCCATATGACATGGGAGGGAGGGGCATGCCCAATCTCATAACCTACTATAGAGCGGCGGTCTTGACGGGACTCAGGGACTGGTGGAACATGGACAGCGACCACAAATGGTTGCAAATAGAGTCCTTACTTGCCCGAAACCATTCTACCAGATTGATATTGGAGACAGAAGTAGTGAAGCGAAGCACTATGGTCGCCGTGTTACCAACATCGGAGGCTACTATGCATTGTTGGAGGAATTTGGCATCCAAACTGCTGTTACTCTCCAGGACTGAGATCTCTTTACGAGCTCTAGAATATCATATTCCATATATTAACCTTCAACGTTGGGTGTCAGCTGGAGTTCAGTCGCTAGCAGACCTGTTGGAGGACAATGTAATAATTCCTTTTGATATTCCCGGACCTACGGCCCTTGTTGTACCAGTATTTGCAAATAAGGCATTTACTTCACTCTACACAGACATCCCCCTTTTTTATTCTACCTAAGGATGAAAGAGCTATGGGTTACTTTCTCCACTCTGAGACCAGTTCTAAGGGGGTTTCTATACTTTATAGGGCTCTAAACGACCCTGATCTGGATGATAAATTGACGTATATGACTCGTTGGGAACGGGATCTAAGAATTTCGACGGACCCTCAGGACTGGCGGGATGGTTTGGATGAGGTCCAGCGAGTTTCGTCGTGTTTAAACCACCTAGAGCAGCTTAAAAATACGCACATGAGATGGTACTACTACCCGGAACAGATCGTACACTTCAGGTCTGAATCATCATCTTTATGTTGGAGAGGATGCAATGGGGAAGGCTCGTTGGGCCACATGTGGTGGTTTTGTCCAAAACTTCAATCACTATGGGGGGCATTGGATAGTTTGATATGGGATGTACTGGGGACTCACCTGGAGATAACACTTAGTATGGGAATGCTTCATATAGGATTAATGGATGTCCCCTGGGAAATTAGAGGAATTTTGTCACATATTCTGATCGCAGTTAGATCAGCTATCGCGGCTAAATGGAAAGGAGTGGGCATCCCTACGGTGGGGGAGATAGTGACCAGACTAAACACGAACTGTCAATATGAAAGGGCTCTGGCACACACACTCAAGGCAAAGAAGAAAACTGATAAAATATGGGAACCTTGGTTAAACAGCCCATTGTCTATACATGGGGAACGTTGAGGAAGCGGGATATTTTGTGCGCCGTTCTGAGTTTGGGTGACGCGCGGGACGATTATGGGCCCCTCTCCCTACCTTGCACTTCCGATCTTGCAATAGAGCAAAATATGAGCCATGCGACATTCACAGCACTTACGGATATAAATTATTTCTCACAACCATCTAATATATGGGGAATTTAATGCAATTAACCGGTTCCCGACCGCCCACTGTAGATAAACGTCGGCGCTTGCTGGGCTCTCTGCAGCGCCGACGTTTAAAAACGGTGGGTGGTCTCGCAGCGCTCAGGACCCCCAGGGTCCTGCAAGCGCTGCGATTCCGGTGCAGAGCGTTAGCTCTGACAGGGTACATCATCGGGACCTGATTAGATCAGGTCCCAGTGATGTTAACCCCTTGCTGTCTTCTATATTCTGTGATCTATAGTGATCGCGGCATATAGGAGACAGCAGGAGGAGAGGGGGTCGTCTTACCTCTCCGAAGACCTCCGTTTCCTTCCAGGACCTGGGGTTGCTATGGCAGCTGGAGGTCACATGACCGCCTCCAGCTCTGCCATATATGGTGTCCTGTCTGGCTCAGCTTGCAAGCTGAGCCAGAAAGGAGACTGACTGAAACAGTCAGGGAAGATCTCATGTAATGTAATATATGTCTATTACATTACATGAGATCAGTGATCAGAAAAATAAAAATTAATGTCCCATACAGGGACTAAGTAAAAATGTAAAAAAAAGTAAAAAAAAAGTTTTTAAACTATTAAAAAAAAAAATCACAAAATAAATAAAAATAAATAAATAAAATATTAAACCAATAAATCTGTATATTTTTACAAAACCAAAAAAAGTACACATATTTGGTATCGCCGCGTCCGAAACAACCCGAGCTATAAAACTGTCTCACTAATTAACTCCTTCTGTGCACACCATAATAAAAATAAATAAAAAACGGAGCAAAAAAATATGCTTTTTCATCATATCGCCAAACAAAAAGTGGAAAAAAATGCGATCAAAAAACAAAATAGAAATAAAAATGGTACCGCTGAAAACGTCATCTTGTTCCACAAAAAAAAAGCTGCCATACAGCTCCATCAGCCAAAAAATAAAAAAGTTATAGCGCTCAGAATAAAGCAATGCAAAAAAAATATTTTTTTCTATAAAATTGTTTTATTGTGTAAAAGCGCCAAAACATAAAAAAATACAGTAAGTGTAGTATCGCTATAAACGTACTTACCCCAAGAATAACGCTGCCTGATCACTTTTACCACACGCAGAACGGCATAAAAAAAAACCTCAAAAAACTATTCCTGAATTGTTTGTTTTTGTTAATTTTACCTCCCAAAAAACGGAATAGAAAGCGATCAAAAAATGTCACGTTCCCAAAAATGGTACCAATAAAAATGTCAACTCGTCCCGCAAAAAACAAGCCGTCACATGACTCTGTCGGCCGAAATATGGAAAAATTATAGCTCTCAAAATATGGTGATGCAAAAAAAGCGTATTTTAGTGTGTGACAGCTGTCAGTCATAAAAACCCGATATAAATCTGGTATCTCTGTAATCGCACCGACCCAAAGAATAAGTAATCTCATCACTTATACCGCACGAGGAACGGCGTAAAAAATAAATAAAACCAATTCTTCACCTGCTACTGATTTGTTTATTATGTCTCCCAAAGATCCCAGTAAGGCTCTGCTCACATTTATCCTGTGCTCTGCGCTGAGCACTTACACCAGAGTTTCCGTGTAAATCTCTGAAATACGTGATTCAGCCGGAACCCATGATGGAAGATTCCCTGTAATGAGGCAGATATAGGCCACTGTGGACGCCGTCTAGCCTGGGATCCCACGGTGTCATTTGTTTTAGGCGTGCATAAAAGTGCGGTTGGCCACAGTTTTGTGCACTTCTGAAAAAAAGGACACCGCTAAACAGAGGCCAGACGGAGTCCAGAGTAACTCTGCTGCCTCATTATAGTGAATGGATCCTGCAGGGGTTTCATCTGAATTACATCACTTGGAAATTTAGATGGAAACCCCGATGTAAGTGCTCAGCCTAGAGCGCCGGATAAATGTTACGTAAAATGTTCCCAATAAAAGCTTCAACTCAGTCCTCAAAAAAAGCTAGTCCCCACTCAGGTCCGTCATCTGTTAAAAATATAAGGGACTTCCAAGTTACTGGTAGCAGAAAGGCTCTGGAAAAGCAAAATGACCCTTGCCCCCCTAAAGAAATTCAGAAAATTTCGTGCTCCCAAATCCAAATGCCTATTCTACAATAATTTGTTCTCCAATTGTCAAATAGCGCTCCGTCCCCCCCAGATCTCGCCGTACGGCTGAGCGGTACGATACAGCCACATATGGGGTATTGCCACTTTTAGAAGAAATTGTGTGACACATTTCGGCACCATTTTTACCCATTGCCCTGTGTGAAAATGTAAAATCTGAGGGTAAAACATTTTTTTGTGGTAAAAATATAATTATGCTTTTTTCACTGCCCAATGGTATAAATTTTAAAATTAAAAAATACTCACTACTTCCCTAGATGAATTCCTTGAGAGGTGTAGTTTACAAAATGGGGTCACTTGTGGGGGTTTCTGCTGTTTTGGCATGTCAGCGACTCTTCAAATGTGACATGGTGTCTGCTGCCTATCCCAGCCAACATAGCGCTCCTTTCTCTTCCGAACCCTGCCGTACACCAAAGCAGCGGTTTTCCCCCACATATGGGGTATCGGCGTACTCAGGAGAAATTGCACAACAAATTTCATGGTGCAATTTATCCTGTTACCCTTATGATAATGCAAAATTAGGGAATGAAAAACATTTTTTATGGGAAAAATGTGAAAATTTTATTTTTACGGCTCAATATTATAAACTTCTGTGAAGCAGCTGGGGGTGCAAGGTGCTCACCACACATCTAGATAAGTTCCCTAAGGGGTCTAGTTTCCAAAATGGTGGCACTTGTGGGGGGTTTCCACTGTTTAGGCACATTAGGGGCTCCCCAAATGCGACATGGCGTCTGCTAATTATTCAAACAAATTTTACATTCAAAAAGTCAAATGGCGCTCCTTCCCTTTCAAACCCTGCCATGCGCCCAAACAGTAATTTGCCTCCACATATGGGGTATCAGCGTGTTCAGGAGAAATTGCACAACAAATTTCATGGTGTAATTTATCCTATTACCCTTATGATAATGCAAAATTAAGGGATGAAAAACGGTTTTGTGGGAAAAATGTGAAAATTTTATTTTTACAGCTCAATATTATAAACTTCTGTGAAGCACCTTGGGGTTCAAGGTGCTCATCACACATCTAGATAAGTTCCCTAAGGGGTCTAGTTTCCAAAATGGTGTCACTTGTGGGGGGTTTCCACTGTTTAGGCACATCAGGAGCTCTCCAAACGCAACATGGCGTCTGCTAATTATTCCGACAAATTTTACATTCAAAAAGTCAAATGGCGCTCCTTCCCTTTCAAACCCTGCCATGTGCCCAAACAGTAATTTGCCTCCACATATGGGGTATCGGCGTGTTCAGGAGAAATTGCACAACAAATTTCATGGTGTAATTTATCCTATTACCCTTATGATAATGCAAAATTAAGGGATGAAAAACGGTTTTGTGGGAAAAATGTGAAAATTTTATTTTTACAGCTCAATATTATAAACTTCTGTGAAGCACCTTGGGGTTCAAGGTGCTCACCACACATCTAGATAAGTTCCCTAAGGGGTCTAGTTTCCAAAATGGTGTCACTTGTGGGGGGTTTCCACTGTTTAGGCACATCAGGAGCTCTCCAAACGCAACATGGCGTCTGCTAATTATTCAGACAAATTTTACATTCAAAAAGTCTAATGGCGCTCCTTCCCTTCCGAACCCTGCAGTGAGCCCAAACAGTGGTTTTCCCTCACATATGGGGTATCAGCACGCTCAAGAGAAATTGCACAAAAAAATTTGGGGTCCATTTTTTCCTGTTACCCCTGTGAAAATAAAAAAAATTGGGTCTAAAGTAACATTTTTGTGAAAAAAGTTAAATGTTAATTTTTTTTCTTCCACATTCCAAAAATTCCTGTGAAGCACCTGAAGGGTTAATAAAGTTCTTGAATGTGGTTTTGAGCACCTTGAGGGGTGCAGTTTTTAGAATGGTGTCACTTTTGGGTATTTTCTGTCATAAAGACCCCTCAAAGTAACTTCAAATATGATGTGGTCCCTAAAAAAATGTTTTTGTAAATTTTGTTGGAAAAATGAGAAATCGCTGGTCAACTTTTAACCCTTATAGCTCCCTAACAAAAAAAAATTTTGGTTCCAAAATTGTGCTGATGTAAAGTAGACATGTGGGAAATGTTATTTATTAACTATTTTGTGTGACATATCTCTCTGATTTAAGGGCATGAAAATTCAAAGTTTGAAAATTGCAAAATTTTCAAAATTTTCACCAAATTTCTGATTTTTTCACAAATAAACGCAAGTTATATCGAAGAAATTTTACCACTATCATGAAGTACAATATGTAATGAAAAAACAATCTCAGAATCAGGGGAATACGTTGAAGCGTTCCAGAGTAATTACTTCATAAACTGACAGTGGTCAGAATTGAAAAAATTGGCCCGGTCACGAAGGCAAAAACAGGCTCTGGCGCGAAGTGGTTAATCCATTCTTTTTTCTTTTGTTTTCTTTTATGTATATGTATTTTCCTTTTATTTTTTTTTATACTGTTCATTTTGTACATTTTGTAAGCCCAGAGGTTGGGGCACAGTTTTGGGCATCTGTTGGCCCTATAGATTGTATGTTCTGCTTTTTGTGCAAAATTCAATAAACACATTGTTAAAAAAAAAACAATAAAAACAATGTTCCCATTATTAGGAAGTGGGTCTTCCATTGTGTTTGCCTATGCAGTGAATGCAAGGGTTGCCAAAAATTTGGAGGCACTCCGATGCCCCTTGGAAGAGACGTGGAGGTCAGAGGGCCTCCTGAAAACAATTTTCCCATTATTAGGTAGTGGGTCTCCCATTGTGTTTGCCTATGCAGTGAATGCAAGGATTGCCAAAAATTGGGAGGCACTCCAATGCCCCTTGGAAGAGACGTAGAGGGCCTCATGAAAAAATGTTACCATTATTAGGAAGTGGGTCTCCCATAGTGTTGGCCTATGCAGTGAATGCAAGACCTGCCAAAAATTGTGAGGCACTCCAATGCCCCTTGGAAAAGACGTAGAGGGCCTCATAAAAAATGTTCCCATTATTAGGTTGTGGGTCTGCCATAGTGTTGGCCTATCCAGTGAATGCAAGGGCTGCCAAAAATTTGGAGGCACTCCTCTTCCCCTTGGAAGAGACGTAGAGGGCATCATGAAAAAATTTTCCCATTATTAGGAAGTGGGCCTCCCATAGTGTTGGCCTATGCAGTGAATGCAAGGGCTGCCAAAAATTGGGAGGCACTCTAATGCCCCTTGGAAGAGACGTGGAGGAGGGCCTCATAAAAAATGTTCCCATTAGAAAGGAGCGGGTGGGCTGACAAACATTTACCCCTTGGGAGTATACATGAACATACTGTATAAATTTTTTTTTACGGGCATCATAAACACCCTTTAAAAAAATTATGTGGGTGTTGCATCACGGACCACGGTCACCCTGGTGATATGGTGGTGGAGGATGAGGATGAGGAGAAGGAGGAGGACAAGAGCAAATAGCCAAAATCAGAAAGCGTATACCCATGTGTGGGTGTGAAAATGTGCATGGGAATACACCTCCCAAAAAAAGACACTGGATTTGAGTTTACGTTACGCTGCTATCATTCGGTGGTGTTGAGAAGTCTGGCCCAATCCAGCCCTTGTTCATTTTTATAAGAGTCAGCCTGACAGCATTTTCAGTTGACAGGCGAATGCGCTTATCTTTTATAATTCCACCAGCAGCACTAAAAACCCGCTCTGACAAAACAATAGCGGCAGGGCAGGCCAGGACCTCCAAGGCGTAGAGAGTAGAGTTCATTCCACGTATCCAGCTTGGATACCCAATAATTATAAGGCACAGAGGAATCACGGTGGACGTTGGTACGGTCGGCAAGGTACTCCCTCAGCATCTTCCCAAACTTTGCACTCCTTGTGAGAGCACCCCGCGCATCAGGGCCTGTGCTATGGGAGGGGCTGATAAAATTCTCCCAGAACTTTGACAGTGTTCCCCTGCCTCTGCTGGATTGGAGTTGTGTCTCTCTTGCCTGTAGTCTTTGATTGTCCAATGAACTGTGACCTCTGCCGCCAGCGTTTTCAGATGGGAATTTTTTTAATAGTTCCGCAACAAGGGCCTTCTGGTACTGCCCCATTTTTGTAGACCTGTCCGCCTCAGGAATAAGAGATATAAAGTTCTCCTTATAGCGTGGGTCTAGAAGTGTCACCAACCAGTAATGGTTGTCACCCAAAATTTTGAGAACACGAGGGTCTTGGGAAAGGCAGCGTAACAAACTCAGCCATGCGTGCTAGACTGCTAACAGGCAAGAGTTCCGTGTCATCACCAAGAGGACGAATGACCATGCTCTCCTCCTCTCTGTCCTCAGGCCATCCACGTTGAACAGACGGTATGACAGTTGTGCCGGTAGTACCGTCTATAGTGCAGGAAACTCGCTCCTGTTCTTCTTCCTCCTCCTCCTCTTCCTCATTGGGATGAGATGAGGCTGGGCTGTTTATAATCACCCTGTATGGTTTCTTGCTCCATCTCATTGTGCATCCTCTTTGATTATGAGCAGAGAGCGTTTCAGAAGACAGAGAAGCGGGATGGTGACGCTAATTATGGCGTCATCGCCGCTCACCATCTTGGTGGAGTCCTCAAAGTTTTGGAGGATGGTACATATGTCTGATATCCATGTCCACTCCTGAGGTCGTATGTGTGGAGTATGAACTGAATACCCACGGCCTTGTTGATGCTGGTACTCAACAACTGTCCTCTTCTGCTCACAAATTCTTCCCAACATCTGCAATGTAGAGTTCCAATGCGTGGGGACATCACACACCAGTCTGTGAGCCGAAAGCTGCAAACGCTGTTGAAACATGGCAAGGGCGGCGGAAGCTGTAGGTGACTTTCTATAATGGGCACACAGGCGGAGTATTTTAACAAGCAGATCTGGCAGCTCCGGTTAGGATTTGAGAAACCGCTGAACCACGAGGTTAAGCACATGGGCCAGGCATGGTATGTGTGTGAGCTTGCCTCGCCTCAGAGCCGCCATCAGGTTCCGGCCATTGTCACACACGACCATGCCTGGCTCAGCGGTGTGAGCCACAGATCTGCCTGCTCTTTCAGAGCTGTCCACAACTCTTCAGCATTGTGCGGCTTGTCACCTAGGCATATTAGCTTCAGCACAGCCTGTTGCCGCTTGGCCGAGGCAGTGCTGCAGTGCTTCCAGCTTGTGACTGATGTGGTTATTTCGGAGATAGGGGCTGAAGAGGAGGCGGAGGCTGAGGTGCAGGAGCTGTAGACTATGGGGGCAACCCTAATTGACCTAGGGCCTTCAATCCTTTCTGTCGGGAGGACGTGTTCCGTTCCAAGGTCCGACTGGGTCCCGGCTTCCACTATGTTAACCCAGTGTGCCGTCAGCGTGATGTACCGTTCCTTCCCACAAGCACTTGTCCATGTGTCCGTGGTTAGGTGGAATTTCCCGGTAACTGCGTTGCTGAGGGCACGGCAAATGTTTTGGGACACGTGCTTGTGTAATGCGGGGACGGCAAACCGGGAGAAATAGTGGCGGCTGGAGACCGAATACCAAGGGACAGCCGCCGCCATCAGGATGCGGAATGCTTCCTTCTCCACGAACATAAAAAGGCAACACTTCGAGTGCAAGCAGTCGCGAAATGTGGGAATTTAGTAGTGTGGCCTGTGGGGAGTTGGCTGCGTATTTGCGCTTGCATTCCAAGGACTGGGGTATGGACAAGTGAAGGCTGCACTGGGACAAGAACGTGGATTTGCTTCTTGATGCTGCTACTTCAGAGTGTGCAACGACAGGTGCAGGGCAGGAGGCATCTTCGGATGCACCATGGACAAGGAATTGGCTTGCATGCACAACAGCTGCCATGTGTCTGATCATGCTGGTGGTGGTCAGCTGGTAGTTTTGCCACCCCTGCTGATGCTGGCCTGGCAGGTGGTGCAAATGGTCTTTTTGGGGTTATCGGCAGAGTCTTTAAAAAACAACCAGAGTCGGGAAGACCTAACAGTTGTACTGGCAACTTCCTTCATGTTGGTGTTACGGGAAACAGTTGCCTGCCTCGTGTCTGCGGCCACCACACTGCTTCTTCCTGCCTGTTGGGGTGCTCTGCCTCCCTCTCCCTGTGTGCTGCTGTCCTCGCTCTGCATGTCCTCCTGCCGGGTTGGGTCAGTTACTATATCATCCACCACCTCGTCTTCCACTTCCGCACCTTGGTCCTCCTCCTGACTTTCTGGCAATTGTGTCTCATCATCGTCCACCTCTTGTGACACTATCCCACCATCTCCTTCGTGTGACTGTGACTGTTCAAATATTTGGGTATCGCTACATGCGATCTCCTCTTGCCCTGCTTCAAGTGGACCAGGCAAGAGGCCCGAATCTATAAATGGAAAAGTGAACAGCTCTTCGGAGTATCCAAGTGTGGGATCAGTTGTCTCCGGGCACTCGGCATGGTGGGAGGAAGGAGGATCAGGGTGAGGAATATGCAGTCCAGACTCACGGCTACTGAGACTTGACCGTGTGGAAGACAGGGTGGTGGTGTGGTGGCAAAGTAACTGGAAACATTATCCGCTATCCAACCAACAACCTTTTGACACTCCTCTGGGTTCAATAGTGGTGTGCAGCGGTCCCCTCGGAATTTGGACAGGAAGGTCGGGCGAGAAAATGTGGGTGTTTGTTGTGGCACAATTTCAGCTTGACCACGGCCTCGGCCTCTGCATGCACCATCACCATCACGTCCAGCTCCCCGTCCCTTGCCACTCGCCTTACCCATTTTAAATGGCGGACAATATCTTCCACGCTCACTACAAATGGCTGAATTTGTAGCGAAGTTATATGTGATCCGTGTGACGGAGAAAACACAGTGTTAAATACCTGGCCTGTAGGTAACTATTTTGAACAGCAAACCGGTGTCAAAAACTTCGCTGACACACTGAAACAAATTTTTAATGGAGGCCAGAAATGGCAGTATTTTCTGAAAACGTACAGTATATGTGATCCGTGTGATGGAGAAAACACAGTTTTAAATAGCTGGATTTTTAGCACTGTAATATGGAAAGGACCTGGCTGTATTTTGCACTGCCAACAAGAAAATGGTGCAGAACAACGGTGTTCTCTGGATTGCTTTTTAAGCAAATAATGAGGATTAAGATCCAAAAGAAAATTATTCCTGGCCCCTGAGACCTGGGCCTTTGTATAGAAATATCTAACAGCAGCAGCAGCAGAAGGCAGAACTGGAATGAAGCCTCTTGTGCTATATGCACTGCAGTCTGCAATATACACTGGCTGCCTTTATACTCTGCCTGCCTGATATCTCTGTAGATGGATTAGTCCTCTGAAGGACTGTTTGTTGAGATGGATATATGTAATATGCTTCTGTTCTACCTACACTGCCTAATAAACAACCAAATCTCTCCCTAGCTCAGCAGCGCCTCTCCCTACACTGTCTGACGAGCACGGTGGCGCCAGGTCTGATATAGACCTGATGACGCTGTGGGGCCAGCCAATCACTGTAATGCCACAACCAACATGGCTGCGGCATTACAGTAAGTGGCAGGCAATCCCTGCATGTTCATTGGCTCTGCAAAGAGCGCCAAACATGCAGGGCGGGGACCCGAGCATCCGCCCGAGCATCTCGCAAGTACTTGGTGAGCGCCGAGCATCTCGAGAAGTGAGATGCTCGGGCGAGTACAGAGTACTTGCGAGTATGCTCGCTCATCACTATAGACTACGTCTTGGTGTAGACCTTCATGTCCATGGGAAACATAGGAAAGAACGTGGGGAACATGAGAAAGAATGCAGTGTGAAAAGGCCCAAGTACACAACAAACATTAACATGGTCAAAGCCACTTGTTGTGACCGTGTTAACGGCACTATCCATTTTGTCATCATTGATGTACAAATTATTGTTCCAACCACCAGTCCCATCAGAAGAATTATTGGCATTTCTATGTAAAATCTAACAGTCTGTATTTCAGCAATTCATACCCTCTAGTAAGTCCATAACATAATATCAGATGTGCCATTATTTGATATGAGTTTTCATTTTCGGAAATAACCCTGTTGTCTTTGCTCTGCCTACTTTCGGATCCTAAACCTATTTTTAAGATTTTTATACATCTCCATTCAGTGCTTGTTATTCTACCAGAAATGGACATGGGCTCCTACGGTGTTCTCTATTTGTCTAACTTAGGATTATACCTAGTAGTGTGTTCCAGGTACCATCTAGATGTGTCGTTATCATGTCTAATGACATTCAGAATTTATTATACTCCATATCTATCCGTGATCTGTCACACCGACCTGACTACAAAGCAATACCTCAATAATTATGTAACAAGAACACATAATCAACTCATAGCCTCCTGGTGAAACTCTGCGTAGGAGTATTAGGATCTATACATTATATACCATCATATTTACATGTTGTTTTCTACTGTACGTTATGTACCATCTGTATCATTAGCGACTTTAGAAGCAGATGGTTCGCTACTAGGTAACTCTGGTCTGGAATTGGTTAATGTCCGCCTTCCTGTGCTGGAGGAGAAGGATGAAAGCTGAGAACAAAGGATCCTTTTCCAGCCCACTTCTCCCCTATTATGTAAAGTGAGAGAGATCCTTGAATTTGCATCAGAATGGGAGCCATAATCAGGCTGGAATGGGACATATCTGCTGTATGTGTATGCTGGTGACGCGCCCCCTGGGCCAGTGCTGTTAGGGATACCCGGAGCCGGATCAGATGGGGGTTGTAGTCTCCGAGTGGCTGTGACCCGGTCCGTGCCCAGGGTGTCAAACTCAGTGTGTGGCAGTCCTTATAGATGTTACTAGATGTTCTTTTATGTCGACTACGCCACCCGTTGATTTGCGGTCACTACGGCCGCCGCTGCAACAGGGTCCGCTGAGGCTGGTGGTGTGTGTGCAGCTTTGGGTAGTATAACCCCCAACGGGAGGGGTATAGCCTCAGGGGGTCAGCCGTGGAGGATGGTGGTTGTGAAGGTGCAGCAAAGAGACTCAGAGGCATAAAATGCAGTTCCAGGGTTTTACTTACTGGTGTTGCTCGGGTCACTGTGTACAGCAGTGACCACCCAAGCCGTGCTGCGTCCACCAGGTCCTGGACTCGGTCAACTCCCAGGCAACTCCGGAGTGTGGTCCTGAGCTCCTTTCTGACTCTCCCTTCTTCTGGCCGTTCCCACCAGGGATCCACCTAAGTCCGGCTCCCTCGGGCCTCCTGTTGGTAAACCCTTGTCTCTGGGTTCCCTGACCCTATTCTTGGTCTGCCTTCCGGGTGGATTTAGTAGGTGGTCGTGGCAGATCCTGCCCACGACTTCCGGTCTCTGGCTGAGGATTAGTGCTGTAGCCTCCACCAGCTTGGGATCCGGTACCCTGTTGCCGACCCTTCACCCTTTTGTCCTTATTCTGGGATCTTGGGGTCCCCTCTGCGCCTCTGGGTCTCTCTTCCTTCTCCTCTGCTCTGCTTCTCAGGCTCTCAGACAGACTGTCTGACTGGCTCACAGGCTGACTGACTGACCCTGATCTAAGATGGTGCCCACCTTATATACTCCCTCTATGTGTGAGCTCAGGTGACCAGCACCCAATGAGCTCCTAGCTTTACCCAGGCTGCTCCCCCTATCTGCCCCTACACTACTGGGATGTTCCACCCCCCTCCCACTCCAGCCAGGGACAGACGCTGTCGTACCTGCACATATACTGGTGGGAGTACTGTTGTTCTGTCCCCCGGAAATGGGATGTATGTAGTGCATGCAGCCTACTAGCTCAGTTCCACACTCCATCCTTACCCGGGAGTGGAATACCACACCTCTGGGTTGAGGTGCAATACCCCTGTAGCAGCCGAATCCTCAGGGTGCTACACTGGCACCAGCGAAGGGAAGACCCTTTCATTGCCAACATGGTCAATAATCTAGACCAGAGGTGCCCAACGTCTTCTGGTCTGATGACCACATAGTCAAGCTGAACCAATTCCCAGAGCAAGAATAAAACGTAATGGGGTATTACCATTAGAGACATTAATGGCATATACTGTAGAAATTATATGGCATGGATAGCTGATAGGTGTCGATTACACTTCTAGACATCCACCAATACTGAATTTGGGGGTCCTCTTCTTTCTGATTGTACTCCAGAAAGAAATAAAGCATGCTTCTGACTCACCCCCTGGGCCGTGGGGCACTCAGAACCGGGCTTCAGTGTAACGATGGGGGTAGTGGTGGCGACCCGATCCCGTGGCTCAGGGTGGTCAGACCGGTGGTAGTCTACTATGTGCTTTAGGTAATGTCCGACTACGCCACCCGTGGATTGCGGCCATTATGAACCGCCGCTGCAAGGCAGTCCCCTGAGGCTGATGGTGTGTGCAGCTGAGATGGTATAACTCCCCACGGGGAGAGTGTAGCCCCAGGGCAATGTAGTAGATGGTGGGAGTGATGGTGCAGGGAGTCCCAGTACCGTTAGTGCTGGCGAAGTAAGAAGCACAAAGACAATGTGTTGCAGTCCAGGGTCTTTTACTCACAGTTCGCATACTCCAAGCCACTTCTGCACAGGTAGTGACTGCCCGAGCTGTGCCGTGTCCACCAGGTGAGGGGCTCGGTCAACCCCCAGGCAATTCCGGAGTATGGCACAGGACTCCCTTCTATCCTTCCTCTGGCTCGTGCCCCACCAGTGACCAAGCTTTTGTCCAGCTGCCGCGGATCTACGCGGGTAAACGTGGGCCCCGTTTCCCGCTATCCTATATGGTGCCTTCCTAGCAAGGTTTAGTAGGGGGTCGCACCAAGTAATGATCACGACCTCCGGTTCTTGGCTGAGGGTAGTTTCTCCTCCACCAATTTGGGATCCGGTACCCTTTTCCCGCCTGACCCGTCACCCATAATTTCCTGGGTCCTTAGGGTCCCTTCTGTATCTTGTTCCTGAGCCCTTCTACACTTTGGGTACTTCTCTTCCTTTTCTGTTCCTTTCTGTTTCTGTTCCTTTCTGTTCCTGTTCTCCTCTCCTCTCTGGCTCCGGCCTTCACCCTAGGCCTGCCAAGTGGAGTTGGGCCCAGACTGAGCCACAGCTCCCTGTCAGCCCTCTCTGGCTGAACTCCTTCTCTCACTAAACTCCACACAGATCTAAGATGGTGGCCACCTTATATACCTTCCCCCAGTGTGTGAGCTCAGGTGACCAGCAACCAATGAGCTCCTACCTATGCTCAGAAACCGTCCCTTTCTGCTCCTACATCACTGGGTTTTCCTCCCCCTCCCCCACTCCAGCCAGGGACATGGTCTGTCGTGCCTGCATTACTATATAAATGGGAGCACCGTTGAGCTGTCCCCCGGAAATGGGGTGTGTGTGATGCATGCAGCTAACTGAGTCCCGGTCCACACTCCATCCTTACCCGGGAGAGGAATACCACACCTCTGGCAGAGGTGCAATACCCCTGTAGCGGCTGAACCCTCGGGGCGCTACACTTCCATTGTAGTTAATGTCATTTTCTGAATCTGCCAACAGCTCCACTACATACTGTCATAGATTCAGACCTCTCCCTCTCATCTATTTCTTATTGGAGTATGACCTAAGGGTAAGGAGACCCCCATACTGACATATTTTTCCAGAGGCGGCTGATATTACATCATGAACCCAATCCTGCTATGGCCAATTTTAGTTTTTGTACTTTTGTTTTTTCCTCCCACTCTTCCAAGATCCATAACTATTTTTTTCACATCAACCCAGCTATATTAAGGCTCTATTTCCTTGCGCGACGAGTTGTAGTTTTGAATGACACCATTCATTTTACCATAAAACTTCAAGTTTGGTGAAATTATGAGAAAACACAATTCCATCATGGTTTCTTGGCTTTTGTCTTCACAGCGTTCATTGTGTGGCATAAATTACCTGGCATCATTATTCACTATGGTCATTCCGACTACAGCAAAGCCAAACTTTTATAGGTCTTTTAGTTTGTTTAGGTGACGAAAAAAATTCTGATGTTTGTAGAAAACATATTTTTTAGTTTGTATTGTCATTTTCTGTTTATCTACCAGTGTTAGGGCTTGTTTTTTAAAGTAGTGAGCTAATGTTTTTATTGTTACCATTTTGGGTTCATGTGAAATTTTGATCACTTTTTATTGCATTTTTTGGGGAGTACCGAGGTGGCAGCCATGTTAGCCTTCACCCAACTGCCATCACAACTTATCAGCACACTTCATTAGCATCTCAGGGGGGCACAATGCGGTGCACCGGGTTATAAAGCAGCGATCGGAGATAGCTCCTGTCACTGTTGTACGAGGCAGATGCCAGCTGTATAGGAATTTCTACCCTACACGTAAAGTTCATCACATACACATAAGATCAGTGTTAGAAATTGCCTTCAGCTTCACCTTTAAACATGGATACTCAGATCATGCATGTCTGATATTTCCTTTCCAGTGGTTGATTGGTAGATAGTCAAATTGTCCCCTTATGCTTTATATTGTCAAAAGATACCGCAGAAATTGTTGGATATACTAACGTTTCACGAAGTTGTCACATCTCGCTTAGGTCGTCCTGGATCCAGCTCCTGGGAATGTTATGTCTGGCTGTGCATGCAAATGTAGTATTGGATGCTGGTCCTCTATATCAACGGCTGATCTTTCCGGACTATAGGGGTCCTGGCCTGGGTGAAACCCACTTCTGTGACTTACATATGCCCTATTAAAGAAAACTTACTTTGTATCACTGCTGTAATCCAGATATAAAAAGGAAAACTGATAATTGGTCAAGAATAAGCATACAAAACATAAAAAGCGATGTAGATGAAGTTATTGTAAATTTGTGGAAATACTTCTTGGCAACAAACAAAATTATTTCCAAGGCGCTGAAAACTCTGGTCTCCTGTATAATAAACTGTGACTTAGGTAACATCAGAAAAATAAATGTAGGGTTCTACTTAATAGACATAAGAATGATTTACTACTATTGTAGAAGGTGTTAGAATTTCATCTGCCGGTGATATAATGCTCTATGGGGACTATGGAGGCTGCAGCAGATACCCAGTAATAAATCAGACACTGCAGTTAGGACCTAGTGTCATCCAATCTGTCACTAACCAGAATGGAATACATTAACCAAGCTCCATCCACCATCAAGCCTTCCTCCGCCCATGGTCTATATTACCGTCATTTGCTGGATGGTGTTTTAGAAATAGCTGCACCTACAGTCCAGCTCATTGTTATTGGCACCCGTGAAGCTTAAGTACATAATGTGGAATATCTCCTGAAAAAAAAGAATCAAGTGAAATAGTTTTTTTGCATACAGCACTTGTGATAAATACAAAAGAGCAAAATACAAACAATAATTTAAAACCAAAAACAATGGGAAAATCCTAAAGCTAGCTGTGTCACTGGTATTGGCACCCTTTACATTAATTTAGTATGAAAACACATTTTGACAATACAGATATATATAGTGACTTACAGCTGACATTCTTTCTGATTGAAGTCGATCACTTTTCTTGTCTTTTTCATTTGGCCCAGAGGGACATGGAGACTTATGAATGCAGATTCTGTAAAACAGTCACATTTTATTTCTCACATTTCCAGTGTTAGAACCCTCCTGTTAGTTTTTGCTATCTTGTGTTTTGCGGTCACGTGACCAGCTGCCTATATATTCCAGTTCCGCCCTTCTGGCTTTGCTGGACTTCAGTGTTGTTTTGACTGTCTCTCTAGCCAGGTGCTTCGGTGCCTATCTTTGTCAGTTCTTGGTCCTCTGGGACCTTTAGTACTTTTTGTCAGTTTGTCCTTTTTGCTCTGCAACAACTTCTGTTTAGGAGGTGTCCCATTTTTGTCCCAGTCCTTAGTTCTTTTAGGGAACCCTACCTTTATTCTATAGGTCTCCGTTCAGACTAGCCGAGGACGAAGGAGGGTCTGTTCACAAGGAACAGGCAGCCCGCTACATCGTAGGGATTCAGCTTAGTCTTACTGTAGGGACAGCTTTCCCTTATCTTTCCTTAGTTTATGTTGCAGATCATAACATCCAGCACTATACCCACTTATTAATAATGCCCTTAGAGTGCCCTGACCAGTAATAATTGTTGGTATATTCAACAGTTGTGGACTTCTTTGTTTGTGTGAAGGAGGACTTTATGTTGATTTGACAGTAGATGGTGATATTGTGTAAAGTTTCCTTGTTTACTGTATTGTAAAAGAAAAAAGTCTCTCTTGTACTTTCTGTTTTGTTCTTACTTCCTGGTGCAGTACTGTGTGACTGTGCGTTTTTTCCTTTACCTCATGTTCTGAGAAGTAAAAGCTTGTTATCCCATGTAATCTGCTCTGTGAAGTTTTCTACTGCAACTGTGGGTATCCAGAAGCTGTGCAACAATAATGCCCCATAGAGTGCCTTGTCCAGTAATAATGCCCCCAGATTGTGCCTACTCCATTCAGGAAAGGGCAGCAATGCAACGTTTCAAAGCTGCAATCTCAGGACCCAGAGGTTGGGCCTCCAGTGATCAGAAAGTTATCCCGTTCCTATGGACAGGGGATAACTTGATGTTTTTGGAATCACCGTTTTAATGCAATTAAGTATAACATTTTCATTTTCTTAATCAATAAGAGGCTAAATAAATATATCATATAGCCCAGGGAACTCTTTTAATTCAAACTTTGGCCTGATTTAAGGTTTTGGCCAATAATAATTTTACATAACTGGTGCTACGGAGCGGTTTCCATAGAAAGTTCTTGATATCACACATGGAGATTTCAGACCTCGCCTTGCAATTATGTAGCCTCATCCCTGGACTTTACAAGTAAAGAAAAATAATCTCTGTAATGAGATGACTGCCAACAAAGCGTTGATTCTGGAACTGTAAATTTCACACCTGCTATAGGTACTAGTAGGACCTCAACCTACTGTACGTACTGACAGCTTTATGACCATGAATCGCATCATGTGGCTCTATAGAGTGGTTACTACTTACTTATTAGAGCTTATAAATTGTAACCGTACATGATAATCACCTGCAAGGAGTTTGGATATTCTCCCTGTATATATTTGGGGTTTTCTCCCACACTCCAAAGACATACTAACAGAGAATTTAGATTGTGAGCCCCAATGGGGACAGTGATGATGATATCTATAAAGCGCTGAGGAATTAATGGCACTATATAAGTAAGACAAATAATTAATACATTAATGATAATAATCCTACCTTTTGTCAAATTGGAAGTAAAAAGTTGATGTCATATTAATGAACCTTTTAATCTACACATCACACACTCCATCTTTCTTAACATATGAACACACTTATTGCTGCAGCTTTCTTTGTGCATTCACTTCCCTCTGACTCAAACCCTGATGAAGATTGATGCGAAACGAGTGTCGGGTGTGTTTTCTTTGATAAGTAAAGTATACTCCATGCCACTGTGTATTATTATGTGAGCTTTCATGTGATATCACTCTCTCCTTGTTTACCTGTAAGTACCTTAAAAGGGCCATAACTTACGCAGAACTTGCTATGTTGGCTTATACCTTTTTGAGTATTCACCCTCAATACTGTGATTGCATTCAATATAATCCTGTATTGATTTGCAGCATTCACACAAGGGATTTTTTCCATTATGACTTACCTACCTACCTGACTTTTGAATGTCTATTTTTATGTTTTTAATCCTTATGTTATCAAATAAAAAATTTATTTTTTATTGATTTTGAGCCTTGCACATTTATACATAGTTACTCTCCTATTAATAAAGAGTTAAAGAGCTTTTAATCTACACATCACACACTCCGACTTTCTTAACACATGAACACACTTATTGCTGCAGCCTTCTTCTTCGTGCATTCACTTCCCTCTGACTCAAGCCATTCTGCATCATCCACTTGCTCGACAGTGAAAATCTCTCCACATCTTTTTAGTGTAAAAATAGACTTTTTATTTCACTTGAGATATACAGCGTCAGGCTGTTTATATAAAAGCACATGCAGGTGAATAAGAGGCACGTAATTAATGTTACATTCTCAGAGGCTGCTCACCCTCCCGAAAGCAAGGCAGCATTAACACTTTCTCTGCCTCCATCTGGCATATACGGGGAATTATCATTTTTGCTGTGAGGTCCCCCCCAGTTCTGTGCACAGAAATACTTGATATAGACGTACATGTTGGTATTGCCAGAATATTACTGTCATTGTAGTCTGCTATTTTTAATGGGAAATTATTAAATTGTATTAGGAACTAAAAATTTGAGTTAATTGGAATAAAAGAATTGTATCAAAAAGTTGGTGGTCACTTGTCTGCCTCTTGGTTTCTCCCTGCCAATCAATAGAACAAAGTGGCACAGGGCTTAAAAGTGTAGTGGCCCTTTGTCCCTTGCAAGCTTATTTCGGCTTTTTTTAGGGTAGCTACATGGGCGGTCATTGACTATAATAAACATCTCTACTAAAGAAAGCCCAATGGAGAAGTAGCAGCGTGGCCCTTCACCGGCACTGCTGCCACATCTACAAGGATCACATTAGTCAGATTCTCATCAATCATGTATGGGCGGCAAATTCCGAACAGTATGCGCCCAATATGTTTGTAATGACAACACCTTTGAATAGCAGAAATTTATACACAGTCCTCAACCACTTATTGGAGACTGACTCTTCATAATTTAACAAAGGCTGGGTTCACCTGGCATTTGCCATTTTGTTGAGTGGCTCCGTCAGGGCTTATGTACGAACCCCCCATAAAACGACTCAATTCAAGTGTATGCCCAGGGCCATTAACTATAATGATGTAGATTGAGTCACAGTGTTCTCTGTCATGCATCATTTTCGGCAAGATGTAGTTAATTCCCACCTCCACGGAACCACTGAATATAGCAGCAAAACGCAATGTGAACCCAGCCTACAGATGCAGTGCACTAATGCAGCTTTTGCACTTAGTGGCATAAATTGGTCAAATATGGTATTATTATTGCCCTTCTGCAACAACAGTACCAGAGCTACATTTCCAGAAAAATATTACTACTTTCTTCCTAAATTAGTACCTGGGCATGGCTGATGTCTTGTATAGCAGCTCAGCACCACTAAAGGACAGCTGTCACCACACAAATGCAGTCCGATCTGCAGGCACAATGTTATAAAGCAGGGGGAGCGGAGTAGACTATATAGTTTTGTGAGAAAAGATTCAATATATTTTGAGTTTTAATCATTTAATCCTCTACTCTTTTATGGATTTTCGGTCCAGTGGGCGGTCCTATCAGTGACTGACAGCTGCTTGTATGAACACTAATACAAAAGGAAGCTGTCAGTCACTTATAGGACCGCCCACTGGACTGAAAATCCCAGAAAGAGCAGTGAGTTAATACACAGGTTATACTAAATCTCACAAAACTATATGTCAGTCTACACTGCTCGCCCTGCTCTATAACATGGTGCCTGCAGATTGGATGGCATTTTCAAGCTAACAGGTTCCCTTTAAGGTAAACGTGCCTGAAATGAAATAGACTTTCCATAGGCAACCCTTGACAAGTGTGATATTTTCAGAACCCTATACAATCCGTTTAATAAGGTGGTTAAAGAGAACCTATCAATCGTCATAAAAATATATTTTTTTTTTCACCAGGTGTAAATGCTGCTGTTTTTCATAATCTAGACTTGTGGGTTTTTTTGTCCTGTTCCTCTCCTTTTCTGACATGTGTCCTTCCATTGTCTGTATGTAAATCGAGTCTTTTTAGCCAAGCGGACGTGATCTGAAATTCTTCTCTATGGCGTCATTCACATTACGGTCATTTTACGGATCACTGTTTTCCTGCACAATCACTTAATCTTGCAGGGAAACAGCTGTGTTACTTGAAAAGCCGCATAGCCAGTATGATCTGCTGCGCAGCCTTGCAATTGAAACAGTTGTTGCCCTGCAAGATTAAAAGGGGTTGTCCGAAACTAACACCGATTTAATCCTAAATCTTTATTTAATGTAATAATCTAATCTCTTTTCTAATATGTTTTAATTAAAAAGTCCCTACTGTTCCCTTACTGCGCTAACTGATTTTTTTTTTCCAACTTCCACTTTGATGACACTTTGTTTGTGAATCCCCAGTGCATGCTGGGAGACTCAAACTGGATGTAATCAGGGGCAGAGGTTGTGGTCAATGCTGCAGCCTCTGTCCCAACCCTGAAATGAAGCATCATCAATGACGTATGTTTCAGGGGCTGGGCTAGTCCCTGCTTTACTGAGCATGTGATGGTAGTCAATTCCAACGTATGCTCAGTAGGATCTTATCATTATGCAATACTCTTTTTAATACACAGTGACAGTGCGCACCCTCACCGGCTCTGATGAGCCGACAAGAGAGCGCACTGTAAGGAGATAACCTGATGAGCAGTGAGAACAGAGACCACCTCCGCTCTAGGGATTCTCAAACAGCAAGTCATCAAAGAGGAAGTTGGTTGAAAAAAATGAAACAGAGTAGAGAGGAACAGTCTGGAATTTTAATTCAAGTATATTAGAAAAGCAATTAGATTATTACGTTAAATAGAGATTTAGGATCAGTATTGGTTTCAGACCACCTCTTTAAGTGACCACAATATGTGAACGCAGCCTAATGGAGTGTTCTTGAGAACTCAAGTCAGTTGACTAAAAAAGACTACATTTATGTACAGGGAAGAGGGGCCATATCTCAGGAATGGAGGCGAGAAATGAGGAATTAAAAATGTAGGAGAACAGTGGCATTTAGAACAGGTTGAAAATCACATACAATGGGGGAAATAAGTATTTGATCCCTTGCATTTTTGTAAGTTTGCCCACTGACAAAGACATGAACTGTGTATAATTTTATGGATATGTTAATTTTAACATTGAGAGATAGAATATCCCCCCAAAAAATCAAGAAAATCACGTTGCATAAATTAGATAAACTTTTTTGCATTTTGCAGTGAGAAATAAGTATTTGATCTCTTACAAACCATTATGAGTTCTGGCTCCTACAGACCAGTTAGATGCTCCTAATCAACTCGTTACCTCCATTAAAGACAGCTGTCTTACATAGTCACCTGTATAAAAGACTCCTGTCCACAGACTAAATTAATCAGCCAGACTCTAACCTCTACAACATGGGCAAGACCAAAGAGCTTTCTAAGAATGTCAGGGACAAGATCATAGACCTGCACAAAGCTGGAATGGGCTACAAAGCCATAAGTAAGATGCTGGGTGAGAAGGAGACAACTGCTGGTGCAATAGTAAGAAAATGGAAGAAATACAAAATGACTGTCAATCGACATCTATCTGGGTCATCATGCAAAATCTCACCTTGTGGGGTATCCTTGATCATGAGGAAGGTGAGAGATCAGTCTAAAACTACACAGGGGGAACTTGTTAATGATCTCAAGGCAGCTGGGACCACAGTCACAAAGAAAACCATTGGTAACACTTTACGCCTTAAAGGTTTAAAATCCTGCAGTGCCCGCAAGGTCCCCCTGCTCAAGAAGGCACATGTGCAGGCCCGTCTAAAGTTTGCCAATGAACACCTGGATGATTCTGTGAGTTATTGGGAGAAGGTGCTGTGGTCAGATGTGACAAAAATTGAGCTCTTTGGCATTAACTCAACTTTCCGTGTTTGTAGGAAGAAGTAGGATGAGTACAACCCTAAGAACATCGTCCCAACCGTGAAGCATGGTGGGGGAAACATTATACTTTGGGGGTGCTTTTCTGAAAAGGGGACATGACGACTGCACCGTACTGAAGGGAAGATGGATGGGGTCATGTATCGTGAGATTTTGGCCAACAACCTCCTTCCCTCAGTAAGAGCATTGAAGATGGGTCGTGGCTGGGTCTTCCAGCAAGACAATGACCCAAAACATACAGCCAAGGCAACAAAGGAGTGGCTCAAAAAGAAGCACAGTAAGGTCATGGGGTGGCCTAGCAAGTCTCCAGACCTTAATCCCATAGAAAACTTGTGGAGGGAGTTGAAGCTCCAAGTTGCCAAGCGACAGCCTCAAAATCTTAATGATTTAGAAATGATCTGCAAAGAGGAGTGGACCAAAATTCCTCCTGACATGTGCGCAAACCTCATCATCAACTACAAAAAACGTCTGACTGCTGTGCTTGCCAACAAGGGTTTTGCCACCAAGTATTAAGTGTCATTTGCCAGAGGGATCAAATACTTATTTCTCACTGAAAAATGCTAAAAAAATATCTAATTTATACAATGTGATTTTCTTGATTTTTTTGGGGATATTCTATCTCTCAATGTTAAAATTAATCTACCCTTAAACTTATAGACTATTCATGTCTTTGTCAGTGGGCAAACTTACAAAAACAGCAAGGGATCAAATAATTATTTCACCCACTGTATTTATGGCAAGTAACAGGTTCTCTTTAAATAATAAATTAGCAGGAAAGTAGCATTTATTTTTATTGTTTTAGAAATTTTGCTCCTTTTATGAGTTTTTTTTTTATTAGCCCTATTTATTTAAATGGGCTGAGTTACAATACCACACACAACCCATAGGCAATAGTAGTTATTTCTGGTAAATGCAGGTCTATTTTTTACAACCCTCAAATCAAGCACTAATTTTCTAATACATTGACACAGTTTAACAATTTGTATAATTTCCCTGTAAAAGTATATGAACTTATGGAAACGGTAGTTCACAAATAATCAAATTTTTCACTTCAAGAACTTGGGCTTGGCAGACATGGTAGTAATTTATGGCTGGTGGAGCTGTCATCAGGTCCAAGATTATATTTACTTGTTATTACCCTTGTGAAATGCATTTAATTGTAAAGAATATCAGACGGTGGTGGTGATGCAAGTCCAATTGTCCTGGGCATTGGTGAAACTTGGTGAACTTTTTCCAGCTCTTTGTTTGGCAATGAGCACACAGATTTGTACTGCTTCCAATTATGAACGTGCTATATTTTGGGGATATTCAAAACTATTCTTCAGTTATTAATTGTTTTGGGGATTATAAAAGGTGGTCCTGATGTTCACGTGTTTTATTTGGCATTGCAGTTCCACCACATGTAGTTGAATGGCCTGAGTCTGCAATACCAGACAAAGCCAGTGGACAAGAGTGGTGCTGTTTTTGGAAAAACACTGACCCCTTTGTCAAGGTCCTTGGTTCCAAACTCCTTTTGTAGTGACAGGGCACTTTTTTGTGGAGCATGAAACATATAACTTTGGACATGATAACATATCTTTTTAAAAATGTATTTCTGGAGATCGACAGCAATAAAAGTTAGATAATAGGCCAATATCTCTCACACACATCCAAAGTAAAACATTTGTGAAGCAATAACCAGGATAACGATGATGGAAAACTAATAATGAAGGAATCACTTTTGAATTTGGAAGTCATATTTAAAACCTTGAACAAGGCTCCTATGAGTTTCTTTGGTAAGCAATGAAAAGTTGATTCAGAATTTACAGTCTCCATTTATGAATCCAACTTTGTTAAAGGGAACCTGGCATCAGCATTTACCCACGGGTGGTATTAAAAGCATTTTATCACACTCCAAATACCATTTTTCATTATAACTATATTATCCCTTAATGCTACAGCAATGTGTGTAAAAATGATGTTTAATCCTCTCAGCATGTGTATGCCAGACTAGTCCGGGGCCGCTGTCAATCGATGCAACAGTGTGCTGTTATCACACCCACAGTGGTGTGATTGGTATCTCAGTGTGTAAAGGGAGAGCAGAGAAGAGGAGAAGCCTCTCTTCTACACTTTGCTATCCATGCACACGCTGGGATATCAATCACATCACTGTGGGTGTAATAAGAGGACGCTGTTGCATCGATTGACAGCGGCCCCGGACTAGTCCGGCATACACATGCTGAGAGGATTACACATCATTAGTAAACACATTGCAGTAGAATTTTGGGATAATACAGGGATTATTAAAAAAGGTCTTAGGAGGCTGACAAAGCACTCTTAATACTTCATTTGGATAAATCTTGTTGTCAGGTTCTCTTTAAATTCCATATATAAAGCATACAACTGACATTAAAGATATTTAGTAGATAAAGTCATGATTAAATATTTACATAGCTGTGTCTGCTACGGTAGGAGCTTTCAATGGTTTAAATGATTTACAGAGTTGTCTGATCTTCTGATAATATAACTATAGACTTCTGAATCCTCATAGTGTGCGCACCATACGCTGTCAGTATTCTCCTGTGTCAGCAGCGAGAACGGGTAGTCACGTGACCACAAGTATGTGATTTGCATACATTTGATCACACGCCAACTAGACGTGACAAACGAATTGAGCAACACTTAACACGTCTAGTTGGAATGTGGCCAGAAGTATGCAAATCGCATACTTACGTTCATGTTAACGCCACTATTGCGGCCAACACAGGAGAATCCTGACAGCATGCAGTGTGCGCACTGTAAGGATTCCGAAGACTTTTAGCAAAAGACCAGACAATCTCTTTAAGTGATGCCTATTAAGTAACTATTGAAAATCATACTGATATAAACGATAATTGGTGCTCCCGTAGTGACAGCAAGGTCATTCTTGGAAGGAAATGAAGTCTTGAACTCATCATGATATTTTTCGTATAAAAGACAAATACCATTTTTGGACAAAATTAGAATCTCAGGATGTGACAAGGGATAAGAGTTACAATTCTCAGCTCATGCAGATCATTAAGTGGGCATAGCATATAATTTTCTCTATAATAAGACATGCAAGGAAGCACATTTTACTCTAGATACCAAAGTCATCAGAAATGCTTAGCACTTTAAATTCTTCTTAGTAGAAATGAATTTTGGTCGTTGAAAATTTTTCAGATGATCAATTCTATCTTAGTTCAAAGTGTAAAAACTCAACCTCCAAATATATATTAATAACGGAGGAGCTGATGTGTTGTATATATGCCCACTTGGCTAAAATACAGTTATATTCTGATGACCATGGTATATCCTCTCAAGCCTGGATAAATTAGCAGAAGTAGTTTATCTCTAATACATTTGAAGGTGAATGAATGGAAAATGAAAAATTTTGACCGCTGCATGAACTCAGGCCATGGAGTTAAGTTTGTTCTTCATTCCAGTAATCTATAATTGCAATCGGGCATATTAGGCCAGGCTATTCTTGGCTGAAATACAGAAACGGGTTAGAGGATCAGTTCTTGTAATCTATTTGACTATAGGGAAAGAGGGAAACACTTGGATACAGCCCAATAGCAAGCATAAACCTGGTTAGTCAAAATCCATTTTAGAATTGAGTTAAAGTAAAAATTCCCATGCACCCTATATAGCTGATGGCCAAATGCTTGTTCGGCTGACATCTCTCCCAACTATCCCATTTACTTACATGCTTGGCTATGGAGAAGATGGGGGAGAAAGGAGCAAACTACTCTTGGAGAAATAAAAAGGTCCAGCATTCAAATTCAATATCCTCGACCCTCATTTGGAAAGAGTTGAGAAGCAACCACATACATTACATTGTTGGCAGTTTCGGCTGACATTTGGTTAGTTTGTACAGGGGCCTTACATGTTGTGGACGGAACTGGCCATAGATTAACAGATGCGTAAAAAAAATCATTGGGATTACACATATATACTAATGCTGCATAACAATATTTTGTTCTGGAAACCTATTTCTTGAGTCGTAACTTGAAGGAACATGTCGAATATCCATAAGGATGTCACCATCTGGAGTAGTATTTCTGGTCATCTATGGAGACTGTAGGAGGTGTTGAAAGCTTGGAATGGATATGTTGAGCCATTGACCTTCCACATAAACATCTCAAAGGCCCCTTTGTTTGCACAAAAATCTCTTGTGCATGTAAACCATCTACCAAGCAAAATACATAGCCCTGGCAAGCAATGTGGCATGCGCCTAAATACAATAATATATGTAAATGTTTGGCTTCTTGTGCTTACTTAAAATATTAAAATAAGCGTTCCTTAACTTTGCACAGGCATGATAAGCAGCATGTGTACATCCTGATGGACCCCTGTAAAGTTCTTGTCTTTGAATTCAAGGCTGGGGGTCCCTATTGGAAGTTGACTGAGATGGTGTGTTCTGGGCCGTACAAGTGGTAAAAGACTGAACAGAACTCATAGAGGTCATAGCATGAGTTGTTCGGCCCATCATTGGAGGTCCAGAGACTGGTGAACCAAAGCTAGTGGGGCTTGAACTAGCTTCTTCAGTCTGTTGTAGTAACCTCACTCTTTCCATCTCTATATGTGAGAGTGGAGTTCCAGGAGAACACATAGTGTTAGAAGGGATATAACAGCAGTCTCGCCCAGGATAGAAAGATTCTGATTCCACGGGCCTTGGACATGTATCTGGAGAGACCCTTGTGAAATGCATTTGATTGTAAGGAATTTCTGAAGGTAGTGATGCATGTCCCATTGTCCTAGGCATTGGTGACTCTTGTACAAGATGCAAGGAGTGTGGTATTGGGAAACCGGATCTAGGTTGCTGCTCATTACAACTTATGTGGCTTGCAGAAGGGGTGGAGACCACCTGGACAGTGTATGGACAGGCCAAAGGAGGGTTGTACTGTTGGGCAGCCAAAAGTGCTTGCAACAGGCGCATCATATGTTGTAATTCCTTGCTGAGCTGAGAGACTTCTTGGTTGAGATTGTTAATCTACAAAAAAAAAGAAAGGCACTTATCAACAAATATAACTCTTGCTCTATCCCATTACTAAAAAGTGTTTGTCATAAGGGACTTCGTCCATTGTTGAGTTTTTTAGATACATGAAAAGAGAAGACACAAATGTTATAAAACAGCAAACTAAAGAGGACTCCCCTCTTCCATCTTCCACTGACCCAGCACAGGTTATTTGGTTTACTAAATGCCAGTGATGATCTGCTGTACCATCACTGAACCACTGCAGCCAATCAGTGGGCACATGTCGTACATATGATGAACTAATGACGCCACCCGGCAGCAGTAGCAAGCTAATAAACAAAGATCAGCAGGGACCACCAATGCATTTGCAATGAATCGGTGGGAGATTGAAGAGGTGAGTACTGTTCTTTTTTTCATAACTTTTGTGGATTTTTCTTTTCCTACCTAAGCAAGTCAAAGAGGTAAAGAAAACCGAAACCATGACTCATATAAAACCCAAGGACAGGTCTGCTCCAATGTTCGAGATTGTGGGTCCTAGCTATGAAACAACTAGTGTGACTTAAAATTTTACTGCCTTCAATTAAGTCTAACGAAAATTAATTCTTGATTAGTAGCGGTGAATTGTAATTAATCAGTAACTTTTGCATTCTTACCTCTTGATTTAATCTGCATATATTCTGCTTAATTTCTTCTGCTTCAGCTGCTAAGATTGGGTTAACTAAATGTATTCCTGAGGGGAAAAGAAAAAAGTAACATTAATGAACCTGCCTACTACAATTAAGTACAAAAAATACTATGAACAGTGTAAATTGTAATGCACACGCCCGGACTAACTGGCGTGTGCGTGTATATGTAGTGATTCCACTGGACCGTGCCGGAGAGTGAATACCTGGAAAGGCGTAACTAAGTATCCACCCGATCCGACCAAGGTCGCACGACGGCATACGACGCCAGTGCACCAAGGAGGGACCGAGCAGAGGGACCAGGTGCTACTCCAGGTCAGACCCCGGACACGGCTGTTGACCCACACCGGGGAATACAGGAACAGGCAGGTTAGGCTGGCACACAGACTGGTGGGTACAGGCAGACACGGCAGGTATGCAGACGGGTGGATGCTGGCAAGCACGACTGGTATGCAAACAGGGAGGTACTGGCAGGTACGGCCGGTATGCAGGCAGGTGGATGTTGGTAAGCACGACTGGTATGCAGGCAGGGAGGTACTGGCAGGTACGACAGGTTGGAGCACAGAGTGGATAGGACCCAGTACAGACTGGGACTCAGGAACAGAACCGCAGATGCGGTGGACAAACACAGCAGAGTGAGGCCGCCCCGGAGCAGCGAGCAAGAGCAGAGCAAGACGAGACCGCCTGGAGCGGTGAGCGAGAGTAGAGCAGGACGAGGCCACCTGGAGCGGCGAGCAAAGGGTCAGAGCAGAGAGACTGCAGGAGCAGTGAGCAAAGGGTCAGAGCAGAGCGAGACTGCTGGAGCAGCGAGCAAAGGGTCAGAGCAGAGCGAGACTGCCGGAGCAGCGAGCAAAGAGTCAGAGCAGAGCGAGACTGCCGAAGCAGCGAGCAAAGGGTCAGAGCAGAGCGAGACTGCCGGAGCAGCGAGCAAAGGGTCAGAGCAGAGCGAGACTGCCGGAGCAGCGAGCAAAGGGTCAGAGCAGAGCGAGACTGCCAGAGCAGCGAGCAAAGGGTCAGAGCAGAGCGAGACTGCCGGAGCAGCGAGCAAAGTGTCAGAGCAGAGCGAGACTGCCGGAGCAGCGAGCAAAGGGTCAGAGCAGAGCGAGACTGCCAGAGCAGTGAGCAAAGGGTCAGAGCAGAGCGAGACTGCCGGAGCGGTGAGCAAAGGGTCAGAGCAGAGCGAGACTGCCGGAGTGGAGAGCAAAGGGTCAAAGCAGAGCGAGACCACCTGGAGCGGTGAGCAAAGGCAGAGCAGAGCGAGACCATCTGGAGCGGTGAGCAAGGCAGAGCAGGCAAGAACCGCCGGAGCCGCGAGCAAGGCAGAGCAGAGGGGACAGGGCTCTGTTCACACGGAACAGACAGGAAGGGAAAGGCAGAACCAGATACCCACAGGGTACTTGCAGTGAAGTAGCGAGTGGACCACAAACTCACAAACGGAAGTACAGTGACAACAAGCAGGAGTTAGGTACGAGTTCAGACTGCAGAAAAAGTGAAGATATGGGCGTAGAGAGAAACAGGAAACAGGCTGGAAGATGGTTAGGGCAGGAACAGACACTGGGAAAGGACACAGACAACAGATCTAGGTATGCGGCCCCTAGAGGGTGGAAGGAACAGGCTAAAAGCGTGTTCACACGGGCCTGGAATTACAGCCTCCAGGAAAGGCAGCTGGCTAGAGTACACAGACAGGACACAGTTCAGACACGGGAACTGATACCGCAAGGCAGTAAACATTGACAGGACCTGGCACATCAGTGACTAGACGCCAACTGACAGAACAAGATGCTCAGACGAGGATTCCAGGGAGGGGCTGGGTTAAATACCAGGTGACAGACAGCAATAGGCTGAGGAAGCATCAGGGGTGTGTCTGCAGTAGCTATAAGAAACAGGAAGTTCAGCGGGCGTCGCCCTAAGCAGACAGAGCAGAGCAAAGCAGACCATATGGAAAGAAGCCAAAGTGATAGTCTGGACTGGAAATCAAGTGCGCGCTCTTGCACAGTGGGAGATGGACCACTATGCAAGGACGCCGCCAGGTATGTTACATAAATACATTAGGTAGGATGCAAGAGGATTACCTAACCCCAGCCACATATACCGAAATACACACATAATTGCATCCATACCACTTCTATGAAGAAAGCGGCCCAAATACTTGTATAAATTGTGCAGTTAAAGGGGACCTGTCACTGGATTTTTTAATTGAAACTATTTTCCTGCTCTAATTGGCACTGCTCCACTGATTCTGGAATAGTTTTTCTTTTTCATCTGCGTCAATCCATCCAAAAGTTATGACCCCCAGTAATGGTGGTGATAATTTTGCCTTCAATCAACTGGGAGTACACCACAGAACTTCTCTGTAGGCTTCGCTTTATCTCCTCTGATGCTGGCCAACGAAAACATGGCCACACCCACAGAGAAGTTCTGTGGTATATGCCCAGTTAATGAAGGGAAAATTTGCTTCTTTATTGCTGGGGGTCATAACTTTGGAACAGAGAGGCACAGAATAAAAAGAAATACTGTTCCAGAATCAGATACTCCGTTTAAATTTATACAATTCAGTAAAAGGTCCTGTCACCACCTCTGCTTCATACTGTTTTCATCAAAAGGACTGAGAACCGAGTGATTGTGTGTTTTACAGACGCTAACATCTACAATTCTGATTTGGGTCTGTTTGTGGACATTCGGCTATTCTATAGCTTTTAGGCAGGTAACATTTTTATTTTATGGGTTCTGAAGAAAGATAGTGACTAGTGATGAGCGAGCACTAAAATGCTCGGGTGCTCAATGCTCGGTTCGTGCACATTGGAATACTCAGGTGCTCGGTCCGAGCAACGAGCCCAATGTAAGTCTATGGGAAACTTGAGCATTTTTCAGGCGGCTCCCCCCGGTGGTCTGCAGAGGGGCTAAAAATTGCCCAAATCAATGGGAACAGTGCTCAAATGACATGGGAACAGCATGGGGAAGACCCCTGGAAGCATTTCTGATGCCCAGGTCAATGCTGTCAATGTTTACGGACTCACAATAAACTAACAAAAGCGAAACCAAAATGGATTTTACTGGGAAATATGTTAAGGAGCATCTTTTCCAGGGTAATGACTTGTATATAAGGCAAAATAAATATACAAAAACAAAAATGCTCCTCCACACCTTGGGCTATGTTCACACGTAGCGTTTTTTGATGCGTTTTTGCACTTTTGCATTGCTTTCAACCAAGACAAATGTATTCACCAGGAAATTTCATTTTAACATTTTACAACCTTATCTGGCAATGTGGTGTGTGACACATCATCAGACACATCCTGTTTCATTTATGATGGGGGGACTCTGAAAGTCACAAAGCCTATTTTTATAGGGCCATCAGGCAGCCCTTACTATTCTTAAAAGGCCAGAAGTCAGCCCTCGCTATTGTTAGAGAGCCATCAGCAGGCTATGCTTTGTTGTTCCCATTATTAATGAGTGAGTCTCCTATACTGTTATTTTGTATGCAGTGACTGCAAGGGCTGCCAAAAATTTGGATGCAACCCAATACCCCTTTGAAGAGACATAGAGGAGAGTCTCAGTAAAAAAATGTTCCCATTACAAAGTAGTGGGTCTCTTATAGTGGTAATGCTGTGACTGCAAGTTGTGCCAACATTTGGGAAAAAATACACTAACAATTTAAAGACACATAGAGTTGGGCCATAGTAACGAGTATGACATATTCCCATAACAAAGGAGAGGGTCTTCTATTCAGTTATAGGGTATGCAGTGAGTCCAACAGCTGCCAAAATTTAGGAAAAACCCCACTAACAATTTAAAGACACATACAGCTGGGCCACAGTAATGACATGTTCACATTACAAAGGAGAGGGTCTGCTATACAGTTATAAGGTATGCAGTGAGTCCAATGGCTGCCAAAATTTAGGAAAAAAAGCCCTATCAATTTAAAGAGACATAGAGCTGGGCCACAGTAACGAGTACGACATGTTCCCATTAGAAAGGAGAGGGTCTGCTATTCAATTATAGAGTATGAGCTGAGTGCATTGGCTGACAAAATTTAGGAAAAACCTTACTAACAATTTAAAGACACATAGAGCTGTGCCACAGTAACAACATGGTTCCCATTAGAAAGGAGAGAGACTGCTATACAGATATAGGGTATGCAGTGAGCACAATGGCTGCCAAAAGTTAGGAAAAACTCCACTAACAATTTAAAGACACATAGAGCTGGGTCACAGTAACGACATGTTCCCATTAGAAAGGAGAGAGTCTGCTATTCAGTAATAGGGTATGCAGCGAGTCCAACGGCTGCCAAAATTTAGGAAAAACCCCACTAACAATTTAAAAACACATACAGTCATGGCCAAAAGTTTTGAGAATGACGCCAAAATTATATTTTCAAATGATCTGCTGGCCTCTGGTTTTTATTAGTGTTTGTCTGATGTTTATATCACATACAGAAATATAATTGCAATCATATTATGAGTACCAATAGGTTGTATTGACAGTTAGAATGAGTTAATGCAGCAAGTCAATATTTGCAGTGTTGCCCCTTCTTCTTCAAGACCTCTGTAATTCTCCCTGGCATGCTCTCAATCAACTTTTGGACCAAATCCTGACTGATAGCAGTCCATTCTTGCATAATCAATGCTTGCATTTTGCCAGAATTTGTTGGTTTTTGTTTGTCCACCCGTCTCTTGATGATTGGCCACAAGTTCTCAATGGGATTAAGATCTGGGGAGTTTCCAGGCCATGGACCCAAAATCTCTGTTTTGTTCCATGAGCCATTTAGTTATCACCTTTGCTTTATGGCAAGGTGCTCCATCATGCTGGAAAAGGCATTGTTGGGCGCCAAACTGCTCTTGGACGGTTGGGAGAAGTTGCTCTTGGAGGACATTCTGGTACCATTCTTTATTCATGGCTGTGTTTTAGGTAAGACTGTGAGTGAGCCGATTCCCTTTGCTGAGAAGCAAACCCACACTTGAATGGTTTCAGGATGCTTTACAGTTGGCATGAGACAAGACTGGTGGTAGCGCTCACCTCTTCTTCTCCGAATAAACTGTTTTCCAGATGTCCCAAACAATCGAAAAGGGGATTCATCAGAGAAAATGACTTTGCCCCAGTCCTCAGCAGTCCACTCCCTGTACCTTTTGCAGAATATCAGTCGGTCCCTGATGTTTTTTCTGGAGAGAAGTGGCTTCTTTGCAGCCCTCCTTGAAACCAGCCCTTGCTCAAAGAGTCTCCGCCTCACAGTGCGTGCAGAAGCACTCACACCAGCCTGCTGCCATTCCTGAGCAAGCTCGGCACTGCTGGTAGTCCGATCCCGCAGCTGAAACAGTTTTAAGATACGTTCCTGGCGCTTGCTGGTCTTTCTTGGGCGCCCTGGAGCCTTTTTGACAACAATGGAAGCTCACTCCTTGACGTTCTTGATGATGCAATAGATTGTTGACTGAGGTGCAATCTTTGTAGCTGCGATACTCTTCCCTGTTAGGCCATTTTTGTGCAGTGCAATGATGGCTGCACGTGTTTCTTTAGAGATAACCATGGTTAACTGAAGAGAAACAATGATACCAAGAACCAGCCTCCTTTTAAAGTGTCCAGTGATGTCATTCTTACTTAATCATGACTGATTGATCGCCAGCCCTGTCCTCATCAACACCCACACCTGTGTTAATGGATCAATCACTAAAACGATGTTAGCTGCTCCTTTTAAGGCAGGACTGCAATGATGTTGAAACGTGTTTTGGGGGTTAAAGTTCATTTTCTGGGCAAATATTGACTTTGCAAGTACAGTAATTGCTGTTAAGCTGATCACTCTTTGACATTCAGGAGTATATGCAAATTGCCATTACAAAAAATGAAGCAGTAAACTTTGGAAAAATTACTATCTGTCTCATTCTCAATACTTTTGGCCATGACTGTAGAGCTGGGCCACAGTAACGAGTACGGCATGTTCCCATTAGAAAGGAGCGGGTCTGCTATTCAGTTATAGGGTATGCAGTGAGTCCAACAGCTGCCAAAATTTAGGAAAAACCCCACTAACAATTTAAAGACACATAAAGCTGGACCACAGTAACGACATGTTCCCATTAGAAAGGAGCGGGTCTGCTATCCAATTATAGGGTATGCAGTGAGTCCAACGGCTGCCAAAATTTAGGAAAAACCTCAATAACAATTTAAAGACACATAGAGCTGGGACACAGTAACAACATGTTCCCATTAGAAAGGAGTGGGTCTCCCATACTGTTTGCCTATGCAGTGAATGCAACATCTGCCAAAAATTTGGGGGAACTCCAGTGCCCCTTTGCAAGAGACGTAGAAGTCGGAGGTCCTCCTGAAAACAATGTTCCCATTATTAGGAAGTGGGTCTCCCATACTGTTTGCCTATGCAGTGAATGAAACAGATGCCAAAAATTTGGAGGAACTCCAATGCCCCTTGCAAGAGACGTAGATATGGTAGATATGGTGGTGACATGGTGGTGGAGGATGAGGATGAGGAGAAGGAGGAGGACAAGAGCAAATAGACAAAATCGGGAGGTGCATGGGAATAGAGTTAGACCTCCCAAAAAAAAGACACTGTATTTGAGTTTATGTTATGCTGCCATCATTCGGTGGTGTTGAGAAGTCCGGCCCAATCCAGCCCTTGTTCATTTTTATAAGAGTCAGCCTGTCAGCATTTTCAGATGACAGGCAGATGCGCCTATCAGTTATAAGTCCACCAGCGGCACTAAAAACCCGCTCTGACAAAACACTAGAGGTAGGGCAAGCCAGGTCCTCCAAGGCGTAGAGAGCCAGTTCATGCTTTGTGTCCAGCTTGGATACCCAAAAATTATAAGGCACAGAGGAATCATGGAGGACGTTAGTACGGTCAGCAAGGTACTCCCTCAGCATCTTCTGAAACTTTTCCCTCTTTGTGAGAGTACCTCGCGCCTCAGGGCCTGTGCGATGGGAGGGTCTGAGAAAACTGTCCCAGAACTTTGACAGTGTTCCTCTGCCTCCAGCGTTTTCAGATGGGAATTTTTTTAATAATTCCGCAACAAGGGCATTCTGGTACTGCCCCATTTTATTAGGCCTGTCCGGCGTGGGAATAAAAGACAGAAAGTTCTCCTTGTAGCGTGGGTCTAAAAGGGTCACCGACCAGTAATGACTGTCACACAAAATTTGGACAATGCAAGGGTCACGGGAAAAGCAGCGTAATATAAACTCAGCCATGTGTGCCAGACTGCTAACAGACAAGACTTCTGTGTCCTCACCAAGAGGATGACTGACCATGCTCTCTTCCTCCTTCTCCCTGTCCTCAGGCCATCCAGGCTGAACAGACGGTATGACAGTTGTGCAGGTAGTACCGTCTATAGCACAGGAAACTAGCTCCTGTTCTTCCTCCTCCTCTTCCTCATTATCACTCAATCCTCATTGAGATGAGAGGAGGCTGGGCTGTTTATAA
Organism: Phyllobates terribilis; assembly: GCF_046119375.1. Taxonomy (NCBI): domain Eukaryota; kingdom Metazoa; phylum Chordata; class Amphibia; order Anura; family Dendrobatidae; genus Phyllobates; species Phyllobates terribilis. The sequence continues at coordinate 181,006,209 of NW_027362765.1, forward strand.
TCACCCTGTATGGTTCCTTGCTCCATCTCATCGTGCTTCCCCTGCAATGCATCCTCTTTAATTATGAGCAGAAAGCGTTTCAGAAGACAGAGAAGCGGGATGGTGACACTAATTATGGCATCATCGCTGCTCACCATCTTGGTGTGCGGTTTGTCACATAAGCACATTAGCTTCAGCACAGCCTGTTGCCGCTTGGCCGAGGCAGTGCTCCAGTGCTTTCAGCTTGTGATTGATGTGGTCATTTCGGAGATGGAGGCTGAAGAGGAGGAGGAGGTGCAGGAGCTGTAGAATGTGGGCGCAACCCTGATTGACCCAGGGCCTGCAATCCTCGGCGTTGGGAGGACGTGCTCCGTCCCAAGGTCCTACTGGGTCCTGGCTTCCACTATAGTAACCCAGTGTGTCATCAGCGAGATGTACCATCCCTGCCCACAAGCACTTGTCCACGTGTCTGTGGTTAGGTGGACTTTCCCAGTAACTGCGTTGTTGAGGACACGGCTAATGTTGTGGGACATGTGCTCGTGTAATGCGGGGACAGCACACCGGGAGAAATAGTGGTGGCTGGGGACTGAGTACCGAGGGACGACTGTCGCCATCAGTTTGCGGAAAGCTTCCATCTCCACGAGCTTAAAAGGCAGCATTTCGAGTGCAAGCATTCGCGAAATGTGTGAATTTAGTAGTGCGGTCTGTGGGGCATTGGCTGCATATTTGCGCTTGCGTTCCAAGGACTGAGATAGGGACAACTGAACTCTGCGCTGGGACACGGATGTGGACGTACTTGCTGATGGCCCTCTTAAAGGGGCCGCGCGCGCCGTCCTAAAAAGTCCCCGGCTAATGGCCGGAGGACTTCCCCTATAAAAGGCACATCCTCCAATATGGAGGTGCCCGTGCAAGGTTGTAGCTTTGTGTGTGATACTCTGCTTCAACCCTCAGGTCCCGCTGCTAGCCAGACTACCAGTCCAGCCCGCCAGCCAGACTACAAGTCCAGCCCGCCAGCCAGACTACAAGTCCAGCCCGCCAGCCAGACTACAAGTCTAGTCTGCCAGCCAGACTACAAGTCCAGTCCGCCAGCCAGACTACAAGTCCAGTCCGCCATCCGGACTACTAATCCAGTCCGTCCGCTTTTCTACTCTCCAGCCCAACAGTCGCCCTACTGCCAGTCCGCCAGTCTGTCTATGGGCTCTGCCCGTCTGCTTACCTGGAAGCACCTGCCGTGCCTACCAGCCAGCCTACCTGGAGGCTCCTGCCTGTTACCTGCCGTGCCTGCCAGCCTTCCTACCTGGAGGCTCCTGCTGGTTACCTGCCGTGCCTGCCAGCCCGCTTACCTAGAAGCACCTGCCTGTTACCTGCCATGCCTACCAGCCAGCCTACCTGGAGACTCCTGCCTGTTACCTGCCTTGCCTGCCAGTCTGTCTGCCCGGATCACCCGTCAGCCTGCCTGCCGTGCTCATCTGCTATACCAGTCAGTCCCTGCCTTCTGACCCGTGGGAGTCACCTGCTCTCATACAAGGTCGGTCCCCAGAGTAGCACCTGGTCCCTCTGCTCAGTCCCTCCCTGGTCACGGAGTCGATTGAGCCGCTGTACGACCTTGGTTGGTCCGAGTTGATACCTAGTTACGCCCCTCTGGTCCCTCCTTGCACCGCAGTACAGAGGTTCCACCACCCGGATCCGTAACACAGGGTCTTTAAAAAACAATCAGACTCAAGAAGATCTAGACCTAACAGTTGTACTGGCAACTTCCGTTGTGCTCACCTTGTGTCTGCAGCTACCACACTGCTTCTTCCTGCCTGTATGCTTCTGTCCTTGCTCTGCATGTCCCCCTGCCAGGTTGGGTCAGTTACTATATCATCCACCTCGTCTTCCACTTTCGCACCCTGGTCCTCCTCCTGACATTCTGTCAATTGTGTCTCATCATCATCATCCACCTCTTGTGACAGTAATTGCACTTTCCCACTGTCGCCTTCGTGTGACCGTGGCTGCTCAAATATTTGGGCATCGCTGCACACGTTCTCCTCTTGACTCGCTTGAAGCTGGCCGGGGCGAGAGGCCCGAATCTACAAATGGACAACATTTGTAGATTCAGGCCAATATACAAAAGTGAACAGCTCTTCTGAGTGTCCAAGTGTGGGATCAGTTGTCTCCGGACACTTGGCATGGTGGGAGAAAGGAGGATCAGGGTGAGGAATATGCAGTCCAGACTCACTGAGACTTGACCGTGTGGAAGACAGGGTGGTGGTGGTGACAGAGTGACTGGAAGCATTATCTGCTATTCAACCAACAATCTTTTGACACTGCTCTGTGTTCAATAGTGGTGTTGTGCGGTCCCCTAGTAATTGGGACAGGAAGGTCGAGCGACAAGATGTGGGTGTTTGTTGTGGCACAATTTCAGCTTGTCCCTTGCCACGCACAGTGCCCATTTTAAATGGAGGACAATATTTTCCACGTTCACTAGAAATGGCTGATATTGGAATGCAGTTATATGTGATACGCCTGACAGAGAACCACGGTTTTAAATAGCAGGCCTGTAATTTACTAATACTATTCTTCATAGAGACTTAGTGTGAATAGCTTGACCGACACACTGCAACGAAATGAAAATGGAAGCCAGAAATGGCTGATTTTGGAAAGCAGTTATATGTGATACGTCTGACAGAGAACCACGGTTTTAAATAGCAGGCCTGTAGTTTACTAATTCTATTCTTCACAGAGATCTCGTGTGAATAGCTTCACCGACACACTGCAACAAAATGGAAATGGAGGCCAATATTTTCCACGTTCTGTTCTGGATTTTTATCGCTGTAATATGGAAAAGATAATAAATAACCAGGATTAAGATTAAAAGAAAAATTGGCCCTGGCCCCTGATACCTGGGGCTATATCTACAAATATTTGTCACAGCAGGATCAGTCACAAGTTGAACATGCAATGGACCCTCTTGTGCTGTATCATGCATTTCAGTCTATAACATACCCTGCCTGCCTTGGTTTTTAAGCAAATAACCAGGATTAAGATAAAAAAAAATTGCCCTGGCCCCTGATACCTATGGCTATGTCTACAAAGATTTGTCACAGCAGGATCAGTCACAAGTTGAACATGCAATGGACCCTCTTGTGCTGTATCATGCACAACAGTCTGTCACATACCCTGCCTGCCTGCCTAACTCCTGCTATCACCTTCATCACTGAAAATATGCAGCTGGATTAGTCCTCAAAGGACTGTTAGTTCAGATGGATATATATATGTTGTGGAATACCTACACTAACTATAAACAAGCAAATCTCTCCCTGACGCAGCAGCATCTCTCCCTACTCTGCCTGTTTCCAGGGTAGACTGTGACGAGCATGGCGGCGCTAAGTCTTATATAGACCTGATGACGCTATGCAGCCAGCCTAACACTGTAATGCCCACAACCAACATGGCTACAGCATTACAGTGCATGGCAGACAATCCCTGCATGTATATTGGTGCTAAAGAACGCCAAACATGCAGGCCGAGTTCCCACCCGAGCAACCCAGAAATACTTGCCGAGCTTGTCGAGCACTATGATGCTCGGGCGAGTACTGAGTAGTGGCGAGCATGTTCGCTCATCACTAATAGTGACCAGACACAAAATTTACCTAATTATGTAAATGTAGTAACTTTATTGTAACCAAATGTAAAAGCTTTTTTAATCATATGTATATGTTGTTTGAGATGGAGCTGTAATCCATTCAGTACATGGTAAAATGCAGACAAAGGAAGTATTTAGGAAAACTAGCCAATTTTCGATCATCACCCACTTACGCCACTGACTTCTGCTCTAAGGCCCATATAATTTCACTATAAAGTGCTTTTTAATATTAAGGGCCCCATTTTTTTATCAAAGTAAATCATATGGGTCACAAGCAATCGAACATGAAGCCCCCATCTCTTATTCTCTCCTTCAACTTACCTACGTACCTTCTGTGACCTTGTCATCGTGAATGAAAATACAATTCATTTTACTAACAATGGCATGAGTATTGTCCTTACCGATCATGCGTGCAATGTACTGACAGTTTCCTCCATTTATACTCATGACAATAAAAAAATCAAGTGGTGGCTTGAATACAGAGGAAGCAGCATTTGTTTTCATTCACGGAGTGACAGCATTTCCCTTTAGTATGCCATCATTCATACAATAAAAAAAACAACATTTGACTTATTTAATTAGCCGACGCATGGGAGATTCCTAATGGCCTGTACTCACAATCATCACCGATAAATGGGATAGACATGTGAGATATAGTGAGATTATTACCACGCGCCATTGACTTTACTGATATGATAGTAATCAGGATACGGTGAAGTTTACAATGGAGTCTCTTGTGCTTGCTATATATTTTCTAATTTTGGTATTATTTCTTGGAAATTGATGGATTGTCTCAGTAGGAATACCTGGTTTCATGTGCTCTTTTAGGATAGATTGAGCCATATGTGCAGAACATATTCCCACTGCAGTGAAAATGTATGGCTGGTCACAAGTTTACAACGGATAATAGCCGGTAACTGGCCATGACTGAAGTTGGCCCCCATAATGGCCATCACCATTAGCTGATCACTGTCCCGTCAAGGGTTTTCCTGGCTCATCGTATTGATGACTTATCTACGGGGGGTAGAGGATCAATATGAGATTAGTGGAGGTCCAACAATTGGCACCCCCAACAGTCAGCAGTTTTTAGCTCCGGCATCTCTTCTGTTATCTCTTAAGTTATGCAATTCTTTTTATTACTTTTCCATTGACAGAGCTGTATGAGTTTTTATTGTTTTACGGGACAATTTGTAGTTTCGAATTACACTATTAATGTAATGAAAAATGGGAAAAAAAATTTCAAATAGTGTGTAGTTGAAAAATAAAAACAACAATTCTCCATTCTTTTTTAAAGTTTGTCCACTTTGCGGTAAAAATGACTTGTTAACTTTTTTTGTGGGTCGGTATGGTTATGATTACATCAAATTTATAGTTTTTGTTATGTTTTACCACTTGAAAGAAAAATAAAAAAATTAGTTTGTGTTGCCATTTTCGGAGAGCCAAAACTTTTTTTAGTTTTCTTTTGATAGACTTGCATGAGGTCTGTGAGGTCTTCTTTTTCTTATTGTTGTTTTTTGGGAGGGAGAGGACGTGCTGCAGTTTTTACTAATATCATTTTGACTTTCTCATCTCTTTTTCATTCAATTTTTGGAGAGGTAAAATGAAAATTATTCTGCCATTTTTTTTTTTTTTTGGTGTTCACTGTGAGGGATAAATATGGTAATATTTTATTAGTTCGGACGGTTACAAACTTTTTTTTTCTTCTTTTTTTGGAAAAGAGGGGTGTTATGAAGTTTTCTATTTATTTTTTCTATCTGTAACTGTTTTTTTTTTACATTACGTAAGAGGCTGTTGCGTTCAGGTAGGAGACCCGTGGACAGTCCGTCCGTGCATTGTGGTCCACGCCCGGACAGAGTTTCACTGATGCCTACAGAAGTCCTTGAATTGCTGCAATCAGTGTAATGCCGATTGCAGCAGTTAGAACTAGGTGTCAGCTGTATGGACCTCACTGCTGGTGCACACATCTGAATACATGAAAAAAAAAGGTATTGATTATTAATTAATATCAACCACTTCATATTTCTACATTTCAAGGATAATTCTGGTCTTAACATTCTTTATGTTGCAAAAACTTAGATTACGTTTTATTATATTAGTGTTGCCCTAGTTTATGAAGCTTATTTTAGTCTGCTCAATGTAAAAACCAGGACATAATAAACCTCAGTGTTTTATCATTGTTCAGAATTTTGTCCTCATTTCCAAATTGTACAATCTGTACCAGTTCATTATTAAAGAATGTGCACACTGAAACTCTTATGACAATTGTACACCATGTTCCAAATTATTATGCAAATACTATTTCTTTCTGATTTTCAGAGTCAGTATAATGTTCAAATCATCAGCCGCTAGAGTGTAAATCACATTTTATTGGACAAATCTCCCAATGATAACAGTATTTTATTCAAAACTAAAAAACTAAAATCCACTGTTCCAAATTACTATGCACAACAGAGTTTCCAAACATATTATAGGTTGTAAAGAACTGAAAATAGTCATTTGTTGAATTTGCAGCATAAAGAGGTCACTGATTTACTGAAATCAAAAACATTTTAACAGGCTAAGGTACATGTTATCATATACCACTTCTTTGATACTACCTTCACAGTTCTTGCTTCCATTGAACTTGTGAGTTTTTGGAGAGTTTCTGCTTGAATTTCTTTGCAACATGTCAGAATAGCCTCCCAGAGCTGCTGTTTTGATGTGCACTGCCTCCCACCCTCAATGATACTTTGCTTGAAGATACTCCAAAGATTTTCAATAGGGTTGAGGTCAAAGGATGATGGTGGCCCCACCATGAGTTTCTTGTAATGTTCTGCTACCAGAGCTAAGGAAAGAGAGGAGATCTGTCCCTACGATAGAACTCAGCTGAATCCCTACGATGTAACAGGGAACCTGATCCTGCGATCAGACCTGCTAAAGTCCTAAGCTAGTCTGTACGAAGACCTATAGATGTGGGGGAGGAATCCCTACAAGTACTAAGGACTGGGAGGAATATGGGACACCTCCTAACAGAAATAGTAGCAGACAGACGAACAAACAAAATATAAAGAACATAGAGGTCAGTAAACCAAGCAAACTAACAGAGCAAGACACAGAGCACAGGCTAGCTAGAAAGTAGATATACAATGAAGTCCAGCAAAGCCAGAAGGGCGGAGCAGGATTAAATAGGCCAACAAGGTCATGTGACCAGCAAAGGAAAAAACCTAAGAGCAAGGTTCTAACAGTACCCCCCCTTCTAAGAGGATCCTCCGGATCCCCTAGGACCAGGCTTATCAGGAAATCTCCTGTGAAACGCTCTGATAAGTCTGGACGCGGAAACATCATCTGACCTCACCCAAGAGTTATCCTCGGGTCCGAAACCTTTCCAGGCCACAAGATACTGCAAACTACCTCTATACCGTCTAGAGTCAAGGATGCGAGAAATTTCATATTCCCCGTCCTCCACCACCGGAGGAACAGAGGCAGAGGCGTCACCATCCGACACAACAGCTTTTTTTAACAGAGAGACATGAAAGACCGGATTAATTCTCCAGGAGGTAGGAACCTCCAACCTAACAGCAGATTGGTTGACAACCTGAAGCACCTTAAAGGGCCCTACAAACTTGGGACCCAATTTCTTAGAAGGAATCCTCAACCGCAGATTCCTAGAGGACAACCAAACCATGTCACCAACAGCGAACAAAACCTCCTGTCGTTTCCTATCAAAGTAGTCTTTAGATTTTCTGTTGGCCTCCTGAAGATTACCACGCACATCCGTCCAAACTCTTTCCAAATCACCGGAAAAATTCTCCTCCTCAGGCACGGCAGATCCCAACTTGGAGAACGACCCAAACGACGGATGTCTCCCAGAACAACAAAAAAAAGGCGAACAACCAGCAGAAGAAGATGTATGATTGTTCAGAGCAAATTCGGCAAGTGGCAGAAACTCAGACCACCCCTCTTGATTGTCTGCCACAAAACAACGCAAGAACTGCTCAACATCCTGGTTTTTCCTTTCTGTCTGGCCATTAGATTCAGGATGATATCCGGACGAAAACGACAAATGAATTCCCAACCTGTCACAAAAGGCACGCCAAAAACGAGCCACGAACTGAGGACCCCTATCAGAAACAATGTCAGTAGGAACGCCATGAAGTCTGACAATTTCCTTGACAAAGGCCTTAGCGAGAGTTTTAGCGCAGGGCAGTTTGATGAAGGGAACCAAGTGACACATCTTACTAAAACGGTCCACGACCACCCAGATGACAGTAAAACCCTCAGAGGGGGGAAGGTCAGTTATAAAGTCCATAGCCAAATGTGTCCAAGGAGCACTGGGGACCTCCAAAGGACAAAGCAACCCCGCAGCAGGAGTATGTGAGGACTTAGATCTAGCACATACAGTACATTGGCGTACCCACTTAATGACTTCCTTCTGCCATCCAGGCCACCAAAAACTGCGACCCACCAGTCTCTTGGTCTCAGAGATTCCGGGATGACCTGCCAACCGAGATTCGTGACACTCAACAAACAAATCTCTCCTAAAGGTCCCAGGCACAAACAACCTCCCATGAGGAGTGTTAGATGGGGCATTCTCCTGAGCTTTAAGAATCTCATCTTCCAAAACGGAGTCTAAAGCAGCTATCACAACACCTTCTTGTAAAATGTTTTCCTCTTTCTCAGCACCGACTATGGGAGAAAAACTGCGAGACAAGGCATCCGCCTTAACATTCTTAGTACCAGGGATGTAAGTAACGGAGAAATTAAACCGCGAGAAAAACAGTGCCCACCTAGCCTGACGGGCATTCAGGCGCTTGGCAGCGTCAACATATATCAGATTTTTATGATCCGTAAGAACCTGAACTGGAAATTCCGCACCTTCCAAGAAGTGGCGCCAGTGTTCAAATGCGAGTTTAATAGCCAATAATTCCCGATTACCAATATCGTAATTCAATTCAGTCTCCGAAAATTTTTTTGAAAAAAAGGCACAGGGATGTAATCCATCCCCGTTATCCTGAGACAATACTGCGCCAACCCCCACAGAGGAAGCATCAACCTCAACCAAAAACGGCCTAGTAACATCAGGCTGCATAAGGATGGGAGCAGAGGTGAACCTCTCCTTGAGATACACAAAAGCTTCAATGGCCTCAGAAGACCACTGAACCGCATCAGCACCTTTCCTGGTGAGATCAGTCAGAGGTTTGACAATACTAGAAAAATTTTTTATGAATTTTCTATAGTAATTGGCGAAACCCAAAAACCTCTGTATCGATTTCAAACCAATAGGCCTAGGCCATTCCTGCACAGCCTGAACCTTAACCGGATCCATCTCAAAACCTTTGCTGGAGATAATGTAGCCCAAAAAACTAATTCTCTGTACAGCGAACTCACATTTCTCCAGCTTAGCAAAAAGCGAATTGTCCATTAATAACTGTAATACCTCACGCACGCTCCGCCAATGAGACTCCAGATCTGGCGAATAAATCAAAATGTCATCCAAATACACAACCACATTTTTACCGATCAAAGGTCTAAGGATGTCATTAATCAGATTCTGAAAAAATGCAGGAGCATTAGTAAGACCAAAAGGCATAACCAGATTCTCAAAATGACCCACAGGAGTGTTAAAAGCAGTCTTCCATTCATCACCCTCCTTCATGCGCAACAGATTGTATGCCCCCTTAAGGTCAATTTTAGAGAACCACTTGGCCCCCAATAACTGGTTAAACAGATCAGGAATCAATGGCAGTGGGTAAGGATTGCGTACCGTAATTTTGTTAATCTCACGAAAATCCAGACAAGGACGTAAACCGCCGTCCTTTTTTTTTACAAAAAAAAATCCAACCGCCACAGGAGACTTAGAGGGCCTAATGTGACCGGCGGCCAAACTTGTCTGTATGTATTCCTCCAAAGCCTTCCTCTCAGGAATAGTAAGGTTAAATAAACGACTTTTAGGAAGAGTCGCTCCAGGGACAAATTCAATAGAACAATCATAGTCTCTATGGGGAGGCAAAACCTGCGATTCCTTCTCAGAAAAAACTCTCCAAAAATCCTGAATAGGAACAGGCAATTCTCCCCTATCCAAAGCTGCAATACGCCCGTTACAACACTTGTCATAACATTTATGGCTCCAGGATTTAATTTCACTGGTAGACCAATCCAGTACAGGATTGTGACATTTTAACCAGGGCAATCCCAATATTACTGGAGAAGGCAAGTTATTCAACACTACCAAATCCAATTTCTCATGGTGAACACCATTAATAGTGAGAGGAAATTCACAGACCTTGAGAGTAATATTCTTCAAAGGGGAGCCATCCACAGAAACCACAGCAATGGGGGATGATAAAGGTTCAGGTTTTAAATTGAGTTTTTCCACGAATCCCCCATCAATTACATTCAGTGTAGACCCGCAATCAACAAACACCCGAAATTCCATTAATTTTTCCTGAGCAATCGTGGAAGCAGCTAAAAATACACCCTTGGAATTTAAACAGGCAATACGGGCATGACTGACCATTTTTTTTTCTTTCTTCATACGAAGCTCACAGCCTTTAATCAAATGACCAGATTTTCCGCAATAGAAACACAAGCCTTTCGAAAAACGACGGTCTTTTTCTTGAGAGCGAGGTGCCACCGATCCAATCTCCATCGGTTCACCACTGTTAGTACACACATTATCATAACCAGAAACTGACATAGCAGAGGATTTGCTCTCATTAACCCTAGCACGCAGTCTTCTATCCACCCGTATAGCTAATTGCATAGCCTGTTGCAAATCCTCAGGTGTAGGATAAGCAATTAGCAGGTCTTTAACCCTTTCACTGAGCCCAGCAAGAAATAGACTTTTCAGAGCAGAATCGTTCCACCCTGTTTGAGTGGACCAACGACGAAAATGTGTACAATATTTTTCGACATTACCTGATCCTTGTTTTAAACGTCTCAACTCAGTTTCAGCTGATGCGACACGGTCAGGATCATCATATAATAGTCCTAAAGCAGAAAAAAAACTATCCACTGATCTGAAGCATGTATCACTAGGTTGCAAAGAAAAGGCCCACTCCTGAGGCTCTTTGCGCAAAAGTGACATTATGAACCCTACGCGCTGGGATTCATCCCCAGAGGACTTGGGTCTCAAACGAAAATACAGTAAGCAAGCATTTTTAAATGAAAAAAATTCTCGATGTTCACCAAAAAATAAATCCGGCAAACATACCTTAGGCTCCAAGAAATGTGCTCCAGAACAGTTACTCACGTGCTGACGGAGCTCGGCCACTTCCAGAGAGAGTCCCTGCAGGCGATGAGCCAAATCCTGAACCGACACCATGATGGAACAGAAAAATCTTTCCTTAGAGAATTTGCTGGCTGGACTTACTGTAATGTTCTGCTACCAGAGCTAAGGAAAGAGAGGAGATCTGTCCCTACGATAGAACTCAGCTGAATCCCTACGATGTAACAGGGAACCTGATCCTGCGATCAGACCTGCTAAAGTCCTAAGCTAGTCTGTACGAAGACCTATAGATGTGGGGGAGGAATCCCTACAAGTACTAAGGACTGGGAGGAATATGGGACACCTCCTAACAGAAATAGTAGCAGACAGACGAACAAACAAAATATAAAGAACATAGAGGTCAGTAAACCAAGCAAACTAACAGAGCAAGACACAGAGCACAAGCTAGCTAGAAAGTAGATATACAATGAAGTCCAGCAAAGCCAGAAGGGCGGAGCAGGATTAAATAGGCCAACAAGGCCATGTGACCAGCAAAGGAAAAAACCTAAGAGCAAGGTTCTAACATTTCTCTCCTTTTAAGCCCATAGCAGCCAATGACTCAGAGATATTCTTTGCAGCATGACATGGTGCATTGTCATGCATGCAGATTATTTTACTACAGATGGCACGGTTCTTCTTTGTGTACCATGGAAGAAAGTGGTCAGTCAGAAACTCTATACACTTTGCCGTGGTCATTTTCACACCTTTTGGGACCCTAAAGGAGCCTACCAGCTCTCTCCCATGATTCTGGCCCAAAACATGACTCCACCACCTCCTTACTGTTGTCGCAGCCTTGTTGGAACACGGTGGACATACACTAACCATCCACTACATCATTCATCTGGACCATCCATGGTTTCATGGCCCTCATCAGTAAACAAGGTTGTTATAAAATTAGTCTTCATGTGTGTTTGGGCCCACTGCAACAATTTCAACAAGTGCTTGTAAGCACTGTTTAGAGGTTGCCTAATAATAGGTTTATGCACAAATGCAAACCTCTGGAGGATCCTACACCTTGAGATAAATGGGACTACACCAGCAGCTTCAAATATCTGTTTGCTGCTTTGTAATGTTATTTTAGCAGTTGTTCTCTTAATCCAATGAATTTGTCTGACAGAAAACTTCCTCCTTATACCTTTAGCTGCATAAACCCCATCTCTGACCTGTATCAGCCACAAATCTCTTCATAGTGCGATGAACAAGCTTACGTTTTCATGAAATATCTAATATTTTCGTACCTTGTCCAAGGCATTTGTTACACATACGCTGCCTATGTTCAGATAGGGGCAAGACCGGTTACATGAATTTGTTGGAATCCTGGGGGAATCGTTACTCAGGACGACCATAGGCTGCAGCTTCTCTCAGGCACAGGATAGATTCAATTGCTGACCAGACACATTTGACAAGAGCCCTCAGAAACGGTAGAACAGTAACATTTAATGAGGCACGGCCAGTGCAATTCAAGTGTCTCTTTGAGCAACAGGCTCCAGTAACAATAGTACAATCTCCTTCGCAGCACATTAGTACACAGTCTATCCAGTAGCACAGTACAGCACAGTTTTAATGCATACACAACCACAGGCTTTTCCTTCACAAGGACTCAATAGTACACAGCATTCTTTATCCTGCATGGAAATCGAGGGGAGGGGGTTTGATGAGGGAGATGATCCCTATGACAGAATTCCTCCCAGTCCTTATCTTTCTGCGATAATACTCCACACTGTTAACTCAGGGAGTTTATCTGACCTGTGTTTAGCTTCCCTCCTTACCTGAATTCTGTTCCCTTGCCTTCTGTGAGATGCAGATCATACACCACCTTTCTCTTCGGCTCTAGCCAGACAGCAAACAACTTCCCCAAAATCCTCCTGGGGCTCTGCTAAAACACTCCCTGTCTCCTGTGACTGTGTTAACCCCTCTAGTGGCTGGATGCTTCTGGAGCACAACACTTCCTGTGCTTGTGTTACTTCTAATAGTTGCTGGATGCTTTTGAAGCAACAGCACTACTTCTGCATGTCACACTCTTCCCTCCTTTTTGAATGTCGTCCTCGACATTCGTCTTAATTGATCAATCTGTCCAATTTTGAGACAGTGGTGACAGTTGAATAACTTCATATACATATTGGCATTGTCAAATTGGTATAACGTTCATAAACATTGATAACAACCTCTTCTTATGACCTTTTTCTTGTAGGATGCCTGTAAGAAATAAACAATTAACACAATTAAAACAATCAGCATCTCTTCAGCTGGAGCTTTTCATACGTCTTCAACCAGCTCGCTCTCACTAGGCTTTAACAGTTCTTTGTTTCTGCAAAGTCTTTTAAGGAAAACAAGTCTTTCCACCAGGAAACATCTTTTATACTGCCTCTAGGTGGGGAATACCACTCCAGTGGGCTTACCTGGTCCATAGGCAGAGATACCTGTTTCCAGTCGACAGTCCTTGGCACTTGACTCGGTTCACCAAGTGTCTCATATGTCAGCATCACGTCTCGAATCGACATCCTCCTGGTGGGTTGTTGCTCAGATACCACGAGTTCTTCAGTCACAGGAGTTTCTTCTGCCACACTCATTTCCCGTGCTTCTTCAGATGCTCCTGGAACTGCCTCTGCAAGTTCCTGTACTTCTCCGGAATCGCCTGGTTCCACACGGTCTGGTAATTCAGCTTCATCTGAGTGTCGATCGGTCTCTCCAGTGACCGGTGTTCAATCATGAGATCTGAATTGGACTTCATCTGTACTCCTTGGTACAAACTCTGGAGCCTCGGGACTTAGTTCACTCTCCTGATGATGGTACATCCCTCTCCTTGCTGGTCCGAGAAATACAACGGTGTGCTTTTCTTCATCGGAACTTTCAAGGTCAGTATCCAACACCGGAGCTTCAATCTGTGGTGGTCTCTTAGTCGATCTGCTTCTGGGAAGTCTTGTTGTGGTGGGAGATAATCACAGGGTAGTAATAAATTCCAATGGACTATTCTGGTTTTCTTGTCCCCACTTTCCAATCGGATTTCATATACTGGACTGTCACTGGCTTTCCTCTTTATGACCACATACACCTTGTCTTCCCAGTATGAACAAAGTTTTCCTGGACCACCTTTCTCACGTATGTTCTTGACTAGCACCCGGCTTCCCGGTGTCAATTCTGCTCCATAACATTTTCGATCATAGTACTCCTTACTCTTACTCTGTCCTTGCATAACCACTTTGGACGCTATGTTGTATGCCTCTGCCATCCGTTCCTTCCATTTCCGAACGTACTCCTGATACGTTCTGTAAGTCTCTGACATTGGAGTATCGAACTTGATGTCGATTGGCAGTCTTGGCGATCGTCCATACAATAGGAATAAGGGTGAGTAACCCGTTGCATCGCTCTTTGTACAGTTATAGGCATGTACCACTTTTGACAGAGAACTCTTCCAGTCTTTCTTCTCATCAGCTGTTAAAGTGCGCAACATTGACAATAATGTTCAGTTAAAACGTTCCACTTGTCTATTACCCTCTGGGTGAAAAAGCGTTGTGTGGGATCTCTGAATTCTACAGTAGTTTCCTAGCTTAGCAAAGAGCTGGTTCTCAAATTCTCTTCCTTGGTCGTAGTGTAACCTCATAGGGAAACCAAACCTCAAAGCAAAATCATTGAAGATCTTCTCTGCCGCTGTTTGACCAGCTTTATTGGTGGTGGCATATGCTTGGGCAAATCGAGTAAAATGGTCCATCACCACCAATATGTATTCGTAACCACCCTTGCATGTCTCGAGATGTAGAAAGTCTATTGAAACCATCTCAAACGGATACGTAGTTTGGATGTTGCCCATAGGTGCCCTGGTTGATGTGTTGGGACGTTTATCTTTCAGACACCCACACTCTCTGGTCACGTACCTCTCAATATCTCTCTGCATGTACGGCCAGAAGAAACGTTCACAGATCAAGTTGGTTGTCATTTTCACTCCCAGGTGTCCCATGTTTTCATGGAGTTCTTTGAAGACTAACCTACGGAATACTCTGGGTAGTACAAACAGACGGTTTTGTCCTCCTTTACGATACAGATACCGTCTTCTCTGAGGTAGAGTTTCGTCCATTCTTTAACTAAAACAGATACTGCTGGTGACTCATTATCTCTCTCCCGTTTACTAGGAAACCGATTTTGGTCCACATAAAGTAGTATTCTACCAATTATCTGATCTTCCCGTTGTGCTCTACAGATTTTTCCTTTTGGTAGTTGTTGAATGGACAGGGGGTGATCTTGTTCTCTCGGTTTTATGGTGGTTTCCACTGTCAACGGACACCACAATGGTGTGTCTTCTTGTCGATAAGCTTGCACTGCTAGGGTAGTGCTCTCAATTGCTTCCAGACTGACATCCTCCAAACATTCTTGCATGAATTCCTCAGCCTCTAGTTGCATTCTCGACAATTCGTCAGCATCCGCATTGCATTTTCCTGGCCTGTACTTGATGCTGAAATTGAAGTCAGCTAGTTTAGCGACCCATCTCTGACCCATTGCATTCAGTTTGGCTGTAGTAAGGACATAGGTCAAAGGGTTGTCAGTGTATACCTCAAACTCTTTGCTGTAGTAGAGATAATCTCTAAATTGTTCACAGATAGCCCATTTCAATGCCAGGAACTCCAATTTTCTGGAATGTAGATGGTAATTCTTCTCGGCGTCTGTCAACGTTCTACAACCGTAACCGATGACTCTCAATTTTCCATCTTGATGCTGATACACGGCAGCTCCCAGATCAACTTTGGAAGCGTCACAATGAAGAACAAATGGTAAGTTGAACTCAGGATATCCCAAGATGGATGGTTTCACCAGGTAGTCTGCTAGATCTTCCAATACCTTCTGGTGGTCTGCTGTCCAGAGAATGGGCTGTTGTGACAAAACAGCGCTTTTTCTTTTAAGCCCGCTTCTACCCGCGTTCTTCTTTTTCTCCGTGGGTGTTGTTGACTCTGTCGCCCCCCCCAAAAGGAGGTATAGTGGGGTGGCAATCCTGGAGAAGTTCCAAATGTAAGTATGATAGTAGGTGAAGAATCCTAAGATCTGCCCCAGCTCCCCGACAGTAGAGGGCCGCTTGTCTTTTAAGGCCAGTATCGGAGAGATTTCTGCTGAGTCCATAGTATATCCTTCTCCAGACACAATTTTCCCTAGAAATCGGGCTTGTCTTTTGAACAGTTCACACTTCTTTGGGGTCAACTTAACTCCGTGTTGTTGATACCGCTGTAATACGGTCCTCACGTGTTTAACATGCTCCCGGAAGGTTTTGCTGTGTACCACACTCATCCAAGTACGACTGGCAAATATGGTGTGATGAATGCTGTCAAGGGTCTACTGGACTCTTCAGAAAAACCCTTGATGGTATGCTTTACCCTGATCGAGGACAGAGAGCCAGGTACTTCCTGATAGGCTATCCAGCATATCTTGAATCTTTGGTATTGGGTGCCGATCAGGTACTGACTTTCGGTTTAATTCCCGGTAATCACAACAGAGTCTCAACTTACTGTCCTTCTTCCTAACACAAACAATAGGAGAGGAATAAGACAACTTCGACTTTTGGATCCAACCTCTGTTGATTAGATCTTGTAAATACTTTTTCACTTCACGGTGTAATGGTTTCGGCACAGATATGTAACTTATGGTTACTGGGTCATGTCTTTCAAATTGATTTTCAATTGCAACGACGGGATACAGCCTATATCAGAGTCATCTTTAGAGGATGCATGACACTCTTCTCTCAGCATCTGTTTTGCTTTCGCTGTATCTTCAGCACACAAGTGTTCCAGGGATATGGGGGGATCCCAGGACCCTGAGGTGGGTCGTGCAATTTCCTCCCCTGGGCAACTCCTGAGACTGAATTCACGGTAGACCCCTGGGCGGATCTCACACTGGATGGATATACTGTATTAACGGTTTCAATGTGACCTAACACAGTCTTTGGATCCAGTCTAATTTAGTGTTTTGTAGTATTCATCACCAGTACTGTCATTCGAGCAAACCCACCAGTAGGAATCGTAAGCACTGTCTCACCTGAAACTAGGCCTTCCGGAAGTTCTGAGGAGTCTTTTGGCACGAACAGTCTGGACTTTTCTTCCCGGTTCTACCCGGACTCCACACCTCACCCCCACCATTTGGTTTTCAGGGATGATGGTTGGGCGCAAGTCTAGTTTGACTTCTTTTAGGTCCATTGTATTCTGTGCTTTCTTTACTCTATGAATCACATTTTCCGCCACGGCGTTGGGTATGGCAAGTGATGTGGCAATTGCATCCACCACCAGCGTCCCTGACTTGTGCTTTGTGATGACCTCACTGATTACATTATAACCCAGGATAGGATCCTCTGCCATGTTCTGATCACTTGTCATGAGAAAAGGTACCAAAAGCTCAATGGTGTTGCTGTACTTCGTGGCCCTCAGTTGGAAAGTCACTTCCACCCAGCCTATGAAAGGGATTTCGGTCTGGTTGACAGCTTTGCCGTGGAGTTCCACTGGTTCTTTTAGTGACCAAAGGCAGGTATGTGGCAGGTAGCGCCTTCTCCATTCTTCATTTAAAAGGCTCACTTGGGCTCCTATGTCCCACAGTGCTTTTACCAGGAGCCCATCTAGCTGGCACTGTATAAAGCACCTTTCACCGATTAGGCTGATGAGGCTATTTTTACTGACTGAGGAATCCTCCTCCCAGGAGTACATCGTTTGATCTCCGCACTTGGCATTAGGTAACTGATGCCCCTGTCTCTCTTGCAGCTGTTGTAGAAGGGAACAAACTTGCGCCATTCTGGGGTTTGGTGAGATTTGGATTTTCTTCTGGGGCCTCCTCCGTGTCATGGTTACCAGTTGCCCCGCACTGGCAACCTCCTGTCTTTTAACCTAAATGACCATGACCATTAGCATTCCTTGGCATAATGTCCTTCCTCACCACATCTTAGACAGTGGACACACACTGCACTCTGATTTGATGAACGGCTCACTTCACAAGCTGGGTATCTTCTGTTTTGGAACCCACTCCTGGGTCTGAGGGATTCAGGTTCTGGCCTGGAAGGAATCAACTTTTTCACCTCAATCAACTCGGATCGCAATTCTCCTATTACGTCCTCCCAGTCAGCGCTGGCGGTTCTCTCTTTTGTTGGTGATTTAAGGTTCCCTCTCAGAGGTGGCTCTGGAGGGTCTCCATGATGATCTTCGGACTGGCCACAGGGGTCTCCAACTTCAGCTGACTCATTTTGGTGATTTTAGGAGCAGAGCCTTTCTTTAACTTCTGTTTGCTCTCTGACTCCAAACTAGTGGCCTCATTCATTTTTTCAATTAGGACTTCGTCCAGAATGCCAGGATCTTCAAGGTACTGTTTCAGCTGCAACTTGATGTCATTGCTGATTAAACCCGTTCCCAATGATCTCAAGAACTTCTTCTGGACTGGTCCAGAATCAAACTTCTCCTCCGCTTCTACAGTCATGGTCAAAAGTTTTGAGAATGACACCAAAATTATATTTTCACATGAACTGCTGGCCTCTGGTTTTTATTAGTGTTTGTCTGATGTTTATATCACATACAGAAATATAATTGCAATCATATTATGAGTACCAATAGGTTATATTGACAGTTAGAATGAGTTAATGCAGCAAGTCAATATTTGCAGTGTTGCCCCTTCTTCAAGACCTCTGTAATTCTCCCTGGCATGCTCTCAATCAACTTTTGGAACAAATCCTGACTGATAGCAGTCCATTCTTGCATAATCAATGCTTGCATTTTGCCAGAATTTGTTGGTTTTTGTTTGTCCACCCGTCTCTTGATGATTGACCACAAGTTCTCAATGGGATTAAGATCTGGGGAGTTTCCAGGCCATGGACCCAAAATCTCTATGTTTTGTTCCATGAGCTATTTAGTTATCACCTTTGCTTTATGGCAAGGTGCTCCATCATGCTGGAAAAGGCATTGTTGGGCGCCAAACTGCTCTTGGACGGTTGGGAGAAGTTGATCTTGGAGGACATTCTGGTACCATTCTTTATTCATGGCTGTGTTTTTAGGCAAGACTGTGAGTGAGCCGATTCCCTTGGCTGAGAAGCAACCCCACACATGAATGGTTTCAGGATGCTTTACAGTTGGCATGAGACAAGACTGGTGGTAGCGCTCACCTCTTCTTCTCCGAATAAGCTGTTTTCCAGATGTCCCAAACAATCGAAAAGGGGATTCATCAGAGAAAATGACTTTGCCCCAGTCCTCAGCAGTCCACTCTCTGTACCTTTTGCAGAATATCAGTCGGTCCCTGATGTTTTTTCTGGAGAGAAGTGGCTTCTTTGCTGCCCTCCTTGAAACCAGCCCTTGCTCAAAGAGTCTCTGCCTCACAGTGCGTGCAGAAGCACTCACACCAGCCTGCTGCCATTCCTGAGCAAGCTCGGCACTGCTGGTAGTCCAATCCCGCAGCTGAAACAATTTTAAGATACGGTCCTGGCACTTGCTGGTCTTTCTTGGGCGCCCTGGAGCCTTTTTGACAACAATGGAAGCTCTCTCCTTGAAGTTCTTGATGATGCGATAGATTGTTGACTGAGGTGCAATCTTTGTAGCTGCGATACTCTTCCCTGTTAGGCCATTTTTGTGCAGTGCAATGATGGCTGCACGTGTTTCTTTAGAGATAACCATGGTTAACTGAAGAGAAACAATGATACCAAGAACCAGCCTCCTTTTAAAGTGTCCAGTGATGTCATTCTTACTTAATCATGACTGATTGATCGCCAGCCCTGTCCTCATCAACACCCACACCTGTGTTAATGGATCAATCACTAAAACGATGTTAGCTGCTCCTTTTAAGGCAGGACTGCAATGATGTTGAAATGTGTTTTGGGGGTTAAAGTTCATTTTCTGGGCAAATATTGACTTTGCAAGTACAGTAATTGCTGTTAAGCTGATCACTCTTTGACATTCAGGAGTATATGCAAATTGCCATTACAAAAAATGAAGCAGTAAACTTTGGAAAAATTACTATTTGTCTCATTCTCAATACTTTTGGCCATGACTGTACATCTCTGGATGCAAACAGTCTATCCTTCAGTTCAATTGCTCTGAACAAGAAACTTTGGAGTGATTCATTATTTTTCAGTGAGAGGTCAATTCTGAAGTACCCTCTTCTTTATAGTGCCCTTTTAAAATCAGCTTTAGCTGTTGCAAGGTCAATTGACTCTTCATTTCTAGCATACTATGGAGGTTCAGTCCTGGGCTGATCGCTTTCACCACCCCCTCAACAATCTCATCTGGCTGGTAGTCTTTCTGTAAGCCTGCATCGATCTGGTGCAACAAGTTCATATAAGACAGTTTCTCTTTCTGTTCACACTCTCCAATCTGTCCCAGGATCTTGAATTCTTTCCGTATGGTGATTTATGGTGTTAGAGAGGACTGTCTTCCTGATTTATCTAACCCGAGCAGGGTAAAGGTCCTGTCTGAGTCTGTCATTCATTCAGAGGTTTTGGTCAATTCCTGCAGGGCTGTTGTTAGGGCTTTGAATTGTTCATTCAATTCCTGTAGTTCTGTCTGCGAACGGAGATTCCCAATTTTGGTAATTGGTGCCGCCCCTCCATCCTCCAACTTCAACCTGGTTAGAAACTGTGTTAGTTCCTGGAGGAATGTCCACATGACGTCTTCAGCTACTTTCTCCTCCAGCTCATCCATTTTTGCATTAATGGCAGCTAACAGTTGCCTGCGGTTGTGTCATTTAGAAATCTGTTTTTTCTGACATCTTTATATGTTCTGCTACTGTTCTCAATTCTTCACAGGTTAACTGAAGAAGCAGCTCACTAATTTTGTGCATTTGTATTTCCACATCCATTGCTGCTAGTGAGTTTTCTTTAGGGCTGGTCCCCTTTAACTGGTGTAGCAGAGTTGAATTGAGGTGCTGTGCTACGGTGTTTTTCCAGACACTTTTCCTCTTCTACCTCTACACGCTAATTCCCTCTCAGGATTCCTCGGACGGGCCACCAATGTTACACGTACGCCGCCTAAGTTCAGATAGGGGCGAGACCGGTTACATGAATTCTTTGGAATCCTCAGGGAACCGTTACTCAGGGTGACCATAGGCTGCAGCTTCTCTCAGGCATAGGATAGATTCAATTGCTGACCAGACACATTTGACAAGAGTTCTCAGAAACGGTAGAACAGTAATATTTAATGAGACATGGCCAGTGCAATTTAAGTGTCTCTTTGAGCAACAGGCTCCAGTAACAATAGTACAGTACAGCACAGTTTTATTGCATACACAGGCTTTTCCTTCAGAAGGACTCAATAGTACATAGCATTCTTTATCCTGCATGGAAATGGAGGGGGGGGGGTTGATGATCCCTATGACAGGATTCCTTTCAGTCCTTATCTTTCTG
Source organism: Phyllobates terribilis (assembly GCF_046119375.1). Taxonomy (NCBI): domain Eukaryota; kingdom Metazoa; phylum Chordata; class Amphibia; order Anura; family Dendrobatidae; genus Phyllobates; species Phyllobates terribilis. Next base: position 181,027,404 of record NW_027362765.1, read on the forward strand.
CGATAATACTCCACACTGTTAGCTCAGGGAGTTTATCTGACCTGTGTTTAGCTTCCCTCCTGACCTGAATTCTGTTCCCTTGCCTTCTGTGAGATGCAGATCATACACCACCTTTCTCTTCGGCTCTAGCCAGACAGTAAACAACTTCCCCACAATCCCCTTGGGGCTCTGCTAAAACACTCCCTGTCTCCTGTGACTGTGTTAACCCCTCTAGTTGCTGGATGCTTCTGGAGAACAACACTTCCTGTCTCTTGTGCTTGTGTTACTTCTAATAGTTGCTGGATGCTTTTGAAGCAACAGCACTGCTTCTACATGTCACACATTGCCCTATTTGATGCTTTTCGGCAGCAGATAGATCCTTTTTCTTTCCCATGTTGCTTGAAACCTGTGGCCTAATTAATAATATGGAACATACTTTTTTTTAGTAGTATCCCTTTAATTGGACTCACCTAGCAAACTAATTATCACAGGTGTGTGAGATTGATTTAAGTGAACAAAAGAGCCCTGAGACACAATACCATCTATGAGTTTATTTGAAAAACAAAAAATTGCATCTTTATTATATTTAAATCAAGTTTACATAATAATTTGGAACGTGGTGTACAGTACAACATCTAGTCAGCTTGTGGTGATAGTTTTTAATAAAAGACCTCCAACTATTTAATTGGTCACTGTAACTTCGTACAAATTGACTGACTAGAAATATAATATGGAGGGTTTTTGTCTCTCTGCCCATGTCCTCCTGCCTGTCAAACTGCAGACAAACATTACAGAGAGACATGCTTTTAGTTCAGAGCAGGCAAACAATTGGACAATGTCAGATACAATTCAATTAGAGAAGTGACCAAAAGAAAGTTCTTGCACCTATAGTGCTAGTAGAATATTGCTGATTAAGAACCACGCATTCAAAAGAAACTGTTTCAGCATATGATGATATGAGCAGTTTTTCCCTCTGTACTAGAAACCTCAGTAGTTTCTTTTTGTGTCATTTTGCTGCCATTTGCCTACAGTTTCTCCCCTCTCCATACAACATTGAAGGCAGCAGGTGTGATTTGATCTCTCACTGAAGACAGATCTCTAGACAGTTTTAAGTAGCTTTTGAATAATCAGTGCGGAGACACATAAATGGGGAAAGAGGCATTTTTTATTAAGGTATACTACATTTCTTATTTTCACTTGTATTGTTGATTTATGAAAAAAATAAAGTATTGTTACTATTTAAATAATAAAAAAAAACAGCCATGACCACTGCCACTAGCAGAATAGTGGAAGCTAGGGCAGACACAGACAGGAGAGGACCCGTATACAACAATAATACATGGGCCCTTTGCAGTCCAATAGCTCATCATAATGCACAATTACACCTGCTTTGGATTTGGACGTGGACTCCCTTTACTTCTTGGGCCTCTGTGCAGCTGCACAGGTTGCACTAATGGTATGTCCGCCCCTGAGTGGAAGTACTAGTGCCCAATGTTTTGTTTTCAAGGTACAAAAATCATAACTAAGTGTCTGACAGAGGCTTATATCACCATCCCCACTGAAAATATATGAGTGTGCACATGAACATGCAAGGGATGATAGGGGCAAATAGGAGACCACACCTTAAAAGTGTGTTCACACTCAGTGTTTTTATTTGGATTTTGAAGCAGAGAACCTTCAAACCCACGTATAAAAATGCTCTAAATACTCTTTGAATACTTTTTTATATGGATTTTGATTTGGATCCAATTTAAAATCCGCTTAAAATAAAAACTCTGAACATGTCCTATTGCCATACAGTACAGTGCAAAAGTTTTCGGTAGGTGTAGAAAAAATGTTGCAAATTAAAAATGCTTTAAAAAATAAAAGTGTTGATAATTTATTTTTAGCAATTAACAAAATGCAAAGTGAATGAACAAAAGAGAAATCTAAATACAATCCATATTTGGTGTGAACACCCTTTGCCTGCAAAACAACATGAAAGCATCAATTGGCCTAGGCACACTTGCACAAAGTTATTGAAATAACTCAGCAGGGAGGTTGTTCTGAACATCTTGGAGACGTATTCACAAATCTTCTGTGGATGTAGACTTGCACAAATCCTTCTGTCTCTTTATGCAATCCCAGATAGATTCAATGAAGTTGAGAGCAAGGCTCTATAGTGGCTATACAGTATCCTCACTTTCAGGACTCCTTGTCATTCTTTATGTTTAATATACTACTGAAGAATAAATTTGGAACCAATCAGATTCCTCTCTGTTGATATTGCATGATGGATGAGTATCTGTCTATATTTCTCAATATTAAGGACACCTAAAAATGGGCAACGCTGAGCATTATGTATGCAGTGGTTGGACAAAGAAACTTAGTGCAGCAGATGAAAGACACATTATGCTTAACTCTCTTCGAAATTTGAAGATGTCCAGCAGTGCCATCATCTCACAGCTGGCAGCAACCAGTGGGACCCAGTTACATTCATATACTGTTCAAAGACTGGCCATTGGTAGTCTTATTGGAAGAATTGTGGCTAAAAATCATACATTCGACATGTAAACAAGGCGAAGAAACTTAACTATGCACAAAAACATAGAAACTGGGGCGCAGAAAAATGCCACTTGGTGCTCTGGACTGATGAGCCAAAATGTGAAATATGTGGCTGTAACAGAAGGCAGTTTGTTTGCTAAGGGGAAAGAGACCGGTATAATATTTAGTGTCTGCAAGCCATAGTGAAGCATGGTGGAGGTTCCTTTCAAGTCTGTGATAGCATTTCAGGGATTTGATCAGGATTAATGGTGTTCTCAATGCTGAAAAATAGAGACAGATACTTATCCATCATGCAATAACATCAGGGAGGCATCTGGCTCCAAATTTATTCTGCAGCAGGACAATGACCCAATGACATTAAAAACGATCTTCAGAATAAAGAAGAACAAAGAGTTCTAGAAGTGATGACATGACCCCCACAGAGACCTGATCTCAGAATCATTGAGACTGTCTGGGATTACATGAAGAGATAGAAGGATTTGTGCAAGCCTACATCCACAGAAGATCTGTGGTTAGTTCTCCAAGATGTTTGGAACAATCTTCCTGCCGATTACCTTCAAAAATTGCGCAAGTGTACGTAGAAGAATTGATGAAAACAAAGGGCGGTCACACCAAATATTGATTTAGATTTTTCTTGTTCATTCACTTAGCATTTTTTTTATTAATAAAGATAAACTATTAACACTTCTATTCTTGAAAGCATTCTTACTTAACAGTGTTTGTTCCACACCTATCCCCTTTCATGTTCATTTTAATGTTGATTAATAAATACAAGCAGTCCTAGAGCTAATTTAAGCTGTTTGACCCTTAATTTCTGCTTGATTTTACAGTACTGTGGAACATAGGCATACATCACAGCATGTGTTTGGGTAAAGCAATATGTGTCTCGGCTAAACCTTGACAGTAAAGGAAGATTGCTATAAATATTAATGAGTATACCAGCATAACAGAGAAATGTTGACTTCAAGGTCTTAGCATGACAAATGAAGCATCTGCGTTTGTTCTATTCTCACATGGATGGGCAAGTAAGGACAGAAAAATATAGATAGATTGATAGATACTTAAGTAAGTATATCCAAACTGCATAACTTACCAATGCCTTAAGGTCCTCATACACATTAAACTAACGTTAGCCAAGGCCACGGATATTGTCTGTCCTAGACAAGGGTCTAATGTGTATAGGGGCCTCCCAACACTTCCTCAACAAATGAAGTCAGAGGAGAAAAGGCTTCGGCATGTCCAATTTTGGACTGTCGATGCTTTTGTCCTTAGTGAGATATGCCCCTGCCAGAGGACTGTGGTAACAGCTCTCTCATAGAGAACACAGGCTCACTTGGAGTGGAAAGAGATAGCCTTCGGCAAACGATCAACCATACCATCAATTGGCTGACAGCCATCCAAAGTGTAAGGGAGACTTTACTTCTTTACCTGCAACTGGAGACTGTCTGATAGGAGATCTTGACCTGGAGTTGTCCATGTTGAATTGAAAGGTCTGTGTCTCTGAGACATCTCCACTGTCTTCTATGCCATCTACCACTCTAAAGAGAATGTATTTGAAAAACATAAAGTAATAAACTATGTGAATAAAGGAGTATCAAGCTTTTATTTATTATAAGTCACATAAAAAATTCATGCTCCTAATGTAAAAAATATGTTTAGACTTAAGATGGGTCATTCATGCAATATTGGTGGTCTTTACCCTAGAACCTCTAGCTGACAACAGAACATATAAGGCCCAGAAAAACTCTTAATTGTGACTCCAAACACGGTGGCACATCCGAACATGCTGCTGTGCTTGTTTTGCATTTAAGAAAATAACTGGGAACAAAAAAAGCGCAATAGGGTGTTATCCAAATTAACACTGTAATCAAAAGCGGTTCTGCTCACCTGATGGGGTTGTGTGAGAAAAGGTGTCAGATATGGTTACAGTTGCTGCAACCCCTCTGGTTGGTAGATCCAACGTAGCAATGTAAATGGTAAGGAGATCGCGAGTAATCTGTGCAGCTGATGTACAACTGATCAAGGAGTCAGGATCAAGCGAGGATATTGACAGTGTGTTATTTGTCAACGCATTTCGAAGTATTACAACTTCTTTTTCAGGAGAATCACAAAACTCTCCTGAAGAAGAAGTTGTATTACTTTAAAATGCATTGAGAATCAACCACACTATCAATATCTTCTCTTGATTTTGACGCTTTGGTTCTGCATTTAGGTTCCATTAAAAAAAATTGGTCTCAGCTGCAATGCTAGGACAACGCAAGGTAGGGAAACACAATAGTACCTGTGTAAACATGTAAGTGGCTGTGGTGCTCTTTTCATTCTCCTCAATGGTGATGGTCAAAGTAATTTATTTCCGAATTAAAAAGATACCATGGGCATCATTGTTGAAGCAAGATATACATATAATATAGACATGTCAAGTGATGAACAAATGGATACACTGAACTCACCGAGGGCTGAGATCTGGTGGGCCATATGTGTTGAGAGATGGAATAAGAAGATTGGCTGGCTTTTTTGAACCGAGATTTTCTGTCTCCATTTCTTTTTCTCCCTTGCGACATTGAGGTGAAGGACTTCTGCCCCGACTATTACGAGCTGGAGAGCGACAGTTACGACGGAAGGCATGAAATTGCCTCAGTTCATCCCCAAGGAGACTACTAAGAGAACCACGGCGTACAGGGCTATTAAGGTTTGGAAGCATGAGCTTCCTGCGTGTCATGGTAGCAGGAGAGTGACGGAAAAAGTCATCTGCTTCATCATTGTCTTCAAGAATAGATGATAACTTTTTTTCAGACGTGGTCCCAGATTCTGGACGAGGCTGAAACATTAAATAACATTTGTAATGATCAACATTATGGAACTTTTAAGATGTAAAGCCTAAATGTTACATGGTTGTGAGTAGAATTCCGGTGGTTGCCATTTGGAATCTGTCTTCACTTTGTCGACAGGTATACTTCTAACAGTTGAGCTGGTATCCTAACATGTGTTGCTTCTTTTAAACAGTATATATGGCCCTGAACTGAATAAGAAAAGGGCCTAGGACTGTGAGGGAATTGGTGTTTTTTGACCATTAGGGGTTAAGGAAAAATGCAGCAAATAATGGGGTTGCACTATCGATTTAGGGGTGTGGTGTACGGGATTAAAAAGAAGGTGCCAACGGCCATTCTGACAGCAGGTACCTGGAGAACAAGAACTACCGTATTTTTTTTCAGTCATTCATAGATGTAACAGCCAGAAATTTTAGGTTTCCAAAAGCTTTACTATATGAGGTCTTGGTTTTTATTCTTTCAAAACCAGCTGTAGTTTTTTAATTGCCATTTTGACAAATACATCTGTAAGCTTTACATTTGTATTAAGTGTGTTTTATTAGTGTAATATACAATCAGTAAAATCTGTTCGCTGTATGGGTTGTTGCAATTAAAGGGATACCAAATATGAATTTGCTTATTTGTGAGACTTATTTTTAAAATGTGTATTAATAAATGTGATTATTGTAATTGTTTTTACATTTTTTTTTTAGAAATTTTAGTGAAAAAAAAATCCTTGACCTTTTTTGTCTTTAATACACAGGTATATAAAGGTGTACTGTATATAGAGATGTATCTCTATGTACCAGTACAATATGCCTGTAAAGAAGATGGATACTTTTTAGATCTTTAGGCAGAGAAAATTCTCCTATACTTGGCAATGCAAATCAGTCATGTTACAGGTTGCGAATTTGGATCCCAGAAAAGACTACACTTCAAGAGAAAGCAAATTATTCATTAACTATATATAAAGGAATCTATTGAGCACGCCCCAACCCATGAAGAAAATGGAGAAACCAGAATGAACAAAGCAGCCTCCTGACTGATATACATGCAGTGTGACTAGGCACATGGAGTATGTCCGCCCCTGTATGCACTACCTGTGATAACCGTGGTGATCGGGCAAACCTGTAGCATCCCTAGGATCAAAAAGAAACAAAATGACTAATGATAAACAGACCAAATCTGCTCTTTACAATGATAACACGGATAAAATGAGAAATAAAACACAAAGTCATTCCACTTAATTTCTACACCAAAATTGGTTCTACGTAGTTGCATTGTTTGTGTTTTACAATCCAGTTGATTATAAAAAAAAAAATCTTGATACGTTTCTTACATCTGTTTCACTGCCTTCACGCAAGTTAAACGTCAGGTCATGATGAATGTCTGCCATGAATTTGCTAGAATACTCCGGGTACAGTTCTAACACCTCCAGTAGACCTCTGAGGCTGAGATATTGCAGATCACAGTAGGTCAGGGCTTTCACATCTGCATTTGTTTTGACCACCTGGTCCTTGTTCGAGATGTCAGCACCAATCAGATCTCCTTTCCCTAAGATATGGATAATGAGGGGAATGCACATTGAATTTTTCTGACACATGCATTTCAAATAACATAGCAATAAAGTATGTATGTAAGTATGTAAGTACTAAATTCATTTTTTTTATGTTTTTTTTTTATTTTCCCATATTGCAATCTATTAAACATAAGTGAGAAATCTTGTAATTTTTTAGACTGGTCACTGTTTTTTTTCACACTCTAACTTCCAGTTGTTTCAGGAAACACATATGTACACTAGGCGCAAAGAACAGACTCAGACCCTTTCTTTTGTATTGAAGTCTCTAATGAGCATGTGCAAAGGTTAATGTGAAGTAAAGAGGAGCAGGATCTGCTGTGACATCACCTTTTGTGAATCTTTGATCCTGTGTTATCAGCTGTGTGTAGAGGAAATATCACATTGTAATCCTGCCTCTGATGATAACGAAACTGCTGTAAACTCTTCTTGAAAGCACAGAAAGTAGAAGGCTAAAATAGCCTCAGTGGTCAGTGTGAAAATTGCAAGATTTTTTTATTTATTTTTAATAAAGATCATTATATGAAAAAAAAACGTGTACCACAAAACCTGATTTAAACAATAAGTCATTTTCTTATAACAACTTCCCATTAACAGTGCAATTATTCTTGGCACTCTGGTAGGTTGTGTTGTGCACTGTGGTAGGAGGTTAGACCAATTTGTAATTCTTGAAACAACTACAACACTTAACAGACACAACAAAGTTTATTTAGAAGATCCTATTGAGTAGAAATAGAATAAGAAATAATGATTCAATATCCATAGAACCAATACTGATTCAACAATGATGGGAATAAAGTAATTGAAGACATTTTCAATGCCAGTCGTTACAGTCCAACCTGGAGCGCGATCATGGCAGTATTCTGAACGAGGAATGAAAAGAGAGCCACTTAATATGGCCATCAGAGTGTCCTACTAATTGTCTCCTTTACATTCTTCATTTAGAATACTGCCATGATCGAGGTCCAGGTTGGATCGAAACTATGGGCACTGAAAATGTCTTCTGTTACTTTATTCTCATCATTGTTGGACTAGTATTGGTTCTATGGATGTTGGATCATTATTTCTTATTCTCTTTTTAATATTTGATGCGATCTTCTAAATAAAGTTGAATGCATCTAATTAAGTTTCTTGGTTGTTTAAAGAATTACATTTTTCTCTTTGCTATTAAAAGAAATAACAAGTCTGGTGCCCTTTAAACTCTTAGCTGTACAAGTGTCATAGTACAAAAATTAGTACAAGTAGTACACACCGAGAATAGCCAGCACCATATTGTCCTTCAAGACTTCCAGAGATCCTGAGCATACAAAATAATTGGCTTGCAGAGCATCTCCTTGTCGTAGAAGGTACTCCCCAGGGGCACAGAAAGAAGTTTTGATGTGCAGGGATAGGGCGCGCAGACATCCTCGACTGGCATTCTCAAAAACCGGTAACTGCAAAATGTCCTTATTGAGGTGCATCGCTATATCAGCACGTAACTCATCTGGAAAATCTTTTAGCAGCTGGAAAAAAAAAAAAGGCATCAAATGCTAGAGACAAAAAAAAAGAAAGAGGACTTATCTCTCAGTGTGAGACTCACAGTGGAGGCAGCCCATTCAAGAGAATATATCAATGAAATGGACATAATTTGGATAGCTGGACAAAAGTCACTCTCATCATTACAGCACAAGCAGCCATATTGAGTTATCAATGGATTTTCATGAAGATTAGTTTTTTGCTTTTTTTTGTAAAGGTAAAATCAAATCATTTGCGGCCGTAATATGTTCCCTACCTCATTGGCATCAATTCCGTTGTTGACGGACCATGTTGTCTGGAAGTACTCCAACATGCGCTGTTTAAGCTGCTGTGGCAGGCGGTGGACACGGATGAAATCCTTGAGGTCCTTCATACGTGTATGGTATAAGGAGCGACGAGAGTACATACGTTGGATGATGGCCGTCACATTACCGAAAACCACAGCATGCATTAGAGCTGCGGGGAATAAAACAACACCACTGGTGATTATAGTGTCTTGGAGCACCATTAATAGTTTATTTACAGAATTTATTTTACTCACTTATACATCACCATTAATTCCACAGCGCTTTTCAGACATAAGCATTGTTTTCCCCATTGGGGCTCACAATCTATATTCCCTATCAGGATGTCTTTGGAGTGTGGGAGTAAACCGGAGAACCTGGAGGAAACCTACGCAAACTGGGAGAACATACAAACTCAGGTTGTCCTTGGTGGGATTTGAACCCATGACCCCAGTGCTGCAAGGCAACAATATGGAGCCACCATGTAGAGGGCACCCAGAGTACTATATATATATGTATATCTGGGCAAAGTGTAGTCTGCGGGCCACATCTGGTTCTCTGGCTGTTCCTGTTCAACCATCGGACCGAAAACAGTGGCCTCACAGGCCACACCTTTGAACCCAGAACCCTGGTGCTGCAAAGAAACAAAGAAAACCACTGAGCCACTGTGCTGCCCAATAGCTCCCAATAGATGATAATATAACCTGGATCCTCACATGTTTAGAAGACACTGCAGAGTAGGACAAGAAGATCCTTATTGTCCATAAACTGGGTGCTAGAGTGCAAATTCTGGAAACACTGTTCTATACATGACTGGTTTCACTAGAGTTTATAAAAGCTTAGTAAAATCACATCCACACTCACCTCCTATCAACATCGTGCAGATGGAGAAGATCTTCTCAGCGTCAGTATTAGCGCAAACATTGCCAAAACCCACACTGGTCAAGCTGCTGAGTGTAAAGTAGAGGGATGCTATATAAGCACTACGGACAGAGGGTCCCCCAATTGAATTATTTATGTAGGGTACTTCAAGCCGCTTGCCCAATTCATGGAGCCATCCTGCATGTGAAAACATCTGTACTCAATACTTTATGCATTTCCATACACAATGTAGTTTTGCATGCCCAGTGCATGAATCTATGTCGGAATCTCCCAAGAATAATGAGAGATAATGACACAATATCTGCTGGACACGTCATAGTAAGAAAAGGAACCACAATTTACAATGGGAATTGACCATTAGGTATCTATAGTAGTTGTTATTCTTACCAATGTCCCAAGTGACAGGGTCATTGTTCTCCATTTCTTTGCGGCCAATCACGTACCAAACACAGGCCATCCAGTGAGCCAGGAGGGCAAACATGGACATAAGAAGCGTCAGAACCATTGCACTGTACTGAGAATATCGATCCAGCTTCTGCAACAACCTCAGGAGCCTCAGCAACCGGATGGTCTTCAAAAGATGGACCAGAGACGTCTTCCAATTTATAAAAAGGAGAAAGGTATTAGACACAGGTCTGTCAATATCTCAGTTTTACATGGTTGATTTTATCTGTTCATATAGGATTATGAAAATTATGAACATTATCACCTGTTTGGTACAATTGGTTACTCATACACCTGACTATATTCCCCCAAAATCCCACAAGTTCCTGACTTTGTGCAAGTGTACCTAGAAGAATTGATGATGCTTTGAATGTTTTGGAGCAGATTTTTCTCAAAAAGTTTGAGTTTCTTCTCAATTTCAGCTCTAAAAACTCAGCAAAAAAGACTCAGGCCCCGATTCATCAAGACCGGCATTTTTCACATCAGTCTTAATGAATGGTGGAGTGGAATGGAGGTTCGTGATTCATTAAGAGACACACTCTTCTTAATGGATCAGACGTGGCACATAGTGGCATATGCCTCTTCGTGTGCCTCACCTCAAGTATAGAACTGGAGTAAGATTTGTGGTGTAAGGTACACAATGGTACTTCATGAATTTGACGAGTGTGGGTCGTTATGCCCCCATCACCCCACAAAATTTCAAAATTCTGGGACCTTTCAAAGCCAGTTTTCTGGCATAAAAGCTTTGATGAAGAGGGGCAACAGTGTGCATATGCTCTAAGAGGGACTAACTGTTTACAGAAGAACGACAGCTTTTTAGGTTTTAGCTACCTCCAAGACATCTGAATAAAATACTTTAAGCAATCAATGAAGAGATATTTTTTTCTTACCACTGTCACATTGAATGCATAGAGAAGATCAAAGGGCAAAGCAGCAATGAGATCCACAAAGAACCATGTGGCGAGGTAGTGGATACAGATTGAACGCGGCTCATACACAACTTGTCCAGACTGACTGACGTAAGTTGTCCGGAAATTTAAAATGATATCTGGGAGAGAAGGATTGAACAGAACAGTTTGGACCAAATGCTTTTTAACTGATCAATATCCTGAAAATAACATAATTATGTATTAGACACAATGTGGCGGAATCAAGTATCGTAAGTGATATTCAAGCAGCTTCTACTGGGGGGGGATGTTGGGGGTCCCCGTCATATCATGTCTCCTTCATGAATTGTTAGATACAATATGTGACCAGGATATCGCAGAGAACCACAGAATTGTTGGCAAGGCAGCATGCACAGAAATTATGGTAGATATACATGTACAGTACAGACCAAAAATTTGGACACACCTTCTCATTTAAAGATTTTTCTGCATTTTCATGACTATATGAAAATTGTACATTCACACTGAAGGCATCAAAACTATGAATTAACACATGTGGAATTATATACTTAACAAAAAAGTGTGAAACAACTGAGTGTGCAAAGCAGTCATCAAAGCAAAAGTTGGCTACTTTGAAGAACCTAGAATATAAGACATATTTTCAGTTGTTTCACACTTTTTTGTTAAGTATATAATTCCACATGTGTTAATTCATAGTTTTGATGCCTTCAGTGTGAATGTACAATTTTCATAGTCATGAAAATACAGAAAAATCTTTAAATGAGAAGGTGTGTCCAAACTTTTGGTCTGTACTGTAGGTGCATTTACACAACGTGATAATCGTGAACAACCGTTTCCCAATAATCGATTATTGTAAGCAGGCTGCCAATCACCTGACAAAACCCGCTGATAATCACCTGTAGGATGAAATTATTTTAAACTTGCTTGAAGGAATTTTTGTCATCAATGATCTATTTTTCAATTAGGTGTTTGTCTTGTTAAACATGTTTATTACAAATGTTTGATAATTTTTATTTTCATATCACGCTGATGAGCGCTGTTGTCAGTGCCCGGTGCCTGAGAATAGCAGTCACTTTACTGCAATTCACAGTCGCCGGAGCCAGATACGATGGAGCTTCGTGGGAACATTTTTTCTAATAAATTGGTGAACTATTTCTGTCTTCTTATGTTTTTCAGGTATCCATTTCTGGACTACATCGGTGGATAAAGGTGGACCTGCATGAGAATTTTTTAATTTTCAATAACTTGGTGAACGACGGATAGTGTGGGTGAGTTTTTATTCAAATAAAGTATTTTTTTCTGTGTATGTGTGTTTTTATTTTTGACTGCTGGGTTAATAATGGGGGTGTCTAATAGACACCTTTCTATTACTAACCCCAGGGCTTGATGGTTGCTGTGATTTTTGACAAATCACAGCTGTCATCAACCCCAACTACCATTACCCTGATTGCCACCGCACCAGGACAATCGGGAAGATCCGGGCAAAGCGCCAGAACTGGCGCATCTAATGTGATTTGCCAATTCTGGGGTGGCTGTGGGCTTGTATTTTTAGGCTGTGAAGGGTCCAATAACCAGGGACCTTCTCAGTCTGATAATTTAAGTCCACAGCTGTCTGCTTTACCTTTGCTGGTTACCAAAATTGGGGGCACCCCAAGTCATTTTCTTTTATTTATTTAATAGGTTAAATAAGTCTAAACACCCTTTAGTGCCACATGAAAGGCACTAAAGGGTGCAAGTTTAATATATGTAGAGGGCTTGTGACCTTATACTGTATATATACAGGACATCTAGCTATTCTATCTATTCTGTCTATCAATCAATCTATCTACAGTATCTATCTATCTATCTATCTATCTACAGTATCTATCTATCTATCTATCTATATCTTCATACACGATTGCTGTTTTAATTTTGTAAACTAGTTTTAAATGACATAGAGAATTACTGTATGTAAAAGCTGATGTTAAAAATGCATTGCATATGGATTGCATATGTAGCGCCCCGAGGGTTCGGCCGCTACAGGGGTATTGCACCTCAAACCAGAGGTGTGATATTCCATTCCCGGGTAAGGATGGAGTATGGACCAGGGCTCAGTTAGCTGCATACAGCACACACACCCCATTTCCGGGGGACAGCTCGACGGTGCTCCCACTAGACAGAAGTACAGGCACGACCGACTATGTCCCTGACTGGAGTGGGGAGGGGGGTGGAACACCCAGTGCTGTAGGGGCAGATAGGGGTTGGTTCCTGAGCGTAGGTAGGAGCCCATTGGTTGCTGGTCACCTGGGCTCATGTTTCTAGAGGGAAGTATAAAAGGAAGGAGCCATCTTAGATCTAGGTTCAGTCTGTGAGGAGAAGTTGAGAGGAGAGCTGACAGGGAGCAGCAGCTCAGGCTGAGTGCTGCTCCAGAGGCAGGCCTAGAGAAGAGGCCGGAGCCTGAGAGGAGAAGGAGAAGTGGGCCTAGAGAAGAGGCCGAGGAAGGAGGAGAAGTGGGAACAGGAGGAGAAGGAACAGAGGGGCTCAGGAACAAGAAGGTGGAAGGGACCCTAAGAACCCACGAGAATACAGGGTGAAGGGTCAGGCAGATTAAGGGTACCGGATCCCAAGTTGGTGGAGGAGAAACAACCCTCAGCCAAAGACCGGAGGTCATGATCATTTATTGGTGCGACACCTCATTAAACCTGCTAGGAAGGCACCATAAAGGACAGAGGGGAACGGGGCCCACGTTTACCTGCGCAGGTCCGCGGCAGCTGGACAAAAGTGGGTCACTGGTGAGGCAGGCCAGAGAAAGGAAAGAAGGGGGTCCTGTGCCATATTCCTGAACCGCCTGGGAGTTGACCGAGCCCCACACCTGGTGGACGCAGCACGGCTCGGGCAGTCATTGCCAGCTGAAGTGACTTGGATATTAACCGTGAGTAAAGACCCTGGACTGCAGTACGTTGTCTGTGTGCTTTTTCGCTCCTCCGTCACTACCGGTACTGGGACTCTCACCACCATCACTCCCACCATCCACTACACTGCCCTGGGGCCGCACACCTCATAAGCCCCAGCGGTCTGCATGCAGCGGCGGTTCCTAATAACCGCAATCCACGGGTGGTGTAGTCGGACATTATCTAAAGTACAGTAGCAGACTACCATTGGTCTGACCACCCCGAGCCGCGGGAACGGGCCGCCACTACTACTCCCAGCGTCTCCCTATTGCCCGGTTCCGCGTGCCCCACGGCCCAGGGGGCGAGTCACATACGCATGTCATAAGGATGCTAGGCAAGAACAAAAATTGCACACTTGCATGACATACGGAGTGGCATATGCCGGACACTCTCCCAACTTTTCAGGATGAACATCGGAGCGATTCTTTTCATGCAGATGTGAGCCTAAGGAGAACTTTGATTGGAGGTTGAGCTGGGTTGAGCTAGCCCAGTGCCACTGCGTTCATAGTCCTTAGCGATGGGCTGGGTATCAGGGTGGCCGCAACAAATCACTCTTTCTTGGCCATGGCATTTAGATACAGAGGGGGGTGGTAACTGATTCTTTGGCCTCATTGAAAAATCCTAGTAACAACTCTACTTTTGGATACTTATATAGTCAAGCATGCGGGGTTCGGACATAGACCAAGAGCTTGGCAGACATATATCTGATGTGTATGATAAACTTTAGTTAAACGACATAACTAGTGTTGCGTAATGAACTATCCGTGATATTACTTTTTTATGAGTATTACACCCACAGATTGGTTGATGGCTTTACAGAACATAAATGACTATGGGATTGTCTAGTCCTTGTCTATGTCCTTATAATTAGAAGATAATTAATTTGTGTCTGAGATAAGTTAGTTCTTCATTAGATTTATTTCCACATTCTCCCTAATCTTTGCGATTCAGCGTTGCAATGACTTGAAGATGAGAAAGCATATCTTGAATGCCTGTCCTTGTAAGTGAAATGTAATATATAACTATGCGGACTGTCTGTGCTCATGGCTAAGGAATTAGACCTTCATAAGGCCTCCCAGAAGAACCTTCACTAGTCATCCTAATGGTAGAGATTAGTGGACTACGATAGGGGCATATGTAGTCTGTCAGGTATTTAAAAGATATGGACACCATCTGCAGAATGAGTTACCGGAGAATCCATCAGTGAGCTTGTTCTGATGGGAGAGTTTGTAACTCTTCTACCTGACTATTTCTAAGCTCCTCTCAGCTGACCACAAAGTTCAGTGCAACTCTGATGTGGTTTGAGGTCATATATCAGGACAGAAGAGCTCAGATAAAGACAGATAAAGGAGTTACTGGGACTAGGACACCCCTTGTAAGTAAAGTGCCAGAGAGAAACCGGACAGAAGCTCGGTCACAATTACCTCTCTGCTGCACTCTGACACACTCACACCCATCCAATTTCGGAGTAAAATTGCAGCATTCTGCGATTTTTTTTTCTCACGACGAATACAGCTGAGAAAAAATATGCAGGTCTGCACAGCCTCATTGAATAACATTGGTCCGAGTGCAATCCCTTTTTTTATCGGATTGCACTCATCCGAGTTATACACTCATGTGAGCGAGCCCTTAATGTCCTCAATGGATCCTTTGCGTAGGTGATGGGAACAGGAGCAGAGAGGCTCCACTGATTAATATAGGGTCGGCTGGGTTCTGATATGTGTCAGCTTTAATAATGTAGGAAAAGTGCTAAAAGGGACCCCTTTAGGCTATGGCTACATGGTGACGTGTTTCGTGACACTGAAAACGCAGCGACATATTGCAACATTGGATGTAATGATTTCCTATGGTGTCGATTTTATGACCTGCCACATATTGTGACTGCGACACAGAGTCGCCAATATTTCCAAATGTGTTGGATTTTCTTTCACTGGTCACAAGTCGCACATGACACACTTGCCAAGTGCTTCAGCACAAGTGCCACACTACATTCGACTAGCCCACAACTCATCTGGAACTTGGCTGATTTTATTTACAGAACAACCACAGCTCTAAAATAGTTGCGCAGATGGTTTTGTCGAGCGAGTTTTCAGAAAATTACTGTTGTGTGACATATGTCGCTGTGTAGTCCTAGCCTAAATCCTATTTGGGGTCGCCTTGCATCAGTTATGAAACGGATCCATTTGGACATTAACCCCCTTACGACCTTGGCTGTATAGGTACGTCCAAGGTCGTCTCCCTCCATTTAATGCGGCATTTAACTTGAGCACGCCGGAAGTGCGTCATAAGATAAAGGTTGGCATGACAGCCGGGGGTCTGTGGAAGACCCTGGTGCTTGTCATTGCAGATCTCCTCCCGTGACTGGCATTCACAGGAGATGATTATTTCAGCTACACATAGTAGGGCTGAAGCCCTGCTATGTGTAGCACAAGCGATTGTACGATCGCAGCTTCAAGTGTCCTAAGGGGACTATTGAAGCAAATAAAATGGAAAAAAACAAATGTTTTAAAAAATAAAAAAAATATAAAAAAAATATAAAAGTTCAAATCACCCTCCTTTTGCCCCATTCAAAGTAAAACAATAAAAAAGAATAAAAATACACATTTCAGAAGTTCAGAATCTCCCGATCTATCAAAATATAAAGTAAATTAATCCGATCGGTAAATGGCATAGTGAGAAAGTTTAAATGCCAGAATTACGTTTTTTTTTGGTCACCGCAACATTGCAATAAAATGCAGTAACAGTAATCAAAACATCACATCTACCTCACAATGGTGTCAATAAAAACATTAGCTCAGCACACAAAAAATAAGCCCTCACCCGGCCCAAGATCCCGAAAAATGGAAACGCTACGAGTGTCGGAATTTTTTTTTTACAAACCTTTGATTTTTTTTTCACCACTTAAATAAAAAAGAACCTATACATGTTTGGTATCTGCGAACTTGTAATCACCTGGGGAATTATAATAGCTGGTCTGTTATTGCACTTAGTGAACATGGTAAGAAAAGAACAATTGTGGAATTGCACTTTTTTTGCAATTTCATC
The DNA here is from genome assembly GCF_046119375.1 of Phyllobates terribilis. Taxonomy (NCBI): domain Eukaryota; kingdom Metazoa; phylum Chordata; class Amphibia; order Anura; family Dendrobatidae; genus Phyllobates; species Phyllobates terribilis. The sequence continues at coordinate 181,044,318 of NW_027362765.1, forward strand.
GCACTTGGAAATTTTTTCCTGTTTTCCAGTACATGATATGGTAAAATCAATGGTGTCGTTCAAAAGTATAACTCATCCCACTAAAAAATAGACTCTCACATAGCCATATTGATGGAAAAATAAAAAAGTTATGGCTCTGGGAAGAAGGGGAGCAAAAAACGAAAATTCAAAAACGGAAAATTTCAAGGTCGAGCAATGAGCCCAATGTAAGTCTATGGGAAACTCGAGCATTTTTTCAGGCAGTTCCCCCTGGTGGTCTGCAGAGGGCCTAAAAATTGCCCAAATCGATGGGAACAGTGCTCAATTGACATGGGGACAGCATGGGGAAGACCCCTGGAAGCATCTCTAACTCCCATGTCACTTCTGTCAACAACGTTGTGAGAGTATTACGCCACTTTTACGGACTCACAATAAAACATACAAAAACTAAACCAAAATGGATTTTCCTGGGAAATATGTTAAGGAACATCCTTTCCAGGGTAATGACTTGTATATAAAGCAAAATAAATAACCAAAAACAAAAATGCTCCTCCACAACTTAGCGATTTTGATGCGTTTTTTCACTTTTGCATTGCTTTCAACCGTGACAAATGCATTCACCAGGAAATGTCATTTTAACATTTTACAACCTTATCTGGCCATGTGGTGTGTGAGATATAATCAGACACATCGTGTTTCATTTATGAAGGAGGGACTCTGAAAGTCACAAATCCTATTTTTATAGGGCCATCAGGCGGCCTTTGCTATTCTTAAAAGGCCAGCAGTCGGCCCTCACTATTCTTAGAGAGCCATCAGCCGGCTATGTTTTATTGTTCCCATTACTAAAGAGTGAGTGGCAGGGCTGCCCAAAATTTGGACGCACCCCAATACCACTTTGAAAATGTTGATGCAGCCCAATACCCCTTTGAAGAGACTTAGAGGAGGGCCTCCTGAAAATAATGTTCCCATTATTAGGAAGTGGGTCTCCCATTGTGTTTGCCTATGCAGTAAATGCAAGGGTTGCCAAAATTTGGCGGCACTCCAATGCCCCTTGGAAGAGAAGTAGAGGAGGGCCTCCTGAAAAAAATGTTCCTTATTATTAGGAAGTGGGTCTCCCATTATGTTTGCCTATGCAGTGAATGCAAGGGCTGCCAAAAATTGGGAGGCACTCTAATGCCGCTTGGAAGAGATGTGGAGGAGTGCCTCATAAAAAAATGTTCCCATTAGAAAGGATCGGGCCTCCTATACTTGTAATGCCCATGCACTAAGTGTATGGGCTGACAAACATTTACCCCTGGGGGGTATACATGAACATACTGTATAAAAAAAAATTTTTACGGGCATCATAAACACCCTTTAAAAAAATGATGTTGGTGTTGCATCACGGACCACGTTCACCCTGTTGATATGGTGGTGGATGATGAGGATGAGGAGAAGGAGGAGGACAAGAGCAAATAGCCAAAATCAGGAAGCGTATATCCATGTGTGGGTGTGAGGAGGTGCATGGGAATACACTTCCCAAAAAAAGACACTGGATTTGAGTTTATGTTACGCTGCTATCATTCGGTAGTGTTGAGAAGTCTAGCCCAATCCAGCCCTTGTTCATTTTTATAAAAGAGTCAGCCTGTCAGCATTTTCAGTTGACAAGCGGATGCGCTTATCAGTTATAATTCCACCAGCGGCACTAAAAACCCGCTCTGATAAAACGCTGGCGGCAGGGCAGGCCAGGATCTCCAAGGTATAGAGAGCCAGTTCATTCCACGTATCCAGCTTGGATACCCAATAATTATAAGGCACAGAGGAATCACGGAGGACGTTGGCACGGTCGGCAAGGTACTCCCTCAGCATCTTCCCAAACTTTGCACTCCTTGTGAGAGTACCCCGATGGGAGGGGCTGAGAAAATTCTCCCAGAACTTTGACAGTGTTCCCCTGCCTCAGCTGGATTGAAGTTGTGTCTCTCTCACATGTACTCCTTGGTTGTCCAACGAACTGTGACCTCTGCCGCCAGCGTTTTCAGATGGGAATTTTTTTAATAGTTCCGCAACAAGGGCCTTCTGGTACTGCCCCATTTCTGTAGACCTGTCCGCCTTAGGAATAAGAGATATAAAGTTCTCCTTGTAGCGTGGGTCTAGAAGTGTCACCAACCAGTAATGACTGTCACACAAAATTTTGGGAACGCGAGGATCATGGGAAAGGCAGTGTAACAAACTCAGCCATGCGTGCCAGACTACTAACAGGCAAGACTTCCGTGTCCTCACCAAGAGGATGACTGACCATGCTCTCCTCCTCTCTGTCCTCTGGCCATCCATGCTGAACAAACGGTATGACAGCTGTTCAGGTAGTACCGTCTATAGCGCATGAAACTAGCTCCTGTTCTTCCTCCTCCTCCTCTTCTTCATTGTCACCCAATCCAAATTGGGATGAGATGAGGCTGGGCTGTGTGTAATCACCCTGTATGGTTCCTTGCTCCATCTCATCGTGCTCCGCCTGCAATGCATCCTCTTTGATTGTGAGCAGAGAGCATTTCAGAAGACAGAGAAGCGGGATGGTGACGCTAATTATGGCGTCATCGCCGCTCACCATCTTGGTGGAGTCCTCAAAGTTTTGGAGGATGGTACATATGTCTGACATCCATGTCCACTCCTGAGGTCTTATGTGTGGAGTCTGAACTGAATACCCACAGCCTTGTTGATGCTGGTACTCAACAACTGCCTTCTTCTGCTCACAAATCCTTCACAACATCTGCAGTGTAGAGTTCCAGCGCGTGGGGACATCACACACCAGTCTGTGAGCCGGAAGCTGCAAACGCTGCTGAAACACGGCAAGGGAAGGAAGGAAGCTGTAGCTGACTTTCTAAAATGGACACACAGGCGGCGTACTTTAACAAGCAGATCCGGCAGCTCTGGGTAGGATTTGAGAAACCTCTGAACCACGAGGTTAAGCACATGGGCCAGGCATGGTACGTGTGTGAGCTCGCCTCGCCTCAGAGCTGCCAGCAGGTTCCGGCCATTGTCACACACGACCATGCCTGGCTGTAGGTTCAGCGATGTGAGCCACAGATCTGCCTGCTCTTTCAGAGCTGTCCACAACTCTTCAGTATTGTGTGGTTTGTCACCTAAGCATATTAGCTTCAGCAAAGCCTGTTGCTGCTTGGCCGAGGCAGTGCTTCCAGCTTGTGACTGATGTGGTCATTTTGTAGATGGAGGCTGAAGAGGAAGAGGAGGATGAGGTGCAGTAGCTGTAGACCGTGGGGGCAACCCTGATTGACCTAGGGCACGCAATCCTTGGCGTCGGGAGGACGTGTTCCGTCCCAAGGTCCTACTGGGTCCCGGCTTCCACTATGTTAACCCAGTGTGTGGTTAGGTGGACTTTCCCGGTAACTGCGCCATTGAGGGCACGGCTAATGTTTTGGGACACGTGCTTGTGTAATGCGGGACGGCACATTGGGAGAAATAGCAGCGGCTGAGGACCGAGTACCGAGGGACGGCCGCCGCCATCAGGTTGCTTAATGCTTCCGTCTCCACGAGCCTAAAAGGCAACATTTCGAGCGCAAGAAGTCATGAAATGTGAGAATTTAATAGTGTGGCCGGTGGGGCGTTGGCTGCGTATTTGCACTTGCATTCCAAGGACTGCGGTATGGACAACTGAACGCTGCGCTGGGACAAGGACATGGACGTGCTTCCTGATGTTGCTACTTGAAAGTGTGCAATGACAGGTGCAGGGAAGGAGGCATCTTCGCATGCACCATGGACAGGGGATTGGCATGCATGCACAACAGCAGAAGAAGCAATGGTGCCACCCGCAGATCCTGTTCCTGGACCCTGGGATTCGGCCCACAAAGTCGGGTGCTTTGCTGCCATGTGCCTGATCATTCTAGTCGTGGTCAGGCTGCTAGTTTTTGCCACCCCTGCTGATGCTGGCCTGGCAGGTGGTGCAAATGGCCTTTTTGGGGTTATTGGAAGAGTGTTTAAAAACCAACCAGACTCGGGAAGACGTAACAGTTGTACTGGCAACTTCCTTCATGTTGGTGTTACGGGAAACAGTTGCCTGCCTCGTGTCTGCGGCCACCACACTGCTTCTTCCTGCCTGTTGGGGTGCTCTGCCTCCTTCCCGCTGTGTGCTCCTGTCCTTGCTCTGCATGTCCTCCTGCAAGGTTGGGTCAGTTACTATATCATCCACCACCTCGTCTTCCACTTCCGCACCCTGGTCCTCCTCCTGACTTTCTGGCAATTGTGTCTCATCATCGTCCACCTCTTGTGACACTTTCCCACAGTCTCCTTCGTGTGACTGTGGCTGCTCAAATATTTGGGCATCGCTACATGCGATCTCCTCTTGCCCGGCTTCAAGTGGACCGGGCGAGAGGCCCAAATCTATAAATGGAAAAGTGGACAGCTCTTCAGAGTGTCCAAGTGTGGGATCATTTGTCTCCAGGCACTCGGCATAATGGGAGGAAGGAGGATCAGGGTGAGGAATATGCGGTCCAGACTCACGACTACTGAGACTTGACCGTGTGGAAGACAGGGTGGTGGTGGTGGTGGCTAAGTGACTGGAAGCATTATCTGCTATCCAACCAAGAACCTTTTGACACTGTTCTGGGTTCAATAGTGGTGTGCTGCGGTCCCCTAGCAATTGGGACAGGACGGTCGGGCAAGAAGATGTGGGTGTTTGTTGTGGCACAATTTCAGCTTGCCCACGGCCTTGGCCTCGGCATGCACCATCACGTCCAGTTCCCTGTCCCTTGCCACGTGCCTTGCCCATTTTAAATGGAGGACAATATCTTCCACGCTCGCTACAAATGGCTGAATTTGGAGCGAAGTTATATGTAATCCGTGTGATGGAGAAACCACAGTTTTAAATACCTGGCCTGTAGGTAACTATTTTGAACAGCAAACTGGTGTCAAAAACTTCGCTGACGCACTGAAAAAAAATTTGAATGGAGGCCAAAAATGGCAGTATTTTCAGCGCAATTATATGTGATCCCTGTGACGGACAAACCACAGTTTTAAATAGCTGGATTTTAGCGCTGTAATATGGAAAGGACCTGGCCGTATTCTGCAGTGCCAACAAGCAAATGGCGCAGAAAAACGGTGTTCTCTGGATTGCGTTTTAAGCAAATAATGAGGATTAAGATCCCCAAAAAATTATTCCTGGCCCTTGAAAAGAGGGCCTTTGTCTAGAAATATCTAACAGCAGCAGAAGGCAGAACTGGAATGGAACCTCTTGTGCTATATGAGCTGCAGTCTGCTATATATACTGCCTGCCTGATATCTCTGCAGATGGATTAGTCCTCAGAAGGACGGTTTGTTGAGATGGATATGTGTAATGTACTTGTTTTCTCCCTACACTACCTAATACATAACCAAATCTCTCCCTAGCTCAGCAGCACCTCTCCCTACACTGAATGATTCCGGGGTAGACTGTGACGAGCATAGCGGCGCCAGGTCTGATATAGATCTGATGACGCTGTGCGGCCAGTCAATCACTGTAATGCCACAACCACCATGGCTGCGGCATTATAATGAGTGGCAGGCAATCCCTGCATGTTGATTGGCGCCAAACATGCAGGGAGGGGACCCGAGCATCCACCTGAGTATCCCGCAAGTACTCGGCGAGCTCCAAGCATCTCGAGTACTGAGATGCTCGGGTGTGTACCAAGTACTTGCGAGTATGCTCGCTCATCACTAGTAACAGATAAACGTTATATCTGAGTGCAAATAAGAACATAGGCTAATTAACTGCCCCATCAGAACAAGCTCACTGATGAATTCTTTGATAACTCTTTCTGCAGCCAAAAATAGACAGTGTAACAAACAGACAGCATTTTTAATTAAACCCAATTTCAACAAATGATTTTAGCCCAAAATGCATGTTTTTAAGTAAAAAAAATGCCCCCAAAGGTGTCCATATCCTTTATACAGACTGTAGCACCCAGGCTTCATTGCTTTAGTATCTCAGTAGTTGGGTGTGACGTTCCATGCACATTTACTGCCCGTCTCCTGCAAAGTCCTAGTCTCTTATAGAAAAAAGTGCCCATCATCGCTGCTACCAAGACATCATGGCAAATTGGCTATTAACGCCATGGACTACAAATAAAGGCATTTGTTCTATGCCCCATGTAAGTGACCTTGGTCTATTTAAATGGTATAACACATACGTTGCAACACTTCATTAGAAGCTCCTTTCTGACCTCTTTTGTAGGGTTATTTTATATTGTGGCAGTTGTGTGCCCATACATATATATTCACCCTCTACTCAGGTATGCCTGGCAGGACGCCTGTGTGGTCCCATTCACTTACCTAAAATAAATAACATTTCCACAGCAATGTCACTGACAATGGTGCTCCGAGCTGCAGACACACTGTCATCGTGGCCTGTGAAGCAGACATTGTAAGGGACGGTGACAGCCACGTAAAAGGTGGCTAAAAGGATAAGCCAGTCCCAGAGGGCTTTGAAGATGCTGTAATGAAGAAGGATGAAGCGAGGCTTCTGGACAGATGCTACTTTGTATTCGGGGAGGGAAGGCTTGTTATCTAAGAAGTTCTGGGAACAGAAGAAAGAGAGAGAGTAACTGAATAGGTAAAAATCAGGTTACAACAGCTGTCAGATAATTATGGGTGTCAATATGGAAGTCATCTTAGTTCATTATGAAATCAGTCTATGAAAACATTTATGAGTGCAAGTCATAGGAGATTTACACGAACCGACCGGCGGCGCTCTACTGTACTAATCAACCTAGTTGTTTGCTGATCGGTGGCCGTTTAAAAGCCTTAACAACGTTCACTGAATGATGTAATACACTCTTCAACATTGCAACTGCAACACCAAGAAGTAAAAGTCGTAGAATTATGGAAATCACAGGATGAATAGTTATGTTAATAATATACAAATAATGAAAAAATTCAAACCAAATTTTCAAAACATCTTGATTTATTCAATATCAAATATGAGTGCCACTTGTACAAACACACACACACGCCTTGGTTGCTATCAATGAGGTTATTGTTAGATGTCTGAGGAATGTTCTGCGATGCTAAATGCACTTGGGCAAGCAAATCATCAAGATCCACTGCTGGCAGTTCCCTGTGTAATTGCTGACCAATGCTAATGACGTCCCAGATGTTCTCGATGGGAGACAAGCCTGGAGACCCCACAGGTCATGATAGTATGTTTAGATCACACAGAGGGCTCACGGTAGCAAAAGCAACATGCGGTCTGGCGTTGTCATGTTGTAAAACTTTGGAGAAATGGCCGTATCACTGGTTCCATGACCAAATTAATATAACGGTGAGCTGTTAGTGTACCTGGAATGAAGACTAGAGCAGTCCAGCTACCTACATTATGCCACCCTATAATCCGAGAGTTAGACCAAAGTGACTTTCCCTCATCAATGCATCTTTATAAGTAAGTGGATTTCTGCAGTTGGCCTTCATTCTCAATACTGATTAAATCAAGACGTTTTGAAAATGTTTTTACCATTTTTTCATCATTTCCATATCATGAACATGTCTGTCCATCCTGTGATTTCCATAATTCCACAACTTTTTTTCTTGGTGAACTGTAAATCATTCAATGCTCATAGGCTGCCATTTTTCTAATTTTCTTGACAGCACAAGTTTTGTTTATATGGGGCAATGTGCTGCCGAGAACGATGATCTTTTGTGCAGCTCAAAAGATCATTCTACCCAACGAACGAGTGTTTTGCTAGTTCATGGGTGATTGGTGGCCTGTTTAGACTGCACGATTATCGTGAAATGAGCATTCCTAGGAGGACTTATTCACGTTGATCTTGGAATATAAATTCACCCATGGATTTACAAAAGATTTGTTCCTGGGATCAAGAAAATCTAGTGGAGTTCCATCACACAGGGCTAAGGTGACTTGTACACAAGAACATAGCTCCCATAGAAGTGTTTGGGGCTATGAAGGTTTTCCCTACTAGAATCATTGCTACAGAAGCTCCATATGGTGGCACAAAAAGTGTAGGTAGGGCTCCATTAGCTCTTGTTTATTCTCCATGCACTCAGTTCTGCAAAGGGTAAAAAGCCTTTAAAATAATAAAACCTAATATGTTTTTTCTAGAACTGATTATTATTCATAAAGTTTGATCTAACACCGATCAGATCCAATTACTGGTGCCAAATTTAAGTTAAACGGCTGGGCTGAAGGTTAAAGTCATTTTCCTCCTAAATTCCTATTTAGTGCCATAATTTAAACTATTTTATAGTATACTTACATTAAAATTCCCTATTCTTCCCTAACTACGCTATCTAACTGCTTTTTTTTTACAATTTCCTTTTTGATGATGCTTTGTTTGAGAATCCCAATGCATGCTGGGATACTCAACAAAGTGTCATCAGGGGGCAGAGGCTGCATTCACTGCAGAGCTCTTGCCCCCTCCCTGAAATTAAGTGTCATCAGTGATGCGCGCTGTGCACTGTGTGATGTGCACAATGACAGCGCACTCTCTTGACGGCTCAGATCAGCAGCAACCAGCTGGCAGCAGAGTGTGTTGTCAGAATACTCTCAGCCTGCAAAGAACAATGGCATCACTTGCGGGGGCGGTGGTGGCCTCTTCACACTGAGCATTTTGACACCGTTCTCTGTTGGAGACTCATAACTGCTAATCTGAGCCAGCTACAGAGAGCGCACAGTCATTGTGCACATCGCACAGTGCACAGCAGCAGGGACTAGACTAGTCCCTGTAATGAGCGTCACTGATGACGCTTCATTTCAGGGAGGGGGCAGGGGCTGTGGCATTGACCGCAGCCTCTGCTCCTTGATGATTCTTCGTTTAAGTATCCTCGCATGTGACGCACCCCTGGGCCTGTGTCGCGCAGCGTTGCGCACGCGGGAGCTTACCCGGAGCCGGATCTGTTGAGGGTTGTAGTCTCGTGGCGGTGACCCGGTCCGTGCCCAGGGAGTCAGACTAAGTGGCGCTGTATTAGTGGTAGATGTTGTACGACTACGCCACCCGTTGAATGCAGCGAAGGAGCTGCCGCTGCAGGGCAGACCGCTGAGGCCGGTGGTAGGATTGTGCAGCGTGATAGTATCACCCCCAACGGGAGGGGTATGGCCTCAGGGCAGCCGACGTGGATGATGGGGGTAGCAGGAACCACTCGGAGACGGTACGGTGTAGTTCAGGGTCTTTACTGGTGACAAAGATAGACCCTCCCGGAGTACTGGCTAGCGATTGGGGCCTGGTCAGTCCTTGAGCAGATGGGATCTCCCCTAGCCAGGCGGAGTTGTAGGCCTCCCAAACTAACTGTACTCTTCTGGCTACCTTGCTAGAGGCGGGTATAAGTAGCCCACGTTCCTGAGTGTACCGTGTGGTGCTCACCCGTATGGCCGGTGACTCGGGGCCTTCTAGTAGCTTCCGCTCCACGACGGCGGTGCTGGTCCCACGCGTGCAACCGTGCCTTCGGGTTTCTTGGCCAGAGGACCTGAAATCCCCTGCCGGTCGGTTTCTGCTGCTGGATAGGAGTTAGTCCCCACAGCCTCGGACTCCGGGTCTGGTGATAGTTTCTCAGTCAGGGCGAGCTCTGCAGCTGCCAGCCCCTGACTCTTTGTAGTACTGCTCCCACAGAGCTCCTGTTGTTTCTTCCTATGCTGCTTCTCTTCTCTGTCTCTACTTCTTCTCTACTCACTAACCCTGCCTCAGCCCTAGGTTTATATAGGGGAAGTTCTTCCCCTCCCAGGACTGGGCAGGAGGTGTGGCATGCACAGGATCCCTGACCAAGAGACCTCCCACCTGCTCTCAGACATAACATTGCCGTTACTGTGGAAACCAGACCCCTGGGGTGCCACATTCCCCCCTAGTGAAATTTAGTACTCCGGGACTAAACATATTTTTAGAAAAACATAACAAGGTATAAACAATAATAATACAATAAGAAAAACACATAAAGATGGTTACGGCGTGTCCGCAACCGGGTGCAGTCTTTGAAGAAAAGCAAGGTGTCCATTTCACCAAAACAGGGAGACGTAACCAGGTAGGGGTCTGTCCTGCCCCGAGTCCTTAACAGTCTTTAGTCCATTCCTAGGTTACGCTCCAACTATGTACAAGGATTCCCGGTAAATCCACCAAGGACTCCTATAAATAACTAGAAACACATAATTATACACAAGCAACAAGAAAAACAGGTAACCACAAATAAAACAATTTATACACTTCAAATCCTCCAACGTGCGGGTAACTGGCCTCTAGTGGCCCTAGTGGACCTACGGAGCTGACTGTCTAGCCCTGAACTACAGGGTGTAGGAGCTGTCAAGGGTAAACTGGGCAGCTGTCTACCGGCTCTTTGGCTCACTAGGGGTACGGCAGGCTCACTATAAGCAGAGGGTTGATCCTCCTGTTCTGCTTGTGTGGAGTCTTCTGCCTCCTGGACCGGCTGCTCTTCCAGCTCTACCTGTTGCTCCGTAGGCACTTGGGATGCTGGTTGGAGGAACGTGAGGACGGGTACCACAACTGCACCATTGACTTGAGTCCAGGACCGAGGGAAGTCTCCGAGCACAGTACTAACCATATCCTCCCTTTCCTCTACGGGTCGATGGTCTTCTTGTTCCTCTTCAGAGTTCCGTAGCTGTTCAGGACACTTCTTCAGGTGATCCCGGGATACAATGGCTATGGTCTCCCCTCCGTCTTTACTGATGGTACAGACTTTCGGGTTCTCGTGGCTTGAGGGCAGTACGGTGTACGGGTCCTTTTCCTCTTCAAGACCTGCTCTCCGGGTACCAGGGGAACAGCGGGAGCATACTGGTTGTAAGTTTTCTCTTGTCTTTCCCTAGCCTGACAGAGACTTCGCTCCACGCTCTCCTGTACTTTCCGGTACTGCTGCTGCCTCTCTGTGTCCCAGTCTGCTTCTGGTGAAGTGTCCTCGGGTGTCAGGACTCCCATTTCCAGGTCAACAGGTAACTTACCAGGTCTCGCCCTCATTAGGTAAGCCGGGGTACAGTTGGTGGAACCTACCGGGATGTGGTTGTATAGGTCCACCAGATCGGGCAGCTTCTCAGGCCACAGACTGCGTTCTTCCAGGGGCAACGTTTTCAGGAGATCCATTACCACCTGGTTCATTTTCTCACAAAGTCCATTAGTTTGCGGATGATAGGGTGTCGTCCTTATCTTCCGGCAGCCATACAGATTGCAGAATTCCTGGAAGACCTCCGCTTCAAAGGCAGGTCCCTGGTCCGTCAGCACTTGGTCCGGGTACACGTGTGGACGGCAGAAGTGCTGCTGGAAGGCTCTAGCTGCTGTTTGAGCCGTTAAGTCCTTAACGGGGACGACAACCAAGAACCGGGAGTAATGATCCACAATGGTTAACGCGTAGACGTAGCCACTTCTGCGTGGGGTCAGTTTTACATGATCCAAGGCTACCAGTTCCAACGGCTGCCGGGTGACGATGGACTGCAGGGGAGTCTTCTGGCTGGCACGGTCCTTCCTTCTTAGGTTGCACGGGCCACAGTCTCTGCACCACCTCTCGATGGTTCCCCTCATGCCTACCCAGTGGAACCGCCCACGCAGCAGGAACTCCAGCTTCTTCCATCCGAAGTGTCCAGCCCAGTCGTGGTATGCCTCCATCACCATGGCTGCGTCTCTCCGTGGCACCACTACTTGCCAGATTAGTTCATGCGTCCGGGAGTTAACCATTCTGCGGCACAACTTCCCCTTGTAAAGGAACAGTCGACTCTTCTCAGCCCACAGTTGCTTGGCTTCCTCCGGAGCGTCTGGGTCAAGGCGAGCCTCTGGCCGAGTCAGCATCTCCTTTACCAGCCGGACGGCAGGGTCACTGTCTTGCGTTTCCTCCCAGTTGTAGTGAGGCAAGGGGTTAAACGTAGCGGCTTGCTTACTCCTTACCCGATGGGAATACTGGATAGTCCCATGACGGTGGAACGCGGGGAGTTCAACTTCTTCCAGTCCCTCTGGATCTTCTCCTACGTCCGGTAGGTTTGGCATCCTGGACAGGGCGTCCGCGTTGGTATTGGAGCGTCCTGCCCGGTATTTGATTGTGAACTCGTAGTTGGACAGACGGGCCATCCATCTCTGCTCTAGGGCACCGAGTCTTGCCGTGTCCAGGTGTGTCAACGGGTTGTTATCCGTGTACACGGTGAACCGGGAAGAAGCAAGGTAGTGCTTAAAGCGTTCGGTGACTGCCCACACCACTGCCAGGAACTCTAGCTTAAATGAGCTGTAATTCTCAGGGTTTCTTTCGGTGGGTCGCAGTTTTCGGCTAGCGTAAGCGATTACTCGTTCTTTCCCCTGCTGGACCTGGGACAGTACGGCTCCTAGCCCGATGTTACTTGCGTCGGTGTAGAGGATAAAGGGCTGGCTGTAATCAGGGTACGCCAGGATTTCATCCCCCGTGAGGGCCATCTTCAGCTGGCGGAAGGACTCTTCTTCTAACTTCTCCCATTTGAAGGGCGGCTTCTGGTTCTTGGCCTTCCGGGACTGGCCTATCAGGAGGTCCTGCATAGGAGCTGCCTTTTTGGTGAAACCGGGGATGAATCTGCGGTAATAGCCTACCAACCCGAGGAACTGCCGCACTTCCTTTACACTGGAGGGACTTGGCCATTCCTTAATTGCGGTGATCTTCTCAGGGTCGGGAGCCACTCCGTCAGCGCTCACCACGTGTCCCAGGTACTGCACCTTTGGTTTCAAGAGGTGACACTTGGAGGGTTTTACCTTTAAGCCGTAGCTTGCCAGAGCTTCGAACACTTCCGCCAGGTGTTTCAGGTGGTCCTCATAAGTCTTGGAATATACGATGACATCGTCCAGGTACAACAGGACCGTCTCGAAGTTTCTGTGGCCCAGACAGCACTCCATTAATCGTTGGAAGGTTCCCGGTGCGTTGCAGAGTCCGAACGGCATACAGGTAAACTCGCTAAGTCCCATCGGGGTGGTGAATGCGGTCTTCTCCCGGTCCGCCTCTGCTACAGAAACCTGCCAGTACCCGCTAGTGAGATCCAAGGTAGAGAAGAAGTTAGCAGATCTTAAAGCAGCCAAAGACTCCTCTATCCTTGGTAAGGGGTACGCATCCTTGTGTGTGATACGGTTAATTTTCCGGTAATCTACACACATCCTCATGGTGTTGTCTTTCTTTTTGACTAAGACTAGTGGAGCTGCCCAGGGGCTACAGCTATCCCTGATCACCCCAGCCTCCTTCATGTCCCTAAGCATCCCCTTGGCGTGTTGGTAGTGTGCAGGGGGTACGGGTCGATACCTCTCTTTTATGGGAAGATGGTCTCCCGTGGGGATGTGGTGTTCCACCCCTTTGACTCGCCCGAAGTCTAACGGGTGTTTACTAAACACTCTCTCGTACTCTTGAACCACCCGATAGACTCCCTGTTTCTGGTGTGAGGGAGTGGAGTCAGTACCCAAATGTAGTTGCTGACACCAGTCCTCCATTGTTTCCTTAGAGCCGTTACCTTCCTCCGGGGAAGATGGAGGCAAGGGTTCTACGGACTGTATGGAATTTTGATTGATGGTATACAATTTGGCTAGCGTGGCATACCGGGGCAGGTACACTTCCCTCTTCCCGATATTTATTATGCGAACGGGCACCCTCCCATGGCGTACATTGACCACCCCCCGTGCTGTCAAAATGGTGGGCCTACTGTCTGAGTAAACTGGTTCTACCATTGCCTGGTAATCTCTACCTCTCAGACCAATAGCTGCCCGACACCAAATCATCATTTCACTTTTTGGGGGCATGGCAATAGGGAAAGGGTCACACATTCTTACGCTACCAATCTCACCACCGGAGAGTTCTATCTGTTGCCGTCGCATCAGTGCCCGGATTTCTTTCTGGAGCACTCGCTGCTGGCCGGAGCTGGCGTTCTTGGCAACCTGTTGTAAAAGGAAAATCACCTCTGCAAGACAATTTTCAATTACATTAGTTCCTAGAGTTATCTTTGGGTGACTCTCGTGTTTGTCAATGTCTACAATGATCAGTCCCTGTGCTGCCAGTTCGACTCTACCGATTTTAATGGTCACCTCTTTAAATCCAATCTGTGGCACGGGCTGACCATTGCTGGCGATGATACTCAAGTCGTCGTCAGGGTAGCGGGTGATATCCGAGTCATTCCAGTACTGCTTGAAGAGCACGTACGGGATAGTGGTGACCTGTGACCCGGTGTCCAATAGGGCACTCATAGGGATGCCATCCAGTACCACAGGCAAGACTGGACGTCCTCCCACATATCTGTCGCGCCAGTTCGATGGGCCTGATTATCTTTTTCCTGGGGGTTGGCCCTCTACCCCAGGTTGTGCCAGTTTAAAGGACAGTACCTTGCCATATGTCCGGGTTGATTGCAGCGGCGGCAGATGGGTCGTCAGTCCTCGTTGTATCGGTCGCTGGGTCTTCCTCTGGCCGGTGGGGTCCTCCTTGGTCGACGCCACGGGATGTCCTCCGGTCCGGATGCCAGCTGGATCTTCCCTGGAGTGGAAACCTGTAAAGACTGCACAGTTCGGGTTAGCGCAGCAACGCTTTTAGCTAGCTCTTGGACCTGATGGTGCAGGTCTGGAGCCGGGTCATTGTTCAAAGCCTGCGCATCAGCTCCCACAGGCCCTGCCGACAAGGGCGCCGCCTCCTGGTGGTAAGTGGTAGTGGGGCGTCTGTGGGTCACAACGCCACCTGGTGCTGGTTCTCGGAGCACCCGGATGGCTCTGTCCTTGAACTGTGCAAATCCCAGATGAGGGTCCTGTAAGGCCATTGCCCGCAACTGGGTTCGGTGGGCATTGCAATATAAACCCTCTATAAATTGTTCAGTCAACAGCCTGTCCTCGTCTCCCACGCCGTCAGGGTCGGTCTGCTTAATGGCTCTCAGGGCCTCTTGTAGGTTCAGGGCATAGTCCTTTATACTCTCATGTGCCCGCTGTTTGCACCCGTAGAATCTAAGCTTGATCTCGGCTGAGGTGCGGGTATCAAAGGTGTCCCTCAGCCGGGTTAGTATCTCTGCGACAGTCCTCCTCCCAGGTGGCCAGGACTTTACCTCCCTTTGGGCTGCCCCGGTTAATTGGGCCACCAGGATGCTCACTTTTTGCTCCTCTGTGAGGGGATACACCTGGAAGAGGCTATCCAACTTTTCTCTAAAGTCATGCAGGGTATGTGACTCCCCTGAGTACTGGGGTAGCCAGGCTGCCCCCGGGATATAGGGCATGGTGAAAGGCATGACCGCAACGGCGGTGGCGCTGGCGGGGGTTGAAGCGGTGAAGCTCTCCTCCGTATCCGACATCCTTCTCCCCCCTAGTGGACCGTGGCCTACCTTGCGATGATCCTCTTCCGTAGGCCGCGGCTCCGCAGTGGATCGTCAGGGTTGAGGACCTTCCGTCGCGCTCCTGTGACGTCAGCGTCTGCTGGGCTCCTTCCAGGACCTTACGCGACGTCTGGACGTGAGGCGGGGCTTCAGTTCTCGCGCGCTTTTGGAGTCCACGCCCCTCTTCTTCCCGCGCGGCGTCTTCAAGATGGCGTCCAACGGCGGGAAAACTCCACGGAAGGCGGGAAGAAGGCTGAAAATGGCGCCGGATGGCGGGAATCTTCACCGATGGCGGGAAGAAGGCTGAAGATGGCGCCGGATGGCGGGAATCTTCACCACTGGTAAGTTTGAACAGTCTTTTTCAGGCACGCAGTACCCGGTGGTTGCGGGCACGAAATCCTGCCGACTACGCCAAAAGTTGACGCACCCCTGGGCCTGTGTCACGCAGCGTTGCGCACGCGGGAGCTTACCCGGAGCCGGATCTGTTGAGGGTTGTAGTCTCGTGGCGGTGACCCGGTCCGTGCCCAGGGAGTCAGACTAAGTGGCGCTGTATTAGTGGTAGATGTTGTACGACTACGCCACCCGTTGAATGCAGCGAAGGAGCTGCCGCTGCAGGGCAGACCGCTGAGGCCGGTGGTAGGATTGTGCAGCGTGATAGTATCACCCCCAACGGGAGGGGTATGGCCTCAGGGCAGCCGACGTGGATGATGGGGGTAGCAGGAACCACTCGGAGACGGTACGGTGTAGTTCAGGGTCTTTACTGGTGACAAAGATAGACCCTCCCGGAGTACTGGCTAGCGATTGGGGCCTGGTCAGTCCTTGAGCAGATGGGATCTCCCCTAGCCAGGCGGAGTTGTAGGCCTCCCAAACTAACTGTACTCTTCTGGCTACCTTGCTAGAGGCGGGTATAAGTAGCCCACGTTCCTGAGTGTACCGTGTGGTGCTCACCCGTATGGCCGGTGACTCGGGGCCTTCTAGTAGCTTCCGCTCCACGACGGCGGTGCTGGTCCCACGCGTGCAACCGTGCCTTCGGGTTTCTTGGCCAGAGGACCTGAAATCCCCTGCCGGTCGGTTTCTGCTGCTGGATAGGAGTTAGTCCCCACAGCCTCGGACTCCGGGTCCGGTGATAGCTTCTCAGTCAGGGCGAGCTCTGCAGCTGCCAGCCCCTGACTCTTTGTAGTACTGCTCCCACAGAGCTCCTGTTGTTTCTTCCTATGCTGCTTCTCTTCTCTGTCTCTACTTCTTCTCTACTCACTAACCCTGCCTCAGCCCTAGGTTTATATAGGGGAAGTTCTTCCCCTCCCAGGACTGGGCAGGAGGTGTGGCATGCACAGGATCCCTGACCAAGAGACCTCCCACCTGCTCTCAGACATAACATTGCCGTTACTGTGGAAACCAGACCCCTGGGGTGCCACACATGCACTGGGATTCTCAAACGAAGCGTCATCTAAAAGGAAGTGGAAAAAAATAAAAGAAGCTAGTGTAGTTAGGGAAGGATAGGGAATTTTTAATGCAAGTATATTAGAAAATAGTTTTGATTATGGCACTAAATAGATGGGGATTTAGGATGAAAATGACTTTGGCCATTGGAACACCCATTAACCTATTTACAACCTTGTCAGTAATAGTACGCAGCTGCGCTCTGGGCCTATTGGGCCAGCTACGTACTATTACGCATGATATGATCGTGCTCGCAAATAAATGGTGCGGGGCGATCACCACCGGGTGTCAGCTGATTGTCACAGCTGACACCCGGTGCTATGTGCCAGGAGCGGTCCTGCACCACTGCTGGCACATTAACCCTCGCAATGCTGCAATCGAAGTCGATCGCAGCATTGCGGGGGCAAGGGGAGGCAAGCACCAATACTTACCTCCTCTCCGGCGTCCCGCGGTGTCTAAGGCGGCTCCCGGATGTTGTCATGGTGACTCGATGTCGTCATGACAACATCCGGGTCACCAGACAGCAGGAAGTTACTTTGGTCATGCGCAATGCATGACCAAAGTAACTTCTTCCTGTGCAGCGCTGACAGGCTGCATAGCATGGGGAGCTGCTGCTCTCTATGCTATACAGCCGATCAAGCTGCAAAAAGTGAAAGTCCCATAGTGGGACAAAGTGTAAAAGTAAAAAAAGTGCCAGTAAGTGAAAAGAAAAATAAAAAAAAATAGTAAAAAATATTTATAAAAAAAATGAAAAAAATAATCCCAAAAAAATAAAAATATATTGTACCTATAATATTTATTTATTATGAAAAAAAAAATAAACCAATAAAAGTACACATATTTGGTACCGCCGCGCCCGGAACGACCTGACCTATAAAACTGTCCCACTAGGTAACCCCTTTAGTGAACACGGTAAAAAAAAAACAAAAAAAAAAAACAAAGCAAAAATCTATGCTTTTATCATCATACCGCTAAACAAAAAAAGGAATAAAACGCGATAAAAAAGACGAATGCAAATAAAAATTGTACCGCTGAAAACATCATCTTATCCCGCAAAAAACAAGCTGCCTTACAGCTTCATCAGCCAAAAAATAAAAAAGTTATAGCTCTCAGAATAAAGTGATACAAAAAAAATATTTTTTCTATAAAATAGTTTTTATTGTGTAAAAGCGCCAAAACGATATAAATGTGGTACCGCTGTGAACATACTGACCCGAAGGATAAAGCTGCCTTATCAATTTTACCACATGCGAATCAGCATAAAAAGACAACAAAAAAAAATTCCGGAATTGTTGGTTTTTGTTCATTCTGCCTCCCAAAAATAGAATAGAAAGCGATCAAAAAATGTCATGTGGCCGAAAATGGTACCCATAAAAACATTAACTTGACCCGCAAAAAACAAGCCATCACATGACTCTGTCGGCCGAAATATGGAAAAATTATAGCTCTCAAAATATGGCGATGCAAAAACTAGTCTTTGCAAAAAAGAGTGTCTTTTTGTGTGTGACAGCTGTCAATCATAAAAAAAAGATATGAATCTAGTATCACTGTAATTGCACCGACCCGAAGAATAAAGTCATCTAATCACTTATACCGCACGAGGAACGGCGTAAAAAATAAACTCTAGGGTTAGGGTTGTGCTAGGGTTAGGGTTAAGGTTGGGCTAGGGTTAGGGTTGTGCTAGGGTTAGGGTAGTGCTAGGGTTAGGGGTAGGGTTGTGCTAGGGTTAGGGTTGGACTAGGGTTGGGCTAGGCTTGGGCTAGGGTTAGGGTTGGGTTAGGGTTAAGCTTGGGCTAGGGTTAGGCTTGGGCTAGGGTTGGGTTAGGGCTAGAGTTTGGTTAGGGCTATTGTTGGGCCATGGTTAGGGTTGGGGTTGGGCTAGGGTGGGGATTGTGCTAGGGTTGGGGTTGTATTGGGGTTAGGGTTGTGTTGGGTTTGGGATTTTTACAAAAGTAAAGAAAAAAAATTATGACAATATGGAGAATAGTGTTGTGCACAAGTGCTCGCTATTTGAGTTTGCATCGGGTGCTGACCGAGTATCGTGGGTGCTCGAGTCTCCGCCCCATTTGTTTTGCAGCTGTTATAAAGCCAAAAAAAACTTGCAGGGATTGCCTGCAATGCACAAGTAATCCCCGCATGTTTTTTTTTTTTTGCTGTCTAATAGCCGTGAAACATGCGGGCGGAGACTCGAGCATAATAATAATAATAATCTTTATATAGTGCTAACATATTCCGCAGCGCTTTACATTATTGTCACTGTCCCCATTGGGGCTCACAATCTAGATTCCCTATCAGTATGTCTTTTGAGTGTGGGAGGAAACCGGAGAGCCCAGAGGAAACCCACGCAAACACGGGGAGAACATACAAACTCTTTGCAGATGTTGTTCTTGGTGGGATTTGAACCCAGGACCCCAGCACTGCAAGGCTGCAGTGCTAACCACAGCGCCACCGTGCATGTCCCATGAGCATCCGTGATACTTGGTGCATATCCGAGCACCCGATGCAAACTCAAGTAGTGAGCACTTGTGCTCAAGACTAATGACAACTTATTCAATATGATGACCTAATGTTATCAAATTCTGTGTCGTACCTCTGGGTTTAAAATGTTCACTATACCCCTTGATAAAATCCTTGAAGGGTCTAGTTTCCAAAATGGAGTCACTTTTGGGGGGTTTCCACTGTTTAGGCGCATCAGGGGCTCTCCATAAGCAACGTGGAGTCCGCTAATTATTCAAGCAAATTTTACATTCAAAAAGTCAAATGGCGCTCCTTCCATTCTGAACCCTGCCGTGTGCCAAAACAGTGGTTTTCTCCCGCATATGGGGTATTGGCTTACTCAGGAGAAATTGCACAACAAAAATGGTGCAATTTCTCCTGTTACCCTTATGAAAATGCAAAATTGGAGGCGGAAAAACATTTTTTGTTGGAAAAATGTGAAAATTGTATTTTTACGGCTCAATGTTCTAAACTTCTGCGAAGCACCTGGGGGTTCAAGGTGCTCACCACACATATAGATAAGTTCCCTGAGGGGTCTAGTTTCCAAAATGGTGTCACTTGTGGGGGGTTTCCACTATTTAGGCACATCAGGGGCTCTTCAAACGCAACATGGCGTCCGCTCTCAATTCCAGCCAATTTTGAATTCAAAAAGTCATACAGTGCTACTTCCTTTCTGAACCCTGCCGTGCACCCAAACTGTGTATGTTCCTCACATATGGGGTATCGGCGTACTCAGGAGAAATTACTCAAAAGTTTTTGGGGTCCATTTTCTCCTCTTACCTTTGTGAAAATAAAAAATTTGGGGCTAAAACATCATTTTTGTGGAAAAAGTTTGATTTTTTTATTTTCACGGCACCATTTTATAAACTTCTGTAAAGCACCTGGGGGTTCAGGGTGCTCACCACATATCTAGATAAGTTCCCTGAGGGGCTAGTTTCCAAAATGGTGTCACTTGTGGGGGGTTTCCACTGTTTAGGCACATCATGGGCTCCCCAAACGCAACATGGAGTCCGCTAATTATTTAAGCAAATTTTACATTCAAAAAGTCAAATGGCGCTCCTTCCTTTCCGAATTCTGCCGTGCGCCCAGAAAGTGGTTTTACCCCACATATGGAGTATCGGCGTGCTCAGGAGGAATTGCACAACAAATTTTGGGGTCCATTTTTTAATGATACAATAGCAAAAATAAAAAAATTGGGATCTAAACTAACATTTTTGTGAAAAAAAATAAATGTTAATTTTTTTCTTCCACATTCCAAAAATTCCTGTGAAGCACCTGAAGGGTTAATAAACTTCTTGAATGTGGTTTTGAGCACCTTGAGGGGTGCAGTTTTTAGAATGGTGTCACTTTTGGGTATTTTCTGTCATAAAGGCCCCTCAAAGTCACTTCAAATGTGATGTGGTCCCTAAAAAAATGGTTTTGCAAATATTGTTGTAAAAATGAGAAATCGCTGGTCAACTTTTAACCCTTATAGCTCCCTAACGGAAAAAAAATTTGGTTCCAAAATTGTGCTGATGTAAAGTAGACATGTGGGAAATGTTATTTATTAACTATTTTGTGTGACATATCTCTCTGATTTAAGGGCATGAATATTCAAAGTTTGAAAATTGCTAAATTCTCAAAATTTTCGCCAAATTTTTGTTTTTTTCACAAATAATCGCAAGTGATAGCGAATAAATTTTACCACTATCATGAAGTACAATATGTCACGAAAAAATAGTCTCAGAATCAGGGAGATCCATTGAAGTGTTCCAAAGTAATTACCTCATAAATTGACAGTGGTCAGAATTGTAAAAATTGGCCTGGTCATTAACGTGCAAACCACCTTGGGGGGTAAATGGGTTAAATTACATATATTATATCGTATTTACAGAGGTTTCACCCTGATATCATATGTGCTGCATAATAAAGCACATGGGTTTTGTAAGGAACTTGTCAGGAAAATTTTACAGGAGCTACTGATGTCCACAAGTTCCTACAAGAAGCTACAGCTGACACCACAAAGCATTGGCAACTGACGGAAGTGACATCGCTGCATTGTGCCACCTTCACCAACTCACTATATATGAAAATGACTAGGTTCCTAGTGGGATCAGGATTAGGTGAGTTTAAAGGGGTTGTCCAGTCCGAATCGATAAGTCTGCAGTCACTCTGTGGATTCGCCGGTTTCTGAGGCGGGACGATAGGATCTTATTGTTTTCTAGGGAGCTCAGTGGGGACATTATTACTTTTTATGGGGAATACAGGGAACATTATTACTGTTTAGAGGTCACACAATGAGCATTATAGCTGGGCGGGAGCACAAAGAGGGCACTTTTACCCTTTGGGGATCTGAGAAGATCACTATTACTGTGAGTGGCAATAGTATTTTCCAGCACTCTGAATGTGTAGCACTTCTTTTGGGGGGTGGGGGAGTAGGGGGTGATATAGTAATAATATTTTTTAATTTTTTTAAGTGTTTGGGTCACTGTGCCACACAAGAGATGCAGTGATGCCCCCCGCCCCCATCTGTTGTGTGGCACAGTGACTCAAACACATGTAAGAGAGTGGAAGAATGATCAGCATCCCATGAAGATCATATAATAGTTGCATTGTGTTATTTTGATGCATTTCTCAGTTGCAGCATTGATTCTAAGTGAATTGTAAAAAGCTAATGCTAGATGCAGGAGTTTTGGGTAAGAGAGGGATAGCAATTAGTGGGACGTTCAGGGAAGGGGCTTCAGCAATATAAGTTGCTGTTGAGGCCTAGAACACTAGAGTGCCTGTAGTTATAGCACAATGAGCATCAACCAGAGAAAATGATAGGAAACAGGAGGGAGGGTCAAGGAGCTGTAGCGCTGAATCCACACTGAGGAGAATACGTCTCTGGAAGAATGACGGTCCCGCAGCCAAAATCACAGGAAGAAAAGAAGTGATGGATGTCGGCACTCTGGACCAGGTAAAATCCAAGTTTATTTAATTGTATTAAAACATTAAAACTGTCTAACACATTTCTGGCGCAAAGGGTGCGCCCTTAGCCATAGCGCACCCTAAGGGCGCACCCTTTGCTCCAGAAACGCACTAGGCTGTTTTAATACAATTAAATAAACTTGGATTTTACCTGGTCCGGAGTGCCGACATTCATCCCTTCTTTCCATGTTGCAGACAAAAAGATAATTCTACTAAAGCAGGAATCCAGAAAGAGTGGCAGAAGCATTAACCTGGAAGTGATAACAGTTTAGTGGGAATCTAGGAGAGGCCTAAACGGGGGCATAGTTGGGAACAAGGGTGGAGCAGAGTTACTGGTAGTCCTGAGACTGCTGTGGGCTGGACAAGGTCGCCCTGATACAGTGGAGGGAGGATTGCGAGGTGCCAACCTAGTGTGGAAGATTTAGAGAAGGAATTCTATGTCTTGTCTCATGGGAGCATCTGGAAATGTAGTTGCTGCAGGATGGCACAGAAGGATTCTGCTAATATGGAATCATATGATTGTGAGATCGCGTGGAAGATGAAATGTAAATTACTGCCATGTATAGCGATCTATATGAAATCTGTCAAATCCAAGTGTGAATATCACCCAGTCTGATGCCAGTTATTTTTCAACTTCTACCTCAGTAAAAGACTTTTTGTTGTTAACTATAATGGCCTCTCCTGCTTCCTTGCTCATCCCTCCACGGCTCCACCATACTACACCACAGACCATTGCCATCGGCCTCCAAGGGAGCAGTAGAGGTAGTCTGAGGGTGGACATCGTCACCACATCACGTGTGTCACTGGTGTCTAGGGTTTTTAAATCACAGTCAGACAAACACAATATTATGGGTAGCAGCAGATGGGGAGGTTATGTAGGTTGGGAATAAGTGTGGATGGTGCCAGGAGTGTGAGAAGTCGTATGTGCCTGTGTGGCAGAAGTCGTCATGGAGGTCTGAGCCATATGGTAAATAAGGGAGAAGTGAGCAAGTCCAATCATAAGGAACATCATCAGTGAGCCACTAGATTCAGCCGTACTATAATCCCTTGTGTGGTCTGCAGATTTGGTATCGACAACTATATGGTCACTGTTTAATATGTATTTTTATAGCGTTTTTTCTTTTTATTTAGTAACAGTATGGTGGTACAGTTCAGCCGCTATGTAAAGGTAGGTGTATAGTGATAATACTGGTCTTTGAACAGTGTGTTTTGTTCATTAGAAGTATGGTAATAGTATTTAATCACTTTATTTATTTACTTATTTAGCACCATTAATTCCACAGCACTTTACAGACATTATGGGCACTGTCCCCATTGAGGCTCACAATCTACATTCCCTATCAGTATGTCTTTGGAGTATGGGAGGAAACCGGAGAACCCCACGCAAACATGGGGAGAGCATACAAACTCTTTACAGATGTTGTCCTTGGTGGGATTTGAACCCAGGACACCAACCATTGTGCTACCCACCATGTAACAGTAATGGGAGAAATCGTGGTGTGGCGGTATTATTTCAGCCTTCTATGGTGGTATTATTAGTTATAATGACATTAGTATAGTGTGTAATTGTTTGTAGCAGTATTACCTAGTGCTGGTATAGCAGAAACAGTGTTAAACAAATCTATACATATGTAGTGATTATATAAGTGATGATGAGGGGGAGTATGGGAAGACATATGCCTTGAGGTTTTGGTTCATGATGTTTGCAGACCCTAGTAAAGCCCCTGAGTGATGCATTGCTTTACTACTACAAAAAATGTAGAATTTTTATTGTTGTGCTAGGACATAAAAGCGCCACCCCACTTATTTCAGTATTAAAATAATCCTGACAGGTTCCCTTTAATTAACAAACTTGGCTCTGCTATATATGTATACATATTAGATTACTGGAATACCCAGTTAGACTCAAAGGACAAGCAGTCAAAGACATTCCAGATCCATCGGGATAAGAATAGAAGCAGTCTATCGGATAATTGACGTGGTTTTCTGAGCGTGATGTTGTGCCTTTCGGTCGCATTTAGCCGACGTAGGTCACAGTGTCACTGGCTATCTCCATTCTATCACAATTAGGGGATCTATCGCTTACACTTCGCCATCTCGCTGTCACATTGTCAGCCCGGCCTGATCTGAAATCTTGTAGCGACCAATCAAATTGCGTCTTTGATCCTGTCCATTGAGTACCATAATCCTGCTTATCTGTTACACTTTCTGTTCTAATCAGATTAGGCCAGGTCTGACTTTTCTGGGGGAATTTCACAGTAGATACATCTGACTATTACAAAAGCACCAAATGTTTCGCTGCTGTACTCATACAAAACAGCCTTATCAAAGCCGACTAGTGCTACCAGATTAGAGAACAGAGGTTAATGGAGAGACTGATAGGATCTGCCAAGGTTATTTAGCAAAGCAACATCTGTTAGCTAAAAACCCTATATCTGTCTGGCACAGTGTGCCAGCTTCACTGCTTTGCTATATTGCCATTCATGGGGCATCTAAGGATTTCCAAGTATATTCATATGTATTTGAAAAGCAGTAGGGACATTTTAACGGGTGTTTTTTATTTTACTTCAATGCATGTATTTGGGGCTAAAAATAATTTTTACAATTGGGTTCCATAAAAAATTTACCAACATTTGGTTTTTATAATCCTTTTGTTCACAGCACCTTCAACTTTGAGGTGGTCTGTGGCCATAAATGAGCTCAGAAAAGGGCAGATAAAAGAATTACAATCTATCCATCAGATGTCATAGTGGACTGACTGACGGATTCTCAGTTACTTCATTCTGCAGCAAGCTATAGATGGGTTGCTATGACAGCTGGGGTCTGCTGAAGACCCCCGTGCTTGTCATTATGGAGCTCCTGTGAAACCCTGCCTTCATAGGTGAAACCATCCCTTCATAGGTGACCCTGATTTTCACTATATGCAGCCATGCTGAGGCATCGCTGTGTATATAGCACAAACGATCATACGATCTCAACTTAAAGCTCCCTAAGGGGACTAACAAAAACAGTGAAAAGTTAAAAAAAAATGTTTTAAAAAATATGAAAAAAATAAAAAAACACAAAACATCAAATCTCCCCTCTTTTGCCCCATTAAAAATAAAGAAATAAAAAATACACATATGTGGAATCGTCACATTCAGAAAAGATTGATCTATCAAAATATAAACATAATTAACCGATCTGCAAACACCATAAACGGAAAAAAATCAGAAACACCAAAATTACACTTTTTTGGTTCCTGCAATTCCACAAAAAATGCTGTAACAAGCGATCAAAATGTGACACCTATCCCAAAATGTTATCAATAAAAACACTGCCTGCACCTGCAAAAAAAAAAAGCCTTCACACAGGTACATTGTCCGAAAAATAAAAACGTTATGGGTCTCGGAAAATGGCAAAACACCGCAATTTTTTTTTTTTGCAAACTTCTGATTTTTTTTCACCACTAAAATAATTAAAAAAACTGGACATGTTGGGTATTGCTGTAATTGCACTGATGAGCGGAATCATATTGCGAGGTCATTTTTACCACAAAATGTACATCAGAAAATCAATTCCCAAAAAACAATATCAGAATTGTGTTTTTTTCACAATTTCTCCCACTTGGAATTTTTTCCCCCAAAAGTACAACTCGTCCCGTAAAAAACAAGCCCTCATATGTGTATGTGGACAGAAAAATAAGAGTTATGGCTCTGGGAAGAAGGGCAGGAAAAAACGAAAATGCAAAAAACGGAAATTGGCCTCGTTGTGAACGGGTTAAGCTCATTTTGACTATAATATTATAAAATATAATGTAAAATAAACCATTGTTGCTGGTTTATGTTTAAAAGTGAAAATCTGGAAAAAACAGAGTTTCTTTTGTCTTTTTTTTTTACATGATAAAATATTATCTGTAATTTGTCTGACTTGTTGCGCAGTCATAACCTGGGCATCTGTGATGTGACAATGGCAAATATTTAGGTAAATAGCCATGGAAAAAATACAAATTAGCTGTCAATTAAAGGTTAATGTGTTGTCACATTTGGATAACCCCATCTTAAAATTAAGTCACCCTGCTAATAAGCAGATGTAAACACACGTCTTGAGGTTGTCTTGAGATGGCCGACCATTTTACTTGGTGTCAAAATAAATTGACCTCAGGAACTGGAGTTCTCCTCGTTGTCTGGGCAGTTTCAAACCAAAAGTATTTAAAGGGATTGTGTCATCAGAAGAATGACCTATTGTGTAAATCAGGTTTTTCTGTTAATTTTATTTTTAATGTTTTTTTATCCATATCAAAATCTATATTAAAAATAAATAAACTTGAAATCCTCACACTGGCCACTGGGGCTTTTTAGACTCTAACTTCCTGTTTTAGGAAATCCACATGTATATTAAAGGGGTTGCCCACTACTCGGACAACCTCTTCTCAATCCGTATATTTGCCCCCAGTAAAATAATAACACCAATACTCACATCCAGTGCCAACGCCGTTCCAGCGGTGTCGGCACTGTCTCTCCGGGGGCTCACGTGTTATTGTTATGTCATGCGATCCCTGTGTCCAATAAGTGGCCGATTTATTCTCCATGCCTTCAGACATATCACATACATCTGGAGGAAGAAAGAGAGCAGCAGCGCTCACTTCATCTGGATGAATGTGATTTGTCCAGAGGTGGGGAGAGTGAAGCCAGCGTTGACTGCTCTGGAGGGACTATGTGACGTAATAATAACACGTGAGCCCCCGGAGAGACAGTGCCGACACCGCTGGAATTGCGCTAAAAGTGAGAAGGCCACGTTCACACGTTTAAAACAATAGATAATTTTTTAACGTATTCTTTTTTAAGAGCCTCGCTTAACTTATTCCCTTTTAAGAGCCTCGCTGACAGGGAGTCAAGTGATAAGCTGAGATAGCGCATAACAGATTCTGAGGGAGGGTCTCTCAGCGACCTTTATTTATACAGTAATAAACTGGGGGAATACAATAGAGGGTAACATGATGTGTGGTTGCATAATAGAGAAAACATCTTGCATATGCAGCGGAAGAATATACATTTTTGAACATTGGAATTTTTACAGCCTTTTGCTAGTACAAGTCCCGAATGTACACCTAAGAGCACACTGTAAATTGTGAGTAAGGCCTAATACTGCCAAGAAACAGTGCCTACATGACTTGTCTGAATGTTATCCTCTGTCCTAAAAAGACTATATATAGATAAAGTGGTAATCTGTGGGTAAATAGTGATTAAACCATGTCTGGCTAACTTACTGGAGCAGTGGCTACAGGGAGAAAATAAAGTTTTATTCTCCCTGCAGTCGCTTGCTTCCAGTCATCAGGACGGTGCAAGGAGCTGTAACTACAGAGTGAACGCGGATGTTATCAGCCTCCTGTTCTCCAGCGTATGTGTGCAGAGCCGTTTGTCAAAGTGATTACAGTGTAATGAGCGGTGACGGTAACAGCTCCCTTCACCACCCCGATGACTGGAAGTGAGCGGGTACAAGAATAAAACTTTATTTTCACACTGTAGCCTTGGCTCCAGTAAGGCAGCCAGACATAGTTTACATACTATTTTCCTGCAGATATCCACTATATCTGCGGGTAAATAGTATTTCTGGAAGTGGTAGGGTACTTTTAACCTTTATAGTCAACAACAGGCAGGCTCCCATCCATGTAAGCCTTACATTCTGTCATATGCATATGGTGACAGGACACTAGTACAATAGTTTTAGAGCTGTTATTGTTCCATCTCAGGTCATATCTGTCCACCTTGCTTCACATTATTAATGCAAGAACTATGCATGCAGTCATAAATATCTAGATTAAACACCTTGCATTATTTAGTTTTCAATTGCACAAAACTTTACTTGATATTTGAGCTTTGTGCTTACATTTAGTTTTATGTCACTTTTGTTTCGGCCTGTGACTTGACCTGTTAGGTGGCAAAGCATGGTTCGGCTCTGTCTTCTTGCTGAGCTGAAATGTGAAGCACCAGGACGACGGTTCTTCTGTTTGTCTGTCAAAATAGGCATAAGCTACGTTTAGTTTGTACCTAGGTCGAGGTCTGCTACATTGCACCTACATTTTTTTCAGCACCTTTTAGCTTTACTTGTTATGCTTACCATCCTTCCTATCATGTGGGGCCCTCATTCTGTGCTCCGTGACATCTTTGAATGAAAAAAGAAATAGTACCACCTCGCCTTTTTCATTTTTGATGGGCACAATATCCAAGAGACACCAGAAGAGATCTCCTGTTTATATAGAAGATACAATTGAAGATCTGAAAATGTAGCACACAAGCATGAATATATAATCGCTTGTGATTAGAGTTGGTGTGAAACAATTCACACGACCTGGTCCATTGGCCACATCAGTAATCTCTGACCACTAGATGAGAGCTATGAGAACCGTCTCTTACCTGAAGTCATCTGTGGCTCTTCTTTTGATTAGTCAGCCTGGTGTGATGTCATTGTTGCGTGAAGCACATGCTACGTCAAACAAGGCCGGCTAATCAAAAGAGGAGCTGCGGATGATATCAGGTAAGAGCGGTTCTTACGGCTCAACAGCCAAAGATCACTGACATGGTCAATAGATCGGGTCCTGCGTATCGATTCGTACCAACTCATAGAATAAGTGGAGAAATTATGAACTCACCATCTTTTTTGTAGAAGCAGACCTCAGCCTGATACTCTTGCTTCTCATCCAGAGCAGTTTCAATACCCTGAAGGACAGTGTCGCTAGTCTCCACCCCATAAAGGAAACGGCAGCAACAGTTCTTTTGCATGACCTCTGTGCGACCAAAACCAGTGAGATCACAAAAGCCATCGGAGCAGTAGACAATAGGGAAGCCATGTTGGACCTGACCATTGGCCAGTAGAAAATTGCTGTCTGTAAAAGTAAGAGATAAACCTAGTGAATTGATATGTAAAGAAAACCTTACAAACTCTTAATAATAGGATTGTCGGAAGCAAGAGTAAACCAATCGCACAATTGATAACCAAATTCGATGATTCTCTTTTGACCTTGGGTCCATCAAGATTTTGGACCATAGGTGCTGAAGTGCAAAAAACATTAACAATCTGTCCTTAGTTATTGCTTTCCAAATCACTTCTGGAAAGTGTAAGACAAGAATCATACGTCTGGAGATTTCTGGGTTCTGTTTTCATGACAAAGGGTATTGGTGAATCATACGTGATTTTACCTCTATCCTACCCCGCCCCTTCGCCCTTTTAAATGAACAGACTGATACCAAGGTGGATTAAATTGGCCACAGCAGCCTTTTATTGTAACATACAGCAAAGATAACCCATTAATCTTAATAATATTGGAGGATTGTCCTCGAAGCCCCTGATCTGCAAAGGGCAGTATACATATGTATAACCAAAATTGCTCAGGCACCTGCTAACCAACCTGGCTTTCTTGAACGTAGTCCACTAACCGTGGGCCCTTCCACCCCTAAACACAGGGGTTTCACTACCCATCACTTAATTGAGTCCACTTGAGGGGTCCAGAACCTTGTGCCCCCCCCCCCATCGTTCCTCCACCAACCACATCCACCAATTTCGAGGACCTTCTCCCTTTTTGCCACCAGCATAAATGTTTTGTAACTGTCAAACATTTATGTTCCTCCACAACTTCAAACCAAGCTCGATACCCTCCTGGATGACTAGACATCACTTCATATTTAGTCCTACTGCATTCGGATGTACACTGTCCAGCCTCCAGAATTCGCCCTCACCTGATTTCAAGTCTGCGTGCCTCCCAGCCACTGCCCCATTCCATGCCATAAAACAACCCATCACTCTATTAAGTTTTATCCTAGCCTTGTTGATCCTTTCAACATATCTAGCCCCCCCGCAAGACCTTTTTCAGGATAATATCCAACCAAACTGCAATTACTTTTGTAAACATCGCCATTAGCCTTAAGAGAACAAATTTGATTTTCCTAATCAATTCTTGCACCGGCCTCCTTCCCAAATCATTACCCCCGATGTGCAGTACTAATATATCCGGGGCTCGAGCTAACCTCACAAATCGATGAAATTTAGGAAGAAGTTGAATTTAAACTATCCCCCGATTACCGATTCACCAGAGAATGGCCTCCTCCTTTGAAATTCCCAGTTGCCTGCCCGACGGCCGAACCGAAGCACAGTCACGGGCAGTCATGCCCGTGACTCAGCCTGGAGGGTCCCTGGAGGGGCTCCTTAAGCAGTGTCACACCCTGGGGGTTACTTTGGGACTTAGGCGCGCCGGAGACCTAGTCCTCCACTGCCGACAAACTTCAGGAAGTGACTGGGCTTGACCACCCTCAGCTCCCTGGAGCAGGCTCTGAACAGCCACCTGCAACCAATCCAAGACCCTGGCGGTGCTTCTCAGCTGCTGGAGTGCGGTGTCTACGGAGTCAATCTTCTTACAGCCCTGGTAAGTGCACCCTAAGATTGCTTGTTCCAGCCAGGGATGGCTAAAATGGCTGCCTTCTCCTAACGGACATCCCTTTATAAATCCCGCCTGCTCTCTCCTCCTACTAACTCTGTTGTACCCCTACTGACATCTCCCAATCACCTCCCATAATACTTTTAACCCTTCCTGCACCTAATCCCCCTTTCCGCTTAATTCCCATTACAAACCCAGTCATGTCGGTCTCCCTTTTATGGCAGGGCCCAGTACGGCCTTACTTGACACAACTGAATATTTGATGCAAGACTGAAATAGCCATACAAAGTGCTAAGAATAGTATAGAACACCACCATTGGAGCTGTAAAATGTATTGTCTAGAGTGGGGAAACATGCTTTTTTACTCCGGGCGTCTGACTGTGTCTTTAATTGACTGGTCTTGGCCCACTGTCCCACTGAAGGGAAATCAATGACACATCATACAATGGCATTTTAGAGAATTTTTTGTTTCCAACTTTGCTGACTTTCAAGTTGAAGAGTTGATGTTCCAAAATATAATCAAGGCTGGTCTAGCAGCAAATGATGTTCCAAGTACATTTTAAATATATGGAGAATTTATTAAGTCTAGTATATTATGCTGTTTTTACGTTACCTGGAGCACAAAGTGCCTAATTTATTAAGAGGCGCATGTCTTATGCCAAATTTATTATATCTTAGATGTTCCATGTATCAAAAATTGAAAGCTACGCTTGCTATAAGAGAGCATAAATTTGAGCTATAAATTACTTCAATTTCAGTCATTATAGCAAATCTTTCACATCGACATTGACCTTGCCCCCTTTATATACCATTTTTCAAAAGTGACAAGAGAGTACGAAATTTACACACAAATACAATATGCACCAAACCAAATTCTGTCCCTTTCCTGTGCCAGAGAAATGGCGTAAATCATTTAATAGATGACTCCTTATTGGTGATGAGCGAACGTGCTCGTTTAACCCTTTCATCGAGCATGCTCGGGTGTTGTCTTAGTATTTTCGGCATGCTCATATATTATGTTCAAGTCCCTGCGTCTGCATGATTTACGGCTGTTAGACAGCCTAAACACATGAAGGGATTGCCTGGTTGTTAGAGAATCCTCACAAGTGTTCAGACTGTCTTACAGACATAAATCATGCAGATGCAGGGACTGGAGCATAATATACGAGCACGCCGAAGATACTCGGTAAGCACCCGAGCATGCTCGGTGAAAGGGATAACTAGCACACTCGCTCATCATTATGCCTTATGGTTTTTAGCTGCTTAAAAAACAAAAAAGAGACCATGAGGGTGCGATGAAGGCACTATGCAGCACCAAAAATGCCCTGACAAATCTAACTACAAATATAATAGAAAAGCAAAATTACTTATAAAGCACATACAGGACAACACAGCAATTAATATGCACAAAAGTGCTGAATAACAAAGGGGTCAGCACCTTAATAGGTACACAGCCTTTTACAGCTATCACCCGAAGTAATTGTGCCAGCAGGGGGGCGCTATTCACTTATTTCTGACCATCGTTTTAAAATGGCAATCAGGAATAAGGCCCTTTAAAGGGAATCTGTCAGCAGGTTTTTGCTACCTCATCCGAGAGCAGCATAATGTAGGCAAAGAGAAGCTGAATCCAACAATGTATCACTTCGTTTACTGGGTGCAGCCATTGTGACACAATCAGAGCTTTTAGATTTAGCATGCAGCAGAGCTGAGAAAGCTGCCCCCACCCACACCAGGCTCTCTGTGTACAAAGTCCATAAACAGTAAGGTGCTAGTCAACAATGTTAATCCTTCACAATTAGTAAACAACAGCACACACTTTAACAAGTGACATATCCCTGAATTCTGAGTTTCAGCCTCTATCTCCTGCTGTCTTCAGATTATATAGCAAAAACTAGCTGACAAATTCCCTTTAACAGCTGCCGATTTAATGAGTATTGGTTGTTTAGAGATTGTTCAGCCTGACTGAATGCACATGGGCACACAAATCATCATAATCCACTGCTGGCAGGTCCCTTTGCAATTGCCGACCAATGACGTCCCAGATGTGCTGAATGGGAGACACGTCCAGAAACATTGCAGGCAATGGTAGTAGGTTTAGGCCATGCAGACTGCTCACAGTACCATCAGCAACATATGTCATGGCGTTGTCGTGTTGCAAAGGGACTCCAAAGACACTTTGGAGGAATGTCCACTTATCCCACAAGCAAATCAATGTATGACAGAGCTTTTAATATACCTGGAAAGAAGACTAGAGGGATCTGGCCACTGTACATTATGCCACCCCACACCATAATTCCAGTGTGACTTTCCCTTGTGAAGGCCTCTTTATGGGGTTTCCCACGTGGCCTTCTCACATCGAAGAATGGCAAGTAGTGATCTATTCTGTACAGCAAGTGAAATTATAAGTCACATACCAAGCCTAAGGCATCAAATAGTGTCCGCACAAACTATCAGAAGGCATTTTCACAACATTTGGCTAAAAGACATCCAGCTACAGGTGTTCCATTGACCTCACACCACTGTTCTCAAAGGCAATTATGGTACAGAGCAAGACAGCAATGGAGGCTGGAATTGAGGTCTATCCTCTTCAGCAATAAGTCCGGCTTTTATCTTTGACACAATGATCGCCAGAGATTGTTTTGTAGACTGCCTAGGCAACACCATAAAGAGGCTTTCAAAAAGGAAAATGAAAGTGAACCATGACCCGCTTTTCAACACAACGCAAGACAGCATGTTGCTCGTTCTACTGTGAGCAGCCTGTGTGGCCTGAATGTGCTACGATGGCTGCAGCATCTCCAGGCTTGTCTCCCATCGAGCACATCTGGGACATTATTGGTTGGCAATTTAAAAGCCCATTTTGGGGGTTTTGTGTGAAATTATTTCCAATTTGCTTTTTTTTTCTTATTTTTTGTGTTGTTCCAAGGCACACAAAGGAAATAAACATGTGTATGAAAAACATTTGCAATATTTGGGGATAAAATATTTTTTTTGCAGTTGGGTTTCATTAACCCCTTAGCGCATATGTAAGCAATTACATGTACGTGCCGAGATCCATGTCTGGAGTGGGCTTAGCACCTGTGCCTACTTCACAATCGCAGCTGTCGCTCATGTTACAAAGTCGGCATCCACTTGTAACATCATTGACCAGAGCCAGCTCCAGTTGCTGCTGTTTAACCATTTAGATGCCACTGTCAATCACTGGTAACAGCATTTAAATGGAGCAATCATGGGGTGCAAATGGGTTATTTACCATGGTAGCCAGTGGCCTGCTGAAGGTCCCCAAGGCTGCCAGCTTGGTACTCCATAGACTGAGCTTAATAGGAGACCATCATTTACACTTTATACTGTAATACAGTTCTATTACAATATATAGAAGAAACAATCGAAGGATCACAGGTTTAAGTCCCCTAAAGGGACTAAAAAATAAAGTAAAAAATAAAAAAAGGTTTTAAAAAAATCACAAAAAAAGTAAACATTCAAATCAATCCCCTTTTCCCACATGAAAAAGAAATAATAAAATCATACCTGGTATCTGTAAAAGTGTGAACTATTAAAATATAAAAGGAATGGACCCATGCAGTAAATGGCGTAAAAAGAGAAAAATTAAAATGCTTGAATTTCCGGTTTTTAGGCACTTCACTTGAAAAATGCATTAATAGCAATCAAAATGTCACATGAACCCGAAAATAGTATCAATAAAAATACCAGCTCACCACCCAAAAATAATCCCTCACATCGCTCTATCAACAGAAAATTAAAAACATTACTGGTCTCAGAAAATGGTAACAATTTATATACATATATTTTAAAAGTTCTGAATTATTTTTAACCACTGATAGAATAAAAGAAAACATGCAAGTTTAGTATAGCCATATTTGTACTGACTTGCAGTATAACACTGGCAAGTCATTTTTATTGTATAATGAACACAGTAGAAATGAAACCCCAACTAAAATGGCAGAATTGCATTTTTTTTTCCACTTTTTTTAATGTACCTTACATGTTGAATCTTGTAGGGGCAAATGACATAAGAGAAGAAAGATGTCAAGGAATAACAAGAAAGTAAGAATGTAGACCATGATGAGCAGAACAGCTTTATTTCATCATGCAGCTAATGATGTTTATTGCAGATTTGGTCCCCATTATGGCCAGGTTGGGGTAGTTCAAAACCTATGCCTTTCTGCCTGTACAGGAATGATAGGATCAAGTGGACTTCCTTTACTCAGTGTTTACAATCAACAACTTATTAATATTATAAAACTAAATAACAGTATTAAAATTACCTTTTTGAAAAATATATGACGACTACATAAGTACACTGAAGGGTTAAAATCTCTTGTAATCAATCGATTCTAGATTCAGATATTTCAAAAGGTTAAATTGGTCTCTGGCTCATCCAACGCCTATCGCCATGTTTATAAAAATGCATCAAATCGTATCGCAGTAAACATGTTGTTATGGTAACTTTAATCATGGAACGTGGTTAAAAGGGGATGCGGCTGAATCAGAAAACTTCTTCTCTTAATGTATACAGTAGCAGGCACAGTGTGGGCAGTGTCAGCTTCCCATACACACCTGACAAATTCCAGCACCGTGCAATGCTAAGGGAATAGGGATTACTTGGGCCAAAGCAGAACAGACAGGGTTAATGGTAATGTCTTCCTTTATCATTTTACTTCTTTAGGTCTTCCAGGTTATATACAGGTGCATCTCACTAAATTAGAATATCATGAAAAAGTTAATTTCTTTCAGTTCTTCAATACAAAAAGTGAAACTCGTATATTATATAGAGTCATTACAAGCAGAGTGATCTATGTCAAGTGTTTTTTTCTGTTAATGTTGATGATTATGGCTTACAGGCGAATGAAAACACAAAAGTCATTATCTCAGTAAATTAGAATACTTTATAACTGCTTGAAAAATGATTTTAAAATCCGAGATGTTGGTCTACTGAAATGTATGTTCAGTAAATGCCCTCAATACTTGGCCAGGGCTCATTTTACATCACTTACTGCATCAATGCGGCGTGGCATGGAGGCGATCAGCCTGTGGCACTGCTGAGGTGTTATGGAAGCCCAGGTTGCTTTGATAGCAGCCTTCAGCTCGTCTGCATTGTTGGGTCTGGTGTCTCTCATCTTCCTCTTCACAATACCTCATAGATTCTCTATGGGGTTAAGGTCAGGCGAGCTTGCTGGCCAATCAAGCACAGTGATACTGTTGTTTTTAAACCAGGTATTGGTACTTTTGGCAGTGTGGACAGGGGCCAAGTCCTGCTGGAGAATGAAATTTCCATCTTCAAAATGCTTGTCGGCAGAGAGAAGCATGAAGTGCTCTAAAATTTCCTGGTAGATGGCTGCGCTGACTTTGGTCTTGATAAAACACAGTGGACCTACACCAGCAGATGACATGACTCCCCAAACCATCACTGATTGTGGAAACTTCACACTAGACTTCAAGCAGCTTGGATTGTGTGCCTCTCCACTCTTCCTCCAGACTCTGGGACCTTGATTTCCAAATGAAAATTGGAATTCTGGGACCTTGTGTAGTGTGTCAATGACTGCCTTCTGGACATCTGTCAAGTCATCAGTTTTCCCCATGATTGTTGAGCCTACTGAAACAGACTAAGTGACATTTTTAAACACTTAGGAAGCCTTTGCAGGTGTTTTTTTGTTAATTATTTTAATTTACTGAGATAATGACTTTTGTGTTTTCACTGGTTGTAAGCCATAATCATCAACATTAACAGAAAAAAAGCACTTGACATAGATCAGTCTGCTTGTAATGACTCTATATAATATACGAGTTTCACTTTTTGTATTGAAGAACTGAAATAAATTAACTTTTTGATGATATTCTAATTTAGTGAGATGCACCTGTATATGTTGTGCACTGCTAAAACACAATAGCCGAGGTTCTAAGATTATATTATTATAAGTAGCATAGAATGATGAGTATTTTATCCTTCTGTGCACATAGACTGCCACTGTTCTCTGCAGCACAATTGTGCTGCCTAGAATGATGACATCAAGCTTAAAAATTTTGCTTATTCGTCAGCTGTTAGCCTGTTTACATTGGCCAACTATCGGGAAACGAGCGTTCCTAGGAAAACTTGTTCACGATAATCATACAGTCTAAACAGGCTCCCGATAACTAGATGAAAAGAGCAAAATGCTAGTTCATCAAGTGAAATTATCTTTTGTGCTAAACAAAAGATCATCATTGTTCTCGGCAGCACATTGTCCTGTACACAGCTGCCGAGAACAATGGCTGCTTATGTGCACTGAATAATCTATTGCAGATAGTTCAGTGATCATCGTTAAGAGAGGACAGTCTATGCAAACAGGTTTTTGAAAAAATCAGGAATAAAGTTTCTGATCGGTGATCTAGTGTCGCCAGTTAGTTTGTGCCGCACCTTTAGGCTTCATAGCAGACAGCCCGGTATTTTTTTATCTCTCACAGCTATTGTAGCATTGTGGCAGTAGCTCGCTATTTTCTGGTTCCATAGACATTACAATGTTACAGACTTTTTCTATCATGCTTTTGTAGCCCTTGTTATAACCAATCGTCTCTTTACAATGTGATCCTAATGTAACCATGTTTTTTGATGATGTTGATGATCCAGTTCTAGGACCACAAGCAGTCAGAACCAGCACTGGGCAATTGAAACATTACACAGTACCTATTGAAATTAATGAGCTGGCCATATAATTCATGGACATTAAGGTCCTCCATAGTGAGGGGTCATGAAACAATCTATCAGGTTCCCGCAACCATCCCATGGGGGCCCACTGAGGAGGGACAGAGAGTCCTTGCCTAACTATTTATTTGCCGTGATCGCAGTTCTCCATAGCATTTAACGGGTTAAACTGCTTAGAGTTAACTCCAGTCACAGCAGCTATACGTGTGTGTCTGCTGTGTAAAACAGCGCGTGAACCAGCTCACACAAATTTTCCCAACTTCTGCTGTACATAAACAGGAAATATTGGGAGAAGTTGTCGCACGCGAGGAAAGGGGCAGGGCTGTTTGGGACTGGAACATCCCTGCTCACGGGCCCCATAGCAAATTGAGTGGCCTGTGATCATATTCATTACGCCTCTGTCAAGGCTCACAATGGCCCATAGGGGAACAGGTGGATTCCCCTGAGGTCCCTTTGCAGGAGTGAGATCCACACAATAATATGAGCAGTAGTTGGTACAATATTCTTGGTTCTCTATGTACAGATAAAGGTAACATCTCATAATTTTTTTTTTTAAAAAACTACCCAGTCAGTGTTACTGGTGGGCCCTTGGCATCCCAGTCTGATACTGCATCTATCCATAACAAGAGATGCTCTTTAATCCAATATATTGGGCCTCCAACTGCTAATGGACTGGGTCTCCAAAAAGATATCGTACATTAACTAAAGCTACGTCTGAAATTGGTAAGAAAAATATATAAGAACTAATACCCTCACAGATCTCCTTTCGTTCCCATTCCAATGCTTATCTGATAACTACTTGTCTGTTTTTTTTGGTCCCATACTCTTGCACTGAAAATAGCCAAAAACGCCTGCTCAGCCAAATACTGGCTAGGCCACCACTTTGGCTAGTGATTGACCAAGCGAGCATTTCTGGTCATTTCCGATAAGACATGATCAGAAAGTAGAGGCCAGTGAGGACAGCGACCACCAACCTAACCCTAGCGATCAGTCGTGTACCGCCAATGGCGGCAGGCCACGCGACTGCTATGCGGCCCATGAGCTGGGGGGGCCCCATAGCAGTCGCCCTCCTCCTGCACTCCTCACTCAGCTGCTTGATTGGTGCCGCCGCCCATCGGCACTGTCTTCAGGCATGGCCGTGCGCAGTGCGCTGTGCGGCTGTGTATTGTAGTAATGACACGGCAGGGGCGACACTGCGCCTTTAATTGTGCTTGTGTCGCCCCTGCCGTCATTACTAGCAGACACAGCCGCACAGCGCACTGCGCGTGGCCATGCCTGAAAACAGTGCCAGGGGGCAGCGGCGGCAATCAAGCAGCGGAGCGGGGGGTGAAGGAGGGGGGCCCCGCCCGATGAAGAAGGGGTCCTGATGAAGGGAGACCCTGATGAAGGAAGGCCCCGAGGGGGGCACTGATGAAGGGAGGCCCCGAGGCAATTAAGCAGCGCCGGTGGAGCAGGAGAGGGACCCTGATGAAGTGCCGGCAATCAAACACCGCCGGAGGTCCTCCCTGCGGAGATGCTGGGGAAGCGATGTGGGCCCGAACGGCAAGTGGGCCCCTCTGATGGTCCAGGGCCTGTGACGGCCATCAGACAAGCCGGCGGCCCTGCACAGCTGGACCGGACACAGGCCAAGGGGCAGGTGTGTGAGGCTTGTCGCCAGATTCCCCAATCCCCGTATTAAATATATTTCTAATGTGTCTTGTGGGTATGTCAGTGTGTATGACTGTGTATATATATATTTATGTCTGTTTTATGTGTTTTTAAGAATGTGTTCAAATATGTACACTCCCTGACAGAAGTTATGTCGCTTATCCATGTTATGTAAATAAAAGCTTATAACCTGACGTTAAATTCATCCATTGGTTTTATAAATTATTCTTACCATTCTGTGTTCATTAAATGATCAATATTTCAGCATTGATGCCAATTTATTTTCTTAACCGAAACCAAATTTGGGAGGGTTTCAGCTTTCAAAAGAGTAATTTATAAAACCAATGGATGAATTTAACGTCAGGTTATAAGCTTTTATTTACATAACATGGATAAGCGACATAACTTCTGTCAGGGAGTGTACATATTTGAACACATTCTTAAAAACACATAAAACAGACATAAATATATATATACACAGTCATACACACTGACATACCCACAAGACACATTAGAAATATATTTAAATACGGGGATTGGGGAATCTGGCGACAAGCCTCACTCACCTGCCCCTTGGCCTGTGTCCGGTCAAGCTGTGCAGGGCCGCCGGCTTGTCTGATGGCCATCACAGGCCCTGTGTACTTATCTGTCTTATCTGTCTATCTGTTTTTGTATTTGCATATCTGTGTACCATGTGCATGTCTGCTTACTATGTGCGTGCATGTCTGCTTACCGTGTGCGTGCATGTCTGCTTACTGTGTGCGTGCATGTCTGCTTACCGTGTGCGCGCATAGCTGCTTACCGTGTGCGTGCATGTCTGCGTACCGTGTGCGTGCATGTCTGCGTACCATGTGCGTGCATGTCTGCATACTGTGTGTGCGTGCATGTCTGCGTACTGTGTGTGTGCGCGCATCTCTGCATACTGTGTGTGCATGTCTGCATACTGTGTGTGTGTGCATGTCTGCGTACTGTGTGTGTGCATGTCTGCATACTGTGTGTGCGTGCATGTCTGCGTACTGTGTGTGTGCGCATCTCTGCATACTGTGTGTGCATGTCTGCATACTGTGTGTGTGTGCATGTCTGCGTACTGTGTGTGTGCATGTTTGCATACTGTGTGTGCGCATGTCTGCGTACTGTGTGTGTGCGCGTGTCTGTACTGTGTGTGTGCGCGTGTCTGTGTGCGCATGTCTGCGCACTGTGTGTGTGCGCGTGTCTGCATACTGTGTGTGTGCATGTCTGCGTACTGTGTGTGTGCATGTCTGCGTACTGTGTGTGTGCATGTCTGCGTACTGTGTGTGTGCATGTCTGCGTACTGTGTGTGTGCGCATGTCTGCGTACTGTGTGTGTGCGCATGTCTGCGTACTGTGTGTGTGCGCATGTCTGCGTACTGTGTGCGCATGTCTGCGTACTGAGTGTGTGCGCATGTCTGCGTACTGTGTGCGCGTGTCTGCGTACTGTGTGTGCGCGCGTGTCTGCGTACTGCGTGTGCGCGCGTGTCTGCGTACTGCGTGTGCGCGCGTGTCTGCATACTGTGTGTGTCTGCATACTGAGTGTGTGCATGTCTGCGTACTGTGTGTGTGCGTGTCTGCGTACTGTGTCTGTGTGCATGTCTGCGTACTGTGTGTGTGCGTGTCTGCGTACTGTGTGTGTGCGTGTCTGCGTACTGTGTGTGTGCGTGTCTGCGTACTGTGTGTGTGCGTGTCTGCGTACTGTGTGTGTGCATGTCTGCGTACTGTGTGTGTGCGTGTCTGTGTAATATGTGTGTGTGTGCGTGTCTGCGTACGGTGTGTGTGTGTGCATGTCTGCATGAGGGACAGCCTGAATGTTGGTATGTATTAAAGGGCCCACTGAGACTCTTTCGCCCGGGGCCCATGAAAACCTGGAGTCGGCCCTGGTTGATAGCAATGATGGAGGAGGGAACGTCATGTGACACTCACTCTCCCATCATTCCTCCTCTGCGTCTGACGCAGCGGCGTGATGACGCTCCACGCTCTGTCAGTCAGTGGAGCTGGCAGCTGCTGAGGTGATGAGAGAGATGCGCTGCAGAGACTGAAGCAACGGGGAACAAGGAGCGGTAAGTATGTATTTATTTATAAATCAGTGAATACTGATAAAACTGGAGGACTGGGGGCTGCATTTTATCCTATGGTGGGGGGAAGCTGCATTTTACCCTATGGGGGGCTACATTATACTGTGTACAGGACCATGGGGTGTATTATACTGTGTTAAGGACCATTGGGAGTGCATTATACTGCATGGAGGACCATGGGGAGTGCATTATACTGTGTGGAGGACCATGGGGAGTTCATTATACTGTGTGGAGGACCATGGCGAATGCATTATACTGTGTGGAGGACCATGGCGAGTGTCTTATACCGTGTTGAGGACCATGACGAGTGTCGTATACCGTGTGGAGGACCATGAAGAGTATCTTATACCGTGTGGAGGACCATGAAGAGTGTCTTATACCGTGTGGAGGATCATGAAGAGTGTCTTATACCGTGTGGAGGACCATGGCGAGTGCATTATACTGCATACAGGACCATGGGGAGAGCATTATACTGCGTGGAGGACCATGGGTAGTTCATTATACTGCGTGGAGGACCATGGCGAGTGCATTATACTGCGTGGAGGACCATGGCGAGTGCATTATACTGTGTGGAGGACCATGGCGAGTGCATTATACTGTGTGGAGGACCATGGCGAGTGTCTTATACTGTGTGGAGGACCATGGTGAGTGCATTATACTGAGTGGAGGACCATGGTGAGTGCATTATACCGTGTTGAGGACCATGAAGAGTGTCTTATACCGTGTGGAGGACCATGGCGAGTGCATTATACCGTGTGGAGGACCATGGCGAGTGCATTATACTGAATACAGGACCATGGGGAGAGCATTATACTGCGTGGAGGACCATGGGGAGTTCATTATACTGCGTGGAGGACCATGGCGAGTGCATTATACTGCGTGGAGGACCATGGCGAGTGCATTATACTGTGTGGAGGACCATGGCGAGTGCATTATACTGTGTGGAGGACCATGGCGAGTGTCTTATACTGTGTGGAGGACCATGGTGAGTGCATTATACTGAGTGGAGGACCATGGTGAGTACATTATACTGTATGGAGGATCATGGCGAGTGCATTATACTGTGTGGAGGACCATGGCGAGTGCCTTATACTGTATGGAGGACCATGACGAGTGCACTATACTCTGTGGAGTGTGGAGAGGTGTGGGGCCATTATATTGTATGTAGGCCCATTATACTGCATGGAGGGCTGTGTGGGGGGTCACAGTTGGGGGATCATACTTTGCCTTGAGAGTTGAGGTGGGGTACAATAGGGTCATTATACTGTGAATGTGGAGGAATTCACCATGGGGGTATCATACTGTGTTTGGGGACACTTTTGTTGGCATCACACTTTATGGGGCAATGAAAGAGGGATCTAGGACTTCAGTAGGAGGAAAATTACTATGTAAAGGCTGAAAAGTTGTGAGAACTGCTCTTCTGTGACCCTGACAATTATTTACTTTTTTTTTGGGGGGGGGGGGGCAATTAGAACTTCTGCTTTGGGGCCCCATGATTCCTATCTACGCCCCTGCTAGCGATCATACAAAACCCATTTATGCTGCATTTATACTGCAAGTTAATCGTGAACGAGCATTATGAAAAACGCTAGTTTCATGATTATCTTGCAGTGTAAACCAGCTGTCGATCACCTGATGAACGAGCTAAACGCTCATTCATCAGATGAAATGTGTAGCGCCGGTGTCCCTGCCCTCTGCTAGGCAGGGACGCTGTTCCCCTCACCTCTCTGCTCCGTGCCCGGCGTCCTCCTCCCGCTCTGCTGGCAGCGCGCGCTCCTTCCCGGCCACTGTGCTTAGGGCGCGCGCGCGCACTCTCCCTCCCTCTTAAAGGGGCCGCGCGCGCCGTCCTAAGGAGTCCCCGGCCAATGGCCGGAGGACTTCACCATATATAAGGCACCTCCTCCAAAATGGAGGTGCCCGAGCAATGTTGTTGCACTGTTCACTACTCTGCTTCAGCCCTCAGGTCCCGTTGCCAGTTACCTGCCAGATACCTGCCAGATTCCTGCCAGCTTGCTGTCTTATTTCCTGCCTGCTTATCTGCTACCTGCCTGCTAGTCTGAGGTCCGACGGTCTGCCTTACTACTCCTGTCAGTCTGTCTAAGGACCAGCCTGTCCGCTCACCTGGGAGCGCACTTCAGCCACCTGCCTGCTTGCCTGAGGTCCGACGGTCTGCCTTCCAACTCCTGTCAGTCTGTCTATGGACCAGCTTGCCTGCTCACCTGGGAGCACACATCTGCTACCTGCCTGCTAGCCTACCTGGAGGCTCCGCCGTCACGTGCTGTGACCACCTGCCTGTCCAGTGACTCCTGCCCGCTCACCTGGGAGCGCTCATCTGCTGCCTGTCTGCTAGCCTACCTGGAGGCTCTGCCGTCACGTGCTGTGACCACCCGCCTGTCCAGAGACTTCTGCCCGCTCACCTGGGAGCGCTCATCTGCCGCCTGTCTGTTGGTCTTCCTGGAGGCTCCGCCGTCACATGCTGTGACCACCCGTTCATCCAGAGACTCTCGCCTGCTCACCTGGGAGCTCACGTCTATCATCAGCCGCCACAGGTCGTACCAACCCTTTACCCAGAGACTGCCCCGGTCACTTGCCGTGACCATCTGCCCGTTCATCCAGAGACTGCCCCGGTCACTTGCCGTGACCATCTGCCCGTTCATTCAGAGACTGCCCCGGTCACTTGCCGTGACCATCTGCCCGTTCATTCAGAGACTGCCCCGGTCACTTGCCGTGACCATCTGCCCGTTCATCCAGAGACTGCCCCGGTCACTTGCCGTGACCTCCAGCCCGTTCACTCAGAGACTGTCCCGGTCACCTGCTGTGACTTCCTGCCCGTCTTCGCTGGTCGCCACCCGCTCCCTTACAAGGACCGCCCCCTTGTATAGTAGCTCAGAGGTTCCGCCTCCCAGACCCGTTACAAAATGATCTTTTGCGCAACACAAAAGATCATCATTCTCAGCGGTGCATCGTCCTGTGTAAAAAGTATTCACACTGCCGAGAACAACGGCAGTCTATGCGCACTGAGTGATCTACTATAGATTGCTCAGTGTGCATCTTTTACTTAGGTCTGCCTGTGTAAAAAGGCATTTAAACAACTGCCTATCAGTAAAGTTTACCAATCGGCGGTCATATTGTGCTGCTGGTCGTTACATGTAACCTTTAGAAAAGCCCTGCAGCCCTTGAAATGCCGCACTTTGATAAGCACTACTTTCCAGCACACTCGGGCTAGGAGATCATACAGTTTAGTATCTACTCTGCAGCGATAGGGTAACCATCAGGAGCTGTAGTCAATCTTGAGGGTGAATATTACTTTTATTTTTTTCTACTAGTCCTTTTAGAATAATTTTCATCTGCTAAACAGCCTTTTAAGTGTTTTATGATTTGTGACCCTGAACCTAAACTGGTGTTTTCAGGAATATATTGCTAAAAGTGTTTATTGCTCTTAGTATTGTCATAAGTTTGAAAAGTACAGACAGTCTTCTGGCAGAAGAGTACATTTAATCAGTGACTCCCGTAAGTAAATTGTAGTCT
This sequence comes from Phyllobates terribilis, assembly GCF_046119375.1. Classification (NCBI taxonomy): domain Eukaryota; kingdom Metazoa; phylum Chordata; class Amphibia; order Anura; family Dendrobatidae; genus Phyllobates; species Phyllobates terribilis. Next base: position 181,088,803 of record NW_027362765.1, read on the forward strand.
TTGGATCAAGTGGTGAAACTTTAAGAAAGAGTTATCGAAAGTGCATAATTTTTAGAAGGGTTGCTGAAGAGACATAAGACAAAACGTAGAAGTGCTACTTCAGTATTTTCACACTACATGCTTTCTGATCTCAGCTTTCAGCCCAACTAATAACCCCCATGGGGCCACTTCTCAAACACCAGAACAAGTACTAGGCCAACAAAGTGAACTGTCTCAGCAAAAATCAATGTGCTGCAAAAAGGCAAACGCTGCGGCTATTTAATGAGTCTTATAGTGCACAGTAAGCCTGGAAGACAATCCTAGTGTAGAACACACTATGAAAGATGTGTTGGACGAACAGAACTTTTGAATAGTTTTGTCAGTATCTCTTCGTGTACTTGTCAGTGGATGTAGGCACCCCACTCATTACATTTTCTGTCTGGGAGATTTAGTGTGGATTTCCCTCCAAGGTGATTTCTTGTTTGCTTTTTATCAGTGATTAAATCATGAGTCTCAAAGTGATTTGTAAGAAATAAGCATTTTAAGTAAACTAAAGTACCGCACGCTTTAATCCTGTCGGCTTTAGGCTAGGGCTTCTTCGTGAGCCTGGCCACATGTCGGTAATTCTCAGACAAGTTGCACATCTAAAAAACATTTGTGCGCCTTGTGAGGAGCTGCCCACTTACTAAAGACTATGATACTTTTCCAGCAATGGACTACCATTTTTGTCAATATTATTATTGTGTTTTATTAGTGATCTACTTGTTATGTTTTATATAATTATGCTAACTTGTCAGTATGTGCACTAGATTCACTGGTAAAAATGTCCAGCATTCCACTAATCTGTATCTCAGGATATCTGTATCTCAGGAGTATCTAACCATTGTTCCAACAGCCTATAATCTCATTATGTGTGTGTAGATTGTAGACACAGTTGAGCCGTCAACACAGGGGGTCTTACATGCAGTCTCAGATGAAGGCTTCTAGAATATTCTTCATTGTTTTTAGCTAACAGTAAATGCTTAAGGGGGAGGGTGATCACTTCTGACGTGGGAGGCGACTGATCCCAACGAAAAAAAGGACAGACATGTTTTAGTCAGAGTTGTGTGGAAGGATTGAAGGAAGAGGATGGAGACCGTGGACTTGGAAGGATGGATTGATAAACATGTTACCATTATGGATTATGTTGTTTGGATTTAAACTTTCTTAAAAGGACTGCTGCTGCTAGATACCTGTGCTTTCATCATTTTATCTGCCGTCTAGAGGATTATGGACTGTGGCTACAGACTATACTGGCTGGAGATACGAAATCTGTGGGCCAACCAAAAGTTGGGAGACAAAGCCTGTGGAACTACTGAACCCAGATTGGGAACTTGAGGACTGAGAGAACTTTATTTTGGCCATTTACCTGGAATTGCTTTATTACCATGGCTGTGATCAATAAAATATTGTTGCATCGTTAACCTGTCTAGGTGATTACTTACAGTCCACAACCTCAGATCTTTACATGCCTTGCTTGTGATTTGCTGTCACTCATCAGTTTTAAAGTCACAGACAAGTCACATGCATCTTACGTCGAAGTCTATGGGGGAAATATGGCATGTAACCTGGCTTAGATCCCTTACAACATTTGTGTCATGTTCCTAGTGGGTGCCAGTTGACAATCAATAGTCACAATGAAATACTACGATCTTCATGTCACACACATTTCGATGTGTAGTCTATGCCTTAAAACACATTCCCATGATTTTTTACACCAATTCTCTCATGAAGACAACACTTGATTATACGCCATGTTAGGGCACATGGACATCATAGATACAATTCTCCAGCTACAGTCATGGTGAGCTATGTTTTACGTGACCATTCATTTAATTCTATGACATGTAATACTACATTTTGACGTATGGCTGGGCTTAACTTCCTCTTGAGATAATAGACGTTCCCAAGGGATTATGTAAAATGGACCCCAAGTGTTGGGGATGGCTTTTATTGAAAAGGGGTTTACAAGGGGGGGGGGGGGGGACTACTTCAGCAAAGCAAACTTAACATTTGGGAAATTGACAATTGCCATGGCATACTGTATATACTTCCTCTCCATGAAGGTATAGAGCTCAAAAGGTTATACAAGGAATTTGTTTCCTTTTTACCAACACCCACCCAGGAGAGCAGCCAGGTAATCCACCATTAGGTAGTGTCACCTCACCAGACTTATGTAAGAAGGCACAAATCAGGAGGCAGGGGGTAGTCTCTGCCGACCCTGTAAATTAACTATGAATATGTAACTTTCCACCACACAACTAATTTGGCCTCTATAAATATGAAACTTATTTTGGACAAACCCACTGATACCGGTGGGCTTGGCCAATATTCTAATATGTATGGGGGCCTGCTGACTTTCCCCCAACCGATGATGTTGGGGAAGATAAGAATTCACCATGGCCGATTTCGGTCTGCAGATCCTCTTGCGCTCAGTGAGCTAAGCCGCTGCCAAATGAGTCTGGCTCATACAGGGCACAGGTAGGGCCAAGCACACCTGTGTATGGAGAAGTCAGAAAAGATAGCTGTCAGCCGAACAAAAAGCCAAACCATTGTCCAACAGCTAATTACTGTTTATGGCGGGAGGGGGAGCTTTAGTCTTATTAATTTGATTTTGTAAAAATACACTTTAGCAAAGCACATATTGTAAAATAGAGTTCCAATGCATCTCTTCATTCCCGACTTGGTATCATATTGTGCCAGTATGAGGTTCTTGCTTTATATAAAATTACTGTGTTAATAGTAAACTTTTGTAAACATTTCTACCAGCATACAATGTACCCACATCTGAATGGCAGAGTCATTGGAGATCACAGAGAGGTTTTATAAATCTCTTTTTATCCTGCAGCAGCATGTCAGGTCTTTGTGATAAACTGTAAGGTCATGGTTAATACTGTACAATGAGAGCTCAATTGGCTGTTAGAAGCAGTATGAGAACATATGGTGTCTCTGGAGGTTATACCCTGCTGGTGCCCAGAGACACTATGTACCAACCCTCTGACAGATGTATTGCAATGTGTTTAGAGATCACACTGGATCTATTCAGTCATTAGCATGCCAAAAATCAAATACCGAATTGTGTAAAAAAAATAAAAGAACATTGAATATATGACAGTAACTAACACAAATCCTATACATATACTGTATATGTACTGTACATACTGTCCACCTACTTTTGGTTCACTCTGTACATATATATATCTGTGTGTGTGTATATATATATATATATAAGACATATTTTCAGTTGTTTCACACTTTTTTGTTAAGCATATAATTCCACATGTGTTAATTCATAGTTTTGATGCCTTCAGTGTGAATGTACAATTTTCAAAGTCATGAAAATACAGAAAAATCTTTAAATGAGAAGGTGTGTCCAAACTTTTAGTCTGTACTGTATATATATATATATATATATATATATTACAAAGTATAAATTGTGCTTGTTATCTCTCCATTCTTCATCAGTCTGTACCCACCAGCTGTATTTGGTAACAGCACGACTCTATGAACCGATAAACTAAGTAATACAAATGCTGAATGAGTCATAACAACTACATGATTGATCAAGTTTTACATTAATCCACTTATGTTTAGCAAAGAATTGGGGAAAAATTAAGAATTTGGACTAAAAAGCAAACTTCCCAGTAGGCTAAATTGGAACCCAGGTCCACATTGGTGCCTGGCAAACTTGCCAAATTTGCCACCATGCCACCCTTGCATAATGTAATTGGTGTTGGATTGATTTGATATACAGTCTTAACAAAAAAACTATTTTGACCATAATGTCTCCATTCCCTCAGTAAGGAAAGCAGTTGGAATGTCTATTCTTCGTAATTGTACAGGATTTTCTGATACTATGTTTCATTTCTTTTTATACTATGCATCAATTCACCCTCCTGTCCATTTGTTTGAAGCCGGTGGCTCCTGCCAAGCAGTCAACAGCAGCTTCCTCCATTCTATGGAGGCTATTAGAGCCACCATGTTTTAATGTTACTTTTATGTAATTAGGCCCTTCAAAATGGAAGAGAACAAGGTCTTAGGTAACATTCATATTAGTCAACATTGACCCCATGAAAAGCCTTGCTGCATCTTATGAGATAAAGCCAAGCTAGAATCTCCCTTTGCACATAGTAGTTTCAGGGTACTTGCTCCTCATCATTGGAAAGTAGGAGATTGGCTGGCTGGGGGAGAGACTTTCATTATTGACCTATAGGATTGGTAATTACAAGAGAACCTGTTCCCTTCCTCTTTGAAGAGCTCATTTGTATGTTTTTTTTCCAGGGAACATTACGTGGCCTGTAAGACTCCCTACCTCTTGGAGGTCTCATTAAGGAGAAACTTTACCTCCTTGGATTTAGTTAGTACCATTGAGGAGAACAATATATTTTTGCCAGGGCCTCATTCTTTTCTTGTAGACCTTTGATGCCCTGTTCCTTTAATTGAAAAACTCTTTAAAATCTTTTTTGCCCTTGGCTATAGGTGGTATTTATATATTTAATTCATATTGAGATCCCTCAGAGGTGTCTCTACAGATCTTTCTGTAGATCATAACCTGGAATGAATAAGGACAAATCCATTGCAAAGGCATTGGCGTTCCATGATGTGAGAATGGAGCTTTAAAGACCTGTCACCAGATCAATAGTGTCTAGTTTTTGCTTTATATTATATTATTATATTAGATTTGCACACCTATATCTCTATATCTTGAATGCATTGACTACATGACGCAGCTAGTAGGGAGAAGGTGCGGGGGTGAAACAGACATAATGTGAGAAGGACTTCCTAGCCACCTTGAATAAGGTCGGCTAAGAGGGTGGTTTGCAGTGGCCAGGTTACATAATACTGTGACTTCTTGCAATAGGTTTCCTCCTGTGTCAAACACCCAGTACTATGCTAAGAGAACAGAAACTGCTAAAATCATTCAGAATTTTCAATAGATGTAAATTATTACGTTTTTGTTTTTTTTATCAATTGCTGCCACATTTATTCTCTAGAACGTTCCTTCAAAGAAGAAAGATATCCCATTGGGATTCATAACTTTAGATAAAAATGTAAAATATATGTTAAAAATCCAAAACTGAAGAAGATTTTTTGACGGCCAGGGTGTATAGAGTATATTTTGACACCAAATATAGTGTACTGAACCCATCTGATTCCATCTGATAGCATTGAGCCTCCTCCTACTGGGCACAGGTTAGCCATTTTATCTAGTGCACCAGACTTGTAAACTACTTATAATATTTTGGTCCATCCAGATGATGAAACAAAATGTCACTTGGTCAGTGCTAATGACGCAGAGGTCACTGCATTTATGCAACGAACAGGAAAATAAGTGGAAAGCAAAAGCAGAACATTTTGTATGGGATGTAAAGGTTAAAGGCTCTTAGAATATGATGGAATTTATCTGTCAGACTTACAGCCAGTTGGTTAATGCACAAACAAGAAAAATGCTGTTCGATAAAAAGCTCATCAAGCCGTGCGTGGTTCATTTAAGTGCGTGGCACATTCTCTCAAAACACACACTCCAAATTAATCAAGAGCAAATATATAACAGGGGTTATTCAATTAACTATCAAGTGTCAAAGAGAGCAATTACTAGAGTCTGGCGGCATTTTATCAGGCGAGTTCTCCAGGGAAATTTCCCATATTATAGGTAAAAGGTATGAAACAAATGAGAAAGGACTTCAGCAGGAAAATATCCAAATCAGAGCAGGTACATCTCACAAACTCAAGACGGCCTTCTTTATTCTTGTCTTGGATTGTGTTCACACGTAGCATAAATTGTGCGGGTTTTTTTCTGCTGCTTTTTTTCTACATATTTTCTGCTGGAGTAGCCACACCAAAATATGCAAAAATTGTCTTCTCTGATTAGTGCATGTTTGCTGCATTTTTTTAATGCATTTTCCTCTTTACTTGATGTGTTTTTGGTGCAGATTTGAAAAAGTGTTTTTATTTAAACGTTTTTAGTATAGAAGGGCTTTTGGTTCTGCACTTAAAAGTGCAACTGCATTTTTTACAGTCGTTTTTTTTCAGGCTCAACATAAGGAAAAAAAAAACGCATACAAAAATGTACAGTCCAACTGCGACTTTAAACATGTAGTTAAATGCAGATTTTTTTTGCATACTAATAAAAAGCCGCAGTAAAAACATAGTATTAACGCAATGTGGGAAACATGGCCTCAGTGTGTCTTCTGGTCAAGTTGATGGCTTTCACAATAACATTAAGGCTGTGTTGACACAATGCATTTTTTTCCCACAATTTTCCAAAAATCGGGGTAAAATTGACACGTATTTCCCACTTTTTTTTTTTAAATCGCTGCAAAAAAATTGTCAGAGACAGATAGCGTGAACAAAGCCTAAGCTACAGAAAATCAGAAGCATTGGAGGGACCATAAAGTAATCCTTAAAAAAATGTGACCTTTATTCCAATATTTAAAAAAATATCACAAAAGTGAGGAGACAAAAATGAGGCAACATTGTCTCATTTTTGTCTCTTTACTCTTTTGATGTCTTTTTCAATATTAGAATAAAGGTCAAAAATTTTTAAGGATTACTTTATGTTGCCTCTGATTTTTCTGAATTTCATGGGCCTTTGTACCTGGCGGGAGGTGGGAGGCCCTACTAAGCAAGTACAATTTTATGAATGATTCATGGGAACAAGACATTCGACTGACAAAGCCAAGAGCTAGTTTGACATGTCGATAATAAACTACAATTCAGTAGTACTAAATAAAGTGTAGGTTGGGCTCACTCTAGTGTGTACTTCTGGCAAATATGGATTCGGAAAATCTCCTGACAAGTTATAGATGTATTCAAGAACGTGTAGAGACCAATGCTCATCAAAAGTGTCCTTATGGCCAACATCTGGCTGACGTGCATCAGCATAACCATTTTCAGCTGTACTGGAAGCGTCATTTCACATGAGCGGATCCTTGATGTGACTATCGGGGTCTATGATGATCTAAGTTTAGCTCAGTAGAATCGCATTGGTCAGGATATTCCAGCCATAATCAGTGTCTGAAATCGTCCATAGGCTAGCATGTGCCTCCGGATTCCTAACACAAGCTATTTATTAATGGATTCTCATGGCATGTTCCAAGCATTGCTTCAGGGGAGGAATACAACACCTTAGGGAGCGACGTCACGTGGAGTGCTTACTGATTTGTGCAATGCCATACGGTTCCCTGCACAAGACAAACCATATCATTCAGACGTCTATGTATTTTTTGTACATGAAAAAAAAACTTTTTTTTATCTATGTGCTGAATCAAATTTTCATCCATTTTTGCACTTTGGGTCAGTTTTTCCTATCAGTGGGGCATCAGTTTTTCTCATATCCAGCAAAAAACTGTTGTCCTACCCATTAGGCCGACTTCACACGTCTGTTTTTCTGCTGCGTGTGCCATCTATCATTTTTACAGATGGTTCTCAGACCTATTACAAAAACATGCTGTCCTACTTTGATAAGTGTTACAGCTAAAACTCGCCAATGCAAGTTAATGGCTCCATGGAAAAAAAGCTTACGGATGTCACCCATGTGCTGTTCAATGGGTAGGAAAAGCTAAGGCATTTTTTTTTCATACAAGAAAAACTGATGCTACATGGGTTGTAAAATCTGACACATTGACCCAAAATGGGTCCGGTACACTGAAAAAAAGCACTCACCATTTTTCACGTAAGAGAAAAAAAGTGACGCACGAAACTCGCCTTAAACCATAAAAAACAGACAGCACTTATATAACATATGATTGATATTTGTGTGTTGTCAGTTTCTCTTTTCATTGATTACATGATTTGAATTGATTAGTTTTAATCAATAAATTGGATCATAACATGACAAGTCTTTTTTTTTCTTAAAAAAACTTTATTTAAATTAGATTACTTGCGTTTTTTCATTGCGCTTTTGTTTGTTTTTTTTACATGTGTTTTTATTGCGTTTTGACACTGCGTTTTTTGTCTCTTTTTGGTGTGTCATGCTTTAAGTAAAGCTGCTTTGTTTTTTGATACTTCGTGGTATTTGGCTTTGACAAAACGTGATTGACATAAATAGATGCGGATTACATGCATTTTTGATGAGTTTCTGCCACGGAAACACACTTAAGACACATGTGCGTTTTTACGTGCTGAATTTCCGCACCTAATATAAGCCTATGGGGAAAATCTGCACATAAAATTCAGTGTACATGTTGCAGCTCAGTGGGCGGGAGATTTCTACAAATCTCATCCACTGTGCAGGAACTGTAAGGCGCTGCGTTTTAGACGCATCAAAAACTCACCAAAAGTTCATAATGGGCACACAGCCTTAGGCTATGTTCACACTAGGCGTTTTTTCAGCATTTTTTTTTCTGCAGCAAAACCTGATCTTTTAGCAGGAGAGAAGCTGCGTCAAAAAGGCAGGTTTTAGTGCATTTTTGGTGCATTTTTTGCTGCATTTTTCAGGATCCCAAAATTCAGCTTTGCTTCCATCACAGAAGCATGAACACAGGTCACCAATGCAAGACATATGTTCATGAAAAAATACACATTACAAATGTAAGCGGGGGAAGGTGAATTGGTCTGGAATAGTTTACCTAAAACACTATTTACTTTTTACACTATGGTCTGCCATTGAGTTGCTCAGGCATTGTTCAATTTCACTCCTTGGTCGGCCACAGGTATTGTTCAATCTTACACCTTGGTCAGTCAATATTTACTTTGTACGCATCACTAATTTAATTACAATGGACTAATCCAAACTGCCATCTCAGGTGACCAAGACAAGATGGTAAACTTGGGAAAATTTCAAAAATAAATGGGTTTCACATACCGCTGTACTTGCTTTTTTTCACTAAAAACGCAGAAAAGCGTTCACAATAGGCGTTTTATCAGCATTTTTTTGCACCACCCCATTGCTTTCAATGGGTGAAAAATGCTGAAAAAGACGATGAAAGAAGTGACATGTAGTGATGAGCGAGCATGCTCGCTACTGCTCGGTGCTCGCCCGAGCATCTCACTGCTCGAGATGCTCGGCGCTCGCCGAGTATTTCCGGGTTGCTCAGGCGGGAACTGGGGTCCCCTCCCTGCATGTTTGGCGCTCTTTAGAGAGCCAATGAACATGCAGGGATTGCCTGCCATGCACTGTAATGCCGTAGCCATGTTGGTTGTGGGCATTACAGTGATTGGCTGGCCTCACAGCGTCATCAGGTCTATATCAGACCTGGCGCCGCCATGCTAGTCACAGTCACTCCGGATCAGACAGTGTAGGGAGAGCTGCTGCTGTGTCAGGGAGAGATTTGATCGTGTATTAGGTAGTGTAGGGAGAAAAACCGTACAGTACACATAACATCTTAACAAACAGTCCTTCTGAGGACTAATCCATCTGCAGAGATATCAGGCAGGCAGGGTGTATAGGCAGGCGGTGTATACATTCCAATTCTGCCTTCTGCTGCTGTTAGATATTTCTATACAAAGGCCCAGGTCTCAGTGGCCAGGAATACTTTTCTTTGGATCTTAATCCTCATTATTTGCTTAAAAAGCAATCCAGAGAACACTGTTTTCTCCAATAACCCCATGACAGCACCAAAGGAGGATGTCACCCCACCCTAATAGGGACAGGAAACACAAAGAGGTTAAATAGCCCATCCCTCATCCTCCCTCCAGTGTTTTTTCCTGTCCCTATTGGGGAAGGCTCAGACAACACCCAAGTCGACTTTCTGAGCAGAAGGAATATCCATCCGGGAGAATGGGAGCTGGACTCGGACATTTTCCACATGCTGACCAAACGATGGGGTCGTCCGGAGGTGGACCTCTTTGCAAGACGCCAGAACACCAAGGCAGAAAAATACTTCTCCCTAGATCCAGACGACGCATGCCTGGGGATAGATGCATTCGCTCACCCATGGCGTTTCCATCTGGCTTACACCTTTCCCCCAATTCCATTGCTACCCAGAACCTTACAGAAAGTAAGGACCGAGGAGGTCAAGATAATCTTGATAGCCCTGCTTTGGCCCAAAAGAAGTTGGTTCTGTGCACTAAACAATTTAAGCATAGAGGGACCCCTCATTCTACCAGCAATCAGAAACCTTCTCCATCAGGGTCCAATACTCCATCCAGACCCAGAAAACCTCCATCTAGCAGTCTGTCTTCTGAATTCACAATCCTGAAGGCTAGAGGACTCTCAGACCGAGTAATTCATACCCTACAAAAAAGTAGGAAGCAAATCACAAACTCCATATACAGCAAGATATGGAAGACCTTCCTAGCAGGGGCGGAACTACCGCCCGTGCAGCCGGTTCATTGAACGGGGGCCCCGAGGGAGAGGGGGCCCCTCCAGCCTCCAGCAGGGCCGCCATCAGGGCATGACTGCCCTGACTCCAGTATGGGGCCCGGCCGGTAGGGGCCCCCTCGGGGGCCCCCCTCTTGTGCGTCTCTCTCCTCATGAGGCCCCCGGCCCCATGCTAAGCGCCGGGTCCGGGACGTCTCAGCGCTGCGCTGTTGTAGCAGCGCCTTCATGATTCCCCTGACTTCCGGTCATGTGACGGCGCCGTCACATGGCCGGAAGTCAGGAGAACCTGCTGTCAGCGATTTGGACGAGCGCCAGGATTCTGCAGGGATCGCATGGGGGTAAGTATAACAAGTTTTATTTTTTTAAAAAATACAATTAACTAGGAGTGGAGAGATGGGAGATGTGTGTGTGTGTGTGGAGATGCACATGTGTGTGTGTGGGGGGGGGGAGATGGGAGATGCACATGTGTGGGGGGGGAGATGGGAGATGCACATGTGTGGGGGGGAGATGCACATGTGGGGGGGAGATGCACATGTGTGGGGGGGAGATGGGAGATGCACATGTGTGGGGGGGGAGATGGGAGATGCACATGTGGGGGGGGGAGATGGGAGATGCACATGTGTGGGGGGGAGATGCACATGTGTGGGGGGGGGATGCACATGTGTGGGGGGGAGATGCACATGTGTGTGGGGGGGATGGGAGATGCACATGTGTGGGGGGGAGATGAGAGATGCACATGGGGGGGAGATGCACATGGGGGGGTGGGAGATGCACATGGGGGGGATGGGAGATGCACGTGTGGGGGGGATGGGAGATGCACATGTGGGGGGGGAGATGGGAGATGCACATGTGGGGGGGGATGGGAGATGGGAGATGCACATGTGTGGGGGGGGGAGATGGGAGATGCACATGTGTGGGGGGGATGGGAGATGCACATGTGTGGGGGGGGATGGGAGATGCACATGTGTGGGGGGGGATGGGAGATGCACATGTGTGGGGGGGGATGGGAGATGCACATGTGTGTGGGGGGGATGGGAGATGCACATGTATGGGGGGGGATGGGAGATGCACATGTGTGGGGGGGGATGGGAGATGCACATGTGTGGGGGGGATGGGAGATGCACATGTGTGGGGGGGGGTGCACATGTGTGGGGGGGATGGGAGATGCACATGTGTGGGGGGGATGGGAGATGCACATGTGTGGGGGGGTGCACATGTGTGGGGGGGATGGGAGATGCACATGTGTGGGGGGGGATGGGAGATGCACATGTGTGGGGGGATGGGAGATGCACATGTGTGGGGGGGGTGGGAGATGCACATGTGTGGGGGGGGTGGGAGATGCAAATGTGTGGGGGGGTGGGAGATGCACATGTGGGAGGGGGGAGATGGGAGATGCACATGTGGGGGGGGGATGAGAGATGTGCACATGGGGGGGTTTGAGAGCTGCACATGGGGGAATTGGGAGTAGGGGGATAATGAGCTGCACATAACGAATGTGGGGTGGGGGAGAGTAAATGATGATGGGGTGGGGAGAGCACGGACATGATATAATGAATTGGGGCAGGGGGTGCATGTAAATATTGAATGCGGGGAGCAGGAAGTATAGAGTAGGGGGCGTTGCGGATGCAGGAGTGTGACTGGTAACAAATTGGCGGAAAGAGTAGAGGTTCTAATTAAATTATATATTAAGTGCCTATTTACAGTTAATGGGGGGCACCGTGGTGGATTACAATTTATATTTAGAATGGTAGGTTGCATAATAACTAACCATATATTAATGGTGGGTGCACGTCTGTATTCAGCTGCGTAATGTAGAAGTTGGGGAATGTGCTCTAGATAACTGTTATTTTATGCAGAGACGAGTCCTGGCTGGAAGACGTGATGGCGGTCTGTGCAGGATGAAGGAGAAAAGCGAAGATGAAGGACTTCACCTAGAGACGTCACCGGTGAGTCAGTGTATTACATGTACACTGTGTATAATATCACTGGTGATCACTGTATTACCTGTACACTGACACTATATACAGAGCTCCTGTGTATAATGTCACTGGTGATCACTGTATTACCTGGACACTGACAATATATACAGAGCTCCTGTGTATAATTTCACTGGTGATCACTAGATTACCTGGACACTTACGTTATACATACCATGTATAGAGCTCCCGTGTATAATGACACTTATGGTAATATTAGTAATGTGGTGGTAATATGTGGTCTGGTCATGGTGTGGCAGTTTTTCTCCCTTCTGTGTGGTATTATTCAGTCACTATGTTGTGGTAATATGTGGTCTGGTCATGGTGTGGCGGTATTCCCTGTATGTGGTATTATTGGTCATTTTAAAAAAAAAATGTATATGACACATGCCCTTAAAGAAAACTAAATAAAAATATATCTAAAAAGAGTATAGGATATTTTAAGAAAATTTTAATAGGTTAGAGTAGGGCCCGCCCAGAAGAGTCTACCTTATCGTGGTGGCTACCTTATCACATGGCCGAACGTCAGGAGAGCCTGGTGGCAGCGACGTGGACGAGCGCCAGGATTCTGCAGGGATCGTATGGGGGTAAGTATAGTTTTATTTTTTTAAATACAATTAATTAACTAGGAGTGGGGGGGATGAGAGATGCACACGGGGGGAGGGGGGGTGAGAGATGCACACGGGGGGGGTGAGAGATGCACATGGGGGGGTGAGAGATGCACATGGGGGGATGAGAGATGCACATGGGGGGGTGAGAGATGCACATGGGGGGGATGAGAGATGCACATGGGGTGGTGAGAGATGCACATGGCTGGGATGAGAGCTGCACATGGCTGGGATGAGAGATGCACATGGGGGGGTGAGATGCACATGGGGGGGTGAGATGCACATGGGGGGTTATGTTTACATAACTTTGTTGCCTTATGAAGGGCAGGGGGGGCCCCCCAAAATTTCTTGCACAGGGGCCCACTACAGTCTGTGTCCGCCCCTGCTTCCTAGCATGGTATAAACCAAACGTACCAGATCTTCGGCATCCTGACATGACCCAGATCTTGGATTTTCTACAAGAAGGGCTGGAGAAGGGTCTTAGACCCAGCACCCTCAAAGTTCAGATTGCGGCACTGAGTATATACTTTGACCAGAGCCTTGCCGAACACCGATGGGTAAAAAGGTTCATGACAGCAGCTACTCGTCTGCGTCTCAGAATAATTAACCACGTTCCCTCCTGGGATCTTAATATTGTCCTTAAAGGTCTGACACTACCACCATTTGAACCTTTGGCCTCAATAGAGCTGGATAAATTAGCTTGGAAAACAACATTTCTAATAGCAATTACCACTGCTAGAAGAGTAGGAGAAATCCAAGCCTTCTCAGTGAATGACCCTTATCTGAGAATCCTGGATGATAGGATTATTCTACAATTGGACCCATCTTTCTTACCAAAGGTAGTCCCAGACTTTCATAGGTCTCAGGAGATAATTCTGCCTTCCTTCTCTCAAGACCCAAAAAATAAAAGAGAAGAAGAATACCATACTTTGGATGTAAGACGGGTTGTTCTTCACTACCTCCAGAGGACAGAGGCCTGGAGAAAAGATCAGAATCTCTTTATTCAGCCATTTGGTCAGAACAGAGGGAAAAAGGTCTCAAAGGTTACCATCGCTACTTGGATCAAGAAAGCAATTGTGGAATCATATCAGATCCAAAATCTCTCACCACCAGAGAAACTGAAAGCACACTCTACAAGAGCCATGTCCGTCTCCTGGGCAGAAAAGGCTATCGCTTCCCTCGAGCAGATATGCAGAGCAGCTACATGGTCTTCGGTCCATACCTTCACCAAGCATTACAAACTAAACTTAATGTCCATTAAAGACTTGGCCTTTGGGCGGAAAGTGCTTCAGGCCATTGTCCCTCCCTAAACATGAGTCTTTGGTACTCCTCCTTTGGTGCTGTCGTGGGGTTATTGGAGATAATAGAATTAGACTTACCGGTAATTCGGTTTCTAATAACCACCACGACAGCACTGGTAATTCCCTCCCAGGCTTGGTTAGCCAATCATTTAATTTGAATAAATATAATTTGAAGCATCCATACTTGTGTGGTCCTTTATAAAAACACTGGAGGGAGGATGAGGGAGGGGCTATTTAACCTCTTTGTGTTTCCTGTCCCTATTAGGGTGGGGTGACATCCTCCTTTGGTGCTGTCGTGGTGGTTATTAGAAACCGAATTACCGGTAAGTCTAATTCTACTTTTCTGCGCCAGTTGCTTGTTTTGGGAGAGGTGCTGCTGCGTCAGGGACAGATTTACTTGTGTATTAGGTAGTGTAGGGAGAAAAACCGTACAGTACACATATCCATCTTAACAAACAGTCCTTCTGAGGACTAATCCATCTGCAGAGATATCAGGCAGGCAGGGTGTATAGGCAGGCAGTGTATATAGCAGACTGCAGTGCATATAGCACGAGAGGCTCCATTCCAATTCTGCCTTCTGCTGCTGTTAGATATTTCTATACAAAGGCCCAGGTCTCAGGGGCCAGGAATACTTTTCTTTGGATCTTAATCCTCATTATTTGCTTAAAAAGCAATCCAGAGAACACCGTTCTTTCTGCGCCATTTGCTTGTTAGTACTGCAGAATACAGCCAGGTCCTTTCCATATTAGAGAGCTAGAAATCCAGCTATTTAAAACTGTGTTTCCTCCGTCAAACGGATCACATATACGTTGTCTGAAAATACTGCCATTTCTGGCCTCCATTAAAAATTCCCTTTAGTGTGTTAGTGAAGCAATTCACCGCAGTTTGCTGTTCAAACTACTTACCTACAGGCCAGGTATTTAAAACTCTGTTTTCTCCATCACACGGATCACATATAAGTTCGCTCCAAACTCAGTCATTTCTAGTGAGCGTGGAAGATACTGTCCTCCATTTAAAATGGGCAAGGTACGTGGCAAGGGACGGGGAACTGGACGTGATGCTAATGGTGCATGCAAAGGCTGAGGACAAGGCCGTGGGCAAGCCGAAATTGTGCCACAACAAACACCCACATCTTCTCGCCTGACCTTCCTGTCCCAATTTCTAGGGGACTGCAGCACACCACTATTGAACCCAGAGCAGTGTCAAGAGGTTGTTGGTTGGATAGCGGATAATGCTTCCAGTCACTTAGCCACCACCACCACCACCCTGTCTTCCACACGGTCAAGTCTCAGTAGCCGTGAGTCTGGACCGCATATTCCTCACCCTGATCCTCCTTCCTCCCACCATGCCAAGTACCCAGAGACAACTGATCCCACACTTGGACACTCTGAAGAGCTGTTCACTTTTCCATTTATAAATTCGGGCCTCTCGCCCAGTCCACTTGAAGCGGGACAAGAGGAGATCGCGTGTAGCGATGCCCAAGTATTTGAGCAGCCACGGTCACACGAAGGCGACGGTGGGAAAGTGTCAAAAGAGGTAGACGATGATGAAACACAATTGCCAGAAAGTCAGGTCGAGGACCAGCGTGCGGTAGTGGAAGACGAGGTGGTGGATGATATAGTAACTGACCCAACCTGGCAGGAGGATATGCACAGCGAGGACAGCAGCACACAGGGGGAAGGAGGCAGAGCACCCCAACAGGCAGGAAGAAGCAGTGTGGTGGCCGCAGACAGAAGGCAGGCAACCGTTCCCCGTAAAACCAACACGAAGGAAGTAGCCAGTACAACTGTTAGGTCTTCCCGAGTCTGGTTGTTTTTTAAAGCCACTGCCGATAACCCCAAAAAGGCCATTTGCACCACCAGCCAGGCCAGCAGCAGCAGGGGTGGCAAAACGACCAGCCTGACCACCACCAGCATGATTAGGCACATGGCAGCAAAGCACCCGACTTTGTGGGCCGAACCCCAGGGTCCAGGAACAGTGTCTGCGGGTGGCACCATTGCTTCTTCCGCTGTTGTGCATGCAATCCAATCCCCTGTCCATGGTGCATGCGAAGATGCCTCCTGCCCTGCACCTGTTGTTGCACACTCTCAAGTAGCAGCATCAGGAAGCACGTCCATGTCCTTGTCCCAGCGCAGCGTTCAGTTGTCCATACCCCAGTCCCTGGAACGCAAGCACAAATATGCAGCCAACGCCCCATAGGACACACTACTAAATCCTCACATTTCACGACTGTTTGCGCTCGAAATGTTGCCTTTTAGGCTCGTGGAGACGGAAGCATTCCGCAACCTGATTTCTTCCGGTGTGCCATCCCCGCATTACACAAGCACGTATCCCAACACATTAGCCGTGCTCTCAACAACGCAGTTACCGATAAAGTCCACCTAACCACGGACACGTGAACAAGTGCTTGTGGGCAGGGACGGTACATATCGCTGACGGTACACTGGGTTAACATAGTGGAAGCCGGGACCCAGTC
Organism: Phyllobates terribilis; assembly: GCF_046119375.1. Lineage (NCBI taxonomy): Eukaryota > Metazoa > Chordata > Amphibia > Anura > Dendrobatidae > Phyllobates > Phyllobates terribilis. The sequence continues at coordinate 181,105,446 of NW_027362765.1, forward strand.
GGACCTTGGGACGGAACACGTTCTCCCGACACCAAGGATTGCGGGCCCTAGGTCAATCAGGGTTGCCCCCATGGTCTACAGCTCCTGCACCTCAAGCTCCTCATCCTCCTCCTCCTCCTCTTCAGCCTCCATCTCCGAAATGACCACATCAGTCACAAGCTGGAAGCCAAGTGGCAACAGGCTGTGCTGAAGATAATATGCTTAGGTGAAAAACCGCACAATGCTGAAGAGTTGTGGACAGCTCTGAAAGAGTAGGCAGATCTGTGGCTCACACTGCTGAACCTACAGCCAGGCATGGTTGTGTGTGACAATGGCCGGAACCTGGTGGCGACTCTGAGGCGAGGCAAGCTCACACACATATCATTTTATAAACAGCAGCCAACATGTCAAATTTTGGCAGCCCTTGCAGTCACAGCATGGGCATTACCACTATAGGGGACCCGCTCCTTTATAATGGGAACATTTTTTTTACTGAGACCCTCCTCTATTTCTCTTCAAAGGGGTATTGGGTTTTGTCCAAATTTTTGGCAGCCCTTGCAGTCACTTGATACACAATAACAGTATAGGAGACCCACTTGTTAATAATGGGAACAACAAAGCATAGCCGGCTGATGGCTCTCTAACAATAGCTAGGGCCGACTGCTGGCCTTTTAAGAATAGTAAGGGCCGTCTGATGTCCCTATAAAAATAGGCTTTATGACTTTCAGAGTCCCTCCATCATAAATAAAAAAAGGATGTGTCTGATGATGTGTCACACACCACATTGCCAGATAAGGTTGTAAAATGTTAAAATGACATTTCCCGGTGAATGCATTTGTCTTAAAAAATAACGTAAAAAAACAAAACAATAGGATCTTTCTTTAGTATAAAAAACAGCGTCACCAATTTAACCTCAATGTAATCACATTGTTCAGCTCATGCACCTCCTCCTCCATCTCCGAAATGACCACATCAGTCACAAGCTGACAGCACTGCTGCACTGCCTTGGCCAAGCGGCAACAGGCTGTGCTGAAGATAACATGCTTAATTGACAAACCGCCCAGCGCTGCAGAGTTGTTGAAAGCTGTAACACAGCAGCTTGATCTGTGGCTCTCACCGCTGAACATACAGCCAGGCATGGTCGTGTATGACAATGGGCGGAACCTGGTGACGGAGAAATGACAGTCGGGGTAGATACGGTTTCCCTCTATGCCAGTCCTTTCACCGAGCTAAAGAATATGGCTGTGGTGAAATACAACTCCCACTGAGAATCTGTTTCAGATTGAAAAACATTGTGCCCACCAGAGGATTTGATTCTGAAGGCTAACCTTTCTCACCCGCTCAAGAGCCCCATAGCAGCTCCAAAGTTAGTGCTATCATGAACTCTCCTGAGGTAGAAGCCAAGTCACATCAGAGGATTCTCTGGTGGGACCGTCCAACCCTGCCAAGAAGCAGTCCTGGCTAAGAAAAGTGTGTGGGAAGGTTCCCGGACACTCTATGGCTGCCTTTTTACTGAGGAGGAAACACACGCAAACATGGGGAGAATATACAAAGTCCTTGCAGATGTTGTCCTTGCTGGGATTTTAACCCAGGATCCCAGCACTGCAAGGCTTCAGTGCTAACCACTGATCCAATGGTGGTGTGGTTAGGCAGTCCTTCCCAGTAAGTGCACTGGGGATGGCACAGGTAATGTTGTGGGACCCGTGCTTGTGGAAGACGGAGGCGATACCGGGAAGCATAGTGGCAGCTGGGGACACCCGGCCGTCGCCGGCATGAGGTTGTGAAAAGCTTCCGCCTTCACGAGCTTAAGAGGCCATATTTCAAGTGCAAAGAGCTGCCCAGAAATCAGGCAGTTTAGTGTTGCGGCCTGTGGGTGGGTGGCTGGCTGCATACTTGCACTTGCATTCCAAGTAACAGAAAACTAAGCAGATGGTGGCCTCTATCATCATCATGGCCTCACCTCGGCACTATGAACTCTCCTGAAGGAGAAGCCATGGCCCACCGGAGGAGTCTACGGTTCTCTGGTGGGCCAGTCCAACCCTGCCGAAAAGCAGCCCTGGCTAAGAAAAGTGTGGGGGAAGGTTCCCGGACACTCTATGGCTGATTTTTTAATGTGGATCGGCCATGCTTATGCATGTTATTTCTCAAACCGCATTACAGATCAGGCCATTGTCCAACTCTGTATTCAAGAAATTAAATGTGCAAAGAAAGATGTGTGTGTGTCAAAGCACCACTGACAAGTGTGAGTTGATGTTGGACGGGCTGCCACTGCTTCTGCAACAAGCTCAATTACTGGACTTCCTGTGAGAAATGACACGCAGGGTAGATACGGTTTCCCTCTATGCCAGTCCTTTCACCGAGCTAAATACAACTCTTAGCAAGAAAAGTTGTGGACTGGCTCTGTACCGTCCCTGGCCACATTCACCTGTCCACGTGTTTGTGGTTAGGCGGTCCTTCCCAGTAAGTGCACTGGGGAGGGCACGGGTAATGTTGTGGGACCCGTGCTTGTGGAAGGCGGAGGCGATACCGGGAAATATAGTGTTGGCTGGGGACCGAGTATGGACACCCGGCCGCCGCCGGCATGAGGTTATGAAAAGCTTCCGTCTTCACGAGCCTAAAAGGCCACATTTCAAGTGCAAGCAGCTGTGAAAAATTTGGCAGTATAGTATTGCAGCCTGTGGGTGGGTGGGTGGCTGCCTGCATACTTGCGCTTGCATTCCAAGGAATGGGGTAGGGACAACTGAACGCTGCACTGGGACAAGGATGTGGACGGTGATTGTTGCAAGTCTGCAACGACAGGTGCATGGCGGGAGGCATCTTCGCATGCGCCAAGGATCACTTATGATGGGCACACTTTTAGGCAGTGACCTGGGAGTCAGAGATGCTTCCAGAGGTCTTCCCCATGCTGTTCCCATGTCTTTTCAGCACTGTATGCATGTGTCTGATGATGTGTCACACACCACATGGCCAGATAAGATTGTAAAATGTTAAAACGACATTTCCTGGTGAATGCATTTGTCTTGGTTGAAAGCAATGCAAAAGTGCAAAAACGCATCAAAAACGCTATGTGTGAACATATCCCAAGGTGTGGAGGAGTATTTTTGTTTTTGGTTATTTATTTTGCCTTATATACAAGTCATTACCCTGGAAAGGATGTTCCTTAGCATATTTCCCAGGAAAATCCATTTTGGTTTCGTTTTTGTATGTTTTATTGTGAGCCCGTAAAAGTGTCGTAATACTCTGACAACGTTGTTGACAGCAGTGATCAGGGAGTCAGAGATGCTTCCAGGGGTCTTCCCCATGCTGTTCCCATGTCATTAGAGCACTGTTCTCATCGATTTGTGGAATTTTTAGGCCCTCTGCAGACCGCTGGGGGGAGCCGCCTGCAAAATGCTCAAGTTTCTCATAGACTTACATTGAGCTCGTTGCTCGGGTCGAGCACCCGAGTATTCCAATTTGCTCGACCCGAGCAACGAGTACCCGAGCATTTTAGTGCTCGCTCATCACTAGTGACATGCTCTATTGTGCAAAAACCATGTAAAGCACAAAATACTGAGGACGAAAAAACCAAGCTGTGTGCATTAGATTTCTGAAATCTCATAAACTTTGTTGGTAGTGTAAAATGCAGCTGAAAATTTGCATTAAAAAAACGCTTAGTGTGAACATAGCCTTACAGTTCAAGAAAAAAAGGACATGTCAACACTCCCATAGACTATAAAGGGTATATATTTTATCCATGAAACCAACGTTTGGACTTACTGCTTCATATTTATCTATGATTCTGTACCCACAGTAAGTCCAGTTATTGCAATGCATATATGAACCAGGAAATATGTCTGTCTGAGCCTAAGGCTCAGTTCATATCTGCATTAGCAATTACATATTTTTGTTCCATTATAAGCCCAGAAAAAATAAATAAACTGTTCACAGTATGACAAACCCTAAAGCTGCCCGATAGACGTTACTGACTTCTAATAGGGTCCATCAGGTTCCATTATGGTGGCTGCCATTTTACCAAAAAATAGCACTACATGTTGCCCTACTTTTTCCAGCAATCATGACGGAATCTGCGACGGAGCCTCTGAACAGTCTTATGGAGTTGAAACAGCCTGCTTGTCAATCAGTGTGTGTGATTCATGCAGCTGGGGCACAAGAACAGCTGCACCGGGGCGTCACTGCTATTTTGTTCTCCGCGATTGACACCATTTGTGATTGCTGTAGACTGCAGTACTGGGGGCAAAAATTTCAGCTTGTAAAATCAGAACAGAGCTTTATGGTGATTATACTGCAGAGAGCTATAGTATATTTCATTAGAGTACAGGAAACATTATATGACTTTAATGGAAATTCTTGTTCAAAAACTGCAATTGTTTTCCATTAAAATATGTACAGTAAATTATAAACGAGAAAATTATTAAAATAAAAGAGAGATTCAAAGACTAATCAAACAAATCAACCTCAGGGTAGGGTCACATGTGTGATAACATTGGGCTGTACATGTAACGTGGCGCGGAGTGGTAGCCGTAGACGAGGTACTTGTTCTTTACTCCCCGGCACGCTACATGAAATTAGGGGTCCCGGCTGGGTATGTGGGCTTCATCTATGGGGGCGCTACGCCCTTGCAGGCCGCATGATACTGATTACTTTGGTTGGCCAGGACCAGATGTTAGAAAGTTTAATTAGGGCGATCACCAGCCAAAAATAAACAGTCTTTTACTGAACATTAAAGAAGTTGTCCACTACTATAGAACATGCCCCCCATCGATGTAAACGGTGGAAATAAGATTTTTAGCAAATACCTTGCACTGTCAATCTTGCCTGTGAGCGGCGATATCGCTGACCGCTCTCAGGCATCACGTAACCCCGGCTGCAGATGGCTCTGACATCTGCTGATGTCACGTCAAGTTCCGGCTGCAGCCGGGCGTGACACAGTGACGCTCTCCCCCCTGATTGATGGGTGGGGTTTCCCCGCGTGTCACAGCCCAGCATCCACCGCGCGCTTTCCCTCTCCTGCATTCATTGGGAAAGCGCTTGGTGAATGCTGGGCTGTGATACATGGTGAAACCCCACCCACAGCCCATCAATCAGGGGGGAGAGTGTCACTGTGTCACGCCCGGCTGCAGCCGGAACTTGACGTGACATCAGCAGATGTCGGAGCCGGCTGCAGCCGGGGTTACGTGATGCCTGAGAGCGGTCAGCGATGGCGCCGCTCACAAGCAAGATTGACAAGGTATTTGCTAAAAATCTTATTTCCACCATTTACATAGATGGGGGGAATGTTCTAGAAGATCATCAAAAAGTTAATTTATTTCAGTTCTTCGATACAAAAAGTAAAACTCATATATTATATAGAGTCATTACAAACAGAGTGATCTATTTCAAATTTTTATTTCTGTTAATGTTGATGATTATGGCTTACAGGCAATGAAAACACAAAACTCATTATCTCAGTAAATTAGAATACTTTATAATAACAGCTTGAAAACTGTTTTTAAAATCCGAGATGTTGGCCTACTGAAATGTATGTTCAGTAAATGCACTCAATACTTGGTCGGGGCTCCTTTTACATCAATTACCGCATCAATGCGGCGTGGCATGGAGGCGATCAGCCTGTGGCACTGCTGAGGTGTTATGGAAGCCCAGGTTGCTTTGATAGCAGCCTTCAGCTCGTCTACATTGTTGAGTCTGGTATCTCTCATCTTCCTAACCTTCTCTATGAGGTTAAGGTCAGGCGAGTTTGCTGGCCAGTCAAGCACAGTGATACTGTTGTTTTTAAACCAGGTATTGGTATTTTTGGCAGTGTGGACAGGTGCCAAGTCCTGCTGGAGAATGAAATTTCCATCTCTAAAAAGCTTATCGGCAGAGGGAAGCATGAAGTGCTCTAAAATTTCCTGGTAGACGGCTGCGCTGACTTTGGACTTGATAAAACACAGTGGTCCTACACCAGCAGATGACATGGCTCCCCAAACCATCACTGATTTTGGGAACTTCACACTAGACCTCAAGCAGCTTGGATTGTGTGCCTCTCCACTCTTCCGTCCGACTCTGGGACCTTGATTTCCACTTTCATCTGAAAACAACACCTTGGACCACTAAGCAACAGTCCAGGTGTTTTTCTCCTTGGCCCAGGTAAGAAGCTTCTGGCGCTGTCTATTGGTCATGAGTGGCTTGACACAAGCAATGTGACACTTGTAGCCCATGTCCTGGATACATCTGTGTGTTGAAGCAATGACTCCAGCAGCAGTCCACTCCTTGTGAATCTCCCTCCAAATTTTTGAATGGCCGTTTCTTAACAATCCTTTCATGGCTGCGGTTATCCCAGTTGCTTGTGCAACTTTTTCTACCACACTTTTTCCTTCCACTCAACTTTCCATTAATATGCTTTGATACCGCACTCTGAACAGCCAGCTTCTTTAGCAATGACCTTCTGTGGCTTACCCTCCTTGTGGAGTGTGTCAATGACAGCCTTCTGGACATCTGTCACGTCAGCAGTCTTCCCCATGATTGTGGAGCCTACTGAAACAGACTAAGGGACCTTTTTAAATGCTTCAGAAGCCTTTGCAGGTGTTTTTTTGTTAATTATTCTAATTTACTAAGATAATGACTTTTGTGTTTTCATTGGCTGTAAGCCATAATCATCAACATCAACATTAACCAATCTTAAACTGCTAGTCTGCAGTCACTCTATATGACTGCAGACTTGTGAATCCTCACATTGTGCGAACTGTTAGTATTCTCAGGTGCTGGGAGTGGGCGGTCATGTGACAGCAAGTATGTGATTTGCATACTTCCAGCCACATTCCGATTAGACTTGTCCAGCCTCGTTAACTACAATCACATTGATCAAGGCCGCAAACATCTAGTCGGCACATGACCACATGTATGCAAATTACATACTTGTGGTCACGCGTCCACTGCTCCATTGCTGTGCGTTCAATGTGAGGATTCACAAGTCTGCAGTCATTTAGACTGGCTGCAGGCTTGAGATCGGACAACCCCTTTAATAATGCATCTTAGATTCACTTGTGTTATCTACAGCGCATATAACTGCTTGGTCGCTAAGCCTATGGCTGGGGTTATATGATGATTTTGGCCACGACACAGGAACCATGAATAAAGATTGCTGTATGTTGCTGTTACATTGAAGCATAGTCCAAGTGAATTTGATTGCATTGTGACCCACGAGTTACAGAATTAGGCAAGATGCAAAAAATCCAACTGGTTTTGACTTTCACAACTTAGTTCTTGTGTCTCCTTGAAGGTTGCAATGTGACCCCACTCCCTTTTATTACGATGTGCTGTAGCAGTGACATACAGACATATTTGGCCACGTGACCTGTGTCGCGGCCAAAGTTGCCGGGCAAGCCTAGCCTTAAGCAAGTGTAAATAGATGACAGATTGAGGCAGCCCATAAAGTGTTATCACACAAAGACGTTTTACTGACACTTATTGTTGGTGACATCTTCCAATAGTCTGACTTCATCCGCGCTGTTTTTTTCAGAGTCTTCGTTAATTTCTATTTCCAAACACAATTTCAGCCTCTTCATGCCATCACACAATAGATCTTTTCCTCCATGCTGCTATATTTTTTTGTCGAATCGCTCATTACGCGCACATGTAAAATACACACAGATTGCATATTGTGCTAGCACAGAATGGTGATAATTATGCGTGCCCACAGCGTGGCACATCAGATCTGTTACACAACAAGCCTGCTTTCTAGTATGAATGGTGCTTTACATTAGACTATTTGTTAAACCCACACTGAAATGTACAGATTTTTACCCTGACAATGGCTTTTGAGAGAATTCATGTTTTCCAACTTGGATAACCTTTGCCTATATGAGCTACACGCAGATATAGACATATGATGTCGTGACTAAGTACAGTGCGAACAATATTCAGCTGCTATTGAGATAGAAAACAGAATTATTGCCTTAATTTCCATAAAGAAGAATTGTTCTGCTGAAGGGTCCAGAGTTTGATTGCCATATTCTCTGTTACCATGGCTATGGTGAATGTGATACTTTATCTTCTATTATAAGTCTTGGCTGTTCGATAACGGTTCCTTGGTGTTGAGGAACATTGTATGAATGCTACAGGTCAGGGTTCTGGTGATGAAGCAACGAGCTCCAATATATACAAGCCCAATGAAGATCAATGACCCAAACCATAGTTCTAGTCTTCCTACACCCTCCATCCTGTCCTACTTTTCTTCTTGGGGTCACCATCTATTGACTTGGGAAAATATGAAAACAGATGTAATAAAGAGTGATCTGAATATGAACCTTTAGGGATGCAATGCTGCTGTATAACCTTATTTTACTTTACGGACCATGTTATAAGCACAATTTTTCACCTCAATCATGGGTCTTTTGCCCTGAACTAAAGGCTTCATATAGGTCTATGAGGTTATCAGTTCAGGTCAGAAGACCTACAGTCAGTCGGAGAAAATGAAGTCGTAACATGGACGATAAAATACAGCCACTATACTTTGTATAAATGCACATACACCTGATTTTTTGGTGAAAAATGCCACTGCTGTTTGTTTTGTTTTTTTAGCCAAAGGCAGAAATTAATTAGGCAGGAAGGGAAAATGAAAGCTCTTTATATTTCCCATCCAACTTCTACTCAAAAAACTGCAAAGAAAGCAAATACAGAAACTGAAGTATTTTTCCAGACAATGTTGTGTGTGAAACCATCCTGAAAATAATTTTTATCAAAGTTCATATCCAAAATTCAAGTAAGAAAATTGTTAGCACCTTTTTTATTTATTTTTATGGGAGCTCTGAAAATTTCTGAGTCTGCATGCTCTTCAAGTTTTACAGCTCTCATAAAAATAAAGTTAACTTGATGCCCATGTGTGGCCACTTTATCATTGTGGACAGAGCCCTTTCTTTCAAGATAGGTGCAAGTTCCAGCAGTAAGACCCACCTCTTTAGGACATTTATGGTAAATCCTGTCGACATGCCTTAAATGTTCCATATGGCAACTACCTAGAGATAAGCAAAAAGTTCACACTACTCTGGCCCATCATGGCCATCTGAACTTCCTCTGTCGGCACTCGAATGCTGGCATTCTGGACTTCCCTAACGATTACTAGGCCACCGCAATGTTATGAACTCGCTTCACGCCAAGTCACAAGACGTGACCAGAACATCAGTTCGAGTGTCACTTAAGGAAGGTATTATTGCCCTGGTGCAGCTGCCATGAACTATTGAAGTAGACACCGAACCAGGGTAGTGCAAAAGTTATTGCTCATCTGTAGAACAAGAACACCCTTTTAAATGTTCAAGGGTTAAAGATCAGCTAATAAGGTTTGATTGAGCCTATAAAATGTATAAAACAAATAAAGACCAGAAGGCACTAATGGGCAGAAAATATCTTTTTGCAAATTTGATAACTGAGATTTGTGGTTAAAGCGTGATTAAAGAAGGGATGACATCATGTTCAGTATCAAAGAATCGTTGTTAACGAGACACATTTCCACCAAATAAGGTATTTTACAATTTATTTCAGTTAATTGAAAATGTAATTTTCCATAATCCATTTCATGTACAATGCAGTTAATAATGAGTCATCATTATCACTAATACATTTCTAATCTTGATGTATCTCCCTAGAATAGAGATTGCAGCCTTGATCATTTTATAATTAGATCACAATTTCCACCAATATTGATTGACTTGATTTAGACAATTCTAGCCCAATTCATTATCGCATTTGTGCATTTTTTTATCTAGTTTTTGGTGTTTTTCACCTGTTTTTCATTTGTGCCTTATTCTTATTTTAATTTGCAACGTTTTTAATGTCAATTTTACATGTGTTTAGCTGTGGAGGGAGTTTTTTTGCCTTTATGTTAGTCACTGTGAGCGTGGTTTGGTATTTTCAGATTTTTTTCGGCTTACTCATCAATTAGGACTTTTTAAAATTCACTCCACCCTCCCCAAGAGTGATTTTATGTACATCTGAAATCTTTGTGCATATTTTGCCCACAAGACAAAAAAAAAAAAGAAAAGTGACTTAAAAAATGCAAATGATGAATCAGACCCTTCCTTCGTAATGTAATATATCTGGCAATTAACGGGAACCTGTCAGCAGGTTTTCCCAATATAAAGTACTACCACTTCCTTTAAGATCTTTTACACCATTTTAGTACAGAAGTCCCCAATCCCCTCCTCATAGTACAAAAAAAATTACTTTTATTATACCCCCCCAACACGGTGCAGTCCGGTTTGATGGGTGTTGCTGTTTTTCCTTCGGCACCTCCTCTCTCCTTGCAATCTCCTCCTGCTTGCTTCATATGGATGAGGCGTCGTACGTTATCCACACAGTGTCCTCAATCGCGCTCCTGCACAGGCGTACTTAGCGTTGCCCTACTGAGCGCAAAGCACTGTAATGCGCATGCACCACATTTACTTCCAGGTCATTGGCGCTTTTTTCCGGTCCTGGCGCATGCACATCAAAGTACTTTTCTCTGCCCTCAGTGGGTAGTATGAGTGTGATTGGGGGACACTGTGTGGAAGACGATGGACGTGTCATCCACATGAAGCAGGGAAGGAGGACAGGGCTTGTGACGAGAGAGTAGATGCCGAAGGAATAGCAGTAACTCCCATCGGAGCAGACTGCACTGTATGGGAGTATAATATAAGTCATTTTTTATACAGAGGGGATTGGGGACTTGTGTACAGGTTATTAGAATAGTGCAATAGAGACTTTAAAGGTGGTGGTCATACTTTATATTGGGAAAACCTGCTGACAGGTTCCCTTTAACTAGAGTATGAACCATGTGGACCTATGGTGATTGGTAAACTGAGTCTGGGGACAGCGCTGTGAATGTTTGACCTATCTTAGTAAAGCTCTTCCTGTCTGCGAAAATAAAATATTGGGCCTACGTATATTTGATCCTAATGCAATAAGTACCAAAATGTAATAAGGCATCTATAGAAGTCTATGGAGCTACTCTGCTTCTGACTTCATACTATGTTTTTTCTCTTCTATATAAATCTGACAGAAGTAAATGTTGCTATTTTTGATTATATGGCATATTACAGAGCCTTGGAAGCATTATTTCTAGGTGAGGAAACCTCCATAGTGTTGCAGCACCATATGGCGGCACATGGCATGCCTACAGCTCCTCTTCCCATAAGACCTGTATATACACAGTATATTCTCTAGCACCACAACAAGGCTCTACCTAGGTCTGTGTAAAGTCACATACCGATGCCAGTACTGGTCCCAGTATAATCTGAGAATTGTGTCACTATGAGAAGGGTTCTAGCTACATACAGACATTAGTTATCAAAGTACACAAGTCCAGAGTATCCCAAAAGATTTCTGCGTATGACAAGCCATCTTCATTTAATTCACACTTAGAATATAGCTTAGCAACTGGAACCTGAAATAATTCTCCTGGGCACAGAGGGAGTTGAAATCAGCACAAATCTATTTTTAAAGGTTTTTTGATTCAGGTGATATAAATTAAAATATCAATACGAACTACCAAACAAGGTGCAATTATAGATATAGCAGGGTAGAGGTACTAAAACATAACCTTTAATTTATCCAATTAAGAACAAAAGCCATAGGCTGCTAAAATGGACAACATATACAAACATATAACCTCATATAGCAGATATCACTGTGTAATTCTAATGGAATAATGAATCCTCATATCCAGTGAGGTATTACACAAAAGCGCCCTGGCCAAATATAAAAGATATATTATGGAACAATCTTACCTTAAATTCTTAGTGGGGTCCCAATAATATAAATCCAGGTAAACTATCCCTTATACAAGACAGAAGGAGGGGGGGGTTGATTTAGACTCCAGGTTTATGTGGGCCCCGGACGAAAGAGTCTCAGTGGGCCCCTTTAATGCATACACCTGATGATGCATTCATGATGCACAGATACGTGTATATATAGTACAATGCCAAAGATTTCACTTCTTACATTACATGAGCGATATCTATTGTAAATTCTACAATATCTCAGAAACCGGTGAATCCTCGCAGCGCACAGTGTGTGTCCTGGGGGGATTCAAACGTTTTAATTTTAGATCAGACAATCTAGTCCTCCATACAGTATTATGGGCACCACATAGTCCTCCATGCAGTATAATGGACACCACATAGTCCTCCATGCAGTATAATGGACACCACATAGTCCTCCATACGGTATTATGGGCTCCACATAGTCCTCCATGTAATATAATGGACACCACATAGTCCTCCATGCAGTATAATGGACACCACATAGTCCTCCATGCAGTATAATGGACACCACATAGTCCTCCATACATTATTATGGGCACCACATAGTCCTCCATACAGTATTACGGGCACCACATAGTCCTCCATACAGTATTACGGGCACCACATAGTCCTCCATACAGTATTACGGGCACCACAGTCCTCCACATAGTCCTCCATACAGCATTAAGGGCCCATATATTGCTCCATACAGTATAATGGGCCCCATATAATGTTCCATACAGTATAATGGGCCCTATATATTGCTCCGTACAATATAATGGGCCCCATATAATGCTCCATACAGTATAGTGGCCCCATATAATGCTCCATACAGTATAATGGGCCCCATATATTGCTCCATACAGTATAATGGGCCCCATATATTGCTCCACACAGTATAATGGCCCCATATATTGCTCCATATAGTATAATGGGCCCCATATATTGCTTCAGATAGTATAATGGGCCCCATATAATGCTCCATACATAAAAAAAAAAAATAATCAAATACTCACCGTACCCAGCAGCTCCAGTCTCCTCAGCATCTTCTGACTCTTTGCACAGCTCAGCACAGAGGGCGCACTGTAGTGATGTCATTGTATTCTTTGCCCTGAAATGTCAGAGAGTCAGATGACGCGAAAGAGACCGAAGCTGCTGGGAATGAGGAGATGTGAATATTTGGGGGGGGTCGGGTGGCACAGAGCTCCCCCGACTCACGACCCCATAGCGTGCTCGTGTGCCTGACGTTTAGTGGGCCCCCATACATCCAGGGCCTTAGCACTTGCCTGGGTGCACTGGGTGGTGATGGTACATGGGATACTGGCAGCACTACGCATGGGCAGGGTAATAATACCGCAATGGGGTAAACCTGGGTGTGTCTTATTTATAGTAGTGTGACACAGAGTATGCCACAGCCCCGCGAGGAAGCCAATGCAAAACGCGCATTGGGGCTGCTGCGGTGACATCTCACACTGGTTTATTATGGGTAAGAGCCGGTGTTGTTCCTAAGACTCTTGTGACCTCTGAGGATGAGTCTTGTTGATATTTTCAGGTTAAAATGCATTATACCGGTTATAGACACAGCAGTCACTGTGAGTGAATATCTTCGGCACGAGCACTTTAAATACAATATATCATGACATATACTCTTCCCATCCCAGTTTAAAATTAAAAGTGGGTGTCATACCTTTTAACACCTTATCTGAGCTACTAATCGTGTTAAACTACAGGTGCTTCTCACAAAATTAGAATATCATCAAAAAGTTAATTTATTTCAGTTCTTCAATACAAAAAGTGTAATGACCCTATATAATATATCAGTTTCAAACAGAGTGATCTGTTTCAAGTGTTTATTTCTGTTAATGTTGATGATTATGACTTACAGCCAATGAAAACACAAAAGTCATTATCTCAGTAAATTAGAATAATTAACAAAAAACACCTGCAAATGCTTCTGATGCATTTAAAAAGGCCCCTTAGTCTGTTTCAGTAGGCTCTACAATCATGAGGAAGACTGCTGACTTGACAGATGTCCAGAAGGCAGTCATTGACACACTCCACGAGGAGTGTAAGCCACAAAAGGTCATTGCTAAAGAAGCTGACTGTTCAGAGTGCTGTTTCCAAGAATATTAATGGAAAGTTGAGTGGAAGGAAAAAGTGTGGTAGAAAAAGGTGCACAAGCAACCGGGATAACCACAGCCTTGAAAGGATTGTTAAGAAAAGGCCATTCAAAACTTTGAGGGAGATTCATAAGGAGTGGACTGATGCTGGAGTCATTTCTTTTTGTATTGAAGAACTGAAATAAATTAACTTTTTGGTGATATTCTAATTTAGTGAGATGCACCTGTATATCTTTATACTTTTCCATGTCACTTTTGTATAATACCTCATTGGATATGAAGATTCATTATTCCATTTGAATTACACAGTGATATCTGCTATATGAGGTTATATGTTTGTAAATGTTGTCCATTTTACCAGCCTATGGCTTTTTATCTTTATTGAATACATTAAAGTTATGTTTTAGTACCTCTACCCTGCTATATCTATGATATAAATTAAAGCTGCATGGCTTCAGGCCTTTCTTAGGCCCCGACCATAGCACGATGATGCATCCACAGTCATAACTGTTTTTTAGTATGATGTTTTAACTGCCATATACAATGTCATTGTTCCATAGGATCACTGTCGGGAGAGACCTGATTATTCACTGTGCTGGGGATCTTCCATTGGTGCCAGTACAGTCATTAAATGCAATGTGTCACCTCCAGAAATGCTATTTACCTGCAGATATACAGTAGTAGTAATGGCTAGGTAAGTGGAGTTAATATTATGTTAAGCTGTCTTACTGGAGCAGCGGCTACAGGGCGAAAATCAAGTTATATTCTCCCTGCAGCCGCTCGCTTCCAGTCACTGAGGCGGCGTAGGAGCTGAACTTGCCACCGATGACTACATAATGAGCGTGGCACTTATCACTTCCTGGCACTTTGATTGACAGCATATGTGTGCAGGGCAGTCTGTCAGTAAATGCGCAGGGTAATGATTACAACCTGCAGCTCATGACTGAAAGCCGGAGGGTTCTGGGAGGAATAAAGTTCATTTCCTCCTGGCAGCTAAGCCGCACAGTGACTGCACAGCTTCAGAACGCTATTAACCTGCAAGTTAATAGCGTTTTTTTTAAATGACAGGTTCTCTTTAATGCAGCGGTGATATCTTGCCAGTTGGAATTGATTACCAATTGGGTCACAATAAAACTACATTTACACGACCGTCTTTTCCAGTGCTGTCCGTGAAAAAAATTTACAGTATTTGGACCAATGTTATTCAATAGGGCTGTTTAGATGATAGTTGTTTTTTTTCCACGGACCGAATGTCTGCATGAAAAAAAATTCCAGCATATTCTAGTCTCTTCTGTATTCTGGATGAGGTTCACCTATTCAGGTCAAGATCAACTGTATCTAACTTTTAAATATACATTGAGTATACATTGCAATTCTTTAACATAATAAATTTTAATTTCTGATGATATATAAAAACGGATACCATATGGATTGGATACAGATGACAACACCGATGAAAAAACGTCCTTTTTTTTTCTGGATAAAAATTGGATGATTTTTATTTAATTTTTTTTTTTATCCGCCAGTGTGAGCTTAGTCTTACAATCACACATCTCACAACACACCTGAGCCCGGCATCTCAAGGCAAAGCTGTCCCTGTACCTATTTTATGTTGAATATTGAAACCGACACCTTTTTATCATTGCCGTGATTCTAGAAAACTCTTGTACAACCAGATTGTGCCCTCAGTCAGCATCAATCTGGTTTTAAAATCCAATTTTTTTGTCCTGTGCTCAGCCTCCTCGATATCTGTAGAGCAAGAGTGGCAGATAGTATACGGTTAAAAAGCGCTCAGCCTCCTCGATATCTGTAGAGCAAGAGCGGCAGATAGTATACGGTTAAAAAGCGCTCAGCCTCCTCGATATCTGTAGAGCAAGAGCGGCAGATAGTATACGGTTAAAAAGCGCTCAGCCTCCTCGATATCTGTAGAGCAAGAGCAGCAGATAGTATACGGTTAAAAAGCGCTCAGCCTCCTCGATATCTGTAGAGCAAGAGAGGCAGATAGTATACGGTTAAAAAGCGCTCAGCCTCCTCGATATCTGTAGAGCAAGAGAGGCAGATAGTATACGGTTAAAAAGCGCTCAGCCTCCTCGATATCTGTAGAGCAAGAGAGGCAGATAGTATACGGTTAATAGAGAGAGCGAGACTGCAGAGCGAAGGATTGGAG
Source organism: Phyllobates terribilis (assembly GCF_046119375.1). Taxonomy (NCBI): domain Eukaryota; kingdom Metazoa; phylum Chordata; class Amphibia; order Anura; family Dendrobatidae; genus Phyllobates; species Phyllobates terribilis. Next base: position 181,121,468 of record NW_027362765.1, read on the forward strand.
AAGGCATCCGCAGCTCTTCGAGAATATCTAGGGCAGGTGCACCAGCAGAAAAATGATGAGTCAGCTGAAGTGCTCAGGTGTTGAGGGACAGAGTGATTTATAGGAAGCTGCAGAAGAAGCCATATGATCGGCCGTTCCAGGATGGGGGCACGGGGGGATTATAAAAGCCATTTCATTTCTGCAAGAGGACTTTAGTTTCAGTGAAAATGGGTTATCACCAGTGTTATGGGACCACTGCGGCTAGAAATATCAATTTAGATTTTAATTTTCTCACTTACAGCATGGTATTTTCTACAATGGTCTATTCGGCTTTTGCAAAATTGCATGCTATTAACCTTTAACACACCACAAATAGAATATATCTCATCATAAACAGCAGTGAAGAGACTTTATGTTGCTATTTTAAAGCAATTTAAATGTGCATGTAATCTGCCTTATACTTAATGTGGATGAGTGTTACAGCTAACACCGTAATATGCTGCGCGTAGATTTCTATAGGCGCATGCTGTACCTCAGTGTGACACCAATTCTATACAGATGTTTTTAGTCACAGCGTCTTACAGAATCCATGCGAAAAGCAAGCCTGCCTTAGATGTATGGCTTGTAGTGGAGAATACAGTGTATGGAGGCTTCATGTGGAGAACGCTCAGAGGGCTACAGGTCCATAATGCATACTCTTTAAGGGTTATTGTACAAGGTTTGGGCATGCAGGTTCACTATCTACATGGTTCCTTAGGGAATTGTTTTATACAGTAGTAGAAAATTATTTCCATAGCAAGGGCAAATAAGTTACAGCAAACCCATTCCCCCTTGGAGTATTCAGTGTGAACCTTCACTTTTCCCCCAACCCTGAGGGTCACAAAGACCTTCTTTTCTCCAAGTGATCTATCAATTGTTCCAGGTGTAGAGGGTGACAAGGTACAGTTAAAGGGGTCATCTAAGACTATATTCATTTTTTACTGTGGGCCTAGGAACTAACAGGCAGGTAGATGGTAGATGCTTACTACCTGCCTGTTCTGCCCAGCACAGATCCCTGCCGGCACAGAGTGATCAGTGCTCCTGCCAGCGATTTTGTGGTTTTCATTGATATGTCGACAGAGCAGCGACTACTTTTCCGCTCTGATTTGTTGACAGGAAGTGACTGCCAATCTCATGCTAATTGACAGCCAACCGATCACACTACCAATTGCTATTTCTGCATAGTGACCCCGTTAGGAAAGGAGTTTCAAGGATAAAGTGGACTTTACAGTACATATACAGAAGAACTGCCGTTTCCAAAAGCACCAGTCGAGTCAAGTGAGGAAGAAGGTGTCATAAAGCATGTTCCTTTCACGACCCAGACTTTCTGTCAACAACCTGAACTGAACCACACTTTATAACATAAAGTGAACTGAACAATCTTGTTAGAGATTTGGATCTTCTCAAGAGTAAGGCTAAGCTCTTAGGTTCCAGGCTGCAGAAGTGGAATCTCCTAGCAAGCGATGTTCGGATCTCTTTGTTCCGCAAACCGTGATAAAGATCTTGTCCAAAACTTCTTCATGGAGAGCGATCTTGTGGCATGCAACAACATCAATAGTTTAAAGGAAGCTCTGTAGATAAGTCATAATCCAGAGGAATGGAGGCTCTTCATCGATTCATCCAAAACAAGCCTAAAAGCAGTCTTGCTGCATAATGGCAATATACTACCTTAAATTCCAGTTGGCTATGCAGTCCACATGAAAGAAACATATGACGACATGAAACAGCGGTTGAGGTGTCTGAACTATGATCAACATTTGTGGCCCCTCTGTGGTGACTTAAAGGTGGTTGCCCTCTTACTTGGTCTCCATGGGGGATACACAAAGTACTGCTGCTTTCTGTGTGAGTGAAGTAGTCCTGCAAGAGAATATCGCTACAATAAAAGACTTGTCTCTCCGACATTCACTTCAGCCAGGGAGTAAAAATGTCCGGCATCCAGCACTTTTTGACCCACATAAGATTTTGTTACCACCATTGCATATCAAGTTGGGCCTAATGAAAAACTTTTGTAAAAGCAATGGAAAAAATGCAAAAGAATTAAAATATCTCATTGATAAATTTCCAAGGTTGAGTGAAGCAAAGATAAAGGAAGGAGTCTTTATTGGACCACAGATTCGTAAGCTTCTTCAAGATGAGGATTTTCTCCTTTTGTTGCAGGGCAAGTAAAAGGTTGCATGGGTAGCATTTGCAATAGTGGTAACTTATATTTTGGGAAACTCAAAAGCAGATAACTATGAACAGTTGGTGCTAAATCTATTCAAAACCTATAAGGATCTTGGCTGTAACATGTCCTTAAAGAATAATTTCTTACATTCACATCTAGACTTTTTTCCACCCAACTGTGGAGCAGTGAGCGATGAGTATGGTGAGATATTTCACCAAGATATTACGGCTATAGAGAAAAGATATAAAGGAAAATGGAATCCATCAATGCTTGCAGATTACTGTTGGACAATTGTAAGAGATAATCCAATACAGGAGTACAAGAGACAAGCAAAAAAGAGTTGTCACTGAATGTGGACCAAATTTTGTAGTGCAATTTCTGTAACTGTTTATAATTCGCAATAATGTTTAGACATGTATTAGTTATTTGAATTGTTGCTTAGTTTCCTCTAAATAAATATCAGAAAATTGGCATAACAAAATATTCTACATCTTTATATTTTCAAAAATAATAATGTTTCAAAGTACTGAAACTGTTATGCATTAGTTATATGTAGCAGTAAAAGGAAAACTCTTTCATATAGAAACAAGAGCCGACTAAAAATTTTCATTGTCAGATTTGAATTGAGGAGGTCAAACTCATTCAGAAATGGCTCATTTCATAACTGAACCTGGCAATGTTTGAAGATATGTAGAACAGTGTAATCAAACGTGTAACCATCAAACTTATATAACATCATCTGCTGTTATCAACTTGCTGCTTCAAAAGTAAGGTTAATTCTGCTCAACATTATGCCTGCTGCTTGTCTCTCCTGTTTGTTCCCTACAATCACCATCACAGGGTGCGCCACTGACCATCCAGCAGTGAGGGAACAGTAACACTGGCGTCACTCCTGCACATGCATCGCCATGTGCCCACCACTGCATCAGTGTGCCAGGCATCGGGCACGGCCACCACCGATGACACAAGGGATACAACCCACACACTGTGTATTGGGTTCTCCTGCACATTAGATAGCTAAGCCCAGGATTGAATAGATAGAATAGATGCCCCATTCATCTGCTATGTTCCCACAATGAGTATTTGGTGAGTTTTTAAAGTTGCAGATTTTCTGCAGCATTTCTACACCTAGTATGTAAATTAGGTTAATTGCATTTTTTTATCGTGTTTTTAATACTGTCATTTTTATCTTTTATTGGTATGTCATGTTTTAAATAAAGCTGCTTTGTTTTCCATTCTTCCTGATGTTTGGCTTTGATAATACTTTATTGATAAAGTCATGTGCAGATTACATGCATTTTTCGTGCATTTCCGCAGCAGAAAACGCAATAAAAACGCATCTGCTTTTTACCTGTGGACTTTCTGCATCCAATGCAATTCTATGGGGAAAATCAGCAGATAAAACTCAGCACACTTGCAAGAAAAATTAACATGTCTCAGATTTCAAAATCGCACCGCAGGTCAGTTTATGCGGCACATCAAAAAAAAGCACAGAGAGCATGAGATTTCTGTAAATCCTATCCAATTTTCTGGAACTGTAGGACGCAGCATCAAACTCCCCAAAAAAACTCATCATGGGAACTAGTAGCGTAGCTACCGGAGGTGCAGAGGGTACAGTCACCCTGGGCCCCGCACTCTGAGGGGCCCACTCGGAGATACGCTACTTTTAACGGTATCGGCGGAGCAGAGAGACACTATATCCCTGCACTGCCGCACGGCCACTATGGGATCCGTAAGCTGGGGGGGGTCTTGGTGCCAGTGTTGGCACCAGACCTCCCCTTGCTCGTTATCGCAAGTTCAACTGTATCGACATCCTGGATACCGATACAATTGAAAGCAATGATGAAGGAGGGAGCGTCAGCTGACTCTTCCTCCTCCATCATCATTCTTCCTATGCGTCTCGCATCTCAGCTCAGCGGGCGCAATGACGTCAATACATGGCGCCCGCTACGCTGAGATATATAGGTGCTTCAGAAAGCTCGCTGAAGAGACTGGAGCAGCAGGGGAAAAAGGAGGAGAAATGAGTTGTATTTTTTTTTAATCAGTGAAAACATTGTGGTGGCCGTAATACTGTATGGAGGACTATGGGGAGTGTAGTATACTGTATTGAGGCCTATGGGGAGTGCATTATACTGTACGGAGGCCTATGGGGAGTGCATTATACTGTACGGAGGCCTATGGGGAGTGCATTATACTGTATGGAGGACTATGAGGAGTGCATTATACTGTATGGAGGCCTATAGGGCGTGCATTATACTGTATGGAGGCCAATGGGGAGTGCATTATACTGTATGGAGAACTATGGGGAGTGCAGTATACTGTATGGAGAACTATGGTGAGTGCATTATACTGTATGGAGGATTATGGGGAGTCCAGTATACTGTATAGAGAACTATGGGGAGTGCATTATACCATGTGGAGGACTATGGGGAGTGCATTATACCTTATGGAGGACTATAGGGTGCATTATGCTGTATAGAGGACTATGGGGTGTATTATGCTGTATGGAGGACTATGAGTTGCATTATGCTGTATGGGGAACTATGGGGAATTTACTGTGGAGATATGAAAAGGAAATCTAATGCTCCAATAGGAGGAAAATTAGACGGCACCCTGTAGGTACAGTAATAGGGACACATACGGCACCAGCGGCTCAGTATTGAGGTATCAACAGGATAAGGAGTTTATGCAGGTTGAGGATAGATGGAGACTGTGTCTGAAATGTGAGAAGTCAGATGTGTCTTTGTTATAATCTGCAGATGAGTCGTGGCTAGAAGAAGTTGTCATGTAGGTCTGGGCCAGATGGAAAAGACAGGATAAATGAATGACTCCACCAGAAAAAATGTCATCTGTAAGCACAATCTATAACTGTACAGTAATCTCTTACATGTTCTGCAGCTCTGGTATCTACCACTATATGGTCACCATATGGTAGTAATATCAGTGTTGGTCTTTGTATAGAGATTTTTTTTTTACTAACGGCGCAGTCATCTGCATCCAATATTAGGGTGTGCCACCATAGTTGTAATCAGAGTTACATGGTTAGGGGCCCACTCAGAAGTTTCGCCCCCCCTGAACCAAACCCCTAGCTACACTTCTGGTGGGAAATAAACCTAATAACAGCATGTCTATAGTGACTTGAAATTTAAGTTTGTTAATGGGTTTGCCAAAACACATACCCCTTTTTAAGGGGTTTTCAAGTTTTTAGAACACCCACTTTCAAAAACCCTATTAGGGCTGTGACAGGGTCACTGGTGTTATATGCGATGGGAGGTATGTGTGACACCAGCTGCTAGCCTGTGTGAACTGAAACCTATAAACTTTTCTCCAGCATGTTATGTGTTGGGGGGGTAATTCCTAAAGGGTGTGTGGTTTTATGTGAATGGCAAAGAGGGTGGGAGGCCATTCACACTACCATTCACATTACCTCCCCTCAGGGTGTGGCTGAGCAAGCTTAAAAGTTCAGTCACCATTTTTTTTCTGTTGTTGTGGTTTGGACAGGCAAGGTCTGGGAAAGCTTCAGTTCAGGACAGAGCTGAAGGCTGGGACTACAACCTGTGTGGGCGAACCCACACTCATATGGACTGTGCTATTGTTTATCTGTTGTTTTGCCAGTAAGGCTGTGTTTACTCCTCTGGAGTTGCAGGGCTTTATGCTGTATAATAAGGCCTGCAGAGAAAACCCAGGTTCCTGAGTCTACTTCCGGAAGCGGGCGGGCGAGTCATCTTGCCACAGTTGGTGTGAGAGTGCGAGCAAGATTCTAGGAGCATGTGTGCCTGCTATAAAAATCTGTGGATGTCCTGGGTAAAGGCCGCCAGCCAGCCAGAGGTGTCCGGCAGTATGGAGGATCTCATCAAACACCTGCTGCAGAGCCAACAACAGCAGTACTTGCAGACCCAGCAGAGACTGCAACAGCAGCATTGGGAGCAGCAACAGATGCAGCAAGAGACTAATAAACTCCTGATGCAGCAGATTCAGCAGCAACAAAGGAAGATGGAACTTCTAGAGGGGGAAGTTCGCAGCAGAGAGGCCGCCCCTCCCCCAACTCCAGGTGATGTCTCATACGTCCGGAAGGCGGTAAGGAGAGCTATGCAAAAGATGACCCCAGGGGATGATGTTGATTCCTGACTGTCATTGAGAGGGTGGCGGAGGTTTTGGCGCCATATTTGACTGGGGAGCCGCAGAAGGCCTATTACAATCTGACTTTACAAGACACACAGGAATATGAAAAATTAAAAACAGAGTTATTGGCACGCTCAGGAGTGACTATGTCTGTCAGGGCGCAAAGAGTCCACCACTGGACGTATGCTGGCGACAAACCTCCACGCTCACAGATGTTTGACTTGTTGCATTTGGTTCAGAAGTGGCTGCATCCAGAGTCTTTTTCTCTTGCCTAGATGGTTGAGCGTGTGGTGATGGACATGTTCATCCATTCCCTATCTAGGCCGGTGCAGACCTGGGTTGCCCAAGGCAACCCTCGGAACGCAGACTACCTCGTGGGTCTGGTAAAGAGGTACCAAGTGGTCGAAAAATCCTTAGGGAAACTCGACTTAGTCACCTCCTCGTACTGGAATGCCCAAAGGGGGGCGGGTTCACCACGGAGGGGGTTCAGAGTCACAACTGGGGGGCGTCCCTCTTCCACTGAAGGTGCCACAAGGACTATTGTTAAGGAGGTGATCTGTTGGCGGTGTCACAATCCAGGACATGTAGCCGCCCAATTTCGCACGTCTGCTGAGCCAATGGACTGCAGCCTAGGCAGACGATGTTCATATTATGCTTACCCAGCCTGCAGTGTGGGCTGTCAATCCAGCGAGGGGCCACAGGCGTGTGCAGAATCCGTTAATGGAGTGAGGGTCCTGGCGCTGTTGGACTCTGGGAGTCTCGTAACCTTAATTAGTGCCACTCTTCCCCACCAGCGGATCCCTACCAAATCTGTGGGCATCCGCTGTATACATGGGGGCGCCAAGAACTACCCAGTGGCCAGAGTGACAGTCGGAACAGACTGTGGCGGCCCAATCCCACGTCATCCCGTCATATTGGGGCGCGATTTTCCCTTGTTCTGGGACTTGTGGGGGAGGGGATCCAGACTGAGACATGAGCAAGGTGATGAAGGAGCTTTGCAGAGTCCTGCAGATAGCCCAGAATTGGACCTCGGTTTACCTTTCACTGACGGACGGCCTAATGTAACGCTTCAACAAGACCTTAAAGGCAATGCTCAGGAAGGTCGTTGAAATGGATGGGCAAGACTGGGACTACCTGCTCCCATTTCTACTTTTCTCCGTCAGAGAAGTTCCTCAAGTCTCCCCTGACTTCTCTCCGTTTGAGCTCCTATATGGACGGCATCCAAGAGGTCTCCTAGACATCGCCAAGGAAACCTGGGAGACCGAGGTCACGCCCCAACAGAGCATCATCGAACATGTCGCCCAGTTACAGGAGAGAATGTCAAAGGTGATGCCCATCATGAAGGAACATCTCCTCCAGGCGCAGGAAGCCCAGGCAAGGGTGTATAACCAGTCGGCAAGACTAAGACAGTTTCAGCCTGGGGATCGCGTTGTGGTTCTCATTCCTACCGTGGAAAGTAAGTTCCTGGCCAAGTGGCAAGGCCTATATGAGGTGGTGGAGAAACTCGGTGAGGTGAACTACAGAGTCCATCAGCCTGGCCGAAGAAAGCCACACCAGGTGTACCATGTAAACCTGATCAAGCCGTGGTGAGATCGGGAACCCATTGGAACTCCTTGCCTGGGAGCCACTCTCAAAGGCCAGGTGGAAGATGTCACGATAGTGGAGACCCTTTCGCCAGCCCAGAAGCAGCAGTGTCAGGAACTACTCCAGCAGAATCGGGACCTGCTCTCAAAGTTGCCGGGGCATACCCAGGTAGTAGAACATGACGTGCTAACAGAGCCGCATGTAAGGGTGAACCTTAAGCCATACCGGATTCCTGAAGCATGCCAGGAGGTTATCTCGGCTGAGGTGAAGAGGATGTTAGACCTTGGTGTTATAGAGGAGTCAAAGAGTGGTTGGTCGAGCCCAATCGTCCTCGTGCCAAAACCCAATGGAGAGTGGAGGTTTTGTAACGATTACCGCCGGCTGAACGAGGTGTCCAAGTGCGACACGTACCCGATGCCCCGCGTCGACGAGCTCATCGAGAGGCTGGGACTGGCGAGGTCTATTACCACCCTCTTCCTGACGAAGGGCTATTGGCAGATCCCCATGTCCCAGACGGCCAAGGAGAAGACGGCTTTCTCGACTCCTGATGGGTGCTTTCAATACACTCAGATGCCATTCGGACTACAGGGGGCCCCAGCCACCTTCCAGAGGGCTATGGATCAGATCCTAGCCCCACATAAGAATTATGCCATAGCCTACCTTGACGACATTGTAGTCTTTAGCCCAGACTGGGCTAGTCATTTACCTAAACTACAGGCCGTTCTGGATGCTCTGAGGAAGGCGGGATTTACTATAAATCCGAGAAAATGTGCCGTTGGAAAAGAGGAGGCCAAGTACTTTTGCTATGTTGTCGGGAGAGGCGAAATAAAGCCACAAGTCAATAAAGTAGAGGCAATCCAGACCTGGCAGCAACCGCTCTCCAAGAAGCAAGTAAGAGCGTTCCTGGGAATGGTGGGATATTACCGGCGGTTTATCCCAAATTTTGCCATGATGGCCGCACCACTGACAGATCTCCTAAAAGGCACCAAATCAACCATGGTAAAGTGGAAGGAGGAAACAAAGACGGCATTTAGACAGTTGAAGCTAGCACTGTGTAAGCAGCCGATCCTGGTCGCACCAGACTTTAAGAAAGAATTTGTGGTCCAGATAGACGATTCAGATGTGGACCTAAGAGCTGTTCTTTCTCAAGAGATAAATGGGGAAGAACATCCCATTCTCTATCTGAGCAGGAAGCTTTCGTCCTGCGAGAAGAACTACGCAATAGTAGAAAAAGAGTGTTTAGCCATAAAGTGGGCCGTAGATACACTAAGATTTTACCCACTAGGCCGGAAATTTAGATTGGTGTCAGACCATGCCCCTTTGAGATGGTTGAGGGAAAAGAGGGGTAAAAATGCCAGGGTAACTAGATGATGGTTCCTAGGTCTTCAGGACTTCAACTTTCACATGGAGCATAGGCCCGGGAAGTTACATAGGAACGCTGATGCCCTCTCTAGGATTCCCTGTCTGGTATCGGAAGTTGCCCAAACCCCCGGCTTTGGGCAGAGGGGGGAAATATGTGACAGGGTCACTGGTGTTATATGCGAGGGGAGCTGAAATCTATAAACTTTTCTCCAGCAGGTTATGTGTTGGGGATTGATTCCTAAAGGGTGTGTGGTTTTATGTGAATGGCAAAGAGGGTGGGAGGCCATTCACACTACCTCCCCTCAGGCTGTGGCTGAGCAAGTGTGGCGCACTTGAGGGTTCGGTCGCCACAGAGGTACTGCATCTCAACCAGAGGTGTGGTATCTCACTATCAGGTAAGGAAGGCGTACAGCTCAGGACCCTAACACCTGCATCCAACACATACCCGCAGTGGGGGTAGGGCGAGATTGCTCCTAAGGGAGAGCACAGTCCCGGGTCCCTAGCTGGGGGGCAGGAACTATGTAGTGGGTGTGGGTGGAGGAAGTAGCTTAGGGGAGCACATGAGAGGAAGGTATAAAAAGGGAAGCCATCTTAGAAGTTCAGTCAGATCAGAACAGCAGTGAGAGAGCACAGTCTACAGAGAGTAGAGCAGGGCTCTGCAGGAGCTCTGCTCAGGCAGAGGGCCTGAGGAGAGGCCCAGGACTGAAGAAAGAAGAGAGGGAGCAGGAAGGGCTCCAGAAACGAGGAAGGGACCCCAGGGGTGCGGGCAGTGCTGGAGGCCACCCGTACGCCCGAATCTACCAAGAGGTGGAGGGGTCAGGACACACAAAGGGGACCGGTCCCTCAACTAGTAGAGAACTCTATGTCTTAACTAGAAACCGGAGGCTGCAGTATTTCAAGTCCTTCAGCCAACATTCCATATCAGTCTCCCCAAGAAGGTAGCTATATAGGACCCAGGGGACGCAACAGATGTCGCCCGACAAGGCCCGTAGGTACTGGATTGGGACACTAGGTATAAGGTGCAGGGAGACGGCCAGGGAGAAGACACAGAAGGGGGTCCTGCTAAGTACTCCGGAGCTATCTGAGGGTGGACTGAGCCCCTCACTGAGTAAGCACAGCGCGACGAGGGAAGTTACTTTGGCGCCTGTAACTTGGACTGCAATAACCGTGAGTAAAGACCCTGAGGACTGCGCTTCATTGTCTCTGTGATTATTACTGCGCCATCAGCCCCTGCACTACAACGCCCAGCATAACCCATACCATCTACACTGCCCTGGAGCTAAGCTCTACCTGTGGAGAGCCACACCATCCCTGCTGCAGTAACATCAGCTCCAGAGGACCTGCTCCGCAGCGGCGGCTCTCCTAGCCGCATACCACAGGTGGCATCACGAACTTTATAAACTATAATCCCCTGTAAATAACCCCCTTTTGAATGACCGCCCTGGGTCACGGACCGGGTCACCGCCACTGTGACATCCCCCAGCATCTACCGGCCCGGCACCGGGTACCCCACGGCCCAGGGGGCGCGTCACAAGCTTAAAAGCTCAGTCACCATTTTTTTTTCTGTTGTTGTGGTTTGGAGAGACAAGGTCTCCAGACTGGGAAAGCTTCAGTTCAGGACAGAGCTGAAGGCTGGGACTACAACCTGTGTGGGCGAATCCCACACTCATATGGACTGTGCTATCGTTTATCTTTTGTTTTGTTGTTTTGCCAGTAAAGCCCTGTTTATTTTTCTGGAGTTGCAGGGCTTTATGCCGTATAATAAAGCCTGCAGAGAAAACCCGGGTTCCTGAGTCTACTTTTGGAAGCAGCGAACGAGTCATCTTGCCACAGGGCATTCTGAGTAAATAGAGGGGGAGGGGAGCGTTATTTGGTATCTCCATCAATCTGCTGTAGCTATTTATTGCTACAAAAAGTGTATCTGTGGAGGAATTGGCTGCTGCTGTCAGGATATTCAATATTTGCTGTCCGGTTCCTCCACACATTACACAGCTGATAGGTGTCCCAAACTATCTTATTTTTGGGAAACCCTTCTGGCGAAACGGGAACATTTAAGTTGGACAACTTTTTAAAGGCCCCGGCAGACGAGTGTATAGGAAATCATCCAAAAAGTGTAGACAATTTTTTTTTCTAATTTTCATCTGATTTTCATCTGTGTCCAATTTTTACATCAGTGTAATATCTGTGTGCAATCCATTTTTAATCATTTACATTAACCCCTTTACGACCTTGGGATTTTCCGTTTTTGCATTTTCGTTTTTTGCTCCCCTTGTTCCCAGAGCCAGAGCGTTTATATTTTTTGGGCAATATGGCCGTGTGTGGGCTTATTTTTTGCGGGACGAGTTGTACTTTTAAACGCCATTACTAGTTTTACCATATTGTGTACTGGAAAGCGGGAAAAAAATTCTAAGTGTGGTGAAATTGCCCAAAAAAATGCAATTCCACAGTTTTTTCTTTTTTTTTCTTTCTACGTTCACTGGATGCTAAAACTGACCTGCCATCATTATTCTCCAAGTCATTATGAGTTCGTAGACACCAAACATGTATACGTTCTTTTTTATTTAAGGGGTGAAAAAAAAATGCAAAGTTTGCTAAAAAAAAAATGGCGCCATTTTCCGAGACCCATAACGTCTCCATTTTTTGGGATCTGGGGCCGGGTGAGGGCTTATTTTTTGCGAGACAGTCTGACGTTTTTATTGACACCATTTTGGGATAGATACGATGTTTTGATCACCCGTTATTGCATTTTATTGCAATGTTGCGACGACCAAAAAAAACATAATTCTGGGGTTTTGGATTTTTTTTCTCGCTACACTGTTTACCAATTGGATTAATTCTTTTTTTATATTGATAGATCGGGCGATTCTGAACACGGCGATACCAAATATGTGTATGTAGGGTTTATTTTTTATTATTTTATTTTGAATGGGGCAAAAGGGGGGTGATTTAAACTTTTATATTTTTTAATTTTTTTAAAAATATATATATATATTTTTTTTTACACATTTTGCTTGCTTCTATAATCTCCATAGGAGACTAGAAGCAGCAACTGTCTGATCACTTCGGCTACACAGAGGTGATGAGCAGATCACCTCTATGTAGCAGAAATGCTCCTGTACTATGAGTGCCGACCACTAGGTGGCGCTCATAGTGATCTTTACATGACAACCACTGGGGTCTGCTGCAGACCCAGGGTTGTCATGCCCACCCATCAGTGACCCGCGATCACTTGACGGGGTCACCGATGGGCGGGGTAAGTGACGCGCTTCCGGCTCGGCGCTGTTAAATGCCGGTCAGAGATTGACAGCGGCATTTAACTGGTTAACAGCCGCGGGTGGAGAGCTATTCCACCTGCGGCTGTTGCGGGCACATGTCAGCTGTAAGAATCAGCTGACATGTGCTCAGTTCAGTGAGGGCTCAGCCCCAGGCCAGTAAGGGGTTAAAAAATGTACATGATCAAATATATGAATGGATGAGTCTCATCCGAGACTTGGAAGAAAGTAGTGCAAATTTTTTTTCCAGTCGGGCCAAGAGAAAAATCGTTTATCTGAACAGCCGTATTCAATAACATGGGTCAGTATGCAGTCTGTGTGCTATCCGATGAAAAATCGGGTAACATGTGTACGGTTCATATACTCGTCTGCAGGAGTCCTAATTATTAGGCTATGTTCACACATTGCGTTTTTTCAGCGCTTTTTTATGCAGCAAAACCTGATCTCTTGGTAGGAAAGACGCTGCATCAAAAACGCAGGTTTTGCTGCATTTTTTGGTGCGTTTTTGGTGCGTTTTTCAGGATCCCAAAGTTCAGCTTGCTTCCACCACAGAAGCATGAACACAGGTCATCAATGCAAGACATATGTGAAACCATATTAACCAGAATTTCAAATGTAACAGTGGGGGGAGGTGAATTGTTCAAGAATAGTTTGGCAGTGCATTGAGTTTGTATGACACTATTTACTTTCACACTATGGTCTGCCATTCAATTGCACAGGCATTGTTCAATTTCACACCTCCCTGGGCCACAGGTATTGTTCAATCTGACATTGTCACGCCAGGTGTGGGAAAGACTTAGTGCAACACAGAGGATCAAGGAAAAGGGAGGCCAGACACTAGGGAAAGAGGGAAGTGGAGACCTCTTAGTCTGGTCTAGTGTCACCCTGTCCCAACTACTGTCCCTATATTGCCTCTTCAGCAATTGCCGCACGCATTCCTCACCCTGTCTTTCCCTGGCATATGGCTAAGGCTAGGGATGGCAGGAGATGAGCACTAGTCGATCTCCACTAAACTCTATAGACAACAAGGGTAGACAAACAGGAGGAGAATACTTAGCTTTAGACGACTCCAGACAAATGCAAACTCGACCTCAAGCTCCAGAGAGGACTAAGTACTGCTCTTGCTAAGCCTTCACAAGTAGAAATGAATATAGCCGGCACCTCCCTCTCAGACACACATTTTTACACATCACTAATTTAATTAAACTCTCCTAATACAAACTACCATCTCAGTGACCAAGACAAGATGGTAAAAATCACAAAAATAAATGTGCTTCACATACTGTTGTACTTGCTTATTTTCACTAAAAATACAGCAAAACCTGATAGCTGTGTTCACACTATGCGTTTTTTCACTACCCATTACTTCCAACTGGTGAAAAAACGCTGAAAGAAATTACATGCTCTACTTTGCAAAAAAACATGCAAAGCACAAAATCCTGCTAAAAAAAAACCAAGATGTGTGCATGACATTTCTAGAATCTCATAGACTTTGCTGATACTGTAAAACACAGCTACAAATTTGCATTAAAAAAAACGCATCAAAAAACACTGAAAAAAACCAAGATGTGTGAATATAGCCTTACAGGCTCACATTGTTTACTGAAGGAAACAAACAAAAAAAAGGCGAGAAAAAAACACAACACATATCTGTTACTTTCATGTAGCTGCCGGATCTATAACACGGCACATAACGCATCGCATTGTGGAAGTAGCTTCACCGTTATAGAAATATTCTGTTAGCAATTTTTATCCAACACTAAACAGAGTCTGTCCCTTGCACATCCATCAATAATATCTCTGCTCTGTATCTCAGGTATAAATCATGGCATGTGCCAACATGAACCAGACCCCCCATCCTGTATTCCTCCCAAAAACCCTATTAATAAATTATTATGCCCTTCCATTCACACATCATGTGTAGGAAGATCTATGAAGATCTCTATTCTTGTTCTAGTGAATTGCACATTTAGTTATTCATTCCCCTTATTGTAGACGATACTGCGGATTTGCCTGCCTGTCCTGATCATTGTGTTACTTGTTTTATCTGCAATGTTCAGGAGGGAGAGTGGGTGTTGATTCCACCGCTACCAACACTCCCCCCACCTTATGATGCTGTGAATGAGCTAAAAATAAAAAAGGCCCACGAAAGAACGTGGCAGGTACCAGAATGAGAAACCCCTCAGGATTCATCAGCTGAGGATTTCCTGAGCACAAAATCCAGGTACTGACCTACATAATGTGCAGGGGAAGGGGTAGCTCATTAGAGGAGGACATGGAAAGTCACGAAAGGATCCTGGGAACGCCTGTGGTCTACTTAATGTCCAGTGACAATGTTATTATGACCTCCAGCATGTTCCAGATGGGACAGTGCTTTTAGGAAGATGCTGATGTTAGCGGTGACAATAGGGTCAACACTACTTTAGCTTTAGCTGTCCGATCACAAGCCAGATAGACTTTCTACTGCGACTTCTTGACTTTTGCTGTAGAGCTCCTGTCCCTAGATGAACTTTTACACAGAAGTTCAGAGATAAGATGAGCAATTTCATCTATGCCAGCAGGTATTCAAAATGTCCAAAAATGGATCCAAGGAAGTTGAGTTTAATTTCTCCATTATGGAACTGTAACTCCCAATGTTACCAGTAAATTAGTTAATTGGCAATATATTCTTACAAATCAAAGTTCTTTGACAAATAATTATCCAGCTCCATTGCTGCATTTAGATACGTGCTGATCTTGTTAGCTGTCAGGCTAAATGATCTCATATTTCGCAGAACCCCCTGCTGAATCGGCGTCAGTATACAGAATTCTGTACTAGGGTACATCATGTGATTTGTAGTGTTTCATACAATACACAGTACCAAGTGACATTATATGATTTCCGTTCGAATCGTCTGTCAAAATAATGCTAATGGCCTCCGAGATCTGTCATGAATGCAGATTTAAGTGTAAAAAGAGCAGATGATGATATATTACTAAAGATGAGTCAAGTGGAATGCAAGATATCACAGCCCGGAAAGGTCACACAGAACCACCCTCTGTGATCTCTGTGTCGAACAGGTCTCTGCTGCCCCGTATCATCCGGACAATTATACGATTGACCGATGATCAACAGAGGAGACTGCAGGCTGCTTCCACTAATAGGCCAGTTATCGGAAAACTAACAGTGAGCGTATGGTACATACACCTCCGGTTCCAACACATGGAATATATGTATATACCTCCGTACGTTCACTGTTAATTCCACGATCACCTCAGAAAGATATTTAGGAGCTGACTGGACACTGGTTTCTGGTTCTGATAGCGTATGGCTTCGGAGTGTGGTTTACAGGACAAAAGGAACAGAACTATTAAAATTTTATATTTAATCCAGAACGATAGGCAGTGTTTATAAAAAATATACAAAAGATTTTATAAAGGGGACAAAACAATACAGAATATACAATTACATAAAATAAAAGGATAAACCAAGGAAATTTATTAAACCTGTCATCACAGCCATGGCTTCAGATTTATGGAGGGAGGCACTCCAGGAAAATGGACAGCACCTACCTAAAGTGAATAGTGCCTCCAAGTACTGACAACGCCCAAAAGTTGACATTTGCCTTTTATTAGCTCTTAAGTTACACCCACACACCTCCCCTTGATGACTCCTTACAGGGTTGGACCTGGGATGTGGCTTCAGTTTCAGAAAATTATGAGATTTCCTCATTGACTCTATCTTTGCTCTGGAGAGTTGCATGTGCTCGATATTAATGTCATATTTTTTATCATGATTTTATCTTTACATAGAAATCAAATATGACAGGTGTAGCCTTGTGTATCTGGTCTGTATTCAATTGAAAGGATTATGGTCATCACTCAGCAACTTGAAACCATGCTTTGAATTCACCACTTCATCACATTTTTGAAAATATGATTTTCCTATCTATTGGATCGACGCAGTTCATGCAAAACTTCCTTCTTAATTTTCTAGTAAGCAGACAAAGAGGGGGAAGTCAGCTGCACAGAGTAGAGTTCAAGCTCTTTTCTCTAAACTTTTATCATGGATTTTAATTTTCTCCATGACATGGTTCATCACACATCAATATTTAAATGCCAACATTAAAGAAGACTGTCACCTGGCAAAAAGTGGACTTTTCTTTTCTAAATTCGCCTTACGTTTACAGAGATACGGGACTTTTATGTAGTGCTTCTAAAATGCTTATTTTTTTAATCTTTTTATTCGGCTTTTAATAGTTTTAAGGTGTCATACAAACAAAATGACAAATACTTATTGTAGGTTACAACATTTTTGAATATCAAAGAAAACTGCATAAATTACAGAATCTGGAAGTTTAGCTATCTGACCATGTCACATTAAATATATGAGGAATACTGGAATATACCACCTAGATAATAAAGGAACGTCTGTCTTGCACATGGAAACCCAGTAGGAAACTCATCAAACACATCTCCCAATGTCTTCCATCATGAAACCTAAATGACATTCCTTTGCCTTAATCCTGTTCAGTTATACATCCTCAAGATAGCCAAAATCCACCTTGCATCTTTTGTACAGTAGCACTCAGTGAACCTAAATGGGCAGTATGCTGATTTTTATGATCCTTACAATGAGATGTGGCTCATAGGATTCTCTGGGGGCGTTTCTTTAGGCTGATCTGCATTATTACCCTGTGAGCATTGCCTCCTTGGTAAAGGCCATTAAAAATAGTATTGAATAAAAAGACCCATATGAAAAAATACAAAAGAAGAGAAAAAAAAGAGTACTCAGAGGTAAAATAAGAGCAGAAACTGGCCACTTAAAACTTGATGACAAGTCCTCTTGAAAGGGGCTATGCGATCATGATTTTTTGCGATTTTTGTTAAGCCCATTGGCTTACATTCCTTGAAAATAAACTCAGCAATTACTACCCCTCC
The DNA here is from genome assembly GCF_046119375.1 of Phyllobates terribilis. NCBI lineage: Eukaryota > Metazoa > Chordata > Amphibia > Anura > Dendrobatidae > Phyllobates > Phyllobates terribilis. The sequence continues at coordinate 181,138,910 of NW_027362765.1, forward strand.
ATGCTCCAACGATGCTGTCAGAGGTTGATGGGTTGCAGCAGCGAGTTCATGACTAAAACACATCACCGCTGCAGCTGGTCAACATAGACTGGAACCAGAGCAAGTGAAGCATCCCTGGAGCACGGGAGGGTGAATAACTGCTGAGTTTGTTATTTTTAATCTACGCAAGCCGATGAATCGAAACAAAAAATATCACTGGAAATCCCCTTTAAAATGATGGTAAAATGTAGTTTTACCTGTAATCTTAGTTCTGTAGTCTTTCAGAGCTGAAATCTGCAAACATTCATTGCTGCCTCAAGACCTTGCTCTGGTGATTTCCATTCTAGAAAGTGTAATCTTTACTCTTGGTGCTCTACATTGTATAAAACCCTTGTTTGAGCATTGCATCATTTGACCTTTGTGGACCAGAGCACCTTTTTCCACATGCCATGTAGGGGACCCAGCTAGCATGACAAAGAAGGTACTCTGGTCAGATAAGAGCAAAGTAGCACTTTTTGGGCTAAATGCAAAGTGCTATGTGTGGTGGAAAACGAACACTGCACATCATCCTGAAAACACCATCCCTACCGTCAAACATGGTGGTGGCAGCATCATGCTCTGGGGACGCACTTCTTCAGAAGGGACAGGGAAGCTGGTCAGAGTTGATGGGTACATGGAATGAGCTAAATACAGGGAAATCTTGGATAACACATTTTAGAGGCTGCAAAAGACTTTAGACTAGGGCGCAGGTTCACATTCCAGCAGGACAACGACCCTAAGCATACTGCCAGGGCTACAATAGAATGGTTTAGATCAAAGCATATTTATGTGTTTGAATGGACCAGTCGCAGTCCAGACCTAAATCATAATGAGAATCTGTGGCAAGACTTGAAAATTGCTGTTCACAGACGCCTCCATCCAATCTCACTGAGCTGGAACTAGTGTGCAAAGAAGAATGGACAAAAACTTCAGCCTCTAAATATGCAATTCTGGTAAAGCCAAACCCCAAAAGACTTGCAGGAGTAATTTCAGAGCACGGTGGTCCTACAAAGTATCAGACTACAGGGGAGCTGAATACAAATGCACATCACAATTTTCAGATTTATATTTTTAAAATATTTAGAAAATCATATACTATATCATTTTCTTTACACTTCACAAATACTTATGTATATCACATAAATTCTCGATAAAATACATTTAAAGGGAATCTGTCACCCCCTGGGACTTATCAGACCTCTAATATGGGCATACAGATGATAGAAATGTAAATCTATACATACCTGTATAGATAGACCTATTAGAGGTCTGCTTGCTTTGAAATATCTTTTTATCAAATCCGTTTTCCTATGCTTGGCGTCTGGGGGACACCAAGAAATCCCCGCCTACCTACTTCATTTAAATATTCCCCCTCTCCCTTGTCCTCCCCTGCATTTCACAGTGCCCTGTGACGTGCAGTCTAGGTCCGCAGATCCCGTGCTTGCGCAATGCGCCTATAACGCTAGGCGCGTTTTTTTTTCTCTCTGCCTTATTTTACACTGCTGGGCTCTAGTGCACAGGCGCCGGGGAGTCACTGTGACTTCCACTCCAGTGACCTCCGGTGTGTGCAACAATAAGGTTTGGTCCCCACTTCCTCCCGGCATCCTGATAGTTAGGAACTATATTGTATATATACATACACATGTATGCATAGGAAAGCGGATTTGATAAAAAAATATTTCAAAGCAAGCAAACCCCTAATAGGTCTATCTATACAGGTATGTATAGATTTACATTTCTATCACCTGTATGCCCATATTAGAGGTCTGATAATTCACAGGGGGTGACAGATTCCCTTTAAGTTTGTGGGTGTAACGTGAAAAAATGTGGAAAAGTTCATGGGGTATGAATACTTTTTCAAAGCATTGTACAATCCCTGTTTTCTCTGCTGCAGATCTATCAGTTCTCTAAAGACTGAGCTCTGTATAACCCCGCCCACCCCACTGATTGGCATATTTCTGCCTATGCGCAGTGTACACAGAAAGCTGTCAATCAGTGGTGGTGGGATTATACAGAGCTCATGAACATGGAGGACTATATGGCAGCAGGTTTACTAGTCCTCTAGTGATAATCTCCTACTGATAAAACAGTAATTTTATCAAAACTACAGCAAGCAAGTGACCCATTGTGGAATAAGGGTCTCTGTTTCAATATGGTGATGTCACACTAGGTGACAAAAACCTGATGTCAGATTCCCCTTCATTAGAACTGGAGTACAATATACAACCTGCAGACATGGGAAGCACTGTTCCTGGAAGAAAACTAAGAAAACAGCTATGATTGTCTTGTCCTGGACAACTCATTAAAAGATTGGACTTTTTTTTTTTTTTTTTTACAAATAAATGCTAAAACCTATGCAGTTACTTTGATAATCAAGTTCTGATCTAAGCAATTTTTTGAGGAAAAAGCATACAAGAAATTCGGCATCTAGGAGTTTTGTGCTTTATTTAACTGCAGCAGGGAGCCGTATTCATACTGGAGAAAGATGAGGCATCTCCAGCATCTGAGAGTTGGACAGAATGTTTTATACAATGTAACAACTTCGCATGCTGGAAGGATGGATGACATTCATTAGTTTAACATATTAAGCACACAGGTCTATTATTAGACACTGCTATTCTTCTCCCAGCACATAACACAAGAAGCAACACACAATTTTTCTAGAGCCTCATCATTTATCCTCACCTCCCTATGGTGAGTCGTTAATAATCCAGGGGTGCTAAAAACAGGGAATTTTGAAATATGTATTATTAAAAATATAAGAATATTTCTCTGATGTGAAGGGTCACTTGTTAATCATTCAACTTAACGTGCAGTCGATTATAGAGCCAAAGATGACATTTATAGCTGAAACTACACAGCCAGGTTCACATTCTATGTATTCAACATATTGACCATCTATAAAGGGGTGGTCTGAAGGCAAAGTCCTTTTCATTCTAAATCCCTATCTACAGTTGAAACCAGAAGTTTCCGTGCACTATATAAAAAGACACATATGCATGTTTTTCTCAATATCTGACATGAAATCAGAATAAACCTTTCCCGTTTTAGGTCAATTAGGATTACCATAATCTACTATATAATCGGCTTATCCCGTCTGTCCGTCCAGGAAATCCCGCGTCGCTGATTGGTCCGGCCGCGGCCAATCAGCGACGCGGGATTTCAGAACAAGTCGGGAGATAGCAGGGCTGACTCCGCCCATGTGGTCATGTGACTCACCAACTGCCCATGACGTACTGAACATGTTTTGTCAGTCACAGTGCAACATAGTTCAGTCATGTTTACTAAACACGGTCAGTCAGTGTGTGATGTACTTCTGTCACGTTCAGTGAACACGTTCTGTCAGTCACAGTGTGACGTACTTCTGTCACGTTCTGTCAGTCACAGTGTGATGTACTTCTGTCATGTTTCATTCACCTTGGTACGCGGAACAGGAGACCCCTGGCTGCAGCCGCAAATAGTCGCGATTTAAGCGGAAGCAAGAGCCGGCTGCAGCTGGGGGAATTACGTGCTGGCTGTGCGTGGTCAGCGATGTTGTCACAAGCAGTATTGATAACATGACATAATTACAAAATTCATTAGGGGCCCCGGGGGGATACATTGGGGGGTTAATTTAAAGTAGTGCACAACTCATTTAAACACTGCTTCGCTGATTAGTCGCGCCCGGTCTGCCGCATACATATTCTAGAATACCCGATGCGTTAGAATCGGGCCACCATCTAGTGTTTAATATTTGCCAAATGAATTAATTAGAGACACACCTGTGGATGTTTTTAATGCACACCTGAAACACACTGCTTCTTTGAGTAACGTCATGGGAAATTCTAAAGAAATCAGCCAAGATATCAGGAAGAGAATTGTGGACTTGCACAAGTCTGGCTCATCCTTGGGTACAATTTCAAGATACCTGAAGGTGTCTCGTTCATCTGTACAAACAATTATATGCAAGTACAAACAAGATGGGAATGTCCAGCCATCATACCACTCAGGAAGGAGACGGGTTCTGTGTTCCAGAGATGAACGTGCTTTGGTCCGATATCTATGGTCAGTGACGCTAATTTCAAGGACTGGGTTAGCATGCAACATGGCAGTGTCAGAATACCCGGCGTACAGAGACCAGCACCATACCCGCAAGTGATGTCACTGGTCTCTGCACACTGGGTATTCTGACACTGCCCTGTTTCTGGCTCGTTGCTGCTGATATGAGCCTACAACAGAGAGCGCATTGTCATTGTGCACAGCACGGCACAGCACAGCACGCAGGGACTAGCCCAGCCCCTGAAACAAGAATCGCTGATGACACTTCATTTCAGGTAGGGGACAGAGGCTGCAGCAGTGACCAGAGCTTCTGCCCCCTGATAATGTTTTGTTTGAGTATCTCAGCATGCACTGGGTTTCTCAAACGAAGCATCATCAAAAAGGAAGTTGGGTGCAAAATAGAATAGTAGTTATATAGTGTAGTTAGGGAACGATGGGGAATTTTTAATGTAAGCATATTAGAAAATAGCTTAGATTATGACGTTAAATAGATAGGAATTTAGGAGAAAAATTACTTCGCCTCGGACCACCCATTTAATATATAATAACTATATTTAATGATCATATAATAATCTATGTACCAGGTTTCTCAAAATGACTATGCATCTACAACGCACAAATCATTTGAAGATGATCTGATTGTGAGTTTCTGAGTCCAGTGGATGGAGTGATTCAATAAAAGCCTTCCCTATGCAAACATGTATAGCTGTCAATCACTTGGCTAGGACCGGACAACCCACAGGACTCATAAACCCCAATCAGGGATTTAAATGGCTAAATATACAATCCTAGAAAGTGCGGTGCACAAAACAGGAAATGTAATGTAATCCAATGTCTAGTGTGAAACTGACATAAGAAAAATAAAGAAACCCCAAAAATATAAAAAAAAACATTTTTTAATAAAAACCTAATTAGCATAACTTATCATTTTTTGATTATACATTTTAGAAGGGTTAATGGTAAAATTATGATTATGGACCCTGTACGACTGCACAGATTCTGATATAGTTAAAAGTATATGGACACATTTGGGAGCAATTTTATTTAAGAGGTTGTCCAGGATGTGAAATACATGGCTGCTTTGTTGCAAAAAAACAATAACACACCTGTCTATAGGTTGGATGTGGTATTGTATCTCAGTCAAATTCACATCAATAGAAGTGAACTGCAATACCAAATTATTGGGCTAAAAAGCATTTTTTTCAATAAGGTTCCATAAAAATTTTGGACCGCTTGACTTCTACAGCCTCTGTGTATCATTGTACACACCAGACTGCAGAATAAGTTAGAGGTCATCTATTTTGTCTTGTTAGTGCAGCTTTCCGCACAAATTGACTATACAATGGCCACTGGTGCAGGAACATGTGACCAGAGTCCACCAGCCTCCTCAATAGAAAAGCTTCTTTGCCATATGACGTGTTTTACAATTGGAGGAGGTTGATGGACAGGTCTGGTCACATAGCCCTCCACCGGCAGCCATTGTATGGACAGATCTGGTCACATGCTCCTTCACCAGCAGCCATTGTATGGACAGAAGTGCCGGTCAGTGTGTGAGGAAAGCTGCACTAAAGTGGCCGACCTCTAACCGAGAATCTGTCGGTGAGCTCGCTCTGATAGCAGGGTTTATATCGATCAACTTTCATTTACAGCTAAATCAGTTTAGGAGATTATTCTGGAGAGGTAAAATAAGAGTAAGGACTTATTCAGACATCAGTGATTTTTCTTGGACCGAAAAAAAACACTTCAAGATTCATCGGTATTGGATCAGATTTTCATTGTTGTTTGGTCAGAGTGTAAGCCACTATCATCAGAGTTTGCTCAGAGTTTAATAATTTTTTCTCATATGGGAAAAAACTGATGGAGGTTTCTCAAGCTTCCCCTATCAAACAGATGCCATACGTGTGTATTTTAAGTGCTGTCCGATTTTATTTATTTTTTTTTACATGTCCTCATAGATTTGCGTTGGTGAGTTTGTTGAGATTAGTGTTTTTGAATTCTGCAACATGTCAATTTCTCTTGCGGATACTCTGATTTTTATGTGTAGATTTTCCCGGCAGGAAGTATCAAAAACAAAGCAGCTATATTTAAAACATGACACCCCAAATAGAGACTCAATGAAAAAAAAAACGCAAGTAATATAATTTACCTAGTAGGTGCAGAAAATCTGTAACATCAAAAACTCACCAAATACTTATCGTGGGAAGGTAAGTGACCTTATACAGAGGGATGTCACATATTCGCTGACTGATTTTACTGTTTATTCATTCTGCAATTTGCTATGTACTATGATACATGGATGCTGAAAAAGACACAACTCTTAAAAGCATTGTTTGCCATAGGGTTTATTAAGTCAGAAATATATGTATTTAAAGGGGTGGTCCGGTACCTAAAATGTCCTTTTAACCCCTTAATGACCGCCAATATGACTTAAAACTGACCTGCAATATAATAGACTAGCATCCTCTGACGGGTGACAATCCAGCAGCTATCAGCTGTACACTACAACTGACAACTTGCTGCATCAGCCACAATCAGTGTTGGCACCGTCCATGGCCGTTTAACCCCTTAAATATTGCTGGCAATAGTGACTACAACATTTAGATGGTTAACAGAGTGTGGGGGCTCCCTCTTTAGCTCCATCAGCATACTGAGATCTTGATTGTGTGGTCCTGATGTTTGCCATGGCAATTCATAGCCAAATAACGGTCTTATACTCTTCCAGCTATAGTGGACTGTTTAGAAGTTAGAAAGATTTAGGTGGTAAAAATAAAAATTTTTCAATCCTGTCATGTCACTTTGCATTAATTTCTGAAAACCACCTGAAGGGTTGATAATAGTGTTGAGCGAGCATGCTCGACACTGCTCGTTACTCGCCCGAGCATCACGCTACTCGGGATGTTCGGCGAGCACCGAGCATTTCCGGGTTACTTGGGCGGGAGCTCGGGTCTCTGCCCTGCACGTTTGGCGCTCTTTACAGAGCCAATGAACATGCAGGGATTGCCAGCCAGTCAATGTAATGCCGCAGCCATGTTGTTTGTGGGCATTACAGTGATTGGCTGGCCGCACAGCGTCACCTCGAGTATTTAAAACCGGGCGCCGCCATCTTGGACACAGTCGCTCCGGATCAGACAGTGTAGGGTCAGTGCTACAGAGCTAGGGAGAGATTTATACTGCAAAATAGTTAGTGTAGGGTCTCTAAAGCCTGCCAAATCAAACAAACAGTCCTTCTCAAGATTAATATCCATCCAAGATATCAGGCAGACAGGCAGGCAGGCTGTATAGGAGACGCAGTGGTTATACCAGCAAACGCTGCATTACTGTCCTGTGTGCTCCTGTTGGTCAAATTGCTAGACTTATCCCCCGGTCTCAGGGGCCAGGAAAAATCCTTTTTTTTTCATCTAAATCCTGTATCTTTTTTTTTCCTCAGTCAGACTGTACAAATACGCGTCTTATTAACCTTTTGGTATTCCCCCCCCAAGAAATTTTTTTTTTAGTGTGTCTGTGACTGTTCAGACACCAATATATCTGTTTAAAAGAGTCTGGTGTAGGCCAGATAACTACAACTGTGGTTTTGCAGTTCCACGGTTCAAATCTCTGCATTATCCTGTTTTTGGCATTTTTTCCGTAAAAAAAAAACTGTAATAGTGTCTCCCTGACTGTTCAGACACAAATATATCTGTTTAAAAGAGTCTGGTGTACGCCACATAACTATAACTGAGGTTTTGCAGTTCCACGGTTCAAATCTCTGTATTATCCACCTTTTTGCCTTTTTTACATAAAAAATAAAAAAATTTATTGTCTCTCTCAGTGTTCAGACACAAATAAATCTGTTTAAAAGATTCTGGTGGAGGCCAGAGAAATAGAACTGTGGTTTTCCTCTTCCACGGTTCTAATCTCCTTTTTATTACCCTTTTTCCATTGATAGTGCGAGTGTAAGCTATTTTACTTCATTTACAATGGGCAAGGCGCGTGGCAAGGGACGTGGAACTGGACATTCTGGTGATGGTGCGTGTAGAGGACGGGGCCGTGGCCAAGGTGAAAATGTGCCACAACCAACAGCCACATCTTCTGGCTCCCACTTCTTGACCGAATTACTAGGGAAGCACACTACAACACCAGTATTGCGAACTGATCAGTGTGAACAGGTTATTAATTGGATAGCAGATAATACTTCCAGTTACCTGGGCACCACCACATCCGGTCTGTCTTCCACACGGCCAAGTTTTAGTAGCCGTGAGTCTCGACCGCATACTCCTCCTCACCCTCATGCTCCTTCCTCCCACCATGCCGAGTGTCGTCAGACAGCAACTGATCCCACAGTTGGACACTCTGAAGAGCTGTTCACTGGTCCGTGTCCATATTTGTGCCCCTCTCCTGCTCCGCATGAAGTGGTGGAAGAGGAGATCCCATGTAACGATGCCCAAATATTTGAACAGCCAGGGCCAGAGGAAGTCGACGCTCGCAATTTGTCACAAGAGGTGGACAATGACGAGACACAATTGCCACGAAGTGAGGAGGAGGATCGTGGTGCGCAAGTGGAAGAGGAGAAGGTGGTGGATGATCTAACAACTGACCCAACGTGGCAGGAGGACACGCAGAGCGAGGCCAGCAGCACACAGGGGGAGGGAGGCAGAGTACCCCAACAGGCAGGAAGAAGCAGTGTGGTGGCCGCACACAGAAGGCGGGCAACAGGTCCCCGTAACACCAACACGAGGGACGTTGCCAGTACAATCGGTAGGTCTTCCAGAGTCTGGAATTTTTTTAAAGACTCTGCTGATAACCCCAAAAAGGGCATTTGTACCACCTGCCATGCCAGCATCAGCAGGGGTGACAAAACTACCAGCCTGACCATCACCAGCATGATCAGGCACATGTCAGCAAAGCACCCGACTTTGTGGGGCAATCCCCAGGGTCCACGACCAGTGTCAGCGGGTGTCACCACTGCTTCTTCCGCTGTTGTGCGTGTAATAGAACCCCCTGTTGTGCGTGCAAGGCAATCCCCTGTCCATACTGCATGCAAAGATGCCCCCTGCTCTCAGTCTTCACTTGTTATGGCAGTTTCTCAAGAAACAGCATCAACGTCCACGTCCACGTCCCACCGCAGCGTTCAATTGTCCATATCCTAGTGCTTTGAATGAAAGCGCAAATTCGCAGCTAACGCCCCACAGGCCACAGTCCTAAATTCGCACATTTCATGACTGCTTGCGTTGGAAATGCTGCCTTTTAGGCTGGTGGAGATGGAATCCTTCCGCAACCTTATGGCGGTGGCCGTCCCTCGGTACTCGGTCCCCAGCCGACACTATTTTGCCCGGCGTGCCATCCCCGCACTACACAAGCACGTGTCTCAAAACATCTGCCGTGCCCTCAACAACGCAGTTACTGGGAGAGTCCACCTGACAACGGACACGTGGACAAGTGCTTGTGGCCAGGGACGGTACATCTCCCTGACGGCACACTGGGTAAACATAGTGGAAGCCGGGACCCAGTTGGACCTTGGGACGGAACACATCCTCCCCACACCGAGGATTGCGGGCCCTATGTCAGTCAGAGTTGCCCCCACAGTGTACAGCTCCTGCGCATCATCCTCCTCCTCCTCCTCATGTTTAGCCTCCATCTCAGATATCATCACATCAGTTACAAGCTGGAAGCACTGCAGTGATGCCTCAGTCAAGCGGCAACAGGCTGTGCTGAAACTCATAAGCTTAGGTGATAAACCTCACACTGCTTGCGAGTTGTGGACAGTTGTGAAAGAGCAGGCAGATCTGTGGCTGAGACCGCTGAACCTACATCCAGGCATGGTCGTGTGTGACAATGGCCGTAACCTGGTGGCGGCTCTGAGGCAAGGCAAGATGACACACATACCATGCCTGGCTCATGTGCTTAACCTCGTGGTTCAGCGGTTTCTTAAATCGTACCCCGAGTTGCCAGATCTGCTCGTCAAAGTACGCCGCCTGTCAGCTCATTTTCGGAAGTTGGCTACAGCTTCCGCCGCCCTTGCTGTGTTGCAGCAGCGTTTGCAGCTTCCGGCACACCGACTGGTGTGTGATGTCCCCACACGTTGGAACTCTACCCTCCACATGTTGCAAAGAATTTGTGAGCAGAAGAGAGCAGTTGTGGAGTACCAGCTGCAACAAGGCCGTCGATATTCAGGTCAGACTCCACACATAAGACCTCAGGAGTGGACCTGGATGTCTGACATATGTACCATCCTGACTACCTTTGAGGAGTCCACCAAGATGGTGAGTGGCGATGACGCCATCATTAACGTCAGCATCCCACTTGTCTGTCTTTTGCAAATCTCTGCAGAGAATTAAAGAAGAGGCATTGCAGCCAGAGTATGATGAGATGGATCAAGAAGCCGTAATGGACGATTACACACAGCCCAGCCTCATCTCATCCCAACGTGCATTGGGGGACAATGAGGGAGAGGAGGAGGAGGAAGAACAGGAGATGGTATCATGCGCTGTAGACGATAGTACCTGTACAACTGTCATACAGTCGGCTCAGTGTGGGTGGCCTGAGGACAGGGGGAAGGAGGAGGACGAGAGCATGGTCAGTCATCATCTTGGTGAGGACACGGAAGTCTTGCCCGTTACCAGTCTGGCACGCATGGCTGACTTTATGTTACGCTGCCTTAACCGTGACCCTCGCATTGTCAAAATGTTGGGTGACAGTCATTACTGGTTGGTGACACTTTTAGACCCCCACTACAAGGAGAACTTTCACTCTCTTATTCCTGAGGTGGAGAGGTCTACAAAAATGTGGCAGTACCAGAAGGCCCTTGCTGCAGAACTGTTAAAAAAATTCCCATCTGAACACGCTAGCGGCAGAGGTCACAGTTCACAGTTCACTGACCAACCAAGGCGTACAGGCGAAAGAGACGCATCTCCAATCAAGCAGAGGCAGGGGAACACTGTCAACATTCTGGGAGAGCGCGAAATTTTTGGTAGGCATTGCACTTACGATATGCCCTATAACTGTGTAGCCGAACCGCTCCTTTTGGTACAGAAACATATCCTACAAGACATGTGTGGTTGACTGGCCTGATATTGATGTGAATGGTCCCTGTTCCTCCTGCTCTTTCTCCTTTGCCACCACCTCATCCATCATTCATCACCTGAAGCTTTGTTTTAACGGGAGTCATAGAACTGGGATAGTAGCAGGAAAACATCCAGCAATCCTCGGAGGAGGTAGGATATGCGCCAAAACGCTGACCACCTCAGGCCTAGCCACTACTACATACATGCGCTTGCATTCCAAGGAACAGAAAGCTAAAGAGATCGATGGCCTCATGATCATGAATAATTTACTCGTTGAGTAGGAGGCCGACCACTGTTGCTGTCTACCTTCTGAACTTTGAAGCCTGATTGACCCAGGACCCGCAATCCTTTATGTCTGGAGGATGTGTTGCTTCCCAGTGTCCAACTGTGTCCCGGCTTCCACAATATTAACCCAGTGAAAAGGCGTCAGTCAGATGGACCATCCCTGGCCGCCGGGCTGCTGGGGACTGAGTATGGATACCAGGCCGCCGACGCAGCCATGACATGGTGACCGGCGTCTGCCTCCACTTGCCTAAAAGGCCCAATTTCAAGTGCAAGCAAGCTAGCAGTATGGTATTGCAGCCTGGGGGTGGATGAGTGGCAGGTTGCACACTTACGCTTCCATTCCAAGAAAACAAAGCAGATGCGAACTTCTATCATCATCATCATGCTCCTCACCTTGGCACTCTCAACTCCCCTGATGGAGAAGCCAGGGCCCACCGGAGGAGTCTGGTTCTCTGGTGGGCTCGTCCAATGCTGCCCTAAAGCAGGCCAGGCTAAGAAAAGTGTGGGGAAAGTTCCCAGGAGAAATAGGGGTGGCTGGGGACCGTTTATGGACACCCGGCCGCCCCCAGGCGGCTGGGGACCGAGTGTGGACACCCGGCCGCCCCCTGGCGGCTGGGGACCGAGAGTGGACACCCGGCCGCCGGGCGGCTGGGGATTGAGTATGGATACCAGACCGCCGACGCAGTCATGACGTGGTGGCCAGATTCCGCCTCCACATGCCTAAAAGTCCCAATTTCAAGTGCAAGCAAGCAAGCAGTATGGTATTGCAGCCTGGGGGTGGGTGGGCGGCAGGCTGCATACTTGCGCTTGCATTGCAAGGAATGGGGGAGGTACAATTGAACACTGCCCTGGGACAAGGACTTGCAAGGGGATAGTTGCAAGTCTGCATCTTCTGATGCGGCAAGGATCACTTCTGATGGGCACACTTTTAGGCAGTGACCTGGGTGTCAGAGATGCTTCCAGGGGTCTTCCCCATGCTGTTCCCATGTCTTTTCAGCATTGTATGCATGTGTCACACAGCACATGGCCAGATAAGGTTGTAAAATGTTAAAATGACATTTCCCGGTGAATGCATTTGTCACGGTTGAAAGCAATACAAAAGTGCAAAAACGCATAAAAAATGCTACTTGTGAACATAGCCCAAGGTGTGGAGGAGTATTCTTGGTTTTGGTTATTTATTTTACCTTATACACATGTCTTTACCCTGGAAAGGAAGTTCCTTAACATATTTCACAGGAAAACCGTTTCAGTTTCGTTTTTGAACGTTTTATTGTCAGCCCGTAAAAGTGGCTTAATACCTCTGACCACGTTGTTGACAGCAGTGACCTGGGGGTCAGAAATGCTTCTTGGGGCGATCCCCATGCTGTCCCCATGTCATTTGAACACTGTCACTATCGTTTTGGACACTTTTTAGGCTTTCTACAGACTGCCGGGGGTGCCACCGCAAAAATGCTCGGGTCTCGCATAGACTAACATTGGGCTCGTTGCTCGGGTCGAGCACCCGAGTATCACGGTGAGCTCGGCCCGAGCTTCGAGCACCCGAGCATTTTAGTGCTCGCTCAACACTAGTTAATAAACTACCTGAAAGTCATTTTGAATACATTGAGTGGTGGTGTTTTTAAAATATCACTTTTGGGGATTTCCAATATATAGGACCCCCAAAGTCATTTAAAACTGAATAGGTCCCTAAAAAAAATAATTTTATAAATTTCCTTGAAAAAATGAAAAATTACTGCTACATTTTTAGACCTTCTAAAATGTTAACAAAATAAAGCAACATTTTAAAAATGGTGCTAATGTAAAGCAGGAATGAGGGAAATGTTATTTCTTAATGTTTCTGTGCGGTATGGTATGACTAGCTGGATTAAAGGGATAGTCATTCAAAGTTTGAAAATTGTAAATGTTTTACATTTTTTGTCACATTTCTGATATTTTTAAAGATAAACACAAAACATATCAACCTAAATTTACCACTATCATAAAGTATAATGTGTCACGAAAAAACAATCTCAAAATCGATGGGAAATGTTGAAGCATTGAATTCTGACATTTGGCAAATATTAAAAATTCTGGTAATCCTAATTGACCTAAAACGGGAAAGGTTTATTCTGATTTCATGTCAGATATTGAGAAAAACATGCATATGTGTCTTTTTATATAGTGTATGTAAACTTCTGGTTTCAACTATATATATATATATATATATATATATATATATATATATATATATATATATATATATATATATATATATATATATATATATATATATATATACACACACACAAAACCAAAAATACAGCAGCACTCACGGATTAAAAAATACTGGTATACCCACATATACTACATATATAGCGTCTCGCAGCAAGGTGAGCTTGAAAATTGTATTCAAATCTCTCCAGTCATGCAGCCACCCCCATTACAGTTTAATAAAAATGTCTGTTGCCCTTTATAACCCTTGCTGTAATAACCTATCCTGAGGCTACGACTTCACAAATGGATCGTGGTCTCAGAGGACGTGATAAATAGTGCTCCTACAGGAAATGTATCATCCAACTCTCACTGGTTTATTTCCTTCTAGCACTGGTCATATCAAGACACTGTCCCCCTGTGAATCCACAGATATGAAACTGGTTAATCTCATATGAGAAAGGTTTCCGTGCTGCCCGTATAATATTGAAAGGAGTCAAATGTATAAACGTGTAAATCAAAAATTAACACAACTGCAGCCAGTGGGAAATTATACAAGATATCATACGGCTGTGATGGTCGTGGGTGTTATATCTAGATAAATTGATACATACAGGTCACTGCGTCCTTCTAGTATAGAACCTCATAGGGGATGCATTGTGGACCTATTGGCCATCATCCCTTGATACTTTTTAAAAAAAAGACTTTATGTCAAAGATGAAACTAGAATTGAGAATGGGCTTCTGAAGTGTCACTGACCCAAATAAATAGAAATATGAATATGACTTACTTACAAGGACAGAACAAAAGAATGAGAGGATAAGGGAGAAGAAAAAAAAAATCCCCTATCTAGTTCCACGGAATAGGAAGTGATGTGTTTAGATCCTGGAATAAGATCCAAAAGATCCCCAAGGGTGAAAGGGGTATGGTTATCTCGAAGCAACATAGTTAGCTCTTCCTTGATATCATCAACTTTGGGAATCCAGTGGTCTAAGGATCGTATTAGGGTAAATTTTTATTGAGGAAGAAATTACTGCACTGATAAGGGTCTTCAACATAGTTCTTTGATAGGTCCTAGTGGAAAGATCAGGTAGGTATAGCTGGTCTAAAGATGGATACTGACTCAATTACATATGAGAGTTTTTATGTCACTTCATGAATTTCCATTTACAATTTGGATAACCTGGGACAATCCCAAAAATCCAGTAACAAAGAGCCTGTATCACATCATCAGCATAGTTGAATACAGAGGGGTACATTTTGTGGAATAGAGGTGACGTGACACTATCTGTAAAATAGTTTACAACCTGTTATTCGATTCTACCCTGCCTTGAAAAATTTGTTCGTGAATTCAAAGAATTTGTCCAAATGAGCAGGGTAGAAGTAGAGTATGGTATAACCTGTGTTATAATCATTTAAACCTCTGCTATGTATTTTTGGTCCTGTGGAGGGTCCAATCAGTTTCTTATTCACTCTTATATAAAGAAAGATGTCAATCACTGATGGGACCACCCACAACACAGAAAATCCCAGGAGGAGCAGTGGTCTAAACGATTACAAAACAGGTGTTACGTGGGTCTGTCAGTGGTCACCTGGCAGCTCTATAAATGGCTACCTCAAGCAGACTTAGCATAAGCCACCCCATTTACTAGATCCCACGGGTTGCCCTGACCTTCACTCTTTAACTTCTGTACAGGGATCTGGACTTATATAGGGGCGCCTGGGTTAAGGCGACAGAGTCAGCTGCTGACCGGTGGTGCAGGCTGCCAGAAATAAAAGTGTGGCACCCCTGAGGGTTCAGTCGCCACAGAGGTACTGCATCTCACCCAGAGGTGTGGTGTCTCACTCTCAGGTAAGGATAGAGCGCTGCCCAGGACCCTAACACCTGCATCCAACACATTCCACTTCAGTGGGGGCAGGGCGAGATTGCTCCTAAGGGAGAGCACAGTCCCTGGTCCCTAGCTGGAGGGTGGAACCATGTAGTGGGTGTGGGTGGAGGACGTAGTTCAGGGAAGCACAGGAAAGGAAGTGATATAAAAGAGGGAACCATATTGGGAAGTGAGTTCAGTCAGTCAGTGGAGTTGAAGGGAGCAGGAGCTCTGCTCAGGAGGAGGGCCTAGTGAGAGGCCCAAGACTGAGGAGAAGAGAGGCGCAGAAAGTAAGGCTCCAGGAGGAACGAGGGGATCCTAGGGGTATGGGCAGTGCTGGAGGCCACCCGTACGCCCAAATCTACTAGGTGTGGAAGGATCAAGCCGCAGGAGGGGACCGGCCCCTAAACTAGTGGAGAACTACAAGGCTCAGCTAGAAACCGGAGGCTTCTGTACTTTTAGGGTGCAGTTGCCACAGCCACAATTACATCGCCGAAAAGGTGGTCACAGAGGGTCCAGGGGACTGCAGGTTGCCCGACAAGATCCGAGGCTACCGGCTTGGGACACTGATTGTGAGGCGCAGGGCAGGAGGGTGAGAGCCAGCGCAGGAAGACGACTGAGAAAGGCACACAGAAGGGAGTCCCGTTAAGTGCTCTTGAATTACCTGAGGGATTGCTGAACCTCTGCCCGGTGAACGCAGTGCGACGTGGGAGGCTGTAATCTGTACAGTGCAACCTGATGACCTTAACAACTGTGAGTAAACTCTGAAGACAGCACCCCACTGTCTCTGTGAATTACTGCTGCGCCATCACCCCCTGCACTACACCGCAACATCCATAACAACTCAGCACAGCCCTGGAGCTAAGCTCTACCTGTGGAGAGCTAAACCAACTCTGCTGCATTTACACCAGCTCCAGAGGACCTGCCCCGCAGCGGCGGCTCCATATAGCCGCATACCACAGGTGGCGTCACGAACTATATATAAAAACTATAAACCCCCTGTAAATAATCCCCTTTTGATTGGCCACCCTGGGTCACGGACCGGGTCACCGCCACTGTGACATCTACCCTAGCAACGACCGGCCCGGCACAGAGTACCCCACGGCCCAGGGGACGAGTCAAAAGTCCAGTCAGAAAAAGGAGGCAGGTGTAGGAACAAAATTGTAATTTAGAGTTCCTGCTAGGCCCGGTGACCCAATGCTACTATTGGCTTTTAATCTTTTACAATATTTTCAAGTAAAATATGAGTTTTACATTTATCCTACTTGTGGAGGCAGGAACTTCCCATCTTTCTACAACAAAATCGAGAATAGTCAAGAAACTAGGTTCCCTTTAAGTTAAGATCTCCTGAGGTCTTCGAGTCCAGACAAGGTAAGAAGGTCAGTAGGAGAGAGAAGAGCGATTTATAAGTCAAGGACCCAAAGAAGATGGGAAGTCTCTTAGCACTTTTTAATATCCAGGAGGCATATCACGCCTCTATTTTTGTATAGGAAGAGGATCGAGCGGGTGATGTGGACTGGTTTGTTTGCCCAAACAAATTTTGTCATATCACAAGCAATAGAGGAAATAATTTAATAGGAACCTGAACAGTGAGATGCTGCAAGGCATATAGAAAGGTTCTGATAATTCTGTATGAAAACTGACGATAGTGATGTTTTCTATTATATGATCAAGGTGTATAGTTCTGTAGCCATGGTTACTGATGTTTATTTCTGGGGGATGCCTACCTTACAAAATGAAGGAAATCATGCGTATTTACTATATATATAGTATATAGCCAACAGGCACACTTGCTATATATATCCCCAGCCACATTAAACCTTCTCTATTTTCTTGACTTTTCTTTTTAGTTTGCTTCTCTTCTGAGCGCCATTGAAAAAATCTGCTGCCACCGATAATTCATCAACATGCTAGATAACTACTCCTATAAGGCTATGTTCACACGTCGCATTTTTTATGCTTTTTTTCTGCAGGCAAAACCTGCTCTCTTGGCAGTAAAGAATCAACGTCAATAAAGCAGGTTTTTCTGAGTTTTTGACGCATTTTTGAGGCGTTTTTCCTGCGTTTTTTCCTGCGGTTTTGTCAGTGTTCATTTGTCTCTTGTGCATGCTGATAAAGTTTCGTGCAGAAAAAAATAACTTGATTCAACTTCCTCAGGTTTTGGCACCAAAACGTTTTCGCAGGGTTTTTCACCCATAGAGAGCAATGAGCAGTAAAAAAAACACAGCAAAAAACGCATGTATCAGGTTTTGCTCCATTTTTGCAGCATTTTTGCACTACTCATTGCTTTCTATGGGTGAAAAACTCTGCAAAAACGCTGTTAGGAGTGATATGCTGCATTTTGCAAAAACTCAGCTCTTTGTCAAAACAGTCAGGAAAAAAAACAAGCTGTGTGCATGAGAGTTCTGTAATCTCATAAACTATGCTGGTACTGTGAACGCAGCTGAAAATCTGCATTAAAAAAAACGCAACGTGTGAACATAGTCTAAGGCTGCTTTTACATTTTGCAGTCACATTGCAGTTTCAGTATGTGGCGCCCTGCTGCGCATTGGTGCCACAGATCCCAGAGGGGTGCATGGACGAATTCCTCCACAAGAGGCCCTCATAGCATTCACACACCTCCACCTTCCACCTCAGACCACCAGAGGGAGCCCGTTAGGGATATAAAAGGGAAGGTGGAGCTAGGCAGTTAGTCAGTTTGGAGTCCACAGAGAGTGAAGTCTGTGAGAAAGACAGTCCAGCCCAGACTCAGGGAGCTCAGGTTAGTGAGCCCAAGGAGTGCCGACGCCATAAGAGAGATGAAGAGTAGCGAGGCCTACTGCCAGTGTGAAGCCTAGTGAGGGCCCCGAGCGTGGCCGAAGGCGAGTGGAGTAAGCGAGCTACATAGGGGGCAGAGGAGCTTAACCAGCTCACCCCACAACCATTTACCGGACACCGGGTCCGCGTCTGCAGGGATTCCTATATCCAGCAGAAATAACCGGAACCCCTGGCAAACTATATGTCCCAGGAACACCAAAAGCTGACTGTTATACCAGGGTCAGGAGTCACGGAGGCCCAAGATACCGGAGAGTGTGAACTCCAACAGAAGGCCCTACTACTAGGTCAGCAGGTGCAAGACAGAGACCAAGTTAGGCCTAGCTCCAGGCAGGTCAGAAACTTACCAGGAAAAGGCAAGAAACAGGAGGCCCCACACCCGCTCACTGGGGAGAGTCCTGATATGCACCCTTCACCCTACAGTGCCCTGGATCGTGCCTGAAAACACCACCTGTAAAGGTACTGAAGTGAACTTCGGTGTGCGTGCCTATTCTTCTATCCTTCCTCTGACCCGACTGGGTCCCCTCTGTCCTGCATCCCTTTTCCTACGCTGCCCTGAGGCCCCGCTCCACCTGTGGGGAGCCGCACCAACTAAGCTGCCTGAACACCGGCCTCAGAGGACTGTCGCAGCGCTGGTGATCCTCACCGGACACCACGGGTGGCGTCACGAACATTTCCCCATCCCAATAACCTTTCCCCCTTTTTAAGAGTGACCCCAGGGTACGGGCCCGGGAGCCGACCACCGCGACATCCCCCAAGGTCAGGCAACAACAAGGCCCGGGCGCCGAGTCGTCCCCATCCCCTGGGTGCGTCAAGTATTATATAAGAAAACCACTCAGATCTGATCTGTAATGGATTTTCATTTTTCTCTTATCCTATGTATACTGGACTCCAAAAGAGATTTTCCTATAATTATTATTATTACAAGGTGTTCCTATTGGTTGCCTGTATGTTTCTTCAATATTTCATTAAATATGGTAAAGGAAACATGATCTACGAAATCTTTATGACCGTAGTCTGCCAAATGTGTCCACTTATTGCCCTTCAAAGGACCAATGAACAAAACAATAGAAGTGACTCTTTTATTTCACTCCTTACTAACATGAAGCCTGACTTTAAAGCATTAGGTGCTGCTGCTTCTCCACTTGGCTGTGTGAAATTGGTAAGTGGTTAGCTGGGTTCATTACTTCTGGTACCCTGAGTTATAGGCCATTTTAACCATCACTGTAGAGTTGCCCAAAAGTTAAAGAGGTTGTCCACTACTTTAACATTGATAACCTATCCTTAGGATAGCTCATCAATGTCTGATCGGTGGGGGTGCGACACCCGGCACCCCCGCTGATCAGCTGTTCTCTGTGCCAGCGGTAGCTGGAAGTGCCCAGTTACGAAGCTGCTGTGTTACTGATAGTGGCCATGGCCGGGTACTGCCCAATGCGAATTTTTTCTCGTGGCTTCTCCCACGGTGAAACGCGCGTCAGGCATTACAAGGTAATACATATTTGCACCATATACATGATTGATCTATGACAAATATGTACAGATATGACTAGGGTTCTTACAACTCAGTGTTTTATGTTTATTAGATCTCAGGGGTATCTTAATGCTTGTCGCTACTAATTAGTACTATGCATATTTTACACATTTGGGATATTATTTTGTTTACCTTGCACTCTGATTATATTTGATATATATTTTGTAATAGTGGTACCTTAGTCAGTTTCCGCAGTTACTTAAAAGTTATAGTGAAAAATGTAGTGACCATACCTCTTTTTCCCTATTGTCTTGGCACGTAAGGTGCTTTGTTACACTTCCTTAGCAATTTATTATGTAATGTAATTACCCCATTTTTATCCTTTAGGTATATTTTATGTTTTGATTAAATTAAAATTACTGTTTTAATATAATTGAGGTCATACTTGTAGGTTCTACGATATGTACTATGTTTTAGTATCAGGAGGAGAGAGGTGCTCCTTATGTAATGGCGGATATCGGAAGGCTCGGCGCACCACCGGCAGGTATTGTGCACACATCTTATTCTGATTAGGAGCGATGTACTGGTGATTCAGCTGGATCAACACGAGACCTTATAAGCGGCTGACAGATACTACTACAGCAGTCTTTACTGATGAAGAAGTCCTTTAAATATTGATTTAACATTGTTCAAGGTTAGAAAAAAAAGCCACAATTATCCATAGGTTTTATCTGATATTGCAGCTCAAGCTGAACTTTTTAATTTAGAAGTTCTACATGTCTTATTTATAGCAGCAATCTCCAACCTGGGGCTCTTCAGTCATTGGGAAACTACAACTCCCAGCATGCCCTAAAAGCTATAGACTGTAAGGACTTGTTGGGAGTTTCAGCTTTCCGCATATTGGAGAATGATGATTCTATAGTTCTATACAACAATGCCAAAAAAATGCGACATCCGTCAGCCCGTCTGTAAAGTGACTCGGTTTATGAATCAGGATGTTATCTTTTCATTCTCCGTTAGCTTTGACAGCTCCTTTCCCTAAATAAGTAGTTGGTGTTGACAGAATAGATGCCACAGCGGATATTTCTCATCACCTCCCTCGTGTGCACACAGATCTGGGACACCACTAAAATAAGGTTTATTGTGAATCCTGAAAAAATAAACATTAACATTTTACAATCTCTTGGTGCAAAAATCTTGTTTTTGTTGCCATAAAACTTAGTATCATCTCCAGGTTTGTTCCAAAGAGATAGTTATCAATAATGAAAATTTCCTCTGCTTTCCTGGCACCGGAGCTCCAGAGCATTGGAAATAATGGGCTCGCCTGGTGGAAGGTTGGGCAGCACCTCCTTGTTTGTCTAGGGAAAGTAAATATAGCAAAAGAGATTGCAGGAGCAAATACATGGCAGGGCGCATTCTGCACCGGGTGAATGTCTGCCGCGCTGCGCAAGGCGTATAAGAACAAGGGGTTCCCTTATTACATATGAAGATTTGAATGGTAATCATGGGAAATGAAATCAATTGATATGGATGAGGTTCACACCAGCTGCTTCACTGGTGTTATTCCACTGAATTATTTTACAGTCTCCAGATTTTACATAAATGTGAATTGGAGAAAAAAAAATCTCATTCACCTTTTTATGTGTTTGTGAATGGCACATTTTTAAGACTACCAGTGACAGCAAATTTGCATGTGATCTGGGTGTCAATCGTATATTTCTCCTGCAGCACCCCCTCAGGAGACATGATGCATTTCACTGGGGGCATTTAAATTAATGAGCTGTCCATATAATTCATTTGTAAGGGAACCCGTCAAGTGAAAAAACGCTTTTAACCAGCAGATATGAGGATAATCTGCAGGTTAATAGTGTTTTGAACTTGCCAGGCGCCTGTACTTAGAGCACCAATGCCGAGAGAAAATTAACTTTATTCCTCCCAGCAGCGTTCAGGTTACAGTGACGGGAGTGGAGCCAGAGCGGGTTCACTCATTGCTCTGTGCATAGAGAACGGCTGCTGTAACCGCTTACCCGACTCTGACTGACAGTCAGGTTTAATGCTGGGCCTGCTGTCAATCAGTGCCGGGAGCGTGGTTACAGCTACCATTCTCTGTACACAGAGCGGTGACGTGATGCAAACAGTGACGGTGCCACCACCATGACTAAATAAAGTTAATTTCCTCCCAGCAGCAGGGCTCTCAGTGCTGGCACCGGGCAGGTTCAGAAGACTATTAACCTGCAGATTAACCCCACATCTGCAGGTTAATAGTGTTTTTTTCACGTGACCGGTTCCCTTTAAGGGCTCGTGCAGATGTAATTGACGTGTAATAAGTCGTTTTGACAGATACAGTGATGAGCAAAAGGGAAACAATGTTGTGAACTTTTGACTTTCAGGCTCCATATCTCACCATCCACTACTGCTTCCAACGTGAGACTACCATCATTTTATAGACAATCATCTTGGTATATCATTCATAAATTTGACTTGCAACTATTTAGCATATGATTAGTTATGCAGATTCTTGTCATGTCACTGCATTGTTACTGTTTTGCACCTAAAAATCTAAATTTTTATTATTTTTTTGATATTTTATAAATCCACCTTTGGCTTTCAACACTGCCTGAATCCTTCTGGGCATGCTCTTGATCAGATTTAAGCATGCCTCGACCGAAATCTGATCTCAGGTCTCTTCTTCACGTTCCCAAAGTTGGTGCACACTGGTGGACTCACTTGGGTATGTATACAGCTTTTTCTTCAACTCAACCCACAAGTGTTCAATTAGGTTGAGGTCTGGGGACTGTGGGGGCCAATCCAGCATCTCTACTTCATTGTCATTGAACCATTCCTTCGCCAATCTTGACATATACTTCAGGTCATTGTCCTGCTGGAACACTATTTCTTCCATTTCATACCCATAGTACTCGAGTCTACAAAGTAACTCGCCTTGTAAGATACTCACATATAGCTCATCATTGAGACCACCAATGGTCCTGGTCAAGTATCCAACGCTTTTGGCTTTGACAGTTCCTTCAATTTCTCCATCCATTAGCCCCTTTTTCCCTTGCACCTTTCAGACCCATTTGCACCCATCAGAGCCGAGTCTATTGACTTTTGTCTCATTGCTCCAAATCGCCCATTTCCAGTCTTCTACTGTCCACTTTTCGTACTTTTTTGAAAACTCGAGTCAGCAGTTCTTTTGATGATATTGAAGTCAGGGCTTCTTCATCTTTTTTCGGTCCATCATTCCAGACTTGTGTAATGTGCGTTGCACGGTGCTTGAATCGACGTCTGTGATCTCACTATTACAAAGCAAACGAGCCACCTCCAGTGCCATGTTTGTCACACCAGAACTGATAGACCTTGTGATGAGCCAACTTGTTGACTCCGATATTTTGCTTGGACGTCCACCACTTGGCTTTTGAATGGATGGAAGGACTTAATTTAGCATTCTTCCAACTGTCATGGTACTCACATGATGCAGTTTGGCAATATTCTTGGCCGAGAGACCATTATCGATGAGCTGGATGATGCTGTTTCTGTTTTCTAGGGAAATCTTCTTCGATTCGAACCAGTGACCTTTCACTTGGGAATCAACCTAATAACACACTGAGCTATTAGGGAATGAGAGAACAGGTTGTAATTTGTAGTAAACAGGAAGAAAAAAAAATTCCACCACCAAGAGCAAAACAAAAACAATGCAGTGACATGATGAGAATCTGCATAACTAATCATATGCTAAATAGTTGAAAGTCAAATTTATTTATGATATAGCCAAGATGATTGTCTATAAAATGATGGCAGTCTCACGTTGGAAGCAGTAGCGGATTGTGAGATATGGAGCCTGAAAGTCAAAAGTTTAAAACATTGTTACCCTTTTGCTCATCACTGTAGCACTATTCCTTATGTTATTCTATCGATTTATGAAATTCTATCGATTTTCTCTTTGGACAGATATTCGGACCATGCTTGGAAATGCGAGTCAATGAGTCCGTGGAAAACATCGGACTGCATTTGGATGACATCTGAGTGCGGTCCGATTTTCACAGATTGACAGAATGGAGAAGATGGAGAATTTTATTTCTCCAACTTCTCATCAACCAAGAGATTCACACTTTTATCACACTTGGATCAAACTCTGATCAGAGTGTGATTAACATAATTGATCCGATTCTCTCAGATGAGAGGATTTACGCTCATGTGACCCTAGCCTAATTCACACTTTTTTTTAGCTGCTCTCCATTCTGGGCACACAGAAGAATCCTTTTTAATTATGAGACAAGACTGCAATGGACAGCCCATTTAATTGACCTATAAGTAAATCCTAAATTACAATCTACATAGTTGAATGATTTTTAAAGCTGTAATAAACTGTTCTATTGGGTGGGATTGTAAACCCCCTTAGACTTTGGTAGTTACTGAGCGCTGAAATCATACTGTTTGGGTTAATCACTAGTTCTTATTATAGCTGCCTGCTTCCTGCTGCTTGCTCATATGGAAGCTGCAGAGGTCAATTTAACAGTTTCCTAATAAAGTAGTGATGTGAGGGCTACAGGAGTGTCCATACAATTCTTAGATATACTTTCTGTATATTTGACACATAGGATCCATTGCCTTCAAGCTGGCCACAGTATGCAATTATCTATCCCGCGAATAGGATTTCTTCTCACTTGGCCTCACACATTCTCTCTCCATGAGTCCTCGCCCTACATTCCTCTTTTTTTTCCCCATTTCTGAAGACCAAACAGCCAGGGAACACAGAATAAAAATAAATCTGGTGCTCAGAAGGAGCTTTTCAATGGTGCCTTTGCCAATGGCTATCCAGCTGTGCTCAGCTGTAAATCTGATGCCCCCAAGAGCTAGGATGAATTGTCACACCAATACTTATCACATGCCGTGTAAACAACCTAAAAATAATAACCAGCTCAACTATAATTACTGGAGCTGACAAAACGTGTTGACTTCAGGATGCTCAAATGTTCTTATGATATACGAGTTAATGTCTCAATGCCGAGGAATAAAGTTATGCAATATAAATAAAAATAAAATCCTTCTAATCTCTGTTGCTTTGTACATTTCTAAGCAGATTTCTTGTGGACTTTTATGCTGGAACAGATTTGGTAAAATGCCTTCCTATTGCCGTTACTGTAATGTAATGTATTTTGTGCTAGAAATTCCAGAAAGAAAATTTGCAGCATATTGGCAATACCGCAATACTGCCAAACAGCTTCATTTTTCCATTCCTGCTATTATATATTGACCTCTATGCAGTTCAGTCTCCATTTTGCTTCTCTTAAGCCTTCATCTGGGTTACTAACTCTCATCCTGCATACTATTTCTCTATGCTAAACTATCAAATCCATGATGTATCAGCCTGACATGACCAGCTACAGCCTGTAGCATATCTGCTTGCTGTGGGGACAATGTGATTAACCTTCTTTCAAAATTCACCTAAATATGCTAATGATTTTATAGTCTGATCTTCTACATTACAATTGTGTTATGGAAGCTAACTAGTCATCATCAGTAACTGTGATATGAGTTTCTGTCTCCAATGTGGAGAACTTCAGTGGTGCAGTCCATGCAATTTCATCATATAGGAAGTTCTGTATATTGAAAACTAAAATGGTGACCTCCTTCAGAGAACATAAAAGGTATGTACCTTATATACTCGAGTATAAGCCGACCCAAATATAAGCCAAGGCACCTAATTTTACCACAAAAAAACTGGGAAAATGTATTGGTTCGAGTATAAGCCTAGGGTGGGAAATGCAGCAGCTACTGGTAAGTTTCCCCATCCTGGTATGCATGGCACCCTCATCCCCAATTCTGGTAAGCATTACCCACTCATCCCCAATCCTGTTATGCATGGTCCCCTCATCCCCAATCCTGGTATGCATGGCACCCCTCATCCCCAATCCTGGTATGCATGGCCCCCTCATCCCCAATCCTGGTATGCATGGCCCCCTCATCCCCAATCCTGGTATGCATGGCCCCACCATCCCCAATTCTGGTATGCATGGTCCCACCATCCCCAATTCTGGTATGCATGGTCCCACCATCCCCAATTCTGGTATGCATGGTCCCACCATCCCCAATAATGGTATGCATGGCCCCCTCATCCCCAATCCTGGTATGCATGGCACCCCTCATCCCCAATCCTGGTATGCATGGCACCCCTCATCCCCAATCCTGGTATGCATGGCACCCCTCATCCCCAATCCTGGTATGCATGGTCCCACCATCCCCAATCCTGGTAAACATGGCACCCCTCATCCCCAATCCTGGTATGCATGGCACCCCTCATCCCCAATCCTGGTATGCATGGCACCCCTCATCCCCAATCCTGGTATGCATGGCACCCCTCATCCCCAATCCTGGTATGCATGGCCCCCTCATCCCCAATCCTGGTATGCATGGCCCCCTCATCCCCAATCCTGGTATACATGGCCCCCTCATCCCCAATCCTGGTATGCATGGTAGTTCCCAGGGGGTCACAAGCCTCTACTGGGAAGAAGGAATCCGATATATATAGAAAGAAGCAACTAAAATGTAATACTAGAAAATTATATATATTGGAGACTAATTACAGAATCAATTAAAAAAAAATACTGGACTGCTCCATTCATTGAATTTGTAATAGTTTATTAATCCATAAATTTCCAGATCTGCCATTTTATTCTAGAGAAAGAATCAGTACAACCATGACTCTAATACCTGGTATTAATACTTTTTGAAAGACTCTGCCTCTAGCATACAGTGTTTTTATTTTTTTCACATGACTGTATTTGGCAATCTAGGAAATGACTACATGAGAAAAATGAAATAAAAGGCCTGATATATTGAACAAACATTAATAATTAATTTATGCATTAACTTTTTGTGTCTCTCTCTGGAGATATGTTTTACCTTCAGACCAGGCACATTGCCTGACTATAGAGCTAAAGCTCCAAGCAGACTGGACAGATTGGGATGTTAAACACCAAAATATGAGCAGATGGATCACACTAGAGTCGTTTATACACAAACGGACTGAAAGCAATTCTCATTGACAAATATGTTGGTCATAAATCTAATTTGGTGATAACTCCACAAATGTAATGAGTGTAACAAAATGCATAATGAAATAACACATTATTATCATCCACTTCCATTACACTTGGGACTAGCTCTAATACAGGCTACATTGAATGTGTTTGTCTATTGTCCCTGTTTGTCAAAGTGGAAAAGTCTTCCAAGGCCTCGAATGATGCCTCGCCGATCTACAGCACTTATTAGACAGTGACATACAAAGTCCAGGGGACTGTATAGATATATTAAAATAAACTTTATTAAGTCATAGTGCACATAAAATAGATTCACAATCTAATAAAGAAGGTAATATGATCTAGAACTGAATGTCTGGTAGGGCGCCATAAAACCTGAAGAATCACAGCGCATGCTGTAGCATGCATTTTTTTTTCACTCAAAACCCCAAAACATAACAATAAACCAAATTGCACTGTATGAAAATGGCAGCAGTGATAGGAATAATCGTGTAAGTTCATTGAGAACAGCGACAGATGTCACTCAGCACCACTATATATGTGTTTAGAACAGCATTGGCACCCCTGCACGTGTCCCCTTCATCCTCCCAGCAGGGACACTGGCGTGTTCACTTACCCGCCTGCACTCCTACAGCCTCTGTTTCCTCTAAGGACCTGTGCACAGCACGCAGGTCTCCTGGGAGTGTGCTTAGGACACGCACTCCCTGCCTCTTAAAGGGGCAGTGCTCACTTCTGTAAAACGTCCCCAGCTAATAGCTGGGAGACACCTGTTATTTAAGGCACCCTCCCCCATTGGGAGGTGCCTTAGCAACTTTAGCTATCAGTGTGTATCCTGATACCTAGTTGTACCTGTGCTCCCTGAACCTGATCCTGACCTTCCTGTCTGCACCTGATCAGGTCCGTTTTGTCTGAACTTAATCCTGTCCGTCCTGCTGCTACCCAGTTTTGAGCATGATCCGCCTTTTCCGCACCTGTACCGCTATCCTCACCCATCCAGTCTGAACCTGCACCTGTGATCCTGCACCCGTGTTCGCCCTGTGTTCCTGAACCTATCCTGACCAGTTCTGTCTACCAGCTGCACATTCTCCTTTTAACTGGTTCCTGGCCGGTCCTGCTTTTCTGTCCCTTTGGGGGTCAGCTGCTGCGGCTCCACGGCCTATCCTGAAGTAGCACCTGGTGTCCATCTGGGTTCAAGTCAAACCACACCATGAGGGGCTCTAGTGAAGAACCAGGTGGTCGCTTAGTTATGCCCCTCCAGGCTCTCCCCGGACCGTGGCACAGTGGTTCCACAACCACGTGCGTATCAATACGTAATAGAAGTGAATACATTTAAAGAAGAAGTCGTCCGTACTGGTACAAGTACAACAGTCTTACTTCCCCATGACTATCTTACAAGGGTCTGAATGTTGATTTTTTCAAAACACAATTATTTTATATTCTTTTTATTTTACATTGTACATGTTTTATATAAAATACTCAATACTTGTCTTTTCGCCCTTTGAATACTGTTCTATCTTTCACTAAGCATCCGCAATCATCCACTACTTCAGCTCAAAGTGTCCCCCTCAATATCCATTTATGTGTTCCCATCAGGAAATAAGTCACCCAGAGGTCTTCTTCTCACCCTCCAGAGCTGTGTTCATCTGTTCCTCCCTACATATTAGCTGTAATAGCTCATTAAATGGTATCATTTACCCTGTGTTCTGCACATAGCTGCCTTCTCCTCTCGTTCCACCTGCACTGCCCTCTCTGTCTTCATATAGCTTCTCTCATCAGTGCTCATTACCAATGCCTTGGAAACCAACAAGTCTGTGATTCAGTTTTTACATTGCAAGTCCGACTTCCAATTATATCCGTGGTTATCGAGACCGGTGTTTGAATTAACACAACCACAGCAGGGCACAATCTCGATCAGCGACACTCCTCCATTGCTTCATGATATCATTTACATTGTCTTGTTAAACTGAGGGGGCAGGTGGAAGTGTGGGAAGCGGTGGATTGTAGGGAAAATAATAGACTTTGATTAATGGAAGATGTATGGTCCGTGCAAGCATAAATTAAATCATTTTTTTAAAATAATAATAAAAGAAGGTAAATGAAAGAAAGCAAGAAAAATAATAATTTCATAATGAGTGGCTGGATAAATGAACAGCTATGGATACATGCCAAATATAAAAAAAAAAATTCATTTGGATCCAATTATCTGAATGGGATCTGTGAGCAATGGGGTAAATGGCAGATTGAGATTCTTATCATTTCCATTAGGTCTATGACATCTCATTCGCATGCTTAAAAACAGACTAGGTGAATCCTTCTAAGCTCTATGTAGAGACAGGAGGTCTCTTTTCCCTGCATGAGTCATCATTATAACTACAATTCTACCTCAAAGTCCTTGGCAGCCAACTCCACCTCCTGTTCAACTCCTGACTAGTGTTGAGCATTCCGATACTGAAATATCGGGTATCGGCCGATATTCGCGGTATCGGAATTCCGATACTTAATTCCGATACTTTTACAATATCGAATACCGAAATCGGAAGTTCCCATAATGCCTGCGCTCTACAGTGTCTCTGAAGGATGACAAGCTGGATGGCAGCGCTCAGCTGCGATCCAGCCTGTCATCAGAATGCCATCCCAGCGTGGGAGAATTCTCCTGATTGTTTAAAAGCCGGCGCGCAGTAAAAAGCCGCCGGCTTTTAAACAATCACACAGCCCCATACTGCTTCCCCGCAGCCTCCCACCCCGATCCTCCGCTCCCCTCGCCACCTCCCATCCCGATCGTAAGTTAGGACCGGGCGGGGAGCGCAGCACCAAGGAGCGGGGAGCGAAGGACCCGGGCGGGGAAGCCGGCAGTGAAAAGACTTCACCGCCGGCTTTCCCGTTCTGTGCTGCGCTCTCCCGCCGGTTATTTCAAATGAACAGCTGAGGTATCAGGTGAAGCTGATCAGCTGTTCATTTGAAGTCGCCGCGGTGCCCTCGGAGGGTTCATGTGAGTTCATGCTTGACTGCATTGCATGAACTCACATGAACTTTCCCACGGTCGCACAGGTCAGCCTCACCTCCCAGACCGGTCATGATTGGTGTGTGTGTGGGTGTCTGTGCGGGTGTGCGCGGTGTGTGGGGTGTCTGCGGTGTCTGCGGGTGTGTGCGATGTCTGTGGGTGTGTGCGGTGTCTGCGGGTGTGTGCGATGTCTGCGGGTGTGCGCGGTGTCTGTGCGATGTCTGTGCGCGGTGTCTGCGCGATGTGTGCGGGTGTGTGCGTGCAGGCAGACATAGGCCGATGTGACACTACTACTCCCATCGGCCTATGTCTGTCCCCCGTCCACTCGTGTCAGCAGGATCAGCTCGATGGGAGCAGTAGTTCCCATCAGCCTGACCCTGCTATTTAAATTGCCCTACTGTGTCCCCAATAAATTTTAAATACATGTCATTGGTGGCCAGTGGTTACCTACAATAAATTAGTTCATACATTACCTGTCCCCGCCGATCGCCACCTAAAATAAAGTAAAAAATAAAAAACTACACCTATACTCACCTAGACACCTAATTCCCCGAAGCCATCGATCTCCTGTAATAAAATATAAAATAATAAACCACAACCTTATCCTTACCCCTCCGTAGTAGTCCACGAGTGTCCCACGAAGATCTCCAGTTCAGAGCAGCCACATAGAATGTGACCGCTCTGAACCGCTGCCGCCGCTAGAATGATGGGGCCGTAAAGCAGCCCCGTCATTGCATAAGCGGGTTCGCCGGAGTTCAGGCAGCGCTGCTCCGGTCAGCTCCTTTACGGCCCTGCTGTATCGTGAGAAATTCCCACGGTACAGCAGTGCCGTAAAGGAGGTCTCCGGAGCTGCGCTGCCTGAATGCACTCCGGTGACCTCAGTCAGGGGCTCCCGCTGCCGGGAGCGGATGTGTTCCTGGCAGCGTGAGCTTACAGCAGCCATGCACAGCTGTCACCATCTCCAGATGTGACAGCTGTGCATGGGAGATCAGCGCAGGAACGTGGACAGGTAACTATTTTTTTTAGTAAACTAAGAATTAAATAAAATGGTGTGTTTTATTTCAAATAAATTATTTTTTTCTGGGTGTAGTGTGTTTTTTATTTTTAACACTTTGTAGGTTAGTAATGGGGGTGTCTTATAGACGCCCATCATTACTAACCTGGGCTTCATGGCAGCTGGCGCTGACATGAACCCCAGCCCCATTACCCCCTGCCACCGCACCAGGGCAGCGTGGAAGAGCGAGGCTAAGTGCCAGAGTTGGCGCATCCTATGGATGCGCCATTTCTGGGGCGGCTGACGGCTGGTGTTTCTAGCCTGGGAGGGGGCCAATATTCATGGCACCCTTCCTGGGCTATTAATATCAGCCCCCAGCTGTCTGCCTAGTCTTTGCTAGCTATTAAAATAGGGGGGACCCCACGTCATTTTTTTTGGGGGGTCCCCCATTTTAATAGCTAGTAAAGGCTAGGTATTCAGCTGGGGGCTGATATTAGTAGTCTGGGAAGCTCCGTGGGTATTACCCCCTTCCCAGGCTTCAAACATCTGCCCCAGCCGTCTGCTTAACCTCCGCTAGAGACTAAAATTAAGGGGAACCCCACGCCAATTTTTTTTAAAATAAATCCTTTATTTTAACACTAAATGACAAGTACAGTAAGCAACACTGTCACTGTACTTCATATATATGTGACTGACATGTTTCTATCTATCTAATCTATGTATGATTCTCTATTCCTTCTATTCTAAATTGTCGGGTACAGATGCTGAATTGCCGGCCGGCTTTCTTAAAGAGACGGTGCATGAAAACACTATTATTTTTTTAAATAAATCCTTTACACTAAATGACAAGTACAGTAAGCAACACTGTCACTGTACTTCATATATATGTGACTGACATGTTTCTATCTATCTAATCTATGTGTGAAGCTCTATTCTGTTTGTTATAAATTGTCGGGTACCGCTGCTGAATTGCCGGCCGGCTTTTTTAAAGAGACGGTGCATGAAAACACTAATATTTTTTTAATAAATCCTTTGCACTAAATGACAAGTACATTAAGCAACACTGTCACTGTACTTCATATATATGTGACTGACATGTTTCTATCTAATCTATGTGTGAAGCTCTATTCTTTCTGTTGTAAATTGTCGGGTACCGGTGTATGCGCTGATAAATTGCCGGCTTTTCGCATAATACATTCTACATTATTCTTAGTTGTTTTACTTCATGTAGAATTAACCTACAAGGAAAGAAAGGGTTTATTTTCATTCCGATATTTCTGTCCCATTGACTTGCATTGGTTTCCGGTATCGGAATCGGCGATATCTTTTTGGGTATCGGTCCGATCCAATCCGATACGATATTTCCTGATATCGGAAGGTATCGCTCAACACTACTCCTGACCCATCTGCTCCACTCCTCCCCCTGGCAGGGACTTTACAGTGAGGTAGAATTGTAATTGTAATGCTGACTCATGCATGGAAAAAGAGACTTCCTGTTTCTACATAGAGCTTAGAAGGATTCAGCTAATCACATGATGTCATTAGAACTAATGGAAAAGAGAAGAATTAGCTGGGTAGAAAGGCAAAATGAGTAATTGTATGTATACAGTGCTATATAATATGATGATTGCAATATATTAAGAGGATAAAAACTGTGATGGGAGTGCTTCTTTAATGCAGCCTTATATTAAAGTCATTTAGCGCTTGTTTACTGGCCATTTCACACAGGTGGACAAGTAATGATTGGGACAGAATGATCGCTATTAAGATTGCTCTGTTCCCATACAGTATCATGGTATAAACAGCACATGTCTTGTTTACATTGGGCAACGTACTGCTGAAAACAGTCTTTTTTCTTAAAACATAAATTTACAAATCACCTGATATTTTGCTCATTCATTGGGTGATTGCCTACATAATGCAAGTCAAACTCTGGCCATTGGGCCAAATTTGGCTCCCAGGGTAGTTTTATCTGGCCTGTGACACCAGAACCAACACCCCTATGTGGGAGCATTATTCTGTATGGAGGACTATATAGGGCCATTATTCTGTATGGAGGACTATGTGGGGCTCATTATACTGTATGGAGGACTGTGTGCGGACCATTATTCTGTATGGAGGACTATGTGGGGCCCATTTTTCTGTATGGAGCACTATGTGGGGCCCATTATTCTGTATGGAGGACTATGTGGGGCCCATAATACTGTATGGAGGACTATGTTGGGCTCATTATTCTGTATGGAGGACTGTGTGGGGCCCATTATTCTGTATGGAGGACTATGTGGGGCCCATAATACTGTATGGAGGACTATGTTGGGCTCATTATTCTGTATGGAGGACTGTGTGGGGCCCATTATTCTGTATGGAGGACTATGTGGGGCCCATTATTCTGTATGGAGAACTATGTGGGGCCCATTATTCTGTATGGAGCACTATGTGGGGTCCATTATTCTTCATGGAGGACTATGTGGGGCCATTATTCTGTATGGAGGCTATGTGGGGCCCATTATTCTGTATGGAGGACTATGTGGGGCCATTAATCTGTATGGAGGACTATATGGGGCCCATTATTCTGTATGGAGGACTATGTGGGGCCCATTATTCTGTATGGAGGACTATGTGAGGGCCATTATTCTGTATGGAGGACTATGTTCGGCTCATTATTCTGTATAGAGGACTATGTGGAGCCCATTATTCTGTACGGAGGATTTTGTGGGGCCCATTATATGGTATACTGGTTGGCCCTCGACTTTGTCCAAGTGTTTCATTTTGGCCCTCTGTGTGCTTGAGATTGACATCCCTGGCCTACATGTTTAAACCTACAAAAGCTCATCTGCACTGCTGATATTTTTAATTGTGAATGCTACATAGACACTGCATGTTACACACACTGCATGTTACACACACATGCACACGCTGCATGTTACACACACTCTTTATGTTACACACACTGCATGTTACACACACACTCTGCATATTACACACACATACACACGCCACATGTTAGATGCACACACTCTGCAAAGTTATAAGTACAATGTCATCATATATAGGGCAAGAGATACATGTGAACCAAAAATGTAGGAATAACGGTACAGAGGGTAAGCATTCAATAAGATGTGTGGTGTGTTTCGCCCATGCTTCTTCAGGGAGTGAAGTTATCTTAACCTTTCAGGTACATTTTTCTAATTTGAGTAGAGGGTACTTGGCTTATGATCTTTGTGAAACACTACACTTCATTATTTTGTAGTTTTCTTTCTGTAGTTGTATTGCATTGTGTTTTTCATTTAATCCCTCAGGCTTCTTTATGGACATTTCAGTATATCGCCATAAACAACACTCAAGAGTAATTGTAAATCCAAGGTTATGCTTCATGTTCTTGACCAAAAAGGGCAGAGGACATATTGTAAGCCAGAGTGCTCTTAAGTGACATAAACATATGATAACTGCATAGTAAACCTCTCCATATAGCGCTTCTCCTATATTCATCCTATTGTACTCGCCTCTACAGTCCCCCTTCCTCCTGTTTCTCTTTGTAGAGGAAACTGAATGCTATATTTGTGAAGATGGCACAAGTCTCTAACTTCCCTGCACAGACCAATTCCTTATTGAGGCCTTTGCTTTAGAAACCATCGCAATAGTTGCCTAGAGACCTGGAGGTTTTATATCAAATAAGCCGTGGTTAGCGCTGCACACAGGAATCTTACATCTATACAAGGTGAACTCTACTTTCTATGTCAAACGCCATCTGTGGCAATCTCTGATGTGCAAGACTTTTTTACCCTTACTTTCAAGCTTCCTTAAGCCAATTCAGGGATCTTTTTTAGATAGGTAAGCACCCTGTTAGAATTATTTCGCACACAGTGGAGTTTTTTTGGATGCGGGTTGTGGTTTTGTTTTTGTTTTAAACCTTTTTAAACGTTTTATTTTTGTCCAATTTTTTTCCATTATTTTTTTTGTGATCAAATGTCTTTTTTTGTAGCATCTATCCACATTTATAGTGTATGTTTTTTTCCCCACGTAAGTGTTCAGTTCTCCATGCATTTTTCCATAGGCTTCTTTATTGGAAAAAAAATTCATATGTTCAGGAAAGAAAGCCGTAAAAAAACACCTCTTGAAAATGCATGAAAATGATGACTTTTTCTTACAAGTTGTTGGAATGAGCTTTAAAAAAATTCTTAGTGACTTAAAGGACACCACTTTCATTCCCCCCACCTACCACAGTCTAAAAAAATATGGCCGATAGCCGATAACTAACAAAAAATATCCTACTTCACTACAAAAATACAGACAATAGATGTTATTTGTGCTATCTAAAAAGCAGAAAAATTCAACAGTTTTGTAAGATCCTAAATGAGAGCGTGCATCACTGAAAAATGTTGTGTGCAAGAGTGGACTCTCCTTGGTGCTGAACGCAATTGTAGAATGAAGTAGATAAGGATTATGGCGCCCAGTGACCTCCAGCTCCTGTAATAATCCATCTTCCCACATGCCCTTACAACCTTCATTTACCTCATTTGACCCTCTTCACACTTTGGAATACACAAAACCACAGAATTGGTGATATATATTTGATCAATTGAGGGTCTACCACTGAATTCTAGGTAAGATGGTGGGGTTGCATTGATGAGGCTTCCTTCATTGGCCCAAAGCTATTGATGTTAAGGTGAAAGGAATTTGTATTGTATGAAGAGTTGAGCAAAATGATTGGCAGGACCCTTGATGAACACCAACATTAGTACTAAGTGGCAGCCACGCCAGAGCCCTACGGACCTCAGACTACCTGGCTGCATCCTGAGTGACTCTTTGTATTAGTTGTCCCTGCGATATCATGACTGCGTCATAACATGCATCACCGCGACGTATTCCTCCTACATAGGTAAGTATATGTCGGCCATCTGAAGATTTAAAATAAGGCTATTCTCAGGTTTGAACGTTCTCCCTATCCATTGATAATTTTCTGATTGTTGGAGTCTGACTTTCGCGTACCCACAACGATTCCGAGAACTGGGGCTCCAGAGAGGCCCAGCTGAATGAAGGAAAGGTCCATCAAGCACACTGCCACTCCTTTCATTCTAATGGGGGCCCCGAAGACTAGCAAAGTGGAGTATTTGGCACAGCAGGCAGCTGGGGATCGCTTGGGGTATTAGTGGTTTGACCTCTAGTGATAGGAAAGTTATTCCCTATCAAATAGATAGATAACTTTGAAACTTCAGAATAGTCTTTGGCGAAAGGTGAAAATGTTGGGTATTACATAAAGCTCTGTTCACATCAGCCTTGTTTTACTATTCAGCCTTTGTCTGGTGCTTTTGATGGCAAGAACAGCATAGTCTGCAGAGCCATTACTGCTGTCTAAAATACTGGAACCCTTATTTAAACCCAACCGACCCTTTTAGAAGTCATTGGAACCATTTGACAATGGATCTG
The DNA here is from genome assembly GCF_046119375.1 of Phyllobates terribilis. Taxonomy (NCBI): domain Eukaryota; kingdom Metazoa; phylum Chordata; class Amphibia; order Anura; family Dendrobatidae; genus Phyllobates; species Phyllobates terribilis. The sequence goes on from NW_027362765.1 coordinate 181,175,096, forward strand.
TTGTACCTTTAAAAGCTCCATTAGGAACAAAAGCCATGACAGTAAAATGAGCAGAACCTTACAGCTTGAGACTATAGACGTACGTGAAGAGTTGTGATTGCACATTTCAGAATAAGGATTGCAGTCACCTTTGTGCTCCTCCGTTCTACAGGACGGCACAATGCGCCTTGTGTATCGTCTCCACAGTTACCAGGATCCGCATTGTGGTCTCCTCTGATAATGTTACTTTGTTCTTGCTAATCACATGAGTCACATCCCTTTCTCTAATTAGATTGTAATAACTAGAGCTGAATCCCATTAATTTCACACCATGAACTAGCGAAGTCGCCAACATAGATCTCACCATAACCACAGTCAGCTCTTTATTAGGAATAACTCATCATTTATTTGGTCTGATGTTCCCCATATTCCTATCTATACTAATGGCCATTAACATGCGATGTGGGGCATCTGTTGGGCTTTCAGCAGTTTTGATGCATCTGCCTCCTCTTCATTGCACATATACGAGTCTGAAAGTTTTGATATCCATTGGACACTAAACAGTTAATTTTGCTGTGATGATAATTCTGCATTTAGTCATAGATTCAAATCACATTGTTACTAAATTGCATTTTCCAGTGAATAATAACAATTAACAACGAACTTAGCAGATCAGCAACACCAAGAAGAATCAAAGGGAATCAGTCACCAGGTTTTTGCTACTCCATCTGAGTCCAGCATAATGTAGAGACAGAGACCCAGAGCTTGCTGTCATTTTGATAAAAATCTGTGTTTTATCTGCTGCAGATCTAGCAGTTCTCTGAATGCTAAGTTCTGTATAGCCCCGCCCACATTAGCGATTGGCGGATTTATGTGTACACTGTGCATAGGCAGAAAGCTGCCAATCAGTGGTGGGGGTGGAGTTATACAGAGCTTATGAATATTCTTGACTAAATGACAGCAGGTTTACTAGTTGTTTCATGATAATCTCCTGCTGATAAAACAGTGATTTAATAATAAACTACAGCAAGTAGCCTAGTAAGTCACACATAGGAGGAATCTCTCAGATTAGGTGGCAAAAACCCAGTGACAGATTCCCTTTAAAGTAGTTGTAGTTTAAATCCTTAAAAAGGTCTTTTGGCAATAAATTGATCACAGGTTGATCTGCTGATGAGATCCTCAGTGATCAACTTGCATGATAATGATGCATTATACACAGCTCTCATCTAAATCATTAGGCTCTATATGTAATGTATGGATGTGCCTTGTCTTCCAAAATCAGTGACAATTTCTCTACTGTTTTGGGGGTAAACCTCCATTAAGGTATCTCAGAGTTCCCGTATAGTGAAAATTGGCTTTCTAAACCAGGCAACCGTTTTAAAATTAGCTACGTATACCCAGCAGTAAGTTAGTTACCTTAATATTTATTAACTAATAAAGTTCACAAGTTTCATTAAGGAAATATGCCAGGGGGCAGAGCATGACCCAAAAATTCAAAGAACACCATGTCCTGCACAGAATGTTCCTTTAACCACTTAAAGGGCCGTTTCAATCCTCTTGCCCAGCATGGATGTCTTTCTCCCGTACAAGTGAATAGAGAGAGATGCACATGTGCAACCACCTCTCTGTTCATGGTGGCCGTGAGACAGAGGTCTGGCAATCCCAATCTAGGTACAGGTCACAGGGTATTCAGAGCTTTTACCTCCAGGATGAATAAAGTGTTAATTAAACACCACATCAGCTTTTTTTTTCTTTTGCTATTTGGAAACAGATGAAAATTCCTCTTCTAAAAATGTGGCTGTCTCAGGTTCAAGAGGTGGTACAGCTGGAGGATCGCAAGCTTCATTGAAGGGGCCCCATGAGAGGTTCCTTAAATTATAGTATTATTGGATTTGGTTTCAGAGCTGACTACCATGGCCACTTATATTGGAACTAGCTATTGAACCCGTTCTACGCCCGGGTGGCGAGCATTTTTACTGGTATATGGTCTCCCATGCTGATATGTGCTGCCCCCATCCTGTCTCCACCATCCTATCCTGGTATGCATGGCACCCCTCATTCCTATCCTGGTATGCATGGCACCCCTCATCTCTATCCTGGTATACATGGTACGCATGGCCACCCACATCCCTATCCTGGTATGCATGGTACCCCTCATCCCTATCCTGGTATGCATGGTACCCCTCATCCCTATCCTGGTATGCATGGCCCCCTCATCCCCAATCCTGGTATGCATGGCACCCCTCATCCCCAATCCTGATATGCATGGCACCCCTCATCCCCAATCCTGGTATGCATGAGCCCATCATCCCCAATCCTGGTATGCATGGCACCCCTCATCCCCAATCCTGGTATGCATGGCGCCCCTCATTCCAAATCTGGTATACATTGCACCCCTCTTCCCAATCCTGGTATGCATGGCACCCCATCTCTCATCCTGGTATGCATGGCCCCCTCATCCCAAATTTGGTATACATGGCACCCCTCATCCCAATCCTGGTATGTATGGCACCCCTCATCCCCCAATCCTGGTATGTATGGTACCCAATCCCTCATCCTGGTATGCATAGCACCACTCATCCCCCAATCCTGGTATGCATAGCACCCCATCCCTCATCCTGGTATGTATGGTAACCCTCATCCCTATCCTGGTATGTATGGTACCCCTCATCCTGGTATGCATGGCAACCCATCCCTCATCCTGGTATGCATGGTACCCCGCATCCCTATTCTGGTATGTATGGTACCCCTAATCCTGGTATACATGGCACCACTCATCCCCCAATCCTGGTATATATGGCCTCCTCATCCCCCAATCCTGGTTTGCATGGCACCCCATCCCTCATCCTGGTATGCATGGCTCCCTCATCCCCAATCCTGGTATGCATGGCACCCCATCCCTTATCTTGGTATGCATCGCCCCTTCATCTCCAATCCTGTTATGCATGGCACACCATCCCTTTTCCTGGTATGTATGGCACCCCATCCCTTATCCTGGTATGCATGGTACCCCTCATCCCTAGTCTGGTATGCATAGTACCCCTCATCCCTATTCTGATATACATGGTACCCCTCATCCTGGTATGCATGGTACCCCATCCCTCATCCTGGTATGCATAGTACCCCACATTCCTATCCTGGTAAGCATGGTACCCCTCATCCCTATCCTGGTATGCATGGCCCCCTCATCCCCAATCCTGGTATGCATGGCACCCCTCATCCCCAATCCTGATATGCATGGCACCCCTCATCCCCAATCCTGGTATGCATGAGCCCATCATCCCCAATCCTGGTATGCATGGCACCCCTCATCCCCAATCCTGGTATGCATGGCACCCCTCATCCCCAATCCTGGTATGCATGGCGCCCCTCATTCCAAATCTGGTATACATTGCACCCCTCTTCCCAATCCTGGTATACATGGCACCCCATCTCTCATCCTGGTATGCATGGCCCCCTCATCCCAAATTTGGTATACATGGCACCCCTCATCCCAATCCTGGTATGTATGGCACCCCTCATCCCCCAATCCTGGTATGTATGGTACCCAATCCCTCATCCTGGTATGCATAGCACCACTCATCCCCCAATCCTGGTATGCATAGCACCCCATCCCTCATCCTGGTATGTATGGTAACCCTCATCCCTATCCTGGTATGTATGGTACCCCTCATCCTGGTATGCATGGCAACCCATCCCTCATCCTGGTATGCATGGTACCCCGCATCCCTATTCTGGTATGTATGGTACCCCTCATCCTGGTATACATGGCACCCCTCATCCCCCAATCCTGGTATATATGGCCTCCTCATCCCCCAATCCTGGTTTGCATGGCACCCCATCCCTCATCCTGGTATGCATGGCTCCCTCATCCCCAATCCTGGTATGCATGGCACCCCATCCCTTATCTTGGTATGCATGGCCCCTTCATCTCCAATCCTGTTATGCATGGCACACCATCCCTTTTCCTGGTATGTATGGCACCCCATCCCTTATCCTGGTATGCATGGTACCCCTCATCCCTATTCTGGTATGCATAGTACCCCTCATCCCTATTCTGATATACATGGTACCCCTCATTCTGGTATGCATGGCACCCCATCCCTCATCCTGGTATGCATAGTACCCCACATTCCTATCCTGGTAAGCATGGTACCCCTCATCCCTATTCTGGTATGCATGGTACCCCTCATCCCCATTGCTGGTATGCATGGCACTGCTCATTCCAAATCTGGTATACATTGCACCCCTCATCCCAATCCTGGTATGCATGGCACTCCATCTCTCATCCTGGTATGCATGGCCCCCTCATCCCAAATTTGGTATACATGGCACCCCTCATCCCAATCCTGGTATGTATGTCACCCCTCATCCCCCAATCCTGGTATGTATGGTACCCAATCCCTCTTCCCGGTATGCATAGCACCACTCATCCCCCAATCCTGATATGCATGGCACCCCATCCCTCATCCTGGTATGTATGTACCCCTCATCCCTATCCTGGTATGTATGGCACCCCTCATCCTGGTATGCATGGCACCCCTCATCCTGGTATGCATGGCACCCCATCCCTCATCCTGGTATGCATGGTACCCCGCATCCCTATTCTGGTATGTATGGTACCCCACATCCTGGTATACATGGCACCCCTCATCCCAATTTTGGTATGTATGGCACCCCTTATCCCCCAATCCTGGTATATATGGCCTCCTCATCACCCAATCCTGGTATGCATGGCACCCCATCCCTCATTCTGGTATGCATGGTACCCCTCATCCCTATTCTGGTATGCATGGTACCCCTCATCCCTATCCTGGTATGTATGGTACCCCTCATCCTGGTATGCATGGCACCGCATCCCTCATCCTGGTATGCATGGTACCCCTCATCCCTATTCTGGTATGTATGGTACCCCTCATACTGGTATACATGGCACCCCTCATCCCAATTCTGGTATGTATGGCCTCCTCATCCCCCAATCCTGGTATGCATGGCGCCCAATCCCTCATCCTGGTATGCATGGCTCCCTCATCCCCAATCCTGGTGTGTATGGCCCCCTCATCCCTATCCTGGTATGCATGGCACTCCTCATCCGCCAATCCTGGTATGCATGGCACCCCATCCCTTATCTTGGTATGCATGGCATCCAATCCCTTATCCTAGTATGCATGGTACCCGTCATCCCTATTCTGGTATGCATGGTACCCCTCATCCCCATTGCTGGTATGCATGGCACCTCTCACCCCCCAATCCTGGTATGCATGGTCCCCCTCACCCACCAATCCTGGCATGCATGGTCCCCTCACCCCCCAATCCTGGGATGTGTGGTACCCCTCATCCTGGTATGCATGGCACCCCATTCCTCATCCTGGTATGCATGGGCCCTCACCCCCCATTCCTGGTATGCATGGTCTCCTCACCCCCCAACCCTGGTATGCATGGTACCCGTCATCCCCCAATCCTGATATGCTTGGTACCCCTCATCTCCCAATCCTGGCATACATGGCCCCCTCATCCCCCAATCCTGGTAGGCATGGCCCCCTCATCCCCCAATCTTGGTATGCATGGTACCCCTCATCCCCCAATACTGGTATGGGTGGCCCCTCATCCCCCAATCCTGGTACGTATGGTACCCTTCATCCCCCAATCCTGGTATGTGTGGCCCCCTCACCCCCCAATCCTGGTATGCATGGTCCCCTCACCCCCTAATCCTGGTATGCATGGTACCCCTCATCCCCCAATCCTGGTATTCTTGGTACCCCTCATCCCCCAATCCTCGTATACATGGCCCCCTCATCCCCCAATCCTGGTATGCATGGCCCCCTCATCCCCCAATCTTGGTATGCATGGCACCCCTCATCCCCCAATCCTGGTATGTGTGGCCCCTCATCCCCCAATCCTGGTACGTATGGCACCCCTCATCCCCCAATCCTGGTATGTGTGGCCCCCTCATCCCCCGATCCTGGTATGCATGGCACCCCTCATCCCCCAATCAAGAGAATGCGAAGAGTGTGCAAAGCAGTCATCAAAGCAAAAGGTGGCTACTTTGAAGAACCTAGAATATAAAACATATTTTCAGTTGTTTCACACTTTTTTGTTAAGTATATAATTCCACATGTGTTAATTCATAGTTTTGATGCCTTCAGGGTGAATGTACAATTTTCATAGTCATGAAAATACAGAAAAATCTTTAAATGAGAAGGTGTGTCCAAACTTTTGGTCTGTACTGTATGTAAGTATGGCGCCGGAGATCGCGGTATGCGTTCAGTGTCTATGCATACCGTGATCTCCGGCGCCATACACTCCTCTTACCTGTAACGGCTACATGCGTGCTTCTGTCTGGAGCCAGACTGTGCGTCGCGCTTGCGCAGTCTATAAAGACTTCAGACAGAGGGTCGCATCTCCGGTTATATTATAGATTTTGGAATTTCCTTATTCTTACTTATTTTCCAATTGCAATCTAATCTTACCCCTTTGTCTCTTATATTAGATAACTCTTAATGTGCAGCCTTCATCCACCTCCTTTTATGATCTTATTGTTCTCATAAGTCTCAGTCACACACATAGTACTGCCGTTGCTCACATAATAACACAAATGGACAGGTCACTGTTTCCCACAAGATAAGTTAACTCATCCCCTACTGCTGTAATCATCCCAATGATCTCCATGGCTACAAATTGTTCTAATTCCATCCACTTCACTTCCAAGAAGTTATAAAACCATCTCAGCCATGTTAGCTGGACTGTCAATTTTTATAACTGTACAATTTAAGACATGTTTTTTTGCTCTATACATCAGAAATTACAGTGAAAATTGACCCATTGGATGCTATATAAAATATGGATCGTTCCCTTGCGCAATAAATGTTCTCTGCACTGCCCTAGCATCATCTTCAGCCACATGTCATTAATCCCTAGATGATCTCTCCTCTTGAGGTCTTAACAATTCTTAGAAAGCTCCTTCTGTCCCTCTGAGCTTTACATATAAAATAGACATTTAATTCCCTTCAAAAGTTTTTTAATGGGAATTTTCTGAATTTTAGTTTTGCATTAAAAAATTATTTCATAGTTGCTTTAATCTTTAAGGCGCATAAAGACATAGAAATGGTCAGACAATAAGTCACCTAAGTGTTGGAAATAGGACATTTTAATCTGCTTGGACAGCGTTAGTCTGATTTCTATTGGTCTGTCATTTATAAAATGTCGACCGATAACCCATATGATTTTTTGTAAAAGTAGGATGACTAAACAGAGCTCACATTTGAGGCTAAATGTAATCATTTTTCTCCTATGCTATATATTAGGATAGTGCTATGGGGCAACTTGTAACTCATGATTAGTGTTGAGCCACCCCCGTAGTGTTCGAGTTCGGTTCGGTTCGTCGAACACCCGTGTGTTCGCCGAACAGTTCGTCGAACTGTTCGTCGAACACCTTCGAACACCGTTAAAACCAATGGCAGGCAAACAAAAACACATAGAAACACATAGAAAACACCTTCAAAGGTGTCCAAAAGCTGACAAACTGCTCAGAAGACACAACTAACACATGGAAAAGTGACAAGTACATATAGTCATGCGAAAAGAAAAGAGGTGGAGGAGTAAAAGGAGGGGGAGACACAGATATAGGCATGTCATGCCCTTCTAAAATCCAAAAAGTGAGAAGCCGAGACGGCCAGTCCGCTCCTGCCCGTGCCACCTCCGTGTCGCCGGGTTTGTGCCAGAGCCGCGGTGAACCCTGACGGCCAGCCCCCCTCTCCCAATACTGGTGCCTGTCCGCTGGTGGGTCGAGAGAGCCCCCCTGTGGTGGAGGCAGCTCTAAGCTTTTTAATTTAAATTGTCCCTCTAATTTGAATGAATACACTTTAAATCCATTTACAAGGATCTATTGGAGGGCAAGTCTCATGCCAGCAGCCGCGTAATTCCAGCTCCAGTAGCGTCCACTAAAGCTGCTGCAGTTAAAAAGCTTTTATAAGGATCGAGCTCGGCTGTCCACCGCAAGGCATCCTAGTGCCAGTCCCAGCCCCTATGCCTTGGGGTGCCTCCTGATGCTCTTCACTAAGTATCCCGTGGTCCCGAAGCATTTCCTTTGAAAAAATTAAGTGTCCAAACTACAGGTGGTGTAGCTTGCTTAACAGCCGGGATAATCCGCTGACTAGCAGACACTGCTACTAGGCACAAAGTATTTCCTGGGCTAGATGCAGTTAAAAATTTGTAAGTAGATACTCTCGTTGGATGCTGAGAAAGCATTCCATAGAGTCTCCTGGCACGCCATATATGATTCTCTTAAAAAGCTTGGGGTAGGGGTCACGGCCCTGTATCACAATACGTCACCTAGGCTGAAGATAAATGGAACTGTAGCACCGAGGGCTCGGTTGCTACAGACGTATTGCACCTCACCCAGAGGTGTGATATCTCACTCTCAGATAAGGATGGAGTGTGGATCAGGACCCGACACCTGCATGCATTACACCACATTGCCGTGGGGCAGGGCGACCAATATGCCCCTGAGATGGGCACGACAGTCCCTGTCCCTGGCTGGAGTGGGGGGAGGGAACACTGAGGAAGGGGAACCCTGCAGTGCAGGAGCAGGGAGGAAGCAGTTCCTGGGTGCATTGAGAAGGGAGTATAAAAGGTGGGCACCATCTTAGTTCAGTGCAGAGAAGTCTGAGCAGAAGTGGCAGGGAGCAGGGGCTCTGCATGAGCTCTGCTCCGGAGGCGGGCCTAGTAACAGAGGCCCAGGCCTGCAAGAGGGAGAAGGAAGGAAGAGGAGCGGAGAAGGCTCCAGGAACGAGGAATGAAGGGATCCCAGGGGTGCGGACGGGCGAGTCGCCACCGCACGCCCGAATCCACCTGCGTGGAGGGGTCAGGCCAAAGGGGGAGACCGGTCCCCGAACTAGTGGAGGCAGGAAACGACCCTCAGCTAGAAACCGGAGGCTCTGACATTTTATGTGGCGCAGCCCCTTGCTCCACCCGCTAGGAAGGCACCACATAGGGTCAGGGAAACTGGCGCCAAGTTTACCAAGAGGAGGCCCGAGGCAGCCGGACAGAAGTGTTGGTAAGAAAGGCCAGACAAAGGACACACAAAGGGGGTCCTGTGAAGCGCTCCAAAGTTATCTGGGAGTTGTCTGAGCCCCTCACCTGGTGAGCACAGTACGACGTGGGCAGCCGTTACCTGCAGACGTGGTCTGGATAATAAGAACTGTGAGTAAAGGCCCTGAACTGCATCACTGACTCCGTGTCGTTACTGCTGCTGCCCTGCACCATCACCCCCATCCTCCGCATACACTGCCCTGAGGCTATACTCCTCCCGTGGGGAGTTATGCTACGCTCTGCTGCACCCACAACACCAGCCTTAGCGGTCTGCCCTGTAGCGGCGGTTCACTCTGACCGCAATCCACGGGTGGCGTAGTCGGACATTTAAACATCAAAACCACATAAATAGTTCCGCCACTGGTTTGACCGCCCTGAGCCACGGAACCGGATCGCCGCCACGAAGACTACAACCACCAGCATCCACCAAAAAGGGTCCGGCTCCGGGTGTCCCAAGGCCCAGGGGGTGCGTCAGAACATTTTCATCACCTTTCACAATCACCAATGGGACAAGGCAGGGATGTCCTCGGTCCCCTCTCTTATACATCCTAGTGACGGAGCACCTGCTCTCATCAATTCGCCATAACCCCAATATTAGGTGGATTGAGGTGGGAGGCACCGAGTACAAGTGCTCTCTATTTGCTGATGATGTCCTAGTATATATCACTCAATCACATATATCCATCCCTGCTGTTATGGCTGAAATAGATCACTTTGTTACATGGTAAAATTTTAAAATCAATGCAGCGAAGTCTGAGGCCCTCGATGTCTCCCTCCCTAAATCCATATAGGATTCCATCCAGTCCAACTTTCCCTTTGCCTGGCCCTCACAGGGTATCAAATACTTAGGAATTCCTATTCATAGAGACCTCTCCCATCTATGTTATCTTAATTTTGGGCCCTTTATTGAACAATTCCATACAGACCACGGTTGGCAAGTTAGAACTGTAAGATTCACTACGTGAACCACTGGTGTTTTGTGGAAAAGCACATGTACACTGCGTTCCAAATTATTATGCAAAAAGTGTTTAGGAGTGATAAGGGAAGAATTTGTTTGTTTGTCAGTTAAACTCATTGATGGTGATGTGTGTCAGGGCTCTTTATATCACTGTAAGCAATTGCAGACACCTGTGCTAATTAGTTTGGCAGGTGTGTCCAATGAAAGGCAAGACTACTTAAGAAGGCTCTCTCACATTATTAAGCAGCCTACATTTTCTGCCAAAATGGGAAAGAAAAAGGATGTGTCGGCTGCTGAGAAGCAACAAATTGTGGAGTGTTTAGGTCAAGGCATGACTACAATCAACATTGTGCGATGATCAGGATGAAGTGTCTTGGCAATCAAGAAGTATGTAGCTGATTCACAGTACACACGTGTGCGTGCTGATAAGGGCAAATTGAGGACTCTTTTCTACAGGCAATTACGTCAGGTTGAAAGAGCAGCGGCAAAAAAGCCTTGTCATAGCAGCAGACAAGTTTTTGAAGCTGCTTGTGCCTCCAACGTCCCCCGAACAACAAGATGCAGGGTCCTTCAGAGGTTTGCAGCTGTGCATACGCCATCCTGTCGACCTCCTCTATCCACTTCACACAAGCAGAAACGGCTCCAGTGGGCCAAACATTACATGAAGACTGATTTCAAAACTGTTTTGTTCACGGATGAGTGCCGTGCAGCGCTCGATGGTCCAGATGAATGGAGTGGAGGATGGCTGGTTGATGGACACCCCACGCAAACACGGCTACAGCGCCAACAAGGAGGAGGTGGAGTAATGTTTTGGGCTGGAATCATGGGGAGAGAGATTGTCGGCCCCTTTAGGATCCCTGAAGACGCTAAAGATGAACTCCATAATGTATGTGGATTTTCTCAAACAGCACTTCCTGCCATGGTTCAAGAAGAAGAACCGTGTATTTCACAGCAAGATCATTTTTCTGCATGATAATGCACCATCTCATGCTGCACATAAAACATCTGCATCTCTGGCTGATATGGGCATAAAAGGGGACAAACTTATGGTGTGACCCCCATGCTCCCCTGACCTCTACCCCATTCAGAACCTTTGGAGCATCATTAAAAGGAGTGTCTATGATGGCGGGAGGCAGTTCACATCTAAGCAACAGCTCTGGGAGGGTATTCTGTCCTCATGCAAAACAATTGAAGCAGAAACCATCCAAAACCTGACAAATTCAATGGACGAGAGAGTTCAGAAGCTCCTTTCGAACAAGGGGTCCTATGTGAAAATGTAACATCACCTAGAATAAAGTTTTGAGTTGAAAACTGTTTGATTTCAGTTTCTAACAACCTGCTAATGCTTATAATTTCAAAAATGACCATTTTTTTGGTCTTTATTAAAATGAAAAGGTTGATCGAAAAGTTTGGGGGATCTAAGAGTGTGGCAACCCAGTAGTCATGATTACTTCGAATTCTGACAATATGAGGGTCATGCTGCAGGTAGTGCAGCAAGAAGGCACTTATGTGTCTTGCGCATCTCTGAGCCCCAAAATTATTTTCCGGGCTAGATGCAGCTAAAAATTATTTTTAATTTTAAATCTGGTGAAGCTTATTATAGATGGCCTAATAGGATCAGTGCTGCACACTGCTACAAAGCCCAAATTATTTTCCAGTCAAGATACAGATAAACATGATTAGTAATTTGAAAGCTTAAAACGGTTGGTAGGGTGATTTTAACCAATCATCAAGCTTTTACTCTCCCCAGGATGACACAGGGGTAGAAAAGTCGTTTCGGATCCATGATTTGTTCATCTTTATGAACGTGAGTCTGTCTACATTATCAGTGGAGAGCCGCGTGCGCTTATCTGTCAGCACACCACCAGCAGCGCTGAACACACGTTCAGACAGAACGCTGGCTGCGGGGCATGACAAGATCTCCAAGGCGTAAGTGGCTAGCTCCGGCCATTTATCCAGATTGGAAGCCCAAAAAGAGCAAGGGTCCAGTGACACAGTCGTGGCTTCAATGTTTACTTGGAGATACTCCTGTACCATCGTCTCTAGGCGTTGACTATGTGTCAGACTTCTTGTCTCCTGTGGCCTTGCAAAGGATGGGCTAAAAAAGTGGTGAAATGATTCCGCAAAATTGATGTTACCAGCAGATACTGTGGTTCTGTTACGGTTTGAGTGCTGAACACTTGACGGTCCCACGGTTGGCAAGTTGGAACTGTGAGATTCACTACGTGCACCACTGGTATTTTGTGGAAAAGCACATGTAAGATTCTGCAACAGTCTCTGCTGATACTCCTGCATGCGTGCATCCCTTTCTATGGCAGGAATAATTTCTGCAAATTTACTTTTGTACCGGGGATCTAACAGTGTGGCAACCCAGTAGTCAGGATTATTTCTAATTCTCACAATTCGAGGGTCATGTTGCAGGTAGTGCAGCAAGAAGGCACTCATGTGTGTTGCGCATCCAGGAGCACCAAGTCCCTGTTGTGTTGGTGGCGAGGTAACAATCATGCTTCCTTCCTCTGTCCTCTCCCCCCAACCTCGCACAACAGAAATGTGATCAAGGTCTCCCTCATCTGATGAGTCTTCCATCAGTTCGTCCTCCACTTCTTCCTGGGCTCCTGCACCTTCCTCACTAGTTTGGCTGCTACCATGCGCCCTGGTAAAATCATCTCCCCCACCCTCACATGCCTGCCGCCTTGGTGCTGCCGACCGTCTGGACCTTGCAGATGTTAGCCCTTCCGCATACAACTCCTCCTCCTCTACTTCCTCCACCTCCTCTTGTGCCACCACCTGACTCCGAATTCTGTTTAACATGTGCTCCAGCATGTAAATCACCGGAATAGTCATGCTGATAATGGCATCGTCAGCACTAAACATCTTCGTCGCCATTTCAAAACTGTGCAGAAGGGTGCATAGGTCCCTGATCTGAGACCACTCCTCCAGCGTGATTTGCCCCACCTCTGAATCTCGTTGGCCCAGGCTATACGTCAGAACGTATTGCACCAGGGCTTGTCGGTGCTGCCACAGTCGCTGCAACATGTGCAGAGTTGAATTCCACCGGGTAGGCACATCGCATTTTAGCCGGTGAAGTGGCAGGCCCAACGACTTCTGTAGAGATGTAAGTCGCTGAGCTGCGGGATGCGAACGGCGGAAGTGAGCACACAGCGACCGTGCCCTCTGCAGAAGGCCATCTAGTCTGGGATAGTGGGCTAAAAATTGCTGGACAACCAGGTTCAACACGTGAGCCATACAAGGCACGTGTGTGACATTGCCCCGGCGAAGGGCCGCACCCAGGTTTGCAGCATTGTCGCACACGGCCTTCCCTGGTTTCAGGTCCAGTGGAGACAACCATTCATGAAATTGGTTCTCCAGAGCTGACCACAACTCCTCAGCTGTGTGACTCACATTTCCCAGACATTTCAATGTAAAAACCGCCTGATGACGTTGAGCCCTACTGCCAGCATAGTAAGGAGGTGTGCAGGATCCCTTCTGCGCAGTTAGAAAGCTTGTGGCATGACCAGACAGGCTTTGGGTGCAGGTGGAAGACCGAGAGGAGGTTGAGGAGGCAGAAGCAGTGGAGGAACTTTGACATAAAGAGGATTGACGCACAACTCGTGGGGACGGCAAGACTTGGACAGCAGCCCCTTGTCCTGCTGTCACCATAGTTACCCAGTGCCCAGTCAGCGACATGTAACGCCCCTGTCCATGCCTACTCGTCCAAGTGTCTGTGGTGAAATGCACCCTGTCACACACAGAGTTTCTCAAAGAAGCGGTGATGTTGTGTGCGACATGCTGGTGGAGCGCAGGCACACCTTTCTTTGAGAAGTAGTGCCGACTGGGCATCTGGTACTGGGGCACTGCGACGGACATAAGGTCTCGAAAATCCTCTGTGTCCACCAGGCGGAAAGGCAGCATTTCTGTAGCCAAGAGCTTGCAGATGGTGAAATTCAACCTCTTAGCTTTCTCATGGCTAGGAGGAAATGGTCTTTTACTTGTCCACATCTGAGGGACCGAGGGCTGGCTATTGTGCTTAGACGGGGTTGTTAAGGGTGTCCCCGGCAAACTGCCGGTCTGTGAGGAAGATGCAGGCGGACATGTTAGGTTGCCTTGATCCAAAGGTGGTGCTATCGATGTCGGACAGCGCTCAAGACCAGCTGGTGTTACCACCTCCAAAGAAAATGATGACCTGCCAATCACGCTGGCTGTTGCGGGTAAAGAGGTGGCAGGTCTGCGCCCCAAAACAGGTGTGACTGCTGTCCCCCCAGTCACAGAGGATGAAGAGGCCGCGGATGCACAAGATATGGCAGACGGTGGTTGGCCCGGCCGGCTAGACCGCATTGTAGCACACTGAGCTTCCCACTGCAACTTATGCTTCATGTCCATGTGCCGGTTCATGCATGAAGTACTCAAACTATGTATTTTTTGGCCTCTACTTAGCTTTTGCTGACAAATGTTACAGATAACACGAGTTGGGTCATCTTTATCGATCTGAAAAAATGCCCAGGCTATGCAAGGCTTAGCACCCATGCGACCTGAAGAGCCACCACGACTTGTGGTGAGAGGCAGAGTTGTGTTTGAGGATGCAGTTGTTGACGTGCTTCCAGTACTACGTCTCTGTCCAGGAAGGCGCAACCTGACCTCGTCGTCACTAGCATCTTCCTCCACCTCCTCTGCTGACCTCATCTCTTGGCTGACTGTGGGTTGACAGTAAGTGGGATCTCCGACCTCATCATCATCACCCTGTGCGTTATCACACCCGTCGTCCTCAGAGCCAACCTGTTCCTGCCCTGACAAAAAACTAAAGTTGTCGCTCCAATCAGGTATTTGAGTCTTATCATCGTCTTCCTCATTGTCTCCACCAACAGGAGTTACAGTTTGGGAATGAGGGTCTACATTATGGTCAGAACCTTCTGCGTCTGGTCCTGGATCCGACTCATAAAGATTCTGGGCATCAGTGCAGATCATTTCCTCGTCTGGATTCACAGAAGCGCTGGAGTCGACCTCTGATTCCCAGGCTATAGTATGAGTAAACAGCTCTGCAGACTCAACCATCTGTTCTACCTCATACTCAGACGGGCAGCTGGAGATTTGGGAGCTGTGAGGAAGCAAGTGCGATTTGGGTGACACCTTTGAGGACTGGAGTATTTGTGATGTTGAAGTTGATGTGGAGGAGAGCCCACTTAAAGGAGCACTTGATATCCGTTGAAGCACCTTCTGTTTTTGTGCCTCATCTGGAATTTGTAGCGATTGGCGTGGCCGTAAGAAAGGGATCTTATCACATTGTCCGCTAAAAGAAGTAGACATTTTAGTTTGGCTGGAAGATGGTCTTTCTTCTGCACCTACCCCACGGACACAACCTTTTTTCCCCTTCCCAACACGCCTATTCCCCTTTCCACCAGCAGCAGGCCTTTTTCCACTCATTTTGGTGGTTAACTAATTCACAACTCTGGAGTTGTTTGCACAAAAAAACAATGGATGGTAACCGAGCAGAGCTGAGTGGCCAAACTGTGGTATTAGGCCAAAACTATTGGCTGGGTTAGATGCAGAAAAAAATTATTTTTAATTTGCAACCTGATGGAGGTCAGTATAGATGGACTAATAGACCAAGTCCCACACACCGCTAGAAGCCCAAATATTTTTTCAGAGCTAGATGCAGAAATTTTTTTTATTCAATTTGCAACCTGATGGAGGTCAGTATAGATGGACTAATAGACCAAGTCCCACACACTGCTAGAAGCCCAAATATTTTTTCAGAGCTAGATGCAGAAAAAAATTATTTTTAATTTGCAACCTGATGGAGGTCAGTATAGATGGACTAATAGACCAAGTCCCACACACTGCTAGAAGCCCAAATATTTTTTCAGAGCTAGATGCAGAAAAAAATTATTTTTAATTTGCAACCTGATGGAGGTCAGTATAGATGGACTAATAGACCAAGTCCCACACACTGCTAGAAGCCCAAATATTTTTTCAGAGCTAGATGCAGAAAAAAATTATTTTTAATTTGCAACCTGATGGAGGTCAGTATAGATGGACTAATAGAACAAGTCCCACACGCTGCTAGAAGCCCAAATATTTTTTCAGAGATAAATGAAGAAAAAAATTATTTTTAATTTGCAACCTGATGGAGGTCAGTATAGATGGACTAATAGACCAAGTCCCACACACTGCTAGAAGCCCAAATATTTTTTCAGAGCTAGATGCAGAAAAAAATTATTTTTAATTTGCAACCTGATGGAGGTCAGTATAGATGGACTAATAGACCAAGTCCCACACACCGCTAGAAGCCCAAATATTTTTTCAGAGCTAGATGCAGAAAAAAATTATTTTTAATTTGCAACCTGATGGAGGTCAGTATAGATGGACTAATAGACCAAGTCCCACACACCGCTAGAAGCCCAAATATTTTTTCAGAGCTAGATGCAGAAAATTTTTTTATTCAATTTGCAACCTGATGGAGGTCAGTATAGATGGACTAATAGACCAAGTCCCACACACTGCTAGAAGCCCAAATATTTTTTCAGAGCTAGATGCAGAAAAAAATTATTTTTAATTTGCAACCTGATGGAGGTCAGTATAGATGGACTAATAGACCAAGTCCCACACACTGCTAGAAGCCCAAATATTTTTTCAGAGCTAGATGCAGAAAATTTTTTTATTCAATTTGCAACCTGATGGAGGTCAGTATAGATGGACTAATAGACCAAGTCCCACACACTGCTAGAAGCCCAAATATTTTTTCAGAGCTAGATGCAGAAAAAAATTATTTTTAATTTGCAACCTGATGGAGGTCAGTATAGATGGACTAATAGACCAAGTCCCACACACTGCTAGAAGCCCAAATATTTTTTCAGAGCTAGATGCAGAAAAAAATTATTTTTAATTTGCAACCTGATGGAGGTCAGTATAGATGGACTAATAGACCAAGTCCCACACACTGCTAGAAGCCCAAATATTTTTTCAGAGCTAGATGCAGAAAAAAATTATTTTTAATTTGCAACCTGATGGAGGTCAGTATAGATGGACTAATAGAACAAGTCCCACACGCTGCTAGAAGCCCAAATATTTTTTCAGAGATAAATGAAGAAAAAAATTATTTTTAATTTGCAACCTGATGGAGGTCAGTATAGATGGACTAATAGACCAAGTCCCACACACTGCTAGAAGCCCAAATATTTTTTCAGAGCTAGATGCAGAAAAAAATTATATTCAGTTTGCAACCTGATGGAGGTCAGTATAGATGGACTAATAGAATGATGCTATGCCCAAAAGATTTTACTTCACTAGGTGCAGTAAAAAAATTGGTATTCTATACACAGGTGGTATATCTTGCAACACAGATAGGCTACTCCACTGACTAACACACTCTGCAATAGGCCAAAAAGGATTAGCTTTGCTAGATTCAGCCAAATGCTGTGAAAAAAACTTGCACAGCACTGGCACAGACCTGCCTGGCAAAAACTGATAGGAACTGATGTAACCTAGTCCTGAAAAGGACTCCAATTACAATTAGTCTTTACTCCCACAATCTATCTATTTAAGAGCACAGACCTGCCTGATAAAAGTCGTAGGAAATGCTGTAACCTAGTCCTTAAAAGGACTGCAATCACAACTATTCCCTACTCCCAAGCTATCTGTATATTTGTGCGAAAATTGGCTTGAAATTAACAAGGTATAGCGCACACAGCAACAGCGGTGCCGTCTAACACGCAGCTGCAGCAGTGAGAAAATGGTGGCGACGGGGAAAATGGCTTGGTCTTATAGGGCAAGGACATGTGACATACACTGCCAATCACACATGCCCTTGCTTGTGTGAAAAAAAGCACTTCGCTCCGTGTGTGCGCTGCTGATAGGCTGACAGATTGCACCTCCCCACTGCAAATGCGGGAAAGAGAAAAAAAAATGGAGATCTTCATTGTTCCTGCAGAGATCCATCCCCTGCCCCTCCCCCCACCCCGCTGTACACTCAAACTGCGTATTAACATTAATTTTCATCATTACTGAGAAAAAATCCAGTTATGATTTTGGTGCACGAACAGTTATCGAACATAACCTCGAACAGCCGAATTTTTCTCAAATTGTTCGTGTTCGCCGACCGGCTCGAACACCGCCCAAAACAGCTCGAATTTGAGATTGGCGAACAGTTCGAGTAGAACAACGCTCATCTCTACTCATGATTAAGAGGCTGTGGGGAGAAATCAGCGCAGTAGGGCTTTATTCACACAGTACTGCTCACCTGATGCGGTTATGTGAGACACAACACTAATGAAGTCTTAGGATATGATATCCACCTGCTGCAGATCCCCAGGTTGGAGGATCCAACATAATAATGAGGTAATAGGAGATGCGCTGCTGGTTGTAGAATCAAGAACATCCAATACACGGCATATGAGGAACAGTGAGGTTTAATCTCTGCGTGTTTCGAAGTACTCTGATTTCTTCATCAGGAGTACTTTGTGATTCTCCTGATGAAGTCAGAGTACTTTGAAACGTGTAAAGATTAAACTGCACTGTTCCTCACATGCCATGTATTGGATGTTCTTGATTCTACAACCATATACACCCCGGACAAAGCACACTAGTGCGAAACGCGCGTCAGGTGAGGTGGGTGCCTGGACTTCACATCCCATAAGTTAATACTCAAACACTTGTTGCCTCACCACTATATTACATGTAGATTTTATGGGTGATGTATGATATGGCACTGTAGTGACTATGATATACTGACCAATAATTGTTATGCGTACCTTGAGTACGGATATATGAAGTGATCAACTTATGCACTTCTATCTAAGATATTGATTATCACTTACTAATACTTACATTGTACAATATATATTTATTGTATTGATTCCTCTAGTATGCACATGCACTTTCTTTAAATACTACTGCATTATATTTTGATTCATATATTTGGTTTGTTATATGTTCCAATATACTGGTTATTATCTCTATGCGCATTTTCTCATGTCCAGGTTCATCCACCCAATCTTTCCATCTGTGGTGCCTTCCCCCTTTTTTAGCACGTTTTTAGATATGTTTGTTTCATGTAATTAATAAAGTATTTGCAATTTTAACTATTCGCCACATAGTTAATTTTTTGCTTTATATTTTTGGTGTTGATTCTACAACCAACAGCACATGATACCCGCATCTCCTATTACCTCAACTTTTAACGCATCGCACATTTCCAGGATTGTACCATGATTGGACCATTACGCTTCAAAAGAAACGAAGACACAACTTAAGAACATACATTGTACACAGGGTCGGACTGGCCAACTCTAGCACTATTATGGTCCCTTTGGATCCAAAAGAAGACAACCCCATTTGAAGCGGATTTTGAGGACAATTTCTTGACATTATAATATTAAGGGAGAACAGTATGGATTTCAAGGTGGGGACTGGATTCTTCCCCAAAGTAGTGACAAGGGCATCTCAGCCAAACCATACTTTTGCACTGATGATGGGCAAGTCTCCCGAGACAGCTGTCTGTAGATTGGTGTCTGGTTTGCCTATGAGGCTTGTATAATGGTTGGGTATTGATTTATAGAGTAGTTCCCTTCAATAGGTGAAACTAGCAATATTTTTTTCCATCATGGAGATGATAATTTGCCACTAATATCTATTTCTATTAAATTGAGGCACAATTTTTTGGGGGGAACATTCAGTATGTTTTTTTTATTTCAGGGAACTAACAAAGAATAAAGCCCATAAAACAATAAAAAAAATTTGAATTGATGTGTCAAACCTGGGAAACCATGAATTCTAAATAAGTAGGAAAGTTGTATATTCTATCATTAATGTGTGTTATTGGTCAGCCACATTGTACACATGAACTATAAAAACTGTATATAATGACTGTAGCTAATTCCAGAATATGTAGAAGCTTTGCAGGTTCTCATCTATCTCTGCAGCGCAGTCTGTGCATGCGTTACATGTAGCTTAAAAGATCATGCAATTCACCCTGAGATTCCACACTGTCAGGGCACCCAAGTGGCATCAACTAAATACCATGAAGGCGTTTCAAGAATGGAGTGTCTAAGGATGTGTACAGCTGGCAGCTTGTTTGCATTTTAAAGCCCAGTAAAGCCTTGTGATCTAGACTGAAGCAGCCACTGCTCTTCAAAAAGAAGCCGAGATATATTTAAGTCACTTTCTACAAAAGACAAGAATTAGTCACCCATCTCTGCATTGTTAAAGCATGACATGAAAGTTTCAGTGATGTAAAAGGCTCAACTCTAAAGTAAAAGCCCTAAAAAAAGACTGTGATCGCCATTAATATAGCCAAACCGAGCCTTGCTAAATCTGTCTCACTAAATCATTGAAGACTACGCTAGGATGGTTCCCAAGCTACACTACATATGGCCATTATATAGGTAAACCATAGTTAAAAGAGAAGAAAAATTGTTTATTTAACATAAAATCAGTAAATCTACCTAATCTACTAAAAGGGCCTTCTAGAACAGGCTTTTTGCAATTATTTTTTTAAACTATTTATTATAAGGAACCAACAATAAGCAGATCAGATGGTATCCCTGGCTATCATGGCATAGCATACAATATATGAAGATATGTCCAGGAAATGTCACGATTCTCATGCTCTGTAACTTTTTGTGCACATTTTCTAAGTAGGTGGTACATCTTTGTAGCATTCTGACAGCACTATAGGTGCTGGAGGTCATTTCCTTCATTTTTCAGCACGCATTACTTCTAACATTTACAGTGGCTTACTTGTGCTGAGCTGAAAGACCATCTTTCTGGTAATCCTGTATGCAGTTTGTCTCTCAGCTCCTGTTTTCTTTTGTCAAAGACCTGGCCCCCCAATTCCTATCTAAAGGTCTCTCCTTTGAGTGGTGTATTACAATAGACCCCAGGCAGTGGACAGCAAGTTAGACAGGAAGGATCACTCATAACCATGGATACCTAAGCTACTGAATGCCTGCACATGGGGTAAGTGACATAGCGAATCTAAAGAACTATACTACATTTCTAATTGTTGGTATTTGCTAATATTATTATTATTACACCTACTACATTTTGGGATAGGATCTTGGAGATGGGAATACCTGTTTAAGTAAAGGTGACAAGTTTTGTTGCATGAAACATGTTTAATGATTTTTGCATAGAGCCTATCTCACTCCAAACAAACTTTTTAAAATGTATAATACTAATTGTTTTAGTGTTAGTTGGTTTGACTTGGCATGTGATGGGAGCAGGGTCGGACTGGGGCACCGGAACACGGTCCCGGGTCCTCAGCGGGCCCCTGAGCAGGACGCACGGGGCCCGCTGGTTAACATGGCCGCCGGTGCACCTGCATCGGGGCCCGACAGTGGAGGGGGGGCCCTTGAAGTGTGGCTGATGAGGTCAATCTGGCCTGCTTTGTGGACTCCCAGGCTCCGGGGGGCCCATGGCTAGATTGCCCTCATAGTGTGCGGTGGGCAGGGAGCGATGCGATCCCTCCCGCTCCACTGCTGACGGGAGGAAAATGGCAGCGGAGCGGAGGAATCCGTCCTGTGCTTCCTGCCCGCCGCTTTCTCCCAGACACAGGCTCTCGCTGCTTGATGACATCACCATGCAGCGCGGGCCGGTGTCAGGGAGAAAGATGCCGGGCAGGAAGCCGAGGACGATGCTGCGGGAGAACGAGCAGAGAGGGTAAGTGTTGTTTTTTTAATTTTTTTTTAACTAATACAGTGGTGATGGAGGGAGATGAGGTAGAGCAGTGGTGATGAGGAGGTGGGGGAGATATGGGAATGGTGATGGAGGAGGTGGAGGTAGATATTTATGGCATAGTGATGAGGATGTGGGGGGGGATATGGTAATGATGATGGAGGAGGTGGAAGAGATATGGCAATGATGATGGAGAAGGTGGGGGAGATATGGCAATGGTGATGGAGAGTGTGGGGGGAGATATGGCAATGGTGATGGAGAATGTGGGGGGAGATATGGCAATGGTGATGGAGAATGTGGGGGGAGATATGGCGATGATTGAGGAGGTGGGGGAGATATGGCATGGCAATGGTGATGGAGGAGGTGGAGGGAGATATGGCATGGTAATGGTGATGGAGGAGGTGGGGGGGAGATATGGCAATGATGGAGGAGGTGGGGGGAGATATGGCAATGATGATGGAGGAGGTGGGGAAGATATGGCAATGATGATGGGGGAGATATGGCAATGATGATGGAGGAAGTGGCAGGAGATATGGCAATGATGGAGGAGGTGGGGTAAGATATGGCAATGATGATGGAGGAGGTGGGGGGGATATGGCAATAATGGAGGAGGTGGGGGGGATATGGCAATGATGGAGTAGGTGGGGGGATATGGCAATGATGGAGGAGGTGGGGGGATATGGCAATGATGATGGAGGACATAGGGAAGATATGGCAATGATGATGGGGAGATATGGCAATGATGATGGAGGAGGTGGAGGAGATATGTAAATGATGGAGGAGGTGAGGGAGAACAATGATGGAGGAAGTGGGGGAGAACAATTATGGAGGAGGTGGGGGAGAACAATGATGGAGAAGGTGGGGGAGAACAATGATGGAGAAGGTGGGGGAGAACAATGATGGAGAAGGTGGGAGAACAATGATGGAGGAGGTGGGAGAGAGCAATGATGGAGGAGGTGGGAAGAGCAATGATGGAGGAGGTGGGAAAAGCAATGATGGGGGAGAGCAATGATGGAGGAGGTGGGGCAAAGCAATGATGGGGAATTATTTTAACGCTATATGCTGTTAATATCTGGTCTGGTCATGGTGTTGTGGTATTTCTCCCTTTTATGTAGTATTATTCGGTCACTATGTGGTGGTAATATATAGTCCAGTCACAGTGTGACAGTATTTCTCCCTTGTATGTGGTACTATTGATGTTGGTATAGTGGATTGTGTTGTGTATGGTGGTCATTTGTTCTCTCTGATATTAATTAGAAGGTTCTTTATTTCCATTAGTCATTAAATACTTGGAACAAGATGCACTTACAGGGGTTCCCTGGGGAAAACAAGTAATCACCTCTCCACAGGATAAATAATAAATTATTGATTAGTGGGGATCTGAATGCTGGGACCCGCACCGATTGGTAGATTGTGGAGCTTTTATCACCATTAGACTGGAGCTTATGTGCGACTTGACCACTGATCCATTCATTCCCTCAGTGTTCTTGTTTTTTTCTGGAAGCCCCAAAGAGAATGAATGGAGATGTGATCAGACGTCCCACCTGCCGCTGCATTTTAAAATGGGGATAACTTAGTGTCCTGTCAGGGACAAAATGTCCCCATTCTTCCGATCAGTACGTATTCCAATGTTCGGACCCAAACGATCAGTAAGTTATCACCTATCCTGTGGAGCCCTTGGATCGGTGATAACTTGTTTTAACCAAAGAACCCCTTTAATGCAAATTAGCGCAATTGTACATCCCAGTTATAGTGGCGCACAGTAGATGTGCAGGAGCCGCCTGTGATTTACAGCAGACGCTCCACTATAACAAATATAACGGCTAACAGGTATTTGCATATTGCTGTAGGGTGGGCCCTGAGGATCAATTCCTCCTGTGGGCCCCAGACACCCCAGTCCGACACTGGATGGGAGTGTTCAATAGTTAAAAGGGTTGTAAAGGACTATTTTATTTTTTTTACTATGGGCCTAAAAACTAACTGGTAGGTACTTGCCTCTGTTAGCAACTACCTGCCTGTTAGTTTTTAGGCCTGATCTACCCGGCACTGGCTCAGAGCAGTCATCAACTGCTCCAGTTGGTGATTCAGTTGTTCCATGTCAACAGAGCAGCTCTTCTTCTTCCAGGCTGCTATGTGGACAGGGCGTGACTGCTGATGTCATGCTGATTGATAGCTGGCTCCCCACAGTTAGGTAGCAGAGTGGAAGAGAAGCATCTGCCATGAAGACATGATGTAAGCGGAAGCTGTTGAATCGTCGGTAGGAGAGGTCGTAATCGCTGTGTGCCAGCAGAGATTGGCGCCAGGCACAACAAGCAGATAGTTAGCAACTGCCTCTCTGTTTGTTCTTAGGCCCGTAGTAAAAAACGTAAATAGCCCTGAATACCTCTTTTAAAGAATTTGTGTTTAGCAAAAAATATTATGGAAAATTCTGAATATTTTATTGGCAGCAAAAGTTCAAGTTGCACATAATAGTAAAGGGGGAGAATTAAGAATGGAAAAAGTAATTTAGATAATTTAGGTAATACATTTAAAGCTTTAAGAAGAGATAATAGAATTAATTTTAAGAGGGAATTGAACTCTTGGTTGGATATTGTGAATGTTAATGGATGACAGGAGGCTCTGTGGAGAATACCATTTCTAATAGATGAGCTTATATTGAGAAACAGATTTTCTTGATGCTTGTCTGATGATTTCTGTTTTGGAGTGTGATATACAGTAAATAATGAAGAAGAAACTGAACAAAACTTATCTAGCTACAATCCCAAAGAATACACTGGATTGTATTAAATCTTGTGGGCCACAGCTGTCACTCAACAGTTAAAATCAATCATTAGCGCTACAAAAAGTTTCAGTGCAGACCTAAATCTGCAAGGGAACCCGGCCACAATTGTATTATTCCCCTGCAGCAAGGCTACAGGGAAAATGAAGCATTACACGGTGTCCATTTAAGTCAGTTTTTCAGGATAGGCTGTCAATATGGGTTTCATATGCAAGGAAAACTCTTTGACATTCTAGGAGGGAGTAGTTGTGGATTACTAAACTATAAGCAAAGAAATAAATACTACTTAAACTGTGGGTTTTGGAAAAAAAATATTTTTTATATATATATATATATATATATATATATATATATATAACGCGCCCCCTGGGCCTGTGCTGTGCAGGGGATACCCGGAGCCGGGCCTTCTGTAAGATGCTGGGGGTTGTAGTCTCCGTGTGGCGGCGACCCGGTCCGTGCCCAGGGTGGTCAATTCAGTGGCAGTCTTAATGTTGTAACAAGTGTCCGACTACGCCACCCATGGATTGCGGTCAGTGGGGACCGCCGCTGCGCTGCAGACCACTGAGGCTGATGTAGTTTGCGCAGCCGAGTATGGAATAACTCCCCACGGGAGAAGTATTGCCTCAGGGCAGCTAGTGTAGAAGATGGTGGGAGTGATGGTGTGAGCGTCCCAGTACTAATGGTGCTGGTGCGGCGATGAAACACAGAGACGTGCGGTTGCAGTTTCCAATGCTTTACTCACAGTTGTTATTCGTGTCAATCCTGCAGGCGATGACTGCCCAAGCCGTGCTGCGTCCACCAGGTAAGGGACTCGACCAACTCCCAGGCAATTCCAGATCGTGGCACAGGGCTCCCTTCCTTTCCTTTCTCTGGCCGTCCCCACCAGTGACCCACCTTTGTCCAGCTCCCTCGGGCCTTCTGTTGGCGAAACCTATCTCCGGTTTCCCTGACCCTATGCGGTATGCTTTCCTTGTGGATGTAGTGGGGGGTCGCACCAAGATGTGGTGACGACCTCCGGTCTTTGGCTGAGGAATCTGTTGCCTCCACCAATTTGGGTTCCGGTACCCTGCTCTGCCAACCCTTCACCCTGTATCTCCTGGGCATATGGGGTTCCTTCTTTACTCGCATCTCTGGGCCTTTCTCTGTGTTCCTTGCTTCCTTTCTCCTCTGTTCCAGTTCCTTTCTTACTTTCCTTTCCGTTCCTTCTCCTCTCTCTTTCTGCTGTTTCTGGCCTCCACTCCAGGCCTGCCTCTGGAGCTGGGCCCAGACTGAGCCACAGCTCCCTGTCAGCCCTCTCTGGCTGAACTCCTGACTGAACTGAACACTGTCCTAAGATGGTGCCCACCTTATATACCTCCCTTATGTGTGAGCCCAGGTGACTAGCAACCAATGGGCTCCTACCTATGCCCAGAAACCCACCCCTATCTGCTCCTACACCACTGGGTGTACTTTCCCCTCCCCACTCCAGCCAGGGACAGATGCTGTCGTGCCTGCACTTCTGTCTAGTGGGAGCACCGTTGAGCTGTCCCTCGGAAATGGGGTGTGTGTGGTGCATGCAGCCTACCGATTCCTGGTCCACACTCCATCCTTACCCGGGAGTGGAATATCACACCTCTGGTTTGAGGTGCAATACCCCTGTAGCAGCCGAGCCCTCGGGGTGCTACATTCCCCCCTGGTAAATCACAGCACGTCCTCGGGCTTGAAAAGAGCAAAACAATTTAAAGCATACAAAAATTTTAGAATGCATTCACATATAAGACATTAACTATTTACTCATCCCTTTATTGGAGGTACTCATTTTCCTTTTAACGTTACTGATTACATTTTCATACAACATCTTGCTAAGGCCACTGGAACTCTTTTATAAAATACTATATAAAACTTTTGCATTACTATTTTAGCAGCATTTTAAACTTCTTCACATATAAAACTTTTCAAGTGAAACATTTTCAAACAGATTCTTGAGTTCTGGCCGCTGTGCAACTTGCGACTAGGTAAAGGTGCAACAGTCCATTTAATCCGCCTTGAGGTAGACGCGGTTTTTGTATAAAACCAGTAGGGGGCGCTTTAAGAAGCGCAACTATTTACAAGGGGTTGGCCGCTCTCAGTCCTCGGCCAGTGGGGATAGGGGAATGGCTGCTCACAGTCCTCAGCCTGGTTACTTAGGAAGGGGCAATTTTTAAACAGTCAACAGTTCACTATTTGTCCCAACGGGGACCACACTTTCAAAAACGGGAACAGTTCCATTTTACCGTTTACTGGTAACGGTGTCCTCCTCGCTCTTCTGGGTAGTCTTCAGGTCCGTCCGGACCCTCAGGGTAGTCCATGTCTGGGCGGTACCGCAGTTCCTCCTCCGTTAGACAGTGGACATGGAGGGCGTACAGTCCCTTTGCGCCCTTGTGCCGGATGTAGGTGACCACGTCACCGGGGTACAGGTCACGTCCGTGATGTCCCTCCGGCAGGTGGCTTTCTACGTCTCTCCTGGTGACGAAGACGTCGGTGTCAGCCTCCGGGTCTCTTATGAAGCCCCAGCCGTGCTCTAGCTGGAACTTTACTACAGTCCCGGTGGCTCTGGGACCGCGGATGGCCTGGGAGTCTTGTCGGGCCCTCCTCTTCTGCTCCGCGCTCCGGGCTTGGAGTCGCTCCTCCCTGATGCGCCTCTGCCGCCGCTCCCTTTCAAAGGTGGCCAGCTGTTGACGGCAGCAATCCAGGCGATCGGCTGCTTCCGCCCGGGTCTCCTGGGTGAACCCCATGAGATTCTCGCCGGTGGGGTCCCATGCAAACTGGGCATCCTCCGGCGGGGGTGGAGCGATGTTGGCAGGCTCCGGGGCCGGGATCAGAGGCTCGCTCAGGGGTTGTTCTCTCCGGAGACGGGGGTTGACAAACTCCGGTAGCCACTCAAAGGGCAGCCCGTCCAGGCTGGTATGTTGGGCGTACATGTCCGCACCCAGGGGTGGCACCGCGGGCTTCGGATGGGTGGCAGCGCCCAGGGGCACTTGGCCTTGCGTAGGGGGTGCTGGTGAGGCAGCGGCGCCCGGGTGTGCTGGGCCTTGCGTCCCGGCCTGTGACGTCTCCCGCTTTACGGCGCCCGGGTTCAGAGGGCACAGCACGGGGCGGGGCGTGACAGTGACGTTTGCAGCCTGAGGCCTAGCTGGCGGCGGTGGAGGCATGATGTCAGGTACAGTCCCCGGGGCTTCGGGTCCCGCAGCGGAGGGTGAGGGCAGGCTGGTGTTCCCAGGGCTTGGGGTGATGGCGTCCCCATTACCTGCCTCGGTCTCCGTGGCCTCCTCCGCGGCGTCGTCTGCAGCTGCCGGTCCCTCTTCTCCGCGCCCAGCGGTAAGCATGCTGCCCGGTCCCGGCGGGATCCTCCGCTGGCTGCCTTCGTGCTGCCGGGCCATCTCCTCTCTCCACCCGGCAAACACATCCCGCTGCACCCGGACCATCCGTCTGTTCAAATCCTCCAGCGCTGCGCGCGCACAGTCCGCGTCCCTGGGCAGCTGGGCTAGCAACTCTGTCAGGCTGCAGGGTGGCTCAGCTTGCAGCAGGCTGCGGGCCAGGGTGCTGGTGGGGTTCGCTGCTCCCTCCATCTCCGGGTGCAGCAGGTCCAGACTGATCCAGGCCGCGCCCGGCCCCACAGTTTTCTTTCCTATCCGCCCCCATGGGGGGTGGTCTTGGGGGCATCTGCTGACAATCACCTTTAGGGGCAGCCCCCCCACGTTGATGGACATCTCCACTGCTGCATTCATGGCTGGTGGGGGCGGGCTCCTTCTTTGGCGCCATTCTGGGACCTGGCCCACGATGGGAGGTGGCTTCCTGCTGTCTTTTGGTGCGCACATAATGGCGTCCGCTCTGCCAGGGCGGGAAAAACGGATGAAGATGGCGGGAAATGGTCCAAGATGGCGTCTGATGGTGGGAATCGGCTCCGGATGGCGGGAAACGACTCCGGAAGGCGGGAAACTTCTGGAAATGGCGGGAGACTTCTTTTCAAGGTACATGCACAATCTTCTTCAGGCACGCAATACCCGCTTGTGGCGGGTTGGTAAAGATCCTGTCGACTACGCCAAAAGTTGACGCGCCCCCTGGGCCTGTGCTGTGCAGGGGATACCCGGAGCCGGGCCTTCTGTAAGATGCTGGGGGTTGTAGTCTCCGTGTGGCGGCGACCCGGTCCGTGCCCAGGGTGGTCAATTCAGTGGCAGTCTTAATGTTGTAACAAGTGTCCGACTACGCCACCCGTGGATTGCGGTCAGTGGGGACCGCGGCTGCGCTGCAGACCGCTGAGGTTGATGTAGTTTGCGCAGCCGAGTATGGAATAATTCCCCACGGGAGAAGTATTGCCTCAGGGCAGCTAGTCTAGAAGATGGTGGGAGTGATGGTGTGAGCGTCCCAGTACTAATGGTGCTGGTGCGGCGATGAAACACAGAGACGTGCGGTTGCAGTTTCCAATGCTTTACTCACAGTTGTTATTCGTGTCAATCCTGCAGGCGATGACTGCCCAAGCCGTGCTACGTCCACCAGGTAAGGGACTCGACCAACTCCCAGGCAATTCCAGAGCGTGGCACAGGGCTCCCTTCCTTTCCTTTCTCTGGCCGTCCCCACCAGTGACCCACCTTTGTCCAACTCCCTCGGGCCTTCTGTTGGCGAAACCTATCTCCGGTTTCCCTGACCCTATGCGGTATGCTTTCCTGGTGGATGTAGTGGGGGGTCGCACCAAGATGTGGTGACGACCTCCGGTCTTTGGCTGAGGAATCTGTTGCCTCCACCAATTTGGGTTCCAGACCCTGCTCTGCCAACCCTTCACCCTGTATCTCCTGGGCATATGGGGTTCCTTCTTTACTCGCGTCTCTGGGCCTTTCTCTGTGTTCCTTGCTTCCTTTCTCCTCTGTTACAGTTCCTTTCTTACTTTCCTTTCCGTTCCTTCTCCTCTCTCTTTCTGCTGTTTCTGGCCTCCACTCCAGGCCTGCCTCTGGAGCTGGGCCCAGACTGAGCCACAGCTCCCTGTCAGCCCTATCTGGCTGAACTCCTGACTGAACTGAACACTGTCCTAAGATGGTGCCCACCTTATATACCTCCCTTATGTGTGAGCCCAGGTGACTAGCAACCAATGGGCTCCTACCTATGCCCAGAGACCCACCCCTATCTGCTCCTACACCACTGGGTGTACTTTCCCCTCCCCACTCCAGCCAGGGACAGATACTGTCGTGCCTGCACTTCTGTCTAGTGGGAACACCGTTGAGCTGTCCCTCGGAAATGGGGTGTGTGTGGTGCATGCAGCCTACCGAGTCCTGGTCCACACTCCATCCTTACCCGGGAGTGGAATATCACACCTCTGGTTTGAGGTGCAATACCCCTGTAGCAGCCGAGCCCTCGGGGTGCTACATATATATATATATATATATATATATATATATATATATATATATATATATACAGTGCCTACAAGTAGTATTCAACCCCCTACAGATTTAGCTGGTTGACACATGCGGAATTAACTTGGCATTGTGACATTTGTACTGTAGATCAGCCTGGAAGTGGGAAATGCACTGCAGCAAATTTTTTTATTTTTTTTTTTAAACGTAAAAAGTTAATTCAGAGTGTCATTTATTATTCAACCCCTCAAACCACAAGAATTCTGTTTGGTCCCCCTAAAGTATTAAGAAGTAGTTCAGGCACCAAGAATAATGAACTTCACATGTGTGGATTAAAGATCTCTTTTGCCAGCCTTTTCTGACTATTTAAGACCCTCCCCAAACTTGTGAACAGCACTCAGACATGGTCAACATGGGAAAGACAAAGGAGCATTCCAAGGCCATCAGAGACAAGATCGTGGAGGGTCACAAGGCTGGCAAGGGGTACAAAACCCTTTCCAAGGAGTTGGGTCTACCTGTCTCCACTGTTGGGAGCATCATCCGTAAGTGGAAGGCTTATGGAACTACTGTTAGCCTTCCACGGCCAGGACAGCCTTTGAAAGTGTCCTCGCGTGCCGAGGCCAGGCTTGTCCGAAGAGTCAAGGCTAACCCAAGGACAACAAGGAAGGAGCTCCGGGAAGATCTCATGGCAGTGGGGACATTGGTTTCAGTCAATACCATAAGTAACGTACTCCACCGCAATGGTCTCCGTTCCAGACGAGCCCGTAAGGTACCTTTACTTTCAAAGCGTCATGTCAAGGCTCGTCTACAGTTTGCTCATGATCACTTGGAGGACTCTGAGACAGACTGGTTCAAGGTTCTATGGTCTGATGAGACCAAGATCGAGATCTTTGGTGCCAACCACACACGTGACGTTTGGAGACTGGATGGCACTGCATACGACCCCAAGAATACCATCCCTACAGTCAAGCATGGTGGTGGCAGCATCATGCTGTGGGGCTGTTTCTCTGCCAAGGGGCCTGGCCATCTGGTCCGCATCCATGGGAAGATGGATAGCACGGCCTACCTGGAGATTTTGGCCAAGACCCTCCGCTCCTCCATCAAGGATCTTAAGATGGGTCGTAATTTCATCTTCAAACAAGACAACGACCCAAAGCACACAGCCAAGAAAACCAAGGCCTGGTTCAATAGGGAAAAAGTCAAGGTGTTGGAGTGGCCTAGTCAGTCTCCTGACCTTAACACAATTGAAAACTTGTGGAAGGAGCTCAAGAATAAAGTCCACATGAGACACCCAAAGAACCTAGATAACTTGGAGAAGATCTGCATGGAGGAGTGGGCCAAGATAACTCCACAGACCTGTGCCAGCCTGATCAGGTCTTATAAAAGATGATTATTAGCTGTAATTGCAAACAAGGGTTATTCCACAAAATATTAAACATAGGGGTTGTATAATAATTGACCCACACTTTTATGTTTAAAATTTAATAAAATTCAACTGAGCAACATAACTTTTTGGTTTGTCAGATTTATGCTTCTGTTCATAAAACCTACTCTCGTTTGCAGTTTGAAGGCTCTAACTTATTAGCATCTTATCAAACCAGCTAAATCTGCAGGGGGTTGAATACTACTTGAAGGCACTGTATATATATATATATATATATATATATATATATATATATATATATATATATATATATATATATATATATATATATATATATATAAATACAGTGCACCCCTGCAATTTTGTCAGATAATACTCAGTTTCTTCCTGAAAATGATTGCAATCACAAATTCTTTGGTATTATTCTCTTCATTTAATTTGCTTGCAAGGAAAAAACACAAAAGAAAATGAAGCAAAAATCAAATCATTGATCATTTCACACAAAACTCCAAAAAAGGGCCAGACAAAAGTATTGGCACCCTCAGCCTAATACTTGGTTGCACAACCTTTAGCCAAAATAACTGCGAACAACCGCTTCCGATCAATGAGTTTCTTACAATGCTCAGCTGGAATTGTAGACCATTCTTCTTTGGCAAACTGCTCCAGGTCCCTGATATTTGAAGGGTGCCTTCTCCAAACTGCCATTTTGAGATCTCTCCACAGGTATTCTATGGGATTTAGGTCTGGACTCATTGCTGGCCACCTTAGAAGTCTCCAGTGCTTTCTCTAAAACCATTTTATAGTGCTTTTGGAAGTGTCTTTTGGGTCATTGTCCTGCTGGAAGACCCATGACCTCTGAGGGAGACCCAGCTTTCTCATACTGGGCCCTACATTATGCTGCAAAATTTGTTGGTAGTCTTCAGACTTCATAATGCCATGCACACGGTCAAGCAGTCCAGTGCCAGAGGCAGCAAAGCAACCCCAAAACATCAGGGAACCTCCGCCATGTTTGACTGTAGGGACCGTGTTCTTTTCTTTGAATGCCTCTTTTTTTTTCCTGTACACTCTGTTGATGCTTTTTCCCAAAAAGCTCTACTTTCCAAAACGTTTTAGGCTTTCTCAGGTAAGTTTTGGCAAACTCCAGCCTGGCTTTTTTATGTCTCGGGGTAAGAAGTGGGGTCTTCCTGGGTATCCTACCATACAGTCCCTTTACATTCAGACGTCGACGGATAGTACGGGTTGACACTGTTGTACCCTCGGACTGCAGGGCAGCTTCAACTTGTTTGGATGTTAGTCGAGGTTCTTTATCCACCATCCGCACAATCTTGAGTTGAAATCTCTCGTCAATTTTTCTTTTCCGTCCACATCTAGGGAGGTTAGCCACAGTGCCATGGGCTTTAAAGTTCTTGATGACACTGCGCACGGAAGACACAGGAACATTCAGGTCTTTGGAGATGGACTTGTAGCCTTGAGATTGCTCATGCTTCCTCACAATTTGGTTTCTCAAGTCCTCAGACAGTTCTTTGGTCTTCTTTCTTTTCTCCATGCTCAATGTGGTAAACACAAGCACACAGGACAGAGGTTGAGTCAACTTTAATCCATGTTAACTGGCTGCAAGTGTGATTTAGTTATTGCCAACACCTGTTAGGTGCCACAGGTAAGTTACAGGTGCTGTTAATTACACGAATTAGAGAAGTATCACATGATTTTTCAAAGGGTGCCAATACTTTTGTCCACCCCCTTTTATAGGTTCGGTGTGGAATTATATCCAATTTGGCTTTAGGACAATTCTTTTTGTGTTTTTTTCATTGAAGACAAATTAAATGAAGAGAATAATACCAAAGAATTTGTGATTGCAATCATTTTCAGGAAGAAACTGAGTATTATCTGACAGAATTGCAGGGGTGCCAATACTTTTGGCCAGCACTGCATATATTGCTTTTAGTCTGTATATATTTTTTAGGTTAGTGGCCTCCAAGAAAACCAATTTTGATACTGGTCAATTCTCTATGGCTTTTACTATTCTACTTGAGCACATTATAAAACTTGTAAAGTAATAATGTATCTTCCAAGAATGGACCACAACCATAACAAAAATTCACATAATTGAGTAAAGTTATTTTTTCTCTATGGTCAGAATACCGGCCATATATTTTTCTCGTAAAGCAACTTACTTAGTAAATGAAAGCTCTTATCACTTGTTACCGTCCTTTTATGTATATAAATCTACACATGAAAGTTGAAATGTTATGCCGCCAGCAAGGGTCTTCACTCAATGATTACTGTGGAGCAGACCCAATACCCTAATTTACCATTCTGTGCTGCAGCCTTCAGAATAATCCTCTTAGAGGAAATCCTTGGAGCCACAATATGGCACTTCATCAAACAGGCTGGCAGTTTCAGCTTATGGGAATGCTATTTTTTAAATTAATGATTAGGTGATTCTAGCCACCAAGGGCACGATGCAAACTAAAATGAGGTGTCTGTGCTTCAGCGGAATATATGATTCTTGCTGTCAAAGGGAACCCGTTACTATGAAAATGCAGTCCAATCTATGGATGTCATGTTATAAGGCAGGAGGAGTTAAGCAGATTGATATGTAGAGTTTTGGGAAATGATTTAGGTTTAATATTTTGTGTATTCTGGGCTTAGAGTATTGGACGTTTTCACTTAGTGATTAACAGCCTTCCATATATAAGCATGTAAATGTGAAGCCCAGCTGTGCTTGGTATCACAGATCCTAGAAGGGTGTATTGAAGGATTCCTCCACAAGAGGCCCCCATAACCATTCACACATCTCCACCTTCCACCTCAGACCACCAGAGGGAGCCCGTTAGGGAGATATAAAAGTGAAGGTGGAGCCAGGCAGCAGTCAGTTCAGAGTCTAAGTGAGAGTCTGGTTTAACAGTGAGTCCAGTACAGCCTGAGAGGAGTTACCTCAGAGGACAAAAACCTGTTCCAGCTCCTGCAATTGCTAGCCTGCAGTGGAGCTTATCCAGATCAAGACTCAGAGAGGTGAGCTTTAGGTGTGCCGGTGCCATAAGATCGGTGAAGAGCAGCACGCTGCCGTTAGTGTGAGTAGCCTAATGAGGGTCCGAGTAGGCCGAAGGCGAAAGAGTAGAGAGAGTTAGTTCATAAGGGGGCAGAGGAGCTTAACTAGCTCACCCCGAAGAAGCAGTTACCGGGCACCGGGTCCGAAGCTTGCCGGGATCTCCACGACCCAGTAAGATAAACCGGAATCCCTGGAGAACTACAGATCCCAGGATCGCTAAAGTGCTGATACGTACCAGAGCCAGGAGACACATAGGCCCCGTAGGTCGGGAGCGTGCACTCCAAGAGAAGGCCCTACCACAAGGTCAGCCAGCGCAGGACAGAGATAAAGTTAGGCCTAGCTCCAGGCAGGTCAGAAACTTATTACGCAGCAGCAAGAACCAGGAGGCCCAAAAGCTGCTCATTGGGGAGGATCCGGACATACACCCTTCACCCTACAGTGCTCCGGGGAGTGCCTGAGTTTCCATCAGTAAAAGGTACTGAAGTGACTTTTGTGTCCGTCCCTGTTCTTGCTCCGACTCGGCTGAGTCTCCTTGTCCTGCATCCCCGTTCTTATACTGCCCTGAGGCCCAGCTCCACCTGTGGGGAGCTATACCATCAAGCTGCCTTATCATCAGCCTCAGTGGACTGCGCAGCGCTGGTGTTCCTCACCAGAAGCCACAGGTGGCGTCACAAACTCTTTTATAAACTCAACCAAAAACACCAACCCTTTTACAGGAGAGGCCCAGGGTACGGGCCCGGGAGCCGACCACCGCGACATCCCTAAGGGCCAGGCTAAAGGCCCGGGTACCGAGTTATCCCCATTCCTCTGGGCTAGTCATCTCTCTTTCTGGCGTCACGAACAGGATTGCGAGCCCGCTGCAACGACGCCGTGTTTTGACCGTTGCCACCGGGTACTGTGCGCCTTTATTTTGAACTGTGTGCCTTTATTTTGAACTGTGTACGTAAAGTTGTGGTGAAGATAGCCGCCATTGTTGGGCCGTTGAGCGAGAAGAAGGGCGTAACCGCGGGAAAATAAGGGGCGTACCTGCAAAAGAGCGCGAAGTCCCGGACACGCCCCACGCCTCGACGTCAAATCAGGAAGCGCCAGGTCCTGTACGGAGCGTCGCTGAACGCTCTGACGTAGGACGCGAGCGACGCAAGTTCCTGAAGATAACCGTCACCTGCGGAGCTGCGGCCTACCGGAAGAAAAACCAGAAGGTAGGCCACGTTTAACTAGGGGGGCGCTAAGATGTCCGTCGAACAGCAGAACGCCGACCTGCCGGTCAATGTCCCTGAAGTTCAACCCGCGCCCGATAATGGGCAGGCAGAAGCCGCCGCTCCACCAGCAGCGCCTGTAACACCTGTTATTCCTATGACTTTACCGTATATTCCTGGAGCAAAGTGGCTCCCCCAGTACAACGGCAAACCAGATACCCTGTCTGGATTCAAACGGAAGATATGTGGTATCTTAGACATGTACTCTATGACCGGCAAACAAAGAGCTGCCGTTGTATTAGGACAACTGACCGGAGCTGCGGAGCGGGAAGTGGAAACATGGTCAGCCGCAGACCAGGAGTCAGTGTCCGTAATATTCCAAAAACTACAGACTGTATTTGAGGACCTTACTGAGGCGGACCTCCGGATGAGGTTCTACAGCTGCTCCCAACAACCAGAGGACAATGTTCGGGACTACGCCTGGTGTCTCCAAGGGGCCCTGCGGGCTCTGAACCAGGTTAGTCCAACCAGCGTTGAGAATGAGAACAAAATGCTGAAGGAACAGTTTGTCCGGGGACTGAAGTCTCCAGAGGAGAGCAGGACTGTGCGTTGGTGGTCCCTGGATCATCCAGATGCCACCTTTGACAATCTCAAGGACATGGCTATAAAAGTACTGCAGCCCCTGGAAACAAATGCCATCCAACGTTACCAGGGTGGGGCTACTCCAGTGCCTGCTACACCCACCTTTTCCCCAGTGACTGCTGAAGTTAAAGTCCCAGCAACGTCCCCTAAAGAACTGGACAGTCTGCGCTCTGAGGTGCGTCAGATGAGCAAAACCCTGACCACCGTGCTGAATGCCCTGCAGCTGCGGACAGAGCCCGAGGAAGGAGGGAAGATCCTGCTAGCCGACAGCCCTGAGGATGTCCCCTGGATGCGGAGAAGGAGGAGGCCAACACCACCCTCGCCAAGGACCAGTGACCAGCGCCGCCCACCAAGGGAACCAACCTGCTACCGATGCCGCAAGACCGGACACCTCGCCCAGAAGTGTCCTTTAAACGAGAAAACCCTGGGTCCGAGGGCCGACACCCAGGAGTAGACTCACCAGACCCATCAGACTGGTACAACAGGTTCGTCGGTGGAAGACCTTTCCTGTCCATTGTATTGGACGGGATCCCGACGCATGCCCTGCTGGACACGGGATCTCAGGTAACCATCATGCCTGAAGTCCTCTACAAGAGGTTCTGGTCCATGGACGATCTACGTCCGCCAGCTCCAAATTTGTCTGTATATGCTTCAAATGGACTCCCCCTTAACCTACTCGGGGTTAAGAATGTGACTGTAAAGGTGGGGAGAGTGGAGCTGAAGGACCAGGGACTAATTGTAGTGGAGACTAACCCTGATGACAGCAACCCATATATGGTGTTAGGCACTACCATTGTTGGTAACTGTTTGGGAGAGGTTGTGTTCTTGCTCCAACAGATCGCCGACACTGCCAGACCGAGAGAAAGAAGGGCACTGCAAAGGGAGATAGATCCGAGTCCTGATGTATCAACAGCAAGTAAGGCTAACAGACGGTGAAATCGGTAACGTGAGGGTAACAGACCCCATACCCATTGTCATCCCCCCAATTAGTGAAATGCTCATCTGGTGTAGAGCTGCCATAGGTCTTAGAGGACAGAGCTACCAGGCGGTAGTAGAACCCCTTTGCTCCGAGCATAGACCCACACTCTTAACTGCCAGGGGAGTGTAGATGTACGTAATGGGAGGGTGCCCGTCCGTCTTCTCAACTTAGGGGAAGATGAGGTCAGACTGCCACATTATGCCACTGTTGCCAAATTACATGCTGTCAATAATAACTGCATCCATGAGGCAGAGTCCTTAACCTCACCAGATGAAGTAGAGGATAATGACCCTGCAACCCAGGTGGAGGATTGGTGTCAATAGCTCCATGTTGGGACAGACACCACTCCTGCCCATCAAAAACAGGGTGTACACCGGGTGGTTCAGGAATACTCGCAGGTGTTCAGTAAACATCCACTAGACTTCGGGAGGATTAAGGGGGTTCAACATCATATCCCCACAGGCAACCATTCCCCAATCAAAGAACGTTATAGGCCTATACCCCCAGCTCACTACCAGAAGGCAAAAGAAATGCTGCATGACATGAGGAAGGCGGGAGTGATAAGGGATAGTTGTAGTCCCTGGGCGGCTCCCCTAGTGCTGGTTAGGAAAAAGGACGGGAGCATGAGAATGTGTGTAGATTACCGTCAAGTAAATCGCATTACACATAAAGATGCATACCCTTTACCACGCATAGAGGAGTCCCTAGCTGCCTTAAAGTCTGCAAATTACTTTTCCACCCTTGACCTCACTAGTGGATACTGGCAAGTAGCTGTGGCTGAGGAGGATCGGGAGAAGACGGCCTTCACCACCCCGATGGGACTCTGCGAGTTCAACAGCATGCCGTTTGGACTCTGCAATGCCCCCGGAACATTCCAGAGATTGATGGAGTGCTGCCTGGGACACCGCAACTTTGAGACTGTGTTACTTTACCTGGATGACGTAATTGTGTACTCCAGAACGTACGAGGACCACTTGAAACACCTGGCAGAGGTATTTGAGTCACTGTCCTGGTACGGGATGAAGTTGAAGCCCTCAAAGTGCCACCTGCTCAAGAAGAAGGTACAGTACCTGGGACACATTGTCAGTCCGGAAGGCGTAGCACAAGACCCGGAGAAAGTCACAGCCATCCAGAAGTGGCCGGAGTCGAAGAACCTCAAGGAGGTGCGTCAGTTCTTGGGACTAGTAGGATACTACCGGAGATTCGTAAAGGACTACACAAAGAAAGCAGCTCCTCTGCAAGACCTCCTGGTAGGGCAGTCCCCCAAAGGCAAAAACCCTCCATTCCACTGGGGTAAGGAGCAAGCAGAGTCGTTTCAGGAGATGAAGGAGATCCTGACAGGTGATGAGATCCTAGCCTACCCTGACTACAGCCAACCGTTCCTGCTGTAGACGGATGCCAGCAA
Organism: Phyllobates terribilis; assembly: GCF_046119375.1. Classification (NCBI taxonomy): domain Eukaryota; kingdom Metazoa; phylum Chordata; class Amphibia; order Anura; family Dendrobatidae; genus Phyllobates; species Phyllobates terribilis. The sequence goes on from NW_027362765.1 coordinate 181,213,593, forward strand.
CGAAGGCCTGGGCGCTGTCTTAAGTCAGAAGTTTGAATGGGCAAGAGAAAGTCATCGCGTACGCAAGCAGGAAGCTCCGTCCGACTGAGAGGAACCCAGAGAACTATAGCAGCTTCAAGTTGGAGTTCCTGGCCTTGGTCTGGGCCATCACTGAAAGGTTCAAGCACTATCTGGCTTCCAGCAAATTCACTGCCTTTACTGATAACAACCCCTTGACCCATCTTGAACAGCTAAGTTGGGGGCTCTGGAACAACGATGGATGGCTCGGCTGTCAAACTACCAATTTACAATTAAATACCGGGCGGGCCGCAAGAACGCCAACGCCGATGCCCTGTCTAGGATGCCTCACCAGTCAGACACAGAAGAAGAAGTGGATGACCTGGAAGAGATAGAGCTACCTGCCTTTCACCGGAGTGGGATGATCCATGAGCAACGAGCCTCCAGGAAGCCGAGTGAAAAGACGTTAAACCCCCTTCCTCACCACAGCTGGAAAGAGACCCAGGACAGCGACCCGGTTGTCAGCCGCATCAAACAGCTGATAACCCAAGAAGGTGCCTCCCTGGAGAAAGATGCGTCTCTGCAAGCAAAGCAGCTGTGGAACGAGAGAAGCCGGCTGTTTATCTACCATGAGAAGCTATGCCGGAGGTACGTTAATCCAAGAACCCATGAGATGGTATGGCAGATAGTGGTGCCGAAGACAGACATCCAGATGGTATTAGAGGCTTACCACGATCAAGCGGGGCACTTTGGCTGGAAAAAGCTAGAGACCCTGCTGAAATGTCGATTCTACTGGGTAGGAATGCGCAGCTCCATTGAAAGGTGGTGCCGGGACTGTGGACCCTGCGGCCTAAGAAGGAAAGACTTCAGCAGCCAGAAGGCACCCCTGCAACCCATCAAGACGACTCGACCCCTGGAGATCGTGTCCCTGGACCATGTCAAGTTGGCACCCAGCAGGTCAGGGTACTCCTATGCTCTGACTATGGTGGATCATTACTCACGTTTCCTGGTGGTTGCCCCTGTCAAAGACCTGACAGCAGAGACAGCAGCAAAGACGTTCCAAGCGTACTTCTGCAGACCCCATGGATATCCTGAGCAAGTATTGACTGACCAAGGCCCGGCCTTTGAGGCTGAATTGTTCAAGGAGTTCTGCCATCTGTACGGGTGTAAAAAGATAAGAACTACACCTTACCACCCACAAACCAACGGTCTCTGTGAAAAGATGAACAACATCATCATCGACCTGCTAAAGACCATACCACTTGAGGAGAGAAACCAGTGGCCAGACCTACTACCAGACCTAGTGGATCTGTACAATCATATACCAGTCAGTTCCACCAATTGCACTCTGGCATATCTCATGCGGGCAAGGCCAGGAAAGCTGCCCATGGATTTGGAGCTTGGTGTTGTTGAACCTGAAGCTGATATGACCACTGAGGACTGGGACACCACCAGACAAGAGCAGTACAGAAGGGTACAAGCTTGTGTCAAGGACAGTCTTACTCGGGTGAGAGAAAAAAACAGGAAATTCAATACAACAAAAACGCACCAGCAGAACCTTTCACACCAGGTGAAACAGTACTAAAAAGGAAAAGACGTAACCACAAACTTGATGACCAGTGGAAAAAAGAACCCTACACTGTGTTACCGTCAAGATTTGACAACAAAAAGACATGCATAATCAGTCGTGATGGAGGAAAAACATCTGCAACTGTATCTAGGGACCACCTAAAGTTGTGTCCAGATTTACTGAAACCCCAAGAAAAAGTGTCTCTCACAATCCAGGAAGAACCTAAAGAAGCGGTGACACACACTGACCTTGGAGACTTCCCAGCTGATTGGCCTCAGATAGGAGGTGCAGTAATCATTCCAGTACTCCAATTCTATGAACAACCAGAAAACCCTCCACAGCAAGTTGAACCTGTAAGTGCTGCAGAAGAGCCAGCTCAAGAGGCATCCCCGGATGAAGGATCCCCGGCAGAAGCGGAGCAAGAGGGCCCAGCCAATGGTAGACTTGCCAGTCCAAGAGAGAGGTTAAGGCAGTTTTACAACATGGTTACACGTAGAACTGGTAGAGTAACTGAGGATACAGACACTGACACTCCACCAACCACAGCACTACGCAGATCAGTACGCAGCACGAGAGGTAAACCCACTGTTAGGTACACTGAGTAAAGTAGCAAAATTTCAGAGAGTGTAGATAGTTACCCCTGGGGTATTGAGTATTAATTTGTAATGTACTGCATTATTGTGTATTTCCCATGCAAATGTACATTATTTTGTGTTTTGCTTATTTTTGAACAGTTTAAGTGATATGGACACTTTGCCTATTTACTTCTTTATTTACCAAAGAACTTCGTGGCTGAGGACTGTGTGCAGCCCAAAAACTCTTTATTGTATAGAATTGCGCTCCCTGGAGTGCCCTTTAGGTGACCTTAGAAGCAAAACTTGTCTGGAGTGGCACGTGTGGAGGTCCAACACGGGATCTTCATGCCCTGCAGCCACCCCAGGGCCTACGTAGAGGGTTTAGGACAGGTCCCTCAAAAACCACAAAGTACTCTACCTTGTGAGATGGACATCCTTCTTGGGAACCTCACCACAAGAGACTTGGATTCTGAGGACACTCTGTAATTGTTTTGTTATGCAACATTTAAGATTTGTGCCTCCCATAAAGGGAAGATTGTTTTAGTATTGCTTATGTTTCCTATTGTTACTGTTTTTATAAAATGTACTTCAGCCCGGGAGTGCTGAGTTTAACTAGGGGGGAATGTGAAGCCCAGCTGTGCTTGGTATCACAGATCCTAGAAGGGTGTATTGAAGGATTCCTCCACAAGAGGCCCCCATAACCATTCACACATCTCCACCTTCCACCTCAGACCACCAGAGGGAGCCCGTTAGGGAGATATAAAAGGGAAGGTGGAGCCAGGCAGCAGTCAGTTCAGAGTCTAAGTGACAGTCTGGTTTAACAGTGAGTTCAGTACAGCCTGAGAGGAGTTACCTCAGAGGACAAAAGCCTGTTCCAGCTCCTGCAATTGCTAGCCTGCAGTGGAGCTTATCCAGATCAAGACTCAGTTGTAGCTCAGAGAGGTGAGCTTTAGGTGTGCCGGCGCCATAAGATCGGTGAAGAGCAGCACGCTGCCGTTAGTGTGAGTAGCCTAATGAGGGTCCGAGTAGGCCGAAGGCGAAAGAGTAGAGAGAGTTAATTCATAAGGGGGCAGAGGAGCTTAACTAGCTCACCCCGAAGAAGCAGTTACCGGGCACCGGGTCCGAAGCTTGCCGGGATCTCCACGACCCAGTAAGATAAACCGGAATCCCTGGAGAACTACAGGTCCCAGGATCGCTAAAGTGCTGATACGTACCAGAGCCAGGAGACACATAGGCCCCGTAGGTCGGGAGCGTGCACTCCAAGAGAAGGCCCTACCACAAGGTCAGCCAGTGCAGGACAGAGACAAAGTTAGGCCTAGCTCCAGGCAGGTCAGAAACTTATTACGCAGCAGCAAGAACCAGGAGGCCCAAAACCTGCTCATTGGGGAGGATCCGGACATACACCCTTCACCCTACAGTGCTCCGGGGAGTGCCTGAATTTCCATCAGTAAAAGGTACTGAAGTGACTTTTGTACTTTTGTGTCCGTCCCTGTTCTTGCTCCGACTCGGCTGAGTCTCCATGTCCTGCATCCCCGTTCTTATACTGCCCTGAGGCCCAGCTCCACCTGTGGGGAGCTATACCATCAAGCTGCCTTATCATCAGCCTCAGTGGACTGCGCAGCGCTGGTGATCCTCACCAGAAGCCACAGGTGGCGTCACAAACTCTTTTATAAACTCAACCAAAAACACCAACCCTTTTACAGGACAGGCCAAGGGTACGGGCCCGGGAGCCGACCACCGCGACATCCCTAAAGGCCAGGCTAAAGGCCCGGATACCGAGTTATCCCCATCCCTCTGGGCTAGTCATATACAGAGTTAACTGTCAATCACTGAGCAGGAACGCCCACTGGACTCCTAAGCTAAACAAGTTATTCAGTATTATTTACTACAAAACCATATATTAGTCTGCTTGGTTACTCCTGCTCTTTAACATGTTGATGTCAGACCTGACTGTATGTTCAATTTGACAGGTACCCTTTCACTTGAAAAATGTATCCTATAATGTATAAGGTAGTAGAAAGTTAGACTGATGGGGGCCTAGAGTCTTGACTCCTCACCCTGAACACGATGGTCTATGCACTCATGTCCAATCTGGCGGATATTTGTATAATTTCATCTATTTTTATAGGGTTTTCATGGATGACTGATTACACTGCCATCATAACAGTTGATTTTAACCGAATGTTTATAATGTATGACTTCTAATAGGGTCTGTTGATGTTATAGACTGGAATAATGCAATAGACACCTGGATGGAGGCTCACAAGGTTCTCATGGACATAGCTGTAAGCTGTGGGCCATAATATGGTTGACACAAGACGTGAACCGCTCCATGATTTTAGTAAATTAAATAGGTCATTATGGTGATCTAAGTATGGTTCAGTCAAACTGTCTGAGTCTGGGTCTTGCGATCGTTAAAGAAATGCCAAAAAGTAACCATATTTTGGCTTTCTGAATTTTGGGTCATAAATGGAATATAAGGCCACCAAGTGAACTCAGAAACAGCCCTATGAAATATTGACCTGCATCACTTGCCCTTGGGTATTCTCACTTGAAATGTCTCAATCAATTAAAACAAAGTGCTGTAAACTTTTGATTGGCTACCAATGCTCAGTATAAATGGGCACAGTTATGTTCTGGTATGGATACAGTTGTGCTCAAAAGTTTATATACTTTGGCAGAATTTTTCCTTTCTTGGCATTGTTTCAGAGAATATGAATGATAACAAAAAAACTTTTTCTCCACTCATGGTTATTGGTTGGGTGAAGCCATTTATTGTCAAACTACTGGGTTTTCTCTTTTTAAATCTTAATGACAACCAAAAACATCCAAATGACCTTGATCAAAAGTTCACATACCCCAGTTCTTAATACCGTGTATTGTCCCCTCTAACATCAATGGCAGCTTGAAGTCTTTTGTGGTAGTTGTGGATGAGGTTCTTTATTTTCTCAGATGGTAAAGCTGCCCATTCTTCTTGGCAAAAAGCCTCCAGTTCCTGTAAATTCCTGGGCTGTCTAGCATGAACTATGCGCTTGAGATCTCCCCAGAGTGGCTCAATGATATTGAGGTCAGGAGACTGAGATGGCCACTCCAGAACCTTCACTTTGTTCTGCTATTGTTGACCTCTCTCCAAATGTAACGTTTATGGTTGTGGCCAAAAAGTTCAATTTTGGTCTCATCGCTCCAAATTACCTTGTTCCAGAATTTTTGAGACTTGTCTCTCTGCTGCTTGTGGCATTTGTGCAGTAATGGCTTTCTTCTGGCAACTCTGGCAGCCCATTTTGTTTCAAGTGCTTCCTTATTGTCATCTTGAAACAGCCACACCCTGCTGGTTTTCAGAGTCTCCTGAATTTTAGCTGATGTTATTTGCGGGTTTTTCTTTGCATCCTGAACAATTTTCCTGGCAGTTGTGGCTGAAATTTTTGGTTGGTCTACCTGACCGTGGTTTGGTTTTTACAGAGCCCCTGATTTTCCATTTGTTAATCACAGTTTGAATGCTGCTGATTGGCATTATCAGTTCCTTGGATTTTTTTTGAATCCCTTTGCTGTGTTATACAGTTCAACTACCTTTTCCCGTAGATCCGTTGACAATTCTTTTGCTTTCCCCATGACTCACAATCCAGAAACGTCAGTGGCTGGATGAAAGATGCAAGAGTCTGTCTGGATCCCAGAAATTCACTCCGCTTTTATGCACACACACTGATTACAAGCAAACAGATCACAGGTGAGGCTGTTACTTTTAGTAGCCATTCAAACCAATTTGTGTCAAATTCTGTGCATGTTAGCAGGCCAAAATCACCAGGGTATGTGAGTCATTTGGATGTTTTTGGTTGTTATTAAGATTTAAAAAGAGAAAACAGTAGTTTGACAATAAATGACTGCACCCAACCAATAACCATGAGTGGATAAAAAGTATTTTTTTGTTATTATTCATAGTCTATGAAACAAGGCCAAGAAAGGAAAAATTCTGCCGGGGTATGTAAACTTTTGAGCACAACTGTATGTCATCAGTAAGAGGGAGAGCATTTTGTTTTCTCTCCCATAACTGATACTTTCTGACAACCTGCCTTGCCTATCTAGAAATCACAAATTGTGTCTACATAGAATAAAATGGACACCTGTCTGTTTCATGTATTCCCCTTTTCGGAGACCTAACGATGGCCATGCTAGCATCCTTTCTTTACGTGTGTTTCCGGATTTGGCTAGGTCATATAATCAGTGATATGATAATCATGTGACCTAAATCCATCTCTAAAAATAAAACTTGAGGATTTCCTTGTCTCTTTGGATCACACTTTCCAAAACATTAAGAGTATATAATTGGGGTAATGACATTGAGACGCTGTCTTGTGGGAATACCAAGTGCTTTATATGTCAGCTGTGTTATGCAGTAGATGTTCCATATAATTCTAGAGTTAATGTGAAGTTGATGTCTTTATAAGTATGATGACATTTACTGAGTATTATGAGGAACGTGTTCTGTGTTTCATGGGATTCATGATGTCGGAACATGTTATGAGTGGAGGCTTAGCTGATGGGGTTTGTTCTCTTTATGTAACCTTTTGTCTCTAGGGCAGGGTTCCCCAACTCCAGTCCTCAAGGCCCACCAACAGGCCATGTTCTCAGGATTTCCTTAGTATTGCACAGGTGATAATTCCATCACCTGCACAGGCAATAATTCCATCACCTGTGTAATAGTAAGGAAATCCTGAAAACTTGACCTGTTGGTGGGCCTTGAGAACTGGAGTTGGGGGACATTGCTCTAGAGCACATTGATATAATATAGGGGGTTCTCTCTTTATTAACCATATAGAGCTTTACCTTTAGAGGACGAGGAACATTCATGCATTATATGGACTAGCCCATTAACCCCTTTACAGCCCATGACGTATTAATACGCGTCAGTGCCCTGGGCTTTAAGAGCCTGACCCATATAAGTACGTCATCAAGATCGCGCGCGCACACAGGCTGTGCGGGCGCGATCACCGCCGGGTGTCAGCTGATTGTCACAGCTGACACCCGGTACTATGTGCAGGGAGCGGTCCCACACCGCTCCCAGCACATTAACCCCCGCAATGCTGTGATCGAAGTCGATCGCAGCATTGCGGTGGCAAGGGGAGGTGATCGGAATACTCACCTCCTCTTTCGGCCTCCAGCGCTGTCTGCCGTGGCTTCCCGGGTGTTGCCATGATGACCCAATGTCGTCATGACAACATCCGGGTCACCAGACAGCAGGAAAATTGTTTGGACATGCGCAGTGCATCTCCAAACTATCTTCTCCCTGTCCAGCGCTGACTGCCTTCATGGCACAGGGATGGTGCTGCATTCCTGTGCCATGCAGGCGATCAGAATAAAAAAAGTGAAAGTCCCATAGTGGGACAAAGTAAAAAAGTAAAAAAACTCCCAGAATGTGAAAAAAAAATAAAAAAAAAAATTGTAAAAATATTTTTTTAAAAATTAAAAAAAAATCCACTAAAAATAAAAATATAATGTACCCATCAATAAATATTATTAAGAAGAAAAACCTAACAAACAATAAAAGTACACATATTTGGTATTGCCGCGTCCGTAACGACCTGGCCTATCAAACTGTTCCACTAGTTAACCCCTTCAGTGAACACGGTAAAAAAAAAAAACAAAGCAAAAAACAATGCTTTATCATCATACCGCCAAACAAAAAATGGAATAACACGCGATCAAAAAGATGAATATAAATAAAAATGGTATTGCTGAAAACGTCATCTCGTCCCGCAAAAAACAAGCTGCCATACAGCTCCATCATCCGAAAAATCAAAAAGTTACAGCTCTCAGAATAAAGCGATGCAAAAAAATATTTTTTTCTATAAAATAGCTTTTATTGTGTAAAAGCGCCAAAACATAAAAAACTATATAAATGTGGTACCGCTGTAAACGTACTGACCCGAAGAATAAAGCTACCTTATCAATTTTACCACACCCGGAGCAGAATAAAAAAATGTAAAAAAACACAATTCCTGAATTGTTGGTTTTTGTTTATTCTGCCTCCCAAAAGCTGGAATAGAAAGCGATCAAAAAATGTCACATGCCTGAAAATGGCACCAATAAAAACGTCAACTCATCCCGCAAAAAACAAGCCATCACATGACTCTGTAGGCCAAAATATGGCGATGCAAAAACTAGATTTTTCAAAATATGTGTCTTTTAGTGTGTGACAGCTGTCAATCATAAAAACCCGATATGATTCTGGTATCGCTGTAATCGCACCGACCCGAAGAATAAAGTAATCTCATCACTTATACCGCACGAGGAACGGCGTAAAAAATAAATGCTAGGGCTGGGGTTGGGGTTGTGCTAATGTTAGGGTTGGGTTTTTTTTTTTTTTTTTCAAAAGTAAAAAAAAAAAAAAGAAAAAAAGATGACAATATGGGAACTAGTGTTGAACGCAAGTGCTCGCTACTTGAGTTTGCATCGGGTGCTCGGGTAGGCACTGAGTATCGCGGGTGCTCGAGTCTCCGCCCCATATGCTTCGCGGCCAAAAAAACCTCGCGGGGATTGCCTGCCATGCACGAGCGATCCCCGCATGTTTTTTTTGGGGTGTCTAATAACCGTGAAACATGCGGGCGGGGACTCGAGCATTTCACTTGAGCACCCGTGATACATGGTGCATACCTGAGTACCCGATGCAAACTCAAGTAGCGAGCACTTCCGCTCAAGAGTAATGACAACTTATTCAATTGATTCGTAAAAATGAAAAAGTGTTTTTTTTTTCACTTTTTCATTTCTACAAATCAATTTGTGAAGCACCTGGGGGTTCCAAGTGCTCACTATGCATCTAGATAGGTGCCTTGGGGGGTCTAGTTTCCAAAATGGGGTCACTTGTGGGGGAGCTCCAATGTTTAGGCACACAGGGGCTCTCCAAACGCAACATGGTGTCCGCTAACAATTTGAGCCGATTTTCCATTCAATTTGTTAGCGGACACCATGTTGCGTTTGGAGAGCCCCTATGTGCCTAAACATTGGAGCACCCCCACAAATGACCCCATTTTGGAAACTAGACCCCCAAAGGCACCTAACTAGATGCATAGTGAGCACTTGGAACCCTCAGGTGCTTCACAAATTGATTCGTAAAAATGAAAAAGTGGAAAAAAAAATAATTTTTCATTTTTACAAATCAATTTTTGAAGCACCTAGTGGTTCCAAGTTATCACTATGCATCTAGATAGGTGCCTTGGGGGGTCTAGTTTCCAAAATGGGGTCACTTGTGGGGGGTTTCCACTGTTTAGGCACATCAGGGGCTCTCCAAACGCAACATGGCGTCTGCTAATTATTCAAGCAAATTTTACTATCAAAAAGTCAAATGGCGCTCCTTCCCTTCCGAGCCCCGCCGTGCACCCAAACAGTGGTTTTTCCCCACATATGGGGTATCTGCGTGCCCAGGGGAAATTGCACAACACATTTTGGGGTCTATTTTTTCGTGTTACCCCTGAGAAAATAAAAAAAATTGGGTCTAAAGTAACATTTTTGTGAAAAAAGTTAAATGTTCATTTTTTTCTTCCACATTCCAAAAATTCCTGTGAAGCACCTGAAGGGTTAATAAAGTTCTTGAATGTGGTTTTGAGCACCTTGAGGGGTGCAGTTTTAGAATGGTGTCACTTTTGGGTATTTTCTGTCATAAAGACCTCTCAAAGTGACTTCAAATGCGATGTGGTCCCTAAAAAATGGTTTTGTAAATTTTGTTGGAAAAATGAGAAATCGCTGGTCAACTTTTAACCCTTATAGCTCCCTAACAAAAAAAAATTTTGGTTCCAAAATTGTGCTGATGTAAAGTAGACATGTGGGAAATGTTATTTATTAACTCTTTTTTTTGTGACATATCTCTCTTATTTAAGGGAATAGAAATTCAAATTTTGAAAATTGCTAAATTTTCAAAATTTTCGCTTTTTTCACAAATAAACGCAAGTGATATCGAAGAAATTTTACCACTATCATGAAGTACAATATGTCATGAAAAAACAATCTCAGAATCAGGGGGATCCGTTGAAGCGTTCCAGAGTAATTACCTCATAAAGTGACAGTGGTCAGAATTGTAAAAATTGGCCTGGTCATTAACGTGCAAACCACCCTCGGGGGTAAAGGGGTTAACAGGATTAAAGGGAATCTGTCAGCTGGTTTTGCTATGTAATCCGACAGCAGCATGATGTAGGGACAGAGACCCTGATTCCAGCGATGTATTACTTAGTTTACTGGGTGCAGTAGTTGTGAAGGAATCACAGTTTCCCCTCTGCACCAGATCTAGCAGAGCCAAGATGTTGAACTGTGTATAACCTAACTCACACCACTGATTGGCATCTTCCTGTGTACATTGTATAGTGAGAGAAAGCTGCTAATCAGTGCTGGTGGTGTAGCTGGACTAGGAGGCATGAGGGACCTAGTCCTTTAGTGATAATCTCCTGCTGATAAAACTCTGATTGTAATGAAACAGCAAAACACAGTCCAGTAAGTGACATATCACTGGATTAAGGTTTTCTGCCTCTACATTATGCTGCTCTCTGATTACATAGCAAAATCCTAGTGACAGATTCACTTTAATGTAATGCTTCTTTGGTGGGCCTAACATGGGAAGGGGTCATTAACATTTAAGATTTAATATTGGAAAAACCCTAAAGTGTATATACACCAAGATAAGATAAATATTTTAGTAAATTATAAGATATTAACAGGAAAAATATATATTTGTACCTTGCTAGCCAGTAGATAGAAAAATGTAAAAAAATTGAGAGTGGTCGACATCTTACAATGGCTAACTGTAAGGGCTTGTGCACATGACCATGTAAATCGGACAAGTGCTATCTGTGGTTTTGACATGTTACTCTATGGGGCTGTGCACAAGTCCAATTTTTTTTTCCCTTGGGCTGAATGGTTCAATCACAGCATGCATAAACAATTGAAGCATGCATAATTTGCATCTGAGAATAAGATGATACTTGCTCAATCAAGTCTATGGGTCCATGAAAAAAAACGGACTGCACTCAGATGACAGTCAAATGCAGTCTGATTTTCACGGACTGACTGCAAGGAGAAGGTGGAGAAACTTTCGTTTTTTCTCCCTCCACCTCTGAGAAAATCCGATCCCACTCTGATCAAACTCTAGGAGTCTGATTAGCATAATCGGATCGTTTTTCATGGATGAAGAGAAAATTGTCGTCTGCCCCTGCCCAAAGGATAATAGCAATTAGTAAGCTTTCAAGACTACTCAGATCTCATGAAGACACCAGAGTAGTCTCAAAAGCTTGCTATTTATTACCATTTCATTACCATCTTTTCAGTTAGCCAATAAAAAGTATCTAAGGGCTCTCAATTTTTAATATTTATGTAAGAAATTTACAGAAACAGTTCATTTATGTATGAAAGTTTTAGGTTTTGTATTGCCAGGTAAGATCCCTACTTACATTGTACATGGAAGATATTGTGTTTTGTGATCAAGTTACCCAAAATCATCCTTCTACTCTAAGTGTAAGGTGATTCTCATCATCATAGAAGGCAGTGTAAGGATATGGACATGGTGCCCATGTTTCCCTCTGAAGAAACAAGTTTACTGTTATGTGGTGTAATGTGAAATATATTATATAGTCTTATGTAATGTATAATGTGAATTGTGATGTGCGTTAGTAATATGTAGTTTGACCATAGTGATAGTTACAGTTAATGTTTGGGACTAGCCCAGAGTGGGAGGGGATGAGTTACAGGAAAAGTGACAATTTCCTGTCAGATAGGGCGTTGAGTGCATAGTGAGTGGACCAAAAGGTCTAAAGGGAGCAGTGCCACATGCTGGGGTGACCCTAGGTGAAAGGAGACCGAAGAAAAGGGATATTGAGATGAAGAATATAAGTGACTAAGAGACAGAGTGACCTTCCCAAAATGGGTCATAGGAGAGGACGCCTAGCTACGAGACCCCAAACATATAAAGCTGGAAGGTAAGGGGCCTAAAACAGGACTGAGTAAGTGGGACAAGCAAAGTCTCCCAGGTTGGAGTTCCAAAGTGTCAGGATTAACGGCCATACTGGCACTTTAAGGGTATGTGCACACAATCCTTTCTGGCAGCGTTTTGAACGCAGCATACAACCTCTGGCAAAAATTATGGAATCACCGGGCTCGGAGGATCAACAACATTCAGTTGTTTAATGTTGTTGAAAAAAAGCAGATCACAGACATGGCACAAAACTAAAGTCATTTCAAATGGCAACTTTAGGGCTTTAAGAAACACTAAAAGAAGTCAAGATAAAAAATGTGGTACTGAGTAAGGGTAAGTTTTTTAGACCAAGCAGAGGGAAAAAATTATGGAATCACTCAATTCTGAGGAAAAAATTATGGAATCATGAAAAACAAACACACAAAAGAACACTCCAATACATCACGAGTATTTTGTCGCACAACCTCTGGCTTTAATAACAGCTTGCAGTCTCTGAGGCATGGACTTAATGAGTGACAAACAGTACTCTTCATCAATCTGGCTCCAACTTTCTCAGATTGCTGTTGCCAGATCAGCTTTGCAGGTTGGAGCCTTGTCATGGACCATTTTCTTCAACTTCCACCAAACATTTTCAATTGGATTGAGATCGGGACTATTTGCAGGCCATGACATTGACCTTATGTGTCTCCTTTCAAGGAATGTTTTCACAGTTTTTGCTCTATGGCAGGATGCATTATCATCTTCAAAAATGATGTCATCATCCCCAAACATCCTTTCAACTGATGGGATAAGAAAACTGTCCAAAATATCAATGTAAACTTGGGCATTTATTGAAGATGTAATGACAGCCATCTCCCCAGTGCCTTTACCTGACATGCAGCCCCATATCATCAATGACTGTGGAAATTTGCATGTTCTCTTCATGCAGTCATCTTTATAAATCTCATTGGAACGGCACCAAACAAAAGTTCCAGCATCATCACCTTGCCCAATGCAGATTCACGATTCATCACTGAATATGACTTTCATCCAGTCATCCTCAGTCCACGATTGCTTTTCCTTAGCCCATTGTAACCTTGTTTTTTCTGTTTAGGTGTTAATGATGGCTTATGTTTAGCTATTCTGTATGTAAATCCCATTTCCATTAGGCGGTTTCTTACAGTTCGGTCACAGACATTGACTACAGTTTCCTCCCATTCGTTCCTCATTTGTTTTGTTGTGCATTTCCTGTTTTGGAGACATATTGCTTTAAGTTTCCGGTCTTGACGCTTTGATATCTTCCTTGGTCTACCAGTATGTTTGCCTTTAACAACCCTCCCATGTTGTTTGTATTTGGTCCAGATTTTAGACACAGTTGACTGTGAACAACCAACATCTTTCTCAACATTGCGTGATGATTTACCTTCTTTTATGAGTAATCCTCTCCTTTGTTTCAATTGACATATCTCGTGTTGGAGCCACGATTCATGTCAGTCCACTTAGTGCAACAGCTCTCCAAGGTGTGATCACTCCTTTTTAGATGCAGACTAACGAGCAGATCTAATTTGATGCAGGTGTTAGTTTTGGAAATGAAAATTTACAGGGTGATTCCATAATTTTTTCCTCAGAATTGAGTGATTCCATAATTTTTTCCCTCTGCTTGGTCTGAAAAAAATTACCCTTACTGAGTACCACATTTTTAATCTTTATTTCTTTTAGTGTTTCTTAAAGCGCTAAAGTTGCCATTTGAAATTACTTTAGTTTTGTACCATGTCTGTGATCTGCTTTTTTTCAACAACATTAAACAACTCAATGAACATCCTCCGAGCCTGGTGATTCCATAATTTTTGCCAGGGGTTGTACTTTATGCTGCGTCCAAAGCGCTGCACGCAGGTGAATCTGCATGTGTTCATTGAACACATGTGGATTCACCGCATCCTATACTTTGCACTGATAGAATTTCTCTTGCGGAGACTAGCGTCTCCGTGAGAGAATTTGACATGCTGTGGTCTGTGAAGACACGCCGCATGTCCGTCTCTGTGGGTGAGCCGCAGGAGCACAGAGACGCATAGGGGGCATGGGATTTCTTGAAGCATTAGCTTATAAGCATTAGCTTATATCATCTTGTCTCTTGTGTCTCAGACAGTGTCTGTGGCAGTGGAATGGGGTGGGCAGCCAGCAGCACTTTGTATGAAAGGGCAGGGAATCATTGTAATTTTTAAAATGTGTACATAATGTTGGGGATGGGAGAGGAGTGGACTGAAACTATATAAAGACAAATGCCCCTGCACACTGTCTACTCCCTCCCCCCATCATCTTAGAAATTTTGCTTGCATCATGTAGTGAGTGGCAGCTGAATCTGTGGCCCAGCACGGACTTAAAGTGGGCTGGATCTGTCTCTTGCAGCTGTGGGTGGAGCTGAGCTTCGTGCGGCCTCCTGCTGTGTATAGATGGCTTCATGCGGCTCCCTGCTGTGTATAGATGGCTACGTGCGGCCTCCTGCTGTGTATAGATGACGCTGTGCGGCCTCCCGCTGTGTATAGATGGCTAGGTGCAGCCTCCTGCTCTGTATAGATGGCTACGTGCGGCGGCCCGCTGTGTATAGGAGGATTATGTGGCAGCTCATATTGTATGTAGGTCTCATACTCTATATAGGGTTTGTCAGCATACTTAATTGTGCTCAATATTAAGTCATACAATTAATGTAAAAAAATTATTATAATTAATATATTAATATTGTGCCAAATTAATTTCACGTGAACTATCACATGATCTATCAAAAGGGATCATGTGACATGTCACGTGATACATCAGGTGTGTGTAGGGGGGGGCCCACGCCTTCTAAGCTGCCCAGGGCCCTTGCTACTCTTAATCCACCCCTGAGTAAACTACTAAGGAAGGAAACTGTGGTAAATGCTTCGAGTCGTAGAGGAAATGTCCATAAGACTGTATACCCGTCTTCGCTTGTATATAACCCTTATCAAGTTGCCATTCATTAAAGAGTTTATTTATGAATTGTGGTCTCCCTCATTTAACTGTGAAACATCTGGTCCTGGCAAACCAGCAACATTGGTTACATAGAAACACACAAGCTGCCACTAAATCAGTGCAGCTTCAAAAGGAAGATATAGAACTAATGAATTAAAAGTATAATATTTTATTGAGGTATACACATAAAAAAATAACAAAAGTGTAAAAAAGTATTTTAAAAAAGCAGGAACCTTCAGATTCCCTACATCTGAGTTTACCCAAATGTGTGGTGATTGCACTTAGCCCAATGATTAAATATATAAGTATAACCCTGGAAATAATCACCATATGCAGTATAACCATTAAATCAATTGATAGCAAAGCTAGGTGTCATTGAATAGTATAAAGTGCCAGTGCATATAGAAACAAATTAATCCTAACTAATGCAAAAAAAGTAAATTATGAGGTAACCATAAACCAGGTGGTGTACATCAATATTTGCATACAACAAAGCTGTCTCAAGACCCCTCTGAAGAAGCACTTGCGAAACGGCATCGTCGGGGTTGGTTCCCTACCAGCTCCCATTTGTGTGAGTATAAGCCTATAATCCCTATACCTCTTTGCATACCACTATCTCTTTTCCCTATACAATTCAACCTACTATTCACTATATACAGAGGAATCTTGAGACAGCTTTGTTGTTTGCAAATATTGATGTACACCACCTGGTTTATGGTTACCTCGTAATTACTTTTTTTTGCATTAGTTAGGATTAATTTGTTTCTATATGCACTGGCACTTTATACTATTCAATGACACCTAGCTTTGCTATCAATTGATTTAATGGTTATACTGCATATGGTGATTATTTCCAGGGTTATACCTATATATTTAATCA
Organism: Phyllobates terribilis; assembly: GCF_046119375.1. Taxonomy (NCBI): domain Eukaryota; kingdom Metazoa; phylum Chordata; class Amphibia; order Anura; family Dendrobatidae; genus Phyllobates; species Phyllobates terribilis. The sequence continues at coordinate 181,229,531 of NW_027362765.1, forward strand.
TTGGGCTAAGTGCAATCACCACACATTTGGGTAAGCTCAGATGTAGGGAATCTGAAGGTTCCTGCTTTTTTAAAATACCTTTTTACACTTTTGTTATTTTTTTATGTGTATACCTCAATAAAATATTATACTTTTAATTCATTAGTTCTATATCTTCCTTTTGAAGCTGTACTGATTTAGTGGCAGCTTGTGCGTTTCTATTGCATTTTGGGAATTTACATTTTGACCGTTGCGTTATACAACATTGGTTACATGCAGCCTGCACGGGCGTAGCGCCCCCACAGTACAAGTCCACACACCCAGCCAGGACCCTCACATTCGTGTAACGTGCGGGGGCACCTCAGATGAGTGCCTTGCCCAAGGCTACCGCCCCACGCTACATTACAGTAGCACACTTCAAATATTCATTTGTGATTGTGAGTCCATCATGCATAATTCAATTTCTAGTAAGTCCAATTGATTGGCTGCGTCTTTGACATCCGTTATTGTGTCTGATTATTTGTTATCCTTACTCAGTGTTTACCCAAGACAAAAAAACGATATTCACAACTCGAGTGGAATCAATCAATCAGTTTGGGATGCCATAATGAAGTTGTGTTTGTCTGTGCTTCATTTAGATGACAGCCAGAGGGGTAATGTAACAAGACACTGATTATTCAGCTAGGAAAGGGCATCCTCATAAGTGCTCAGTCATTTCATTAATGTAGTGAAGGGGGAACCGTCCATGAGATTAGTCTTTAAAAAAAAAAAAAAAATGTTCCCTGCATTGCTTTCACATCTTAATCTCTCTGGAGTGAAGGAAGAGAGGATGAGGAAGAGGTTATTATATTCTTTTCATAATGTACTACGCTATGAGCTGAGCTCTCATATTGATTGTATATTCTCTACTGTATCCTAGCATCTTGTAAAGAGCTGTTATCTAGATTGGGAATACCAATGATGCCCTACTTCAGCCATGTATTGCCATGAAAAACATCCATAAATCACCACTCCGTGTTTTTTTTATTCTACCGCTGGAGTAGTGCTTCTAATCTAAGGTCCCTGTCTTATACTTACCGGCTGCCATCTTCACCTTCTATCTCCACTGCTCCCATTGGTCTCCAGCAGTTTGTGACCTGTCGGATCACTACAGTGTTTGCTGGGTGAGCAGGAAGTCACTTTTAAATGCAAGTCTATGAAAGCCTCATTCTGACTCTCATAGACTTGCATTGAGAGCTTGTGACCGTTACTTCTGACTTCTGGCCAGTCAGAAGTTGCGGTCACAAGATGGCACCGTGGGACTGGAGTGGTGCTGATAACAGGTGAAGATGTGTCACCCTGGCCTGGATGCCACAAATATAATAAAGCTGTGTCTGAGAGCAAGGGGGAGGTCCTCTAGTCAAGGATCATTAGCATGCAGCACCTCCTGTCCCAGACCAGTAGGGGGAGCAGGCTGCCCCTATAAAAGCTAGAGCTGGGGGCAGGGTTAGGGAGAACTGGACAACCTGTCTCTGGATAGAGAGGTGTCCCAGAGCAGGGACAGACGGTTGTGTTGCAGCCTAAGATGACGTGTGGCAGTAGGAGAACCACGAGCCAGGGACAAGAGGCGAAGTGCGCCTGTCCTGGCAGACGGAGAGACTAATCTACCAGACTTTGGTGTCTGAGGCTGTGAGGATTCCACGTCCTGCAGTAGATAACCAGTCCGCAGGGGACTGTATGTTCCTTGGCATAAGAAGCCAGAAGGCTCAGCCACAGCAGAAGGGACCAGCAAAACTGTACCAGGCCGGGAGTAGAAAGGGACCCAAGTTGCAAGCCATACGGGCGAGAGGACACGGTGAGCTCGGGAACGTGGGCTGTTACACTACAAGGAGGGAAATAGCCAGAAGGAGCACAGAGAGCACGGTAGGCCTACACCCTCACCCTGACCAGGGCCAGCCTCCCACTTGCTCTCAGACATCCAGGCTCCCCTCCTAGCCGGGCCTGTTTCTGGGTCATATTACCTGAACTGTTTAAGAGGCCTCCGTTTCCTGGCGATCGCGGTCGGAATCATCCCCTCCATCATCCATTATATATTCTGCCCTGGGGCCATACTCCTCCCGTGGGGAGTTGAACTATTCAGTGCTGCATATTTATATCAGCCCCAGCGGTCTGCACTGCAGCGGCGGTTAGCCCTGACCGCAATCCACGGGTGGCGTAGTCGGACATTACCTACAGCACATAGCAGACTACCACTGGTCTGACCACCCTGAGCCATGGAACCGGGTCACCACTACTACTCCCAACATTGCCCTGAAGTCCGGTTCCGAGTGCCCCACGGCACAGGGGGCGAGTCAAAGACATCGGTGGGTAAGTATAAGACTAGGGTCAGGAACCTTAGATTAGAAGCACCACTCCTTCACAAGCATCACTCCTTCACAAGCCCTTTAAAGCACCGCTTTAGTGGCGCGTTAGAGGGCTTGTCTAATTTACATTAAAAAAAATAATTTTAGAATCCCCCTTTACTAACCAGGGAGGAAAGTGGCTCAGAAGAATCGCAGTGAGAATTCATCATGTCTGTGTTTTACAATCTCCCATAGGCGGATTATAATGAGGGCAATTCGGGCTACCGCCCGGATCCCGGGGCTCCGGGGGACCCATGAATTGCTCCCATTATAATGCGCAATCTTTTTTTTTGTCACCGCCGCGCTGGCCGAAGGTTCAGATCACCACTGCTGCGGGCCCGCAGCCGCAGGCAGCTTGAATCATGCTTTACCGCCCTGCCAGTGCCACATGACGTCAGGCAGGGCAGTCACTCACAGACACGCTGGCTGCATCACGCAGCCGCTCCCATCCGGCCACCGTAGCTGTATTATATTCACTAGTGCGGCCAGTTTAAATGATGTTGGGACTGCTTTGCCTGACGTCATGTGGCAGGGCGGTCCCAACATCATTTAAACTGCCCGCGCTAGTGAATATACAGCTACGGTGGCCGGATGGGAGCGGCCGCGTAATGCAGCCAGCGTGTCTGTGAGTGGCTGCTTTGAAATTTGGGTCCTGCCCTGCCTGATGTCATGTGACATGACGTCAGGCAGGGCAGGACTCAAATTTCAAAGCAGCCACTCACAGACACGCTGCATCACGCAGCCACTCCCATCCGGCCGGCTGCAGATCCACCAGGGCGGGCAGTTAACATGATGCTGGGACCGCCCTGCCACATGACGTCAGGGAGGGCCCAGCATACACAGCGCGGGCGCTGGTCTATTAAAAAGAAGAAATGGCTGACATGAAGAGGAGCCGCCTGCTCCTACCCCACGCACCATGACCCAGAGCTTGCCTGCTGCCTCGACTCCTGCTGAGCCCTGCTGCTCCAGTGTCAAAATGTGTTTAAAAAGTATGTGTTTTGTGTATATCTATCAATAATGGTCCCCTGCCGTTTTATACAGAGTGCTTGCTGGCTGCCTTCTAGTGTTCCAATGCCACTTGTCGCAGACAAACATTAGCTTAAATCATCGTGTGTCTCAGACAGTGTCTGTGGCAGTGGAATGGGGTGGGCAGCCAGCAGCACTTCGTATAAAAGGGCAGGGGACCATTGTCACTTTTCAAATTTCTACATAATGTTGGGGATGGGAGAGGAGTGGACTGAAACTACATAAAGACAAATGCCCCTTCACACTGTCTACTCCCTCCCCCCCATCATCTTAGAATTTTTGCTTGCATCATGTATTTCATTATTTGTATAAATGTATAATGCAATGCAAGCAAAATCTCCAAGGTGGACAGCGCATATTGTGCCGGGGCATTGGTCCCATGTAGTTTCAGTCCACTACCATCTCCACATTTTTTACACAATAAAAGGCTCCTTGCCCTTAGATACAGAGCGCCACTGCAAATTCTGCTTGTACATGCCCACAATCAGGAATGGTAGCATTTTGAATGCAGCGTATTTCCACTGCATCCAAAACGCTGCATTGTAATTACAGCACTTGTGTTTAGTTACATGCAGATTTACCGCATCTAATGACATGCTATTGGTCATACACTGAAGACCCTGGTCTTTGCCACAGAAATTCACATGCAGCCATGCTGCTTCTTGTAAACCCGCGTAAACTCACCTCACCCGGGTGAGATTACATGGCATTAGGCTGGTTTCACATGTCCGGCTATTTCCGGTACTGGAAAAACCGGTACCGGAAATATCCGTGTCCCGTGTGGCAACCATTTGCCACATCAGGACCGGCGCCTAGGAATAGAGGTACAGTTAGCGCTGTTCCCAAGCGCAGGTGCAGGGCAAGCTGCCCTCATAATAATAATAATAATTTTTATTTTTATAGCGCCAACATATTCCGCAGCACTTTACAATTTTAGGGGGGACTTATACAGACAATACAGAATAAGCATATCTCATGTCGAAAGGAGTGAGGGCCCTGCTCACAAGCTTACAGTCTATGAGGAAATGGGGGAGACACAAAAGGTAGAATGTACATATATTGTATAATGCAGCCTTGATATACTAAATAGGATAAATAATAATACATGGACTGGTCGCCTGCCAGTATGTGTGCAGTCCTGACAGAGGCTATTAAGTGCATGATTGGTATGAATCTGCAATTGAAGAAGATTTTAATATGGGCCAAAACTGGGACCGATAGATAAGTGTGTTGAGGTGATACGCCAGTCTAAAGAAATGGATTTTTAGGGTCCGCTTGAAACTGTGGGTTTGGGAAATAATCAAACTGTCCTGGGTAGTGCATTCCAAAGAATAGGCGCAGCACGCGAGAAATCTTGGAGACGGGAGTGGGGAGTTCGGATTATGGAGGATTTTAGTTTTAAGTCATTGGCAGAACAGAGGGCACTTGTAGGGTGGTAGACTGAGACAAGGGAGGAGATGTAGGGGGGTGCTGAAGGATGGAGTGCTTTGTGGGTAAGCATGTTAAGTTTATATTGAACTCAGTATTGAATGGGCAACCAATGCAATGACTGGCACAGGGCCTCGGTGTAGCGGTTGGCGAGGAATATGATCCTGGCTGCAGCGCTAAGGATGGATTGGAGACAGGAGATTTTACTAAGTGGGAGACCGATTAGTAGAGAGTTGCAATAATCGAGACAAGAATGAGTAAGAGCTACAGTAAGAGTTTTTGCCGAGTCAAAGGTGAGAAAAGTCCTGATTCTTGAGATGTTTTTGAGGTGTAGATGACATGAACGAGCGAGTGATTTGATGTGAGGAGTGAAGGAAAGATCTGAGTCAAAAATTACCCCAAGACAGCGGGCTTGTTGCTGGGGAGTAATGGTTGAGCCACAAATGGAAATGGCAATATCGGGCACAGGTAGGTTAGTGGAGGGAGGAAATACGAGTAGTTCAGTTTTTGACAGATTCAGTTTTAGGCAGAGGGAGGACATAATGTTAAACAGAGCAGAAAGACAATCACTGGTCTTTTGTAGTAATGCAGGGGTGATGTCCGGAGAAGAGGTGTATAATTGGGAGTCATCAGCATAGAGATGGTACTGAAAACCGAATCTGCTGATTGTTTGTCCAATGGCAGCGGTGTATAAGGAGAAAAGAAGGGGGCCTAGGACTGATCCTTGAGGAACACCGACAGTAAGGGGAAGGAGAGAGGAGGAGGAGCCGGCAAAAGACACAGAGAAGGAGCGGCCAGAGAAATAGGAGGAGAACAAGGGGAGAACAGTGTCCTTGAAGCCAATAGAGCAGAGGAGGAGCTGGTGATCACGATTCCTTGCTAGTGCTGCGATCAGCGCGAGCAAGGGACAATGATGAGGGTAGTAGTAGTCTGCTCCTGCAGTGTCCCTGTGTATAAATAAGATTAAAATAATAAAATCCATATACTCACCTTTCCTAAGTGTCCCACGCTGTAATCCTGACTGCTGACACAGGAGCCAATGAAAATGAGCCGCTCCATGAGCGGCTCCGGAGTTGCACTCAGGAGCAGTGTCCTGTCACTCACAGAGCGCAGCTACGGAGAGGCTCATTTTCTCCGACTCCTCGGCAGCAGCGGTCGCATGGATTACAGCAGGGGACACCTAGGAGAGGTGAGTACATGGATTTTATTATTTTAATCTTATTTTTGCAGGCGTGGACACAGCGGGAGCAGACTACTACTCTCGCTATTGTCCCTGCCTGTGCTGATCGCAGCGCCAGCAGGGATCCATGATGAGGGCAGTGTTCAGCCCCCGGCGCTTGGGGACAGCGCTAACTGTACCGCTGATTCCCAGGCACCGGTACGTGTCACACTGATGACAAACGGATGTCATCCGTGTGTGTTCAGTGTGAGACAGTTTTGTATACCGTGTATCTGCAAAAAAACAGACATGTCTCCGTGTGGAGCACACGAACACACGGTCCATGGAAACACACTGACATGTGCGCAGACCATAGACAGTTTCCGGTACGTGTGGAAACTGTCACCACTCGTAGAGACTTGTTTACATATTAAAGTTGGTCTGTTCAATACTATGGCTTAAAGTATTTGTTTAAGTGAAGGTAAATTTTAGATTAATGGATGTTTTTTATGTTATAGTTTCACCCAGCAGCTATTTTTTTCAGAAATAATGTTTCAGGTATATGGTGAACCCTGACTCGTCACGTGGGGTGGTGGAGGGGCCCATGCAGTCTCAACTGCCCGGGGCCCTGGCTATCCTTAATCCACCCCTGATTCCAATGTGAACTGTATAACACTTTATTTACCTGCCAGCTGGTTATGAATACTGCCAGTGAGACATGCTGAGATAAGCCAATTATTGGGGCACTTTTTAAAGCTGGTTATACACAATCGATTAGATGAATAGCAGCATTCAGTGGTAATGTGTACCATGGTGTTTTGCCAATCTCCTAAAGAAGATGATGTGGACAAGCAGGATAGGGCAGTTGGATTGCAATATACCCAATCCTTTTGTTCTTATGGAAGATAAGGTACCGCCAGAGGTGTCTGGCAGCAACTTACTCCCCTTGCCATTCAGAAAAAGTGCACACTCAGCCAAGCCCAGCATGTATGTATATGGGGAGGTCAAGAGGATTGCTATTGTCTGAACAACTGTTTGGCCGGCAGATATCTAAAGTGTACGGTCAACTTGAAAATAACCTAGTATTAATATTGCTTAAACAACATAACATACATCTTACTTTTGTTCTTATGTCTCACTATTGGGGTTGAATTACCCTAGGTCAGTTCTACGGTATAAGATCCTGTACTCACCCCAAAGTCCATCAGAAGGTGTCACGTAGCCGGGGGTCGCATAGATCCCACCAATGTTACTTCTATGTTACAGATGACACTGGAGAGGTCCCACAGGTCCCACCACTGCCACCAGTTGTCAAGGAGACATAACTCCGCTGCCTCCAATCATCAGTAGAATTACGCAAATGGCTGAAGAATTATGGACAAGGCCCCGGATGCTTCCACTACTAGGCCGGTTATTGGGGAACTCACAGTGAGCGAATGGTACACTGATGAGCAAAAGGGTAACAATGGCTCCATATCTCACCATCCACTACTGCTTCCAACATGAGACTACCATAATTTTTTATAGACAATCATCTTGGCTATCTCATACGTAAATTTGACTATTTAGCATATGATTAGTTATGCAGATTCTCATCATGTCATTGCATTGTTACTGTTTTCCTCCTAAAATCTAAATTTTTATTTTTATTTTGTAAATCCACTTTTGGCATTCAACACTGTCTCAATCCTTCTGGGCATGCTCTCGATCAGATTCAAACATGTCTCAACTAAAATCTGATCCCAGGTCTCTTCTACACGTTCCCAAAGTTGGTGCATACTTGTTGACTCACGTGGGTATGTATACAGCTTTTCTTCAATTCAACCCACAAGTGTGGTTGTCCTGTTGTCCTGCTAAAACACTGTCATCCTTTTCATACCCATAGGACTCGAGTGTACAAAGTAAAGTGTATTGTAGGATACTCATATACAGCTCAGCATTGAGACCACTATCGATCCTGGTCAAGTATCCAACGCCTTTGGCTTTGAAACGACCCCATATCATCAGGCTTCCTCCACCAAACTTGACAGTTCTTTCAATTTTTCGATCTGTTAGCCCGTTTTTCCTTTGTTTCTTCCAGGCCCATTTGCACCCATCAGAGCCTAGTTTATTGTCTTATCGTGCTAAATCACCCGTTTCCACTTTTCGTACATTTTTGCAAACTCGAGCCAACACTTCTTATGACGATATTGAAGTTGAGGCTTCTTCACCTTTTTTCAGGCCACCATTCCAGACTTGTGTAACGTGCGTAGCACGGTGCTTGCATGGACGTCTGTGATCTCACTATTATGAAGCATACGGTCCACCTCCACTGCTATGTTTGTCGCCCCAGAACTGATAAACCTTGTGATGAGCCGACTTGTTGACTCCGATATTTTGCTTGGATGTCCTCCTCTTGGCTTTTGAATGGATGGAAATACTTGATTTCACATTCTTCCAACTGTCATGGCACTCCCATGATGCAGTATGGCAATTTTCTTGGCCAAGAGCTGGATGATGCTGTTTCTCTTTTCTAGGGAAATCTTCATGGCTGCTCCTCAATTTGAACCAGTGACCTTTCACTTGGGAATTATCCTAATAACACACTGAGCTATTAGGCATTGTGAGACCAGGTTGTATTTTGTACTATACAGGAAGAAAAAGATTTTTCCACCACCAGGAGCAAAACCGTAACAATGCAGTGACATGACAAGAATCTGCATAACTAATCATATGCTAAATAGTTGCAAGTCAAGGTAGGTAGGTATGAGATAGTCAAGATGATTGTCTATAAAATGACTGTAGTCATGGTGAGATATGGAGGCTGAAAGTCAAAAGTTGACAACATTGTTACCCTTTTGCTTGTCAGTATATATACACCTCTGATTCCAATGCATGGAATGTATATACACTGCTCAAGAAAATAAAGGGAACACTCAAATACCACATCCTAGATCTGAATGAATGAAATATTCTCATTGAATACTTTGTTCTGTACAAAATCACACAAAAATCATCAATGGAAATCAAATTTATTAACCAATGGAGGCCTGGATTTGGAGTCACCCCCAAAATTAAAGTGGAAACACATACTACAGGCTGATCCAACTTTGATGTAATGTCCTTAAAACAAGTCAAATTGAGGCTCAGTGTTGTGTGTGGCCTCCACGTGCCTTTATGACCTCCCTACAACGCCTGGGCATGCTCCTGATGAGGTTGCGGATGGTCTCCTGTGGGATCTCCTCCCAGACCTGGACTAAACCATCTGCCAACTCCTGGACTGTCTGTGGTGCAACGTGACATTGGTGGATGGAGCGAGACATGATGCTCAATCGGATTCAGGTCTGGGGAGCGTGCGGGCCAGTCCATAGCTTCAATGCCTTCATCTTGCAGGAACTAATGACACACTCCAGCCACATGAGGTCTGGCATTGTCCTGCATTAGGAGGAATCCAGGGCCAACTGCACCAGCATATGGTCTCACAAGGGGTCTGAGGATCTCACCTCGGTACCTAATGGCAGTCAGGCTACCTCTGGCGAGCACATGGAGGGCTGTGCGGCCCTCCAAAGAAATGCCACCCCACACCATTACTGACCCATTGCCAAACGGGTCATGCTGAAGGATGTTGAAGGCAGATCGCTCTCCACGGCATCTCTAGACTCTGTCACATCTGTCACATGTGCTCAGTGTGAACCTGCTTTCATCTGTGAAGAGCACAGGGCGCCAGTGGCGACTTTGCCAATCCTGGTGTTCTGTGGCAAATGCATGGTGTTGGGCTGTGAGCACAACCCCCATCTGTGGACGTCGGGCCCTCATACCACCCTCATGGAGTCGGTTTCTAACTGTTTGTGCAGACACATGCACATTTGTGGCCTGCTGGAGGTCATTTTGCAGGGCTCTGGCAGTGCTCCTCCCGTTCCTCCTTGCACAAAGGCGGAGGTAGCGGTCCTGCTGCTGGGTTGTTGCCCTCCTACGGCCCCCTCCACATCTCCTGGTGTACTGGCCTGCCTCCTGGTAGCGCCTCCAGCCTCTGGACACTAAAGCTGGCAGACACAGCAAACCTTCTTGCCACAGCTCGCATTGATGTGCCATCCTGGCTGAGCTGCACTACCTGAGCAACTTCTGTGGGTTGTAGAGTCCGTCTCAAACTACCACGAGTGTGAAAGCACAACCAACATTCAAAAGTGGCCAAAACATCAGCCAGAAAGCATTGGTACTGAGATGTGGTCTGTGGTCCCCACCTGCAGAACCACTCCTTTATTGAGTGTGTCTTGATAATTGCCAATAATTTCCCTCTATTGTCTATTCCATTTGCACAACAGCATGTGAAATTGATTGTCAATCAGTGTTGCTTCCTAAGTGGACAGTTTGATTTCACAGAAGTTTGATTTACTTGGAGTTATATTCTGTTGTTTCAGTGTTCCCTTTATTTTTTTGAGCAGTGTATATACCCCGATACAGTCCCTGCCAGCTACACAATAACACAAAAAAGGAATCACTACTAGCTGCCACCAACAATCGTTTATACAGGCTGCTTGGATACCCATTACATGTAGCGTATGGCTTCAGGGGTGCGGTTTACAGAGCAAGAGGAACAGAGCTATTACATTTTATATATTTAATCTAGAAAGATAGGCAGTGTTTATAAAAATATACAAAGATGATACAAAATGGGAACAAAACAATACGATATATACAATTACATAACATAAAAAGAAATAAAGAAAGAGAATTACTAAACTTGATGTTGCAGGAATGGCTCTTATCTTTATGGGGGAAGCACTCTGAGAAAATGGAACACTCACAGCAAACGTATGTCTTCCAGAATGAATAAAAACAGAGACCTAAAGTTCATTTTTATTAGCTCAATGCTACGCCCACATTCCCTCCTTGATGAGCTCACATGGGGGCTGGTTGTGGGATGTGCTAGATCTTTCAGAATTCCATGAGATCCCCAACTTAAAGGATATTTTCACCCTTGGAGGTCCCAGGCGGTAAATATTGTATTCATCTTTCTTACTGAGATTTTATCTGTCTATAGAGATGAAACATGGCCTTCATAACACCATTCAGAGGACCGTTATTAAGTTGGAGGGGTTAGAATGGCCTTATAGTGATGTGAGTGAATGTGTTATGCTCGTCCCTACGCTACGATGCCAAAAATATATCTCCCCTGAATGCAAACCCCAATATTCATAACTGACCAGTGGCTCTAAAACGTCTGAGAAGATTCTTTGATCATAGGAAGCCCTATCCATTGGAAAGCTACTTCTCTGCTTCTGCGTAAACAGATCTCAGACTTGTTGTCTTCTTCCCAGCAAATCTCCCTGCTGTAATTATCTGGTCACTGCAGGAGGCCTCTACTCCATTGGAGGTTGAATTGTTAGCTCTCTTGGTCTTCCCTTGTTATAATTAGTTTTTCTCTTTGCAACTATAATTAATCCCATATGTTGAATGTGGAGTTCTACTTCAATAGAGGTTGAAGTGATAGTTCTTTCTCTCTTCCCATATGTTCAATATGAGGGGGACATGTCCCCTCCTTGGAGAGGTCTGTATGGATTTTAAATTTTATCTATGACAGAAGGATCACTTTTTAAAGCTGACTTTGAGCCAACTACTTTCCTCCTTGGAATATTTTTTATGTGTTGGTTCACAAAATAACTATATATTATATGACCTGTGAATTGTAATGGGAACAATAAAGTTTGCAATTTATTTAAAAGTGTACGTGCAGTGTATATATAGGATGGGCCCCACTAAAATGATTTGGTTTGGGGGGACCAACCCACCTCATACTGATGCTTCTCACTATTGAAAATTAGCGCCTCTATTATGCTAATGGGGAGGATCTAACAGTTAACAAAAACAATAAGGCTCTGTTCATATGTCTGTTTGGGCGATCTGCATGGCTGACCCAATTCGTAAACAGAGAAATAGAATAAGCGATCCGTTGCATCAGTTATACAAACCAAAGTAGAGGGGCTCCAATGATTCTTATGGGGCCCATCCAGGTTCCATTTTTTATAACTGAAATAAAAGGTCTTCACGCAGCCTTTTTTTCTGTGTTAAAAACAGACACCGAATGGTCCCCTTAGTAATCAATGGGGCTCCTATAGCCTAAAAATGCAATGGGTCACTTATTCTATTTGTCTGTTACCAAACAAAACAGACAAAACGGACTGTCTGAGCGGACATGTGAACAGAGTATAAAATGACAAAAATGAGCCTATAAAACCTGAAAGTGTTTAAATAACCATTTCAAGGGGAAACCCTTTAAATGCTTTGTTACCCCCTACATAAATATGAGAAGACAACATTAGATTACTAGAAATTGTCACGTTGTACGTGCAGCCCGATTTGTAAACGGCATGGTATATAGAAGGAAAAGGTGAGCAGAATGATATACTCTATAGGTTTGTTGGAAAAAAACTGACTATTAGGGCTTGTGCACATGACCGATTTTCTATCCAAGTCCAAGAAAAACTGATGTACCTCTGATGAAACTCTGATCAGAATAATCGGGTCATTTTTCTCGGATGTGGAGAAAATGGTTGTCGGACCCTACTCTAAGAGCTCGTGTACACCACCGATATTCTCGTACGAGAGCTATCTGTGGTTTTCACGGATAGCACTCGTACCTATGATATTCTATGGGGCTGTGCACATGACAGAGTGATTGGCAGAAAAAATGGGAGACATGTCTAAGTGTCAGATGACCCAGTGTCTATGGGTCTGTGAAAAAAAAATCGAACCCCACGCGGATGACATTCAAGTGTGGTCCAATTTTTACGGACTGACACAGTGTTTTGTTTTTTTTTCCCCAAGTCCAAGAAAAACTGATGCCACTCTGATCAAACTCCGAATACTTGGACCGTTTTATACTTGGAGACATCGGTCGTGAGAACCTACCCTTACTTGAATTTTATTAATTAAAATCCCTACTATTTATATACTTAAAAGACCAGTGAGCGTTCCTATTCAGTGATTTACAGATATCTTTGCATGCACCATCATACAGGGAAAACTGCCAATCACTAAGTAGGAACGCCCACTTGACTCATATTGTATACAAATACCATAGATTTCAATGAATAAAATACAAGTTATACTGAAACTTTTCTCATAAAAAAAGTATATAAATCTGATCAGCTCCTTGTGCTCTAGAACATCCTGCCTGAAGAACAGATACTATTTTCAATGTGACAAATTCCCTTTAAGTCTGTGATCTCAGACCACTTCTCATTTCCAAAATAAATGGACTCTATATAGACCCTAAATCCTTTTAACACAGCTCAGAGATTTCTGTTACTGTCATTGATTTATAATAATTCATTCATTGTCTTCCAACCATCTGAGTTTCCAAAACCATAGAAAAAAATGTAAACAATGTGTGGTATGCTGGGACTCATAGTGCGCAGCATACTGAGATACTTCTTCCACAGACATTGTCTAGGCTTTTCTCTCCAAGGGCGGCTATATACTTCTCACAGAAGATTGTCCTCTCTGTAATGTATGAAGTCATTATATTGACATCCACATGCTGCCATGAAAATAAAATAGATGGTTAGAAGCGGAAAATTCCCCAGGTCCTTCTATACTAGGTGTGTCACTGTCCCCCTAGGATATTGAATGAACACAAAAACAAGGCATTGCCGGCAGCTGGCTCCACGGAGACCAACAAACAAAGGCAATGTCTGCAGGGACAAGACTGCCGTAGTCCTAGTCTGATCCTTAGTCCTCGCTCACTGTAACATTCGTAATATGGTAATGACGGGAGGCAGAAATCAAGAATGGACGTATCATTACCGTATTTTTTTATTATTGTTATTAAATGGAGCAGCCGTCACCTTCTGTATTCTTCTCATACAATATTAATGGCTGTAATGTCCACCTGAGGCCCTCGCTGCTTTACAGCTTTCTCCATATCACATATTTAGATGGAAATTGCTGAAATTTTCCTTAAATGACCAGAATGAAGGAGACTTAATCATCATAGTTACACTCTGTAAGAAGTGACATCACTTTCCAGGTTGACATTTTCTACATAAAAATAAATGCGTGTCAGAAAAGCAATTGATTTTTCAGAAATAAAATGAAATGAAAAGTTGTGGCTATCTCCCTATTACAGGGAATGTGTCATCAGAAAATCACCTATAGTTTAAGTCTAATTTTTTTAAGTGCAATGTATTTAGAATGTTTAGTAATTTTATGTATTTTTGCATCCATGTTACTGTCTAATTTAAAAAAAGATCCTGGAATCTTGTAGTTTTTACTCTCGCCATTGGGCTTAATAATAGGCTGACACTTAAAGAGGTTGTTCGGGACTTTAACATTGATGGCCTATCCTTAGGATAGGTCATCAATGTCTGATCGGTGGGGGTGCGACACCCGTCACCTCCGCCAATTATCTGTTCCCGGTGTTGGCGGCGGCTGGAACTGCTCAGTTGCTGAGCTGCACAATGTGTACCAGTGGCCGGGTACTGCACATCCACCTCCTATTGATTCAAGTAGGGGGCGGATGTGCAGTACTCAGCCATGGCCACTATACAGTCAATGGAGCTGTGCTCTCCAGCTCCGCAACTGAGCCGTTCCAGCCACCACCGACACTGGGAAAAGCTGATCAATGGGGAAATAAAAACATTATAGTTTTTGCTGTTTAAGTCCTGGATTTGACTTATGAATACTGATGAGTGAAAGAGGTCTACATATAGAAAAAGCAGCATCCACCATTTCCAATAGGTGATGATCACAGCTCACCTCCTGCCCCTCTCTGCACACTCACTTCTGTTCATATCACAACATGCCTAGAAAACTCTCACATAGAAGTCAATGTTCATCTCCTGTTAACTGTCCATAGCTGCTATAAAGCTTCTGGATGCTAATAACAGCAACTTAGGCAAGATGATAACCCCCACCTCCCACAATTGTGCACAGAATTTAAAAAATCTACAATCAGAACACAAAAACAAAGTAGAAAAATAAAAAATGTTACCATATGCTGTCTTTAATCAGTGAAAAAATGTAGGTGATAATTTCTCTTCAACTAGAGGCCATTAGGGCTATGTAACTTACATGAATGGCTACAACATGGCTACAAACAGGTCAGGAAGTCACTTCCAAAACTTGGCCACACCTACTGGTATAAGGTATAAGCAAAACTACTTAAACATGTTCTATGGCTACAAAAATAACTTCCAACAGTTAATTTGAGGATAAGCCAATCACGTAACTAGAAGAACATGCCAAAGGCAAAGAATGTACTTTTGACAATGATTTATTTGTTCATTTTACTCACTTATATATAGCGCCATTAATTCCACAGCACTTTACAGACATTAACATCACTGTCCCCATTGGGGCTCACAATCTAGATTCCCTATCAGTATGTCTTTGGAATGTTGGAGGAAACCGGAGAACCCGGAGGAAAAACCCACACAAACACAGGGAGAACATACAAACTCCTTGCAGATGTTGTCCTCGGTGGGATTTAAACCCAGGACCCCACAGTGCATGTTCCCACATAGGTTGTCCCAACTTTTCTAGACCGAATAGAAAATCTTTTATTGTATCTACAGGGATCATTTTTTTTGGGTGGTCTACTCTACAACCATTATTTTAGTACCACACTTGAGGATGGCATAGTGATTGACATGGAGACAGTAGGTTTATGTTGAAATTGATACCTGCAGACAGGATGTTATATAGCAGGATGAGCTGATCAGATTGATATACATCTTTGTGGGAAATCTTTCAGTATTACTTGTATTTTATTAGTTCCTGCTCAGTGATCGATCGTTATCGCTGCATGCATTGTCATAAAGGGAAAGACTGTAAATCACTGAATAGGACCGCCCACTGGACTCCTATGCATTGAGAAGGGTCTCTTGACACAATTTCAATAAATAAAATACAAGTTATACTGAAGCTTTTCCAACAAACCTGTATACAGTATCATTATGCTCAGGTTATCATTCTCTATCTATACCATGCTGTCCACAGATGGGACAGCATGTACAGCGTGACGAGTTCCCTTTGAGCAGAACACTGGTTTATTCAATTTGAGGCAACTAGCGTAGCAGTTACAGTATCTCAATGAGCGTAAAAACTTGTTAGTTGCACACGGTATTGTGGCACAGAGCTTGGTAGTTGCACAACAGCTTAATGGTACAGGGCTTGGTGGTTACACTAAAAGGCTAGTAGCAATAGTAAAAGTCTCTAAGTACAGTTCTCAGTATAACTCACTGCAGACGCCAGCAGCAGATACAGAATATTAGTTTAGGGCTCATCGTAACCCACTTAATCCAGTTCGCAGCGCGGCTCACTCAGTACAGGCACTTGTATAACTCATTACAGGTGTAGGTTCACCATCTTAACCAGAAGATCACTCCTTGTGCTAGCCCAATATACCAACTACAGTCAAGAAGTAATTCGTAACCACTTCCAACATTCAGGGCCACGCCAAATAGCCCAAATTTACTGTTTAGGAAGACGTGGCATAACATAGTAAGTCACAGCATAATATGGCATAGCAAATAATCACCACTTAATTCATTGGTGGAACGCAGTTCAAGTATGCAGTGTAGGAAATGGGGTAGGATGGCGCATTGTTTCAGTGCTCAGACAGGTATCTCCAGACATGCGGAATCATAGCAAGGCTTTCCTTCACCTAGGGCAAGGATTCAGTTCCTCTGTCCTCACTCTTTATCTAATGGGCATAGCAGTTTAGCTTATTGGCAGCCTCCTGGCACACACCAGCCTTGCCCGTTCATAGTTATGCTCTGATGCATAAAAAGGATTATATGGCAATCAGGAGTTTTGGAAAGCTGGGTGACAAGCCCCGTGGGGATGGCAGCCATATTACCTCTCAACTTTCTAGGAAACATAAAGATTAGAAACGGAGTTCATGAACTTGACAGAAGACGATGTCACAAGGACTTGAATTTCTGATGTTTTGATTTTGTGGCATATTTTATAGACGGGGCATCTAGTCTGCAGGTTTGGATGGGCTACGATGCCATCACTGATTTATCAGAATATCTCCAGTGAGTGATTTCACGCTGTGAGAAATATATTGATCTTTGCATACTTTCATGGCTCTGGGACCCCTTTTAATAGAAATAGATTGAGCTTTTAGACTTTCACGGGATCCCATCAATTAGAAATAATTATCCCCTGTGGATTTTCATGCACCATGTCTATCACTGGAAATACATTGCAGTAATGCAGATCTACAGATTGCAAGCTGTGTGATGAAGCGTATGTTATAAACGAACACTATGCCATCTGCTTGACAGCGTACTCTGGCGTTCCCATCCCGCAGAACAAAAGACCCATCTCCTTTGCTCACACCTAACCACCATCCCTAATATTAACCCTCTCGTCTCTGCGCTGAGAGAAGCAACCTCCTCTTATTTCAATACAGTCCATTGGTCACTTTCATTGCCAACATCTCAATGAAATAACAATACTATAAATTAAGAAATCAGCAAGCCAATGCCTTATTACTTCCATCATTCTGGTGACGGATCTACAGGAGCTTCATGGGTTAAGGTGTTGTCTTTTTTCAGCTGGATGGGCAATGCCAGTACAGACTGACCTTGGGCATCTGACCTCATTTGCATTTAACTATACCAATATAATTGGAAAATATGTACCATACACTGTACAACTTCATCACCTGGCAATCTGCCCAGGCCGTGGTTACTAGCAGAAGACTTCATAATGATCTCATTCAAGCCATACACAGTAATGTAAAAGAGGTACAAAATAGCAAAAGCTGACCCACTTCCTTTTTGATGAGCCAGAAAATTGTGGGTTTCCCCAGCAGTGAAGCATCCACATGGTCCTGCACCAGAATATGTAATGTATGCATATCAAGCCAGGGAAGACCATGGCATGGAGATAAGATCTGCACTGGGATGTCAAAGGTGGTATCTTCTAAACTATCGCCCCTATAAAAAACTTCTATGGAGCGGATGTATTTCTGAAACTCTAAATCGCTACTATTATTGGTCAAATGATTAATTTAAGCAATAAAATTAAGAAGAAAGCATCCATTTGCCAAGTTTCACAAGGTTTACATATTGGAACCTTGACACAGATTGAAATTCTTTAATGAGTCACTCAACTCTACTGCGAATACTATATTGCAAACATTTTTTAAACTTTTTTTTACATTGCATAATAATAGACAAAAAAAAAAAAGAATGATAACAATAAATTATACGATAGACTATACAAGAATGTGTGAAATTGTAGTAGATGCCAAATTCCAGGGGCATAAATAAGCAATAAATAATACGACTATAACTGCTACTAAATGGTATAATATTGTGAGTGTAGTGAATACATGGCAGATATACAGATTTTTTAGTTGCAGTAAGTGGTAGTCATGTACACGGTTGTAATAAATAAATGTCATGTACGTACGAGTCCCATCAAATCTTGTAGCGATGGTATCCAAGAAAGTATTCTGCGGAGCAAGCAGACCTTTCATCACAGGCATGTTTCCACCACCTTGATGCTCTCTCCTTGTCAATAATCCTTCCGAGACGCTGCATCAGCATTGAGAAGATGCTACAAAGTAGACAAGGCACCCTTGTCCTCCTCTCTAATGCCCCACTCAAGCCAGAGGAAGCTTCTAAGAGATCTTGTCCTAATTCCACAGCTAGACAGAGCGTAATGAATGACATGAAGAGTCACACATTGACATTCATTCTTTTATTGTGCCCGCTGCCTCTCTCTCACCCTCTCCTCCCTTGTGTGAGTCTCTCTCTTTCTATCCCTCTCTCCTCCCATCTGTGTTTCTCTCTCCCCCCTCCCGTATTGAGCTGTCCCCTTCATGTACCTGCCTTCTAACTCACATGGTCCCCTGACTCTCTTCAGCTTGTCTCTATCTCCCTCCTCCTATTTACCAACACACCTCTGCCTGGAAGGCTCAATCTCCATCTCTTTATGTCTATTCAGCTTTTTTTTCGTATCGTGCTGTCTCTTTACAGGCAGTGAAGAAATGAGGATTTGCTTGAGACTAGTAATAATTTCCCATTTCTCACAGATGCTGAGATCATCCACTTGTTTTCTTTATTCCATTTAGAACACCTGCCTTCAAGCAGAATAAGACTAAGGCAGACGCAGATATCATAGGGCCTGTATATAAGAACGATAAATGGGCCCCATTCGCTCACTATAGAATGGCCCTTCGCTCTAGTAATTCTACAGTAATTGCGAGCTACGAAATTTATTAGCTCAATCTATTACATGTAATTTAATAGACAAGATGACGGCTATTTTTAAGGTGCCATTGGGCCCCTGTATAGGTGACACCTATCTCATGTGCCCAAGTTAAGCGTTGAGGCGCCGTATTTTACATTAACATTATCTGAAAATGCCGTATCCATGTTATACTGTAATATTTATGGGCTTTGCATGCCACATGTAGTGTTGTTTGCACGTGACAACAATTGGCAGTCTCGATGGAAGAGCTATACCAGGTTACACGGAGGACATGAAGGACACAGAACTTCTCCTGGGCTATGCACTTTCCATCAAGCTGTTCTTTGGAAATAATGTTTTGCTGTTCCATGTGTTATCTTTCTTTGTACTAGATGATTGTCTCTTTAAAAGTGACATTAATGATTGTATGTTCAATTCTAGTGTGTGGGGACACGGTAATGACAACTAAAGGGGGTCTTAGGTTACCTTGACAAAGAGCGCTTGCCGCTCGAAACGAGTCGAAAGATGCCTGCATTCTCTTTTTTTGTGAATGCACAATCTTTGCTTCATATACCTTGGAAAATAAAATGCACTTTTTTGGACTTTATCTGTGAGCTGGATTTTTTTGCTTTCTCTATTGGATGTTGTACCCTGCCCAGGTGCTATCCAGAAGTGTGGAATTGCAAGTGGTGAGCTGGATTTACTTCTGTGACTTAGGTTATTGGCTGCGCCTGGAATGGCAAAGAATGAGTCGGAAATGATTCTTGGGAGGGACCTATGATTATATTTAGAGTAGCCATTTCTCATGTCAGGGAGTTGTTAAGTGGTGTCGTTATCAAGAGAAGAAAAGACAGAGAGGTCATCAGAGAGCTGATAGGTGCCAGGCAATAAGATAGCTGTGCGTCAATTCCTTGTTTTCAGGGCTGAAAGGCATTGGAAGTGGCCAAGCAAGAAGTAAGAACGGCTGTGGTTGAGAAGCCAGAGATTGCTGTAGTGAGTACCTGGACATGGTATAAACTTTCATACTGGTGGGAGTATCGCCATAAGGGACTGTAATTTGAGGCCTCATAGCTGAGTACTTGACCAATGGATGAAAGACTTTGATTCAGTTGCGGTAAAAAATTCCACCACCTTTATTTTATTGCCATTTAAAGTTTCCTTACAACCATTAAACGACGGTACTTCCTTGTGAGGACAATGAGGATTATAGTTACTCTAACCACCATGCATTGTGCCCTCAAGAGTGTGAGCCAAACTTGAGCCACTGAGAAAGTAAAATTCTGCTTCCTGTAACATCTGAGCATCAATTTCTGCGCCATTTCTCATCTGTAAAAATCTCCTTTACTAGCCGGCCCTGAGCTCACACTGATAGCCACATGTACGATGCATTTAGACATGAAAGAAGCTTCATAGGTGGAATGCAGGGTTGAAATCCCTGGACTGTCCGTAAATATAAGACACTTTCTAATCCCGTGAAAATTGATGTGTCTGTGATATTTTTTTAAGATGGAGGAGCTTGTATACATTTTTATGACTGTAATTATCATAATTTTGCATTTTATTGTTTTATAATGTGTCCAAAAAACAGTTGTTAGCCTGTTATTTTAGGATAAGGTGTCCACAAAAAATAAAAAAACAAGTTGACATCCCTGGTGGAAAGATTAGCTTAAAAAAAGAGAGAGGGTAAGTGAAATATCCTTATTTGAATAGAATATACAGTGGGGAAAATAAGTATTTGATACACTGCTTATTTTGCAAATTTTCCAATCTACAAAAAATGGAGAGGTCTGTAATTTTTATCTTAGATACACTTCAACTGTGAGAAACAGAATCTTTTACATGATTAATTTGTCTTTTATTGCATGAAACAAGTATTTGATACAATAGAAAAAAACAGTACTTAATATTTGGTACAGAAACCTTTGTTTGCAATTACAGAGGTCAGATGTTTCCTGTAGTTCTTGATCAAGTTTGCACACACTGCAGCAGGAATTTTGGGCCACTCCTCTATATAGATCTCCTCCAGATCTTTCAGGTTTGGGGGTTGTCCCTGAGTAACATTGAGTTTCAGCTCCTTCCAAAGATTTTCTATTGGTTTCAGGTCTGGAGACTGGCTGGGCCACTTTAGGACCTTGAAATGCTTCTTACGGAGCCACTCCTTAGTTGCCCTGGCTGTGTGTTTTGGGTCATTGTCATGCTGAAAGACCCAGCCACGACCAAACTTAAGTGCTCTTACTGAGGGAAGGAGGTTTTTGGCCAATATCTTGTGTTACATGAACCCATCCATCCCTTCAATACGGTGCAGTCGTCCTGTACCCTTTGCAGAAAAGCACCCCCAAAGTATGATGTTTCCCCCACCATGCTTCACGGTTGGGATGGTGTTCTTGAGGTTGTACTCATCCTTCTTCCTCCAAACACTGCGAGTGGAGTTGATACCAAAAAGTTCTCTTTTGATCTCATCTGATCACATGACCTTCACCCATGCCTTCTTTGAATCATCCAGATGGTCATTGGAAAACTTCAATCTGGCCTGGACATGTGTTGGCTTGAGCAGGGGGACCTTGCTGGCCCTGCAGGATTATAATTCATGACTGCGTAGTGTGTTATTACTGGTAATATTTGAGACTGTGGTCCCAGCTCTCTTCAGGTCATTGACCAGGTCCTCCCGTGTAGTTCTGGGCTGATTCCTAACCTTTCTCAGAATCATATTTACCCCACGAGGCAAAATCATGAATGGAGCCCCAGACCGAGGAAGATTGACAGTCATCTTGTGTTTCTTCTATTTTCTAATAATTGCGCCAACAGTTGTTGCCTTCTCACCAAGCTTCTTCCCATTGTCCTGTAGCCCATCCCAGCCTTGTGCAGGTCTAAAATTTTGTTCTTGGTGTCCTTAAACAGCTCTTTGGTCTTGGGGGAGAGGTTAGATTGTCATTGATTGAGTGTCTGGACAGGTGTCTTTTACACTGGTCACGAGTTCAAACAGGTGCAATTGGTAATGAGTGCAGAGTAGGAAGGCATCTTAAAGAAAAACTAACAGGTCAGTGAGAGCCAAAATTCTTGCTGGTTGGTAGGTGATCAAATACTTACAGTATTTCATGCAATAAAATGCAATTTAATTATGTAAAAATCATAAAATGTGATTTTATGGACTTTTTCAAGATTCTCTCACAGTTGAAGTGTACCTACGAAAAAAATTACAGACCTCTCCATTCTTTGTAGGTGGGAAACTTGTAAGATCGGAAGTATATCAAATACTTATTTTCCCCACTGTATATTGTACTGTATCAAACATAGCGACTATTCAAACAATATTATTATTTTTTATTGTTATAGCGCCATTTATTCCATGGCGCTTTACATGTGAAAAAGGGGTATACATATAAAACAATTACAATAATTTTGAACAAAACGTGACGGCGACTGGTACAGGAGGAGCGAGGACCCTGCCCGCGAGGGCTCACACTCTACAAGGGATGGGTGAGGATACAGTAGGAGAGGGTAGATCTGGTCATGCAGCCATATGGTGGAGCAGTGGTTACTGCAGGTTGTAGGCTTGTCGGAAGAGGTAGGTCTTCAGGTTTCATTTGATGGTTTCCACGGTAGGCGAGAGTCTTATGTATTGGGGTAAAGAGTTCCAGAGTAGGGGGGATGTACGGTAGAAATCTTGTATGTGATTGTGGGAAGGAGATAGCAAGGGAGATGAGCAGGAGATCTTGTGAGGATCGGAGGTTGCGTGCAGGTATATATCGGGAGACTAGGTCGCAGATGTATGGAGGAGACAGGTTATGGATGGCTTTGTATGCCATGGTTAGGGTTTTGAACTGGAGTCTCTGGGTAATGGGAAGCCAGTGAAGGGATTGACAGAGAGGAGAGGCTGGGGAATAGAGGGGGGACAGGTTGATTAGTTGGGCAGCAGAGTTTAGGATAGATTGGAGGGGTGCGAGAGTGTTGGAAGGGAGGCCACAGAGCAGGAGGTTGCAGTAGTCGAAGCGGGATATGATGAGAAGGTGCACTAGTGTTTTTGCAGGTTCGTGGTTGAGGAATGTGTGGATCCAGGAGATATTTTTGAGTTGGAGTCGGAAGGAAGTGGAAAGGGCTTGGATATGTGGTTTGAAAGAGAGATCAGAGTCCAGGGTTACCCCAAGGCAGCGAGCTTGCGGGACAGGGGAGAGTGAACAGCCAATGACGTTGATAGATAGGTCAGGTGGGGGGGATGAATGAGATGGTGGAAAGATGATGAATTCAGGTTTATCTATGTAAAGTTTTAGAAATCTAGCAGAGAAGAAGGATGAACTAACGGACAGACATTGTGGGATTTTGGTTAGTAGGGAGGAGATATCGGGTCCGGAGAGGTAGATCTGTGTGTCATCAGCACAGAGGTGATACTGAAAGCCGTGAGACTATGAGCTGTCCCAGGCCAAAGGTGTAGATGGAGAAGAGCAGGGGTCCTAGAACTAAACGTTGGGGGACACCAACAGATAGAGGGCGAGTTGAGGAGGTGGTGTGTGAGTGGGAGACACTGAATGTCCTGTCTGTTAGGTATGAAGAGATCCAAGATAGGGCCAAGTCTGTGATGCCAAGAGATGAAAGAGTCTGTAGTAAGAGGGAATGGTCAACTTTGTTGAAGGCAGATGACTGGTCTAGGAGGAGGAGGACAGAGTAGTGTCGCTTGGATTTGGTGGTTAGTAGGTCATTGATGACTTTAGTCAGGGCAGTTTCAGTAGAATGGTGAAGTCGGAAGCCAGATTGGAGGTGATCAAAGAGAGCAGGAGGAGAAGTGGGAGGACCGTTCAAAGTGGACATGTTGTTCAAGTAGTTTTGAGGCGTAAGGGAGAAGTGATATGGAGCGATAGCTAGTCAGAGAGGATGGGTCAAGGGAGGGCTGTTTGAGGATGTTTGTGATCGAGGCATGTTTGAAGTATGAGGGGAAGACACCAGTTGTTAGTGACAGGTTGAAAAGGTGAGTTAGGGATGAAGATAGTGGTAAGGTTGGGGATGAGTTGGGACGGGATTGGGTCAAGTTCACAGGTGGTGAGGTGTGATTTGGAGAGTAAAGAGGAAAGCCTTAGTTACTTACCGGTAACAATATTTTTCGGAGCCCATGACAGCACCACGAGAGAGAGGATCCGCCCATCATGGACAGGAAACCTACAGGTTAAAAAGGGCGGCACCTCTCTCCCACCTTAGTTTAGTTAACAGAGCATGAGAGGACCGCCAAGGTTAACAACAACAAAACAAATTCATTTTAAGCCAATTACTCTAAGCAACTTCCTCCGAAGGTGCAAAAAAGAAAAATAACTCTACGGGAGTGCAAAAACACCAGTGTAGGGAGGGAATATAAGGGTGCTGTCATGGGCTCCGAAAAATCCCGTTACCGGTAAGTAACTAAGGCTTTATTCGTACTCCAATGACAGCACCACGAGAGAATTACAGAGACGAAAGGAGATTAGGGAGGGACCACCGCTTGAAGCACCCTTCTCCCAAAGGTGAGATCAGAAGAGTCACCCAAATCCAATCTATAATGCCTATAGAAGGTGGAGGGAGAAGACCAGATGGCAGCCTTACATATGTCTTCGATGGAAACCCCCGTCTTCTCGGCCCAGGAAGTTGCTACTGCTCTGGTGGAGTGTGCTCTCAACCCTTCCGGTACTTCCCTATCACCCCGAGGAGTAGGCGAGGGAGATGGCCTCTCTAATCCATCTCGCAGTTGTAGATTTTGAAGCTTTACAACCCTTTCTAGCCCCCTGATGGCATATAAATAGGGAACTATCTTTCCTAAAACTGTGTGAAACCTCTAGATATTTAAGCACGCACCTTCTAACATCTAATGTATGTAGTTTCTCCTCTTTCTGATTTTTAGGGGGGAAACAAAAGGTTGGAAGATTTACCTCTTGAGTTCTATGAAACCGTGAGACTTCTTTTGGAAGAAAAGCCGAATCAGGCTTTAACACAATTCTATCATCCATAATTTGGGTAAATGGTGGGGATATAGAAAAGGCCTGTATGTCACTTACTCTTCTGGCAGAAGTTTGGGCCACTAACAGGGCTGTTTTAAGAAGAATAATTTTATGGGTGGCTGAATCTAGAGGTTCGAAGGGGGGGTTAGTCAAGGCATTTAAGACCAGGTTTAAATCCCAGGGAGAGGGTTTGGATTTAATGATAGGTCTACATCTGAAAGAGGCCTTTATAAACCGTGCTACCCAATAATTAGCTGCTATATCAAACGCAAATAAGGCTCCTAAAGCCGTAACTTGTACCTTCAAAGTACTAGTGGTTAGGCCCCGTTCTAAACCCCGCTGTAGAAACTCTAGTATCTTCCCAATAGGGATCCCATCCTCTAGTTTGAATTCTGCAAAGGACAGGAACTTTCTCCAAGTTCTAGCATAGATGCGGGTGGTAACGGGCTTTCTACTACATAGTAGAGTGTTTACTAAATTTGAGGAAAACCCTTTGCTGGTTAACAGTGCCCTTTCAAATTCCATGCCGTTAAATGGAGATTTGGGGCTGGAGGATGGGAAACCGGACCCTGAGTAAGAAGGTCTGGGATTTCCGGAAGGATCCAGGGGTCTGATATTGACATCCTGCGGAGACAAGAGAACCATGGCCTCTTGGGCCAAAAGGGGCATATGAGGATCATTCTGGCTTCGTCTGCCCTGATCTTTCTTAGGACTGACGGAAGCAGGACCATAGCAGGGAAAGCGTACGCCAAAGGAAACTCCCAGGGAATCATGAAGGCGTCCACCGCCAGGGGCTTTTCTCTGGGGTTTAGAGAACAAAATGTTGTCACCTTCCGATTGGACTTCGTCACGAACAAGTCCACTGCTGGAAGACCCCACATTGCCACAATCTTGGAGAATATTCGAGGGTTCAAGGACCATTCTCTTTCTTTTAGGGAATTGCGGCTGAGAAAATCTGCCCTGATGTTTTCTTTTCCTCTTAGATGAACCGCAGAAAGGGAGAGAAAATGATCTTCTCCTTTCTGAAGAAGTCTGTCTGCTACTCTCATTAAGTCTCTTGAATGGGTCCCCCCTTGATGATTTATATACGCTACTGAGACTTGATTGTCCGAGAGTATACGGACATCCTGGCCCTGTAAATATACAAGGAACCCATTGAGCGCATAATCAACTGCCAAAAGCTTCTTAACATTCAAGGAAAACTGTATCTCATTTTCTGACCAGGTTCCCTGAATTAAGCTGTTTTCAAAATGAGCTCCCCAACCTGTAGCACTTGCATCTCTAGTTAAGACTGCAGTAGGTTTACTTTCCCAAGGGACTACCCTAGAAAGATTAGTGTATACCAACCACCAGCGAAGGGATTGTAAGGAGCGAGGGGCCAAGGTAAACTCCCGGTCTAGATGTCCATCTAGGATTGAGTCATTATATAACACATCCCATTGAAGAACCTTTGAGTGAAATTGGGACCAACGCACTGCAGAAAAACTTGAGGTCAGGGTCCCTAATAATGACATGGCTTTACGGAGTGTCATGGAGGGTCTATCCATACAATGTCTCACTAGTCCCTGGATTTTTGCATTTTTTTCATCTGATAAATGACATAACTGTTTTTCTGAATCTAAAATGACCCCCAGGAACTGTTTTCCAGATTTAGAAACCAACCTAGGTCTTGTAGGACAGAAATTGTTACCTGAAGGTGGGCCTCGCATTGTGCAAAGGAATTCCCCACTATCAGGAAATCATGGAGATAAGGGATTATTAAAATATCTTTTTCTCTTATGTGGGCCATAACTTCTGCCACCAGTTTAGTAAAAACTCTCGGGGCTATAGCCAACCCAAAGGGAAGAGCGGTATACGGATAGTGTTTTACCACCCCTTTTATTTTGATGGCTAATCTTAAATACTTTTGATAATCCCTATGAATGGGAACATGGTAATAAGCATCTTTAAGATCCAGGACTACCATATAACAGTGGGGAAAAAGCAATTTTATTATTGTTTTTAATGATTCCATTTTGAAGGTGTCTATTTTAAGAAACCTATTTAAGGATTTTAAATTTATGATAGTCCTGAAACACCCATCCGGCTTGGGAACCAAGAAGAGCGTGGAGTAGAATCCGTCTCCCTCTTCTGTTTTCGAAACATCAACCAGGACGTTTTTCTTTGTTAGGTCTTGTATTTCCAATATGAGGTCAGTCTGCCGCTCTGGGGAGGAACTACAGGGAATAATTATGAATCTCCTGTAAGGAAGGGTTTGAAATTGAAATTTAAGACCAAAACTAATCAGGCCTAAAATCCAACTGCTATGTGAAATACGTTCCCAAGCCGGAAAAAACAATGACAATCTCCCTCCCACCTGGGTAGATTGTGATTCCCCTGGCTTCTGCTCATCTCTGGAAGAAGAACCAAAGAGTAGGCCTCTACCTTTGCGACCTCTTTCCTCGAATTTCTTCTGTTCTCTAAAGAATCGTCTTCGGACAAACTTCTTTTTCCGAAAGGATCTTTTAAAAGAGGGTAGAGGTACAGACGGAAAGCCCCTCTTAGGATCTCCTGCTTTTTCCAACAGATCATCCATGGTTTGGCCGAAAAGATATTCACCCTCACAAGGAATTGTACAGAATCTAGATTTTGTTTGTACATCTCCAGGCCAGCATTTTAGCCAAAGAGCTCACCGAACAGCATTTGAAAGAGCTGACGATTTCGCTGCTAGTCTAACTGAGTCCACAGATGCGTCAGCAAGAAAGGCCGCTGCACCCTGGACTAGGGGGAGAGAAGAAATAATCTCCTTCCTGGAGACACCCTCTTTCAGTTGGTTGTCTAGCTGTTCCAGCCAGACCATCAGGGCTCTGGATGTGCAGGTGGCAGCCACTGCTGGTTTCAGGGCTCCTGTAGTGGTCTCCCAAGTACCTTTTGAAAAGGTATCTGCTCGTCTGTTCAGGGGGTCTCTTAAAGCTCCCATGTCGTCGAAGGGGAGGGAAGCCTTTTTTGATGCTTTAGCAATGGCCACATCAAGCCTTGGTGCCTTTGACCAGGAGGAGCATGCGTTATCATCAAACGGATACCTCCTTTTGAAAGAGGGAGGGATGCTGCCCTTTCTGTCTGGCTTTTGCCACTCTCTTTCAATGAGATCCTTAATCTTTGTATTTATGGGGAAGGATCTTTTCTTTTTTTGACCTAATCCTCCAAACATAACATCCTCCAGAGACTTCTCTGGTCGAGTGTTCACAATGCCCATAGTAGAATGGACAGCTTTCACCAAGGCATCCACCTCATTTAAAGGAAAACATTGTCTCTCAGATTCGCTATCAGAGGAGGATAGGGAAGAGGAAGAAATGTCTGAGATGTCGGAATTTGAGCCTGGTCGAGGGTCCTGAGGGGAATGCCTAACCTCAGAATTCCCTCGCAAAGCCTTGTCTACTTCTACTGCCATTGAATTTTGGTTATTTTCACAGCCTATCTTTGATCAAGTTGTGGTAAAAAAATCTCACTCACTGGGATGTATTATGCCCACATTTAGCTCTTATTTTACTAGGTATCATTATCATGCACATGGGCATACAGTGCTGCTCACCATTATTGGCACCCCATCACTTTTTTCATAGACTGTACAATATCTCCAGAAATAAATGGAAATGCACCAAAGTTATATCCTCAGGATTTTTTAATTAATGGTCCAAAGTAATACAACAATAAAACATTGTTTTTCAACTTCCATGTTGCAATTTCAAAGAAGAAACAGAATTAACAGCATGTGCAGCAATAAAGGCACCCCTAATTTATACTTGGTTGCACACCCTTTGACTTTGGTGACAGTGTCCAAATGTTTCTTGCAGCCATCTATAAGCTTCTTGCACCTCACAGCTAGAATTTTCACAGACTCTTCCTCTGCAGTTTATTCAAGCTCTTGAATGTTTGCAGGGTTCTTTTTTCCCAATGGAAGATTTCAGCTCACCCCAAGGATTTTCAATGGAATTGAAGTACAGACTCATTGCTGGCCATTTTAAAACAGTCCATTTTTTCTTTTTCAACCGTTCCTGGGTACTTTTGGATGTGTGCTTTGGGTCATTGTCTTTCTGGAGGACCCATGAGCTTCAAATCAAACCAAGTTTTCTTACACTGGGTAGGACATTTCACTCTAAAATCTCTTGATAATTCTCTGATTTCATGATTCCTGTGATATGGTGAAAGCCTACAGTACCAGATGCAGCAAAGCAACCCCACAGCATTATGAATGCTTCCCCATGCTTAATTGTTGGTAAGTTTTTCTTTTTCTTATAAGGTTCATTGCGCCGTCTGTAAACAAACTGTTGCTTTGCATTGCCAAAAAGCTCTATTTTTGTTTCATCTGTCCACAGAACATTTTCCCAGAAGGATTGTGGTTTGTCACGGTACAAAGATCAGTTGTTCCTTTTCATGTCTTTTCTTCAGCAATGGCTTTGTCCTTGGCCTTCGCCCATAAAGCTCTGCTTGGTTTATTGTGCAGCGTATGGTACTTGTTGAAACCATGGCCCCAGACTGTTTCAGGTTGGCTATCAGGTCTGGATGTTTGATGTGGTGTTTTTTTACATCATTCGCACCAACCTTCGAAGGCATCTTTTGTCAATTTTCCTCTTTCCCCCACGTCCAGGGAGGTTCTTGACGGTTCCATACTTACCAAACTTCTTAATAATATTGCACACTGTTGAAACTAAGATACCAAGGTCTTTGGAGATTACCTTATACACTTTGGAAGTCTTGTGTTTGCTAACAATAACAGTTCTGATGTCCTCAGACAGCTCCTTTGTCTTCACCATTGTGACAAAGGACTACCATGTGACTTTTTAAAACACTGAAGTCATCATTCATTAGCTAATTCATGTCACATATCAATGCCGTACCTCTGCATACTTCTGCTGCATACTTCATTTGAGGTATGTAAACCACATATCACATACAACACCACTTAAAAGTTTGGACACACCTGTTCATGCAATAGTTTTCCTTGCTCTGAAATTAAGCTCACACAACCCAATTTTTGGTCTGAGAGCCATGTATGGGAAAAAACTGGCCTCACACGGACAGCACTCAGGCCAATGTTATTTAGGTGGGCTGTCCGTTATTTAGACGAACCAAATGTCCACATGAAAAAAAATTGCAGCATGCAATTCCAGATTTCAGACTTCATGTATATGCCTGCTTAAAAAAAACAGATCAAATCTCATATGGATTATCCTCATAGCATCTATTACCATTTTACCATTACATTGCAATTTTTAACATTGGAAACTGTATTTGGTCTTGTCAATTTTATTCACTGCTGATGTATAAAAACTAATGCCATACAGATGTCATGTGGATGGCATGCATTTTATCTGGATGAAAATCGGTTGATTTCTTTATACCTTCATGGGAACTTGGCATAATTGGAATGTGCACATTGTAAATTTGGGAAAGCAACAAAGGATAACATGTGGAAACAAGGAGTAATGAAGTGTGTGTGAAACAAACCAGAATATGTGTTCAGTCTTAAATTCTTCAAAGTATCCTCTTTTACTGAGATAATAGCATTATATCCTTTTGGCATTCTCTGATGCAGCTTCATCAGGTGGTCACCTGGAATGGCTTTCCAACAGTCTTGAAGTTCTTCCCATTGTGCTTTGATCATCAGATAAATCTCCAACAGTGTAACGTGTAACAAGCAAATCACCCTCACATCATCACACCTCCGCTTCCATGCTTCACAGTGGACAAATTTTGATTCCTCCAGACCATCGCACAGGTTCTAATGTCCAGTCCTTGTGTTGCTTGGCCAAAGAACAGTCTATTCTTGCTTGTGGTCATCAGTAGTACCTTCTTTGCAGCAATTCGATCATAAAAAACTGTTTCTTGTACACTCTTCTGCACATTTGATGTTGATGTGTCTGTTACTTGATGTCATATATTTTATCTGAGGTGCTGTGAAATTCTGGTTTCTGACACTGTTTACTCTGATGAACTTATCCTCTGCAACAAATTCTTAGTCTTCATTTCTCCGGGCAGCCACCATAGAAGCCAGTTTTGTCATAGCGATTGATGGTTTTCATGACTGCACTTGCAATGACTTGCAATTTTCTTGATTGACTAACCTTCAAGTCTTAGGGATTGCTCACACAAGCGTATCACACTGTCGAGTGGTATCCGATGTTTTGTCAGGCAGCACTTGGCCCAATGTTATACTATGGGGCAGTGCAAATCTGTGATTCGGCAAGATATTCGGAACACACATAGTTTATGGGTGCGTGTCAAATATCCAAGAGCAGTCTGACATCCCCAGAGAATGGAGAAATTAAGTTCTCTGCTATCTCCAAACCTGGATCACACTAAAGTAACACTCAGATCAATCTCTGACAGAGTTTGATCCGAGTGACATTAGCATAATCAGCCCAATGAGAGAATTGACGGCCGTGTGACCCCCGCCTTAAAGTAATGATTGACTGTCGTTTCTCTTAGGTGAGTGGTTCTTGTCATATTCTGGCTATATGTAGTTGTGGAATAGGGCTCGGCACTGTATGGAGCTGTGTACCAACACTGCCTCTGCAAAGCACTGGGTCACAAACACTGAACTCTGAATACCAGTGATTCCCCCTGATGAAACTGCTTGAGTGAATGCCTCTCTTGTATCCAGAGAAAAAGGAGCTACTTAGAGGAATCTATGGTTTAACGTATATTGTGGTTTGTTTCACACATGCATATTTACTCCTTGTTTCCATATGGGGTTTTTCATTGTTTTGCTGCCTTCAGTCTGAATCTACAATGTGCACATTCCAATAAGAACATGGAAAACCATGGCATGAAGAGTTGTGTCCAAAGTTTTGGCCAGTACTGTAGGTTCTGACTGATTACAGAGATCATCTTTGTAATACGGTCCAGTATGGTGCCATAAGGAATATGTGCAGATATACAGGCACTGTTCAGTCGCCTCTGCTGGGTTCATTACCTCCTACTGCAGCAGCTGATTTGCATAGATGAACTTCCAACAACAACTATACATCCATGTATGCATCCAATTAGTCTTGTAGTGGAGATTTTAATCCTACCTTGTTTATACAGGACTTAATTGGTGAATTTTAATAGACGTGTATGGAAACTTACAGCAATGTGCATGATTTGGTGACAGCAAAATCCATACATATTTCATATCATAGAAACAAAAATAAACCAGTTATATTGAATATGATTTTCTATAAGCAATATAGCATAAAATCATGATGTACCCATATGATCCTAGGAAACAATAACTCCTTGCGGTGTCAGTTACTAAACTGACATGAACAACCATTAAAGTAATGCAACTAAAATGTGTATTTAATAAAAACGTGATGTATAAAAGTTTATTATGGACAGTTTTATGCTCATCATTTTAGTATTTTTTTTTGCATTTTGTTTTTGGGCCAAAAACACTAAGGGCAAATGTCAATTGGCATTGTATAGAAAAATAAGATGATGTCTTCATATACAATATTTTGTTTTGTGCCTTTTTTGTTGCCAATGAAATTTTTTAATGTTTGGTATAGGTTATCCAGGCCTTTTTACTCCATAGACTTCTTAATACAAATTAAAGAGTTGTACTTCTCTTATTAAAGAGGACCTTTCACCAGTTTGAGCATGATAAACTGTCCTCATCATGGAATAGTGGCTGCAGAGCTGAATAAAACATTTTTTTTTTTTAATTTCCACTCTCTGTTGGCTATGGAGATATTAGCTTGGAGTGTCAGATTCGGATGGCAAGGGTTCACCAGTAACATTGACTATGAAGGCCCACTGTTCAGCTACATGCAAATATTACATTACCCTCTTTGTTGAATTAATGATGAGATGCTGCTTTTGTCTGTCCCTAGTGAATCAAATGTATTGGGCCAACTACTACTCATGTTGGTGGGTAAGTGGCTTATTCCTACATAGGGGCCCCCCAATGGATTCACCTAATTCCCTGTGGGACAGTCCAAGCCTGTTAGCCTGTAAAGTTTAGGTTGTAATTTATGTCAAACTTTAACTGTGTGTTACCACAGATTTATCTCTAGGGGCTAATACTTCTTCCTCTGCATGAGGTTGACCAATCATAAGCAGGGTAAAAAAGAACATACCCTCCTCTCTACACTGATCTATGCAGTTACTGTATAGAGATAGAGTAGAGTTATGTGTCATTGCAAACACTTCCAGATCTTATTTCATGGCAGTCAGTGTGAAGGGAAGGAGAGAGAGACAGCACTGTGAGATGAGATCTGGAAGGACAGTAACTGCACAGTACCTGCAGAATTCAGTTACAGGAGGGCATGTTCTTTTTCCCCTGAATGATGCTTCCTGCTTATGATTGGTCAACTTCATGCATAGGAAGATATTCATATTCCCAGAGAAAATTATCTGGTAACACCCCGTTGACCTTTAACATAAATTTTAACCTACATTTTACAAGCTAATAACTTCACAAAAGAGTGGAGAAAATTAAAAATAACTACGTGCAGCCACTAATCCACAATGTGACCAGTTTAACATGCTAAAACTGGTGAATAGTCCTTTATAAGTGAAATCAAATTGCAAAAATATGTCATCACTTTATGATCAGTAGGTCCAACTGCCATCACCTTCACTGATAGTGAGAAAGATCATAATGTGATGACCTATACTGTCATTAAATTGTATGATAATAACACTTTAATTAATTGTTGAGTAGAAAAATACATAAAATGGCACAAATGTTTTTATAATGTCAAAAAAATGGAAATGATGCAATTGCAGTAAAAATTGTATACTTTCAGTCTACATACAGTGACAGTGGGGGAAATAAGTATTTGATCCCTTGCTGTTTTTGTAAGTTTGCCCACTGACAAAGACATGAACAGTCTATAATTTTAAGGGTAGGTTAATGTGGCGCCCCTGCGAGTCCAGTCGCCACAGAGGTACTGCATCTCACCCAGAGGTGTGGTACCCCACTCTCAGGTAAGGAGGGAGTAGTACCCGGGACCCACCCACCTACATCCAACACTACACCACTGCAGACCAGCAGGCAGGGCAAGATGCACTTGTTCACTGCTGAGCCCTGTCCCTGGCTGGAGGGGGGGGGAACAAAGAGAGGGGGAACCATGTAGTGGGTGTGGGTGGAGGAAGAAGTTCAGTGGAGCACAGACAAAAAGGGTCTAAAAGTCAGAGAGAAACATCTAGAAGGGTCCAGTCCGGCTCAGGAGAGCAGTGCAGAAGGGTCCATGCTCCTGGCTCCAGTGCTTGGAGCAGGAGTTCAGTAGAGTGAGGGGAGTCGGGCCTAATGAGAGAGGCCCAGGAGGAGAGGAGAGAGAAGCAGTGGGACAGGCTCCAGAGAGACCGAAGGAATCCCAGGGGCATGGCGAGTGCAGAGGCCACCCGTGCGCCCGAATTCACGCTGACGTGGAGGGATCAGGCGGTAGAAGGGGACCGGCCCCAAAACTAGTGGAGAACAACCAGGCTCAGCTAGCCAACCGGACGCTGCAGCATTTTCAAGGTGTTGCAGCTAAAATCCACAATTACATCGCCGAAAAGGTGGCTGCATAGGGTCCAGGGGACTGAGAGCACGTCTCCCGACAAGGCCCGAGGCCACTGGCTTGGGACACTGATTGTGAGGAGCAGGGCAGGAGGGTGTGAGCCAGAGAAGTGAGACGACCGGGAAAGGTACATAGAACGGGGTCCCGTGTAAGTGCTCCTGAGATACCTGAGGGTTTGCTGGACCCCTACCCCGGAGTACACAGGACGACGTGGGCGGTTACACACCGGTAACTGTAACCTGGAGCCTTGAACAACTGTGAGTAAAACTTGAAGACTGCACCCTACTGTGTCCTTAAATAATAGCTGCGCCATCATCTGCCCTGCACTGCACTGCACCAACAAACATCTACCTCATAAAATCTCTATATCCTGCCCTGGAGCTAAGCTCTGCCCGTGGAGAGCTGAACCAACTCTGCTGCGTCACCATCAGCTCCAGAGGATCTGCACCACAGCAGCGGCCCCATATAGCCGCATGCCAAGGGCGGTGTCACGAACATTATTCTCAAAACACTTTATTCCCCTTTTACTTTTCCTTTAATTGACCGCCCTGGGTCACGGACCGGGTCACTGCCACCGTGACATCCCCAGCACTGACCGGCCCGGCTACCGAGTACCCCACGGCCTAGGGAGCGCGTCATTAATTTTAACATTGAGAGATAGAATATCCAAAAAAAAGAAAATCAAATTGTATAAATGAGATAATTTTTTTTGCATTTTGCAGTGAGAAATAAGTATTTGATCCCTCTGGCAAACAACACTTAATACTTGGTGGCAAAACCCTTGTTGGCAAGCACAGCAGTCAGACATTTTTTGTAGTTGATGATGAGGTTTGCGCACATGTCAGGAGGATTTTTGGTCCACTTTTCTTTGCAGATGATCTCTAAATCATTACGATTTTGAGGCTGTCACTTGGCAACTCGGAGCTTCAACTCCTTCCATAAGTTTTCCATGGGATTAAGGTCTGGAGACTGGCTAGGCCACTCCATGACCTTACTGTGCTTCTTTTTGAGCAACTCCTTTGTTGCCTTGGCTGTATGTTTTGGGTCATTGTCTTGCTGGAAGACCCAGCCACGACCCATCTTCAATGCTCTTACTGCGGGAAGGAGGTTGCTGGCCAAAATCTCGCGATACATGACCCCATCCATCTTCCCTTCAGTACGGTGCAGTCGTCATGTCCCCTTTGCAGAAAACCACCCCCAAAGTATAATGTTTCCCCCACTATGCTTCATGGTTGGGACAATGTTCTTAGGGTTGTACTCTTCCTTCTTCTTCCTCCAAACACGGCGAGTTGAGTTAATGCCAAAGAGCTAAATTTTTGTCTCATCTGACCACAGCACCTTCTCCCAATAACTCACAGAATCATCCAGGTGTTAATTGGCAAACTTCAGACGGGCCTGCATATGTGCCTTCTTGAGCAGGGGGACCTTGCGGGCACTGCAGGATTTTAAACCTTTAAGGTGTAATGTGTTACCAATGGTTTTCTTGGTGACTGTGGTCCCAGCTGCCTTGAGATCATTAACAAGTTCCCCCCGTGTAGTTTTAGGCTGATCTCTCACCTTCCTCATGATCAAGGATACCCCACGAGGTGAGATTTTGCATGGTGCCCAAGATCGATGACGATTGACAGTCATTTTGTATTTGTTCCATTTTTTTATTATTGCATCAACAGTTGTCTCCTTCTCACCCAGCGTCTTTCTTGTGGTTTTGTAGCCCATTCCAGCTTTGTGCAGGTTTATGATCTTGTCCCTGACATCCTTAGGAAGCTCTTTGGTCTTGCCTATGTTGTAGAGGTTAGAGTCTGACTGATTAATTGAGTCTGTGGACAGAAGTCTTTTATACAGGTGACTATGTAAGACAGCTGCCTTTAATGCAGGTAACGAGTTGATTAGGAGCGTCTAACTGGACTGTAGGAGCTAGAACTCATAATGGTTTGTAGGGGATCAAATACAAAATGCAAAAAAATGTATCTAATTTATACTATGTGATTTTCTTGATTTTTTTTGGATATTCTATCTCTCAATGTTACAATTAACCTACCCTTAAAATTTTAGACTGTTCATGTCTTTGTCAGTGGCAAACTTACAAAACAGCAAGGGATCAAATACTTATTTCCCCCACTGTACATTAAACATAATACAAGAAATTCACATTAGGCCTAATACATATCTTCTAGCTTTGAAAGGTAGGAAAGAGAGACACATTTTGCAATGTTTTTTTTTTTTTTTTTTAACCTTGGCCAGTCCTTTTTGTGTGCCAACATTGAAATAGTGCTCCTAATGAAGCACTTTAGTGCTAGGCGGAACTGGGTCTTAAAGTGAGCCATGGCAGATGAAATATACAGGCCCATGCTGCTCCCCTCTATACACATTTCCCCAAGGAGGGTCTCTATTTGAAATATTACCCTACTTGATGTTGGAGGAAATCAAGATTTACTGCAAGATCAATTTTACCGCTATATAAAAATAAATAATATTGCCATGCTATAACTGAATTATACCCCCATATAGTAATAGAAAAATGCTATCTTACTGATCTTTAAAGGGGTTGTCCACCTCTGAGTAAGCCATGCAGCTTGCCAAATCCTAACCTTTAGGATTCGACTTTGCATACTTGCAGTCATGTCACGACCATTGGAACCAACAAGCAATTTGCATACTTTCAGTTACATGCGGACTAAAGTCTCACCCTCTTCTCTCAATGTGCTGAGACGCTAATCACATGCTTGCAGCTACGTGATGACCACTGTAACTGGCAAGCAAAGCCAAATCCTAATGGTGTGTATATTACACATTGTCAGGATTTGGCTTGCCAAAAATTCACTCAAGGGTGAGCATCCTCTTTAACAAACATGACTGTACAAAGACCAATATTAGCATCAATACTGCAATATAATAAATTGCTAAACAATATTGGCAGACTTTAACCCCTTTACAACCCAAGGTGGTTTGCACGTTAATGAACAGGCCAATTTTTACAATTCAGACCACTGTCACTTTATGAGGTAATTACTCTAGAACGCTTCAACAGATCCCCCTGATTCTGAGAATGTTTTTTCGTGACATATTGTACTTCATGATTGTGGTAAAATTTCTTAGATATCACTTGCGTTTGTGAAAAAAATGGAAATTTGGTGAAAATTTAGAAAATTTTGCAATTTTCAAATTTTGAATTTTTATGACCTTAAATCAGAGAGATGTGTCACACAAAATAGTTAATAAATAACATTTCCCACATGTCTACTTTACATCAGCACAATTTTGGAACCAAATTTTTTTTTATTAGGGAGTTATAAGGGTTAAAAGTTGACCAGTGATTTCTCATTTTTCCAACAAAATTTACAAAACCATTTTTTTTTAGGGACCACATCACATTTGAAGTTACTTTGAGGGGTCTTTATGACAGAAAATACCCAAAAGTGACACCATTCTAAAAACTGCACCCCTCAAGGTGCTGAAAACCACATTCAAGAACTTTATTAACCCTTCAGGTGCTTCACAGGAGTTTTTGGAATGTGGAAGAAAAAAATTAACATTTAACTTTTTTCACAAAAATGTTACTTTAGACCCAATTTTTTTTATTTTCGCAGGGGTAACAGGAAAAAATGGACCCCAAAATTTGTTGTGCAATTTCCTCTGAGCATGCAGATACCCCATAAGTGGGGAAAAACCACTGTTTGGGCACACGGCAGGGTTCGGAAGGGAAGGAGCGCCATTTCACTTTTTGAATATAAAATTTGCTTGAATAATTAGCGGATGCCATGTTGCATTTAGAGAGCCCCTGATGTGCCTAAACAGTGGAAACCCCCCACAAGTGACACCATTTTGGAAACTAGACCCCTCAGGGAACTTATCTAGATGTGTGGTGAGCACCTTGAACACCCAGGTGCTTCACAGAAGTTTATAACATTGAGCCGTAAAAATAAAATTTTCACATTTTTGCCACAAAAATGTTTTTCAGCCCCCAATTTTGCATTTTCATAAGGGTAACAGGAGACATTGCACCATGCAGTTTGTTGTGCAATTTCTCCTGAGCACGCCGATACCCCATATGTGGGGGAAAACCACTGTTTGGGCGCACAGCAGGGCTCGGAAGGGAAGGAGCGCCATTTGACTTTTTGAATGTAAAATTTGCTTGAATAATTAGAGGACATCATGTTGCTTTTGGAAAGCCCCTGATGTGCCTAAATAGTGGAAACCCCCCACAAGTGACCCCATTTTGGAAACTACACCCCTCACAGATTTTATCAAGGGGTATAGTGAACATTTTGAACCCAGAGCTACGACACAGAATTTGATAACATTAGGTCATCATATTCAGTAAGTTGTCATTAGTCTTGAGTGCAAGTGCTCGCTACTTGAGTTTGCATCGGGTACTCAGGTATGCACCATGTATCGGGCGTGCTCAAGTGACATGCTCGAGTCCCAGCCCGCATGTTTCATGGTTATTAGACACCCAAAAAAAACATGCGGGGATCGCTCGTGCATGGCAGGCAATCCCCGAGAGGTTTTTTGGCCGCGAAGCATATGGGGCGGAGACTCAAGCATGTCACTCGAGCACCCGCGATACTCAGTGCATACCCAAACACCCGATGCAAACTCAAGTAGTGAGCACTTGAGCTCAACACTAGTTGCCATATCGTTGAAAAAAATCCCAACCCTAACCCCAACCGTAATACAACTCCAACCCTAACCCCAACCCCAACCCTAACCCCAATCCTAGCCCCAATCCTAACTCCAATCCTAGCCCCAATCCTAGCCCCAATCCTAACCCTAACCTTAGCACAACCCTGAAGTTTATTTTTTACGCCGTTCCTCGTGCGGTATAAGTGATTAGACGACTTTATTCTTCGGGTTGGTGCGATTACAGCGATACCAGAATCATATCGGGTTTTTATGACTGACAGCTGTCACACACTAAATGACGCATTTTTTTGTAAAATCTAGTTTTTGCATCGCCATATTTTGAGAGCTATAATTTTTCCAGATTTTGGCCGACCGAGTCATGTGACAGCTTGTTTTTTCTGGGAAAAGTTGACATTTTTATTGGTACCATTTTCAGGCATGTGACATTTCTGATCGCTTTCTATTCCGATTTTTGGGAGACAGAATAAACAAAAACCAACAATTCAGGAATTGTTCTTTTTTTAATTTTTTTTATGCTGTTCTGCGTGTGGTAAAATTGATAAGGTAGCTTTATTCTTCGGGTCAGTACGTTTACAGCGGTACCACATTTATATCGTTTTTCTATGTTTTGGCGCTTTTACACAATAAAAGCTATTTTATAGAAAAAAATATTTTTTTGCATCGCTTTATTCTGAGAGCTATAACTTTTTTATTTTTCGGCTGATGGAGCTGTATGGCTGCTTGTTTTTTGTGGGACAAGATGACGTTTTCAGCAGTACCATTTTTATTTATATTCGTCTTTTTGATCACGTGTTATTCCATTTTTTGTTTGGCGGTATGATGATATAGCATTGTTTTTTGCTTCGTTTTTTTTTTTTTTTTACCGTGTTCACGAAAGGGGTTAACTAGTGGGACAGTTTTATAGGTCAGGTCGTTCTGGACGTGGAGATACCAAATATGTGTACTTTTATTGTTTTGTTTTTTTTTCATAATAATATTTATTGATGGGTACATTATATTTTTATTTTTGGTGGATTATTTTTTTATTTTTTACAAAAAATTTTTATCTTTCATTTTTTAACTCTTTTTTACTTTTATACTTTGTCCCACTATGGGACTTTCACTTATTTTACTCTGATCGCCTGTATAGCATAGGGATGGAGCACCATCCCTGTGCTATACAGGCTGTCAGCACTGCAGATGCAGAAGATACTTTGGTCATGCACTGCGCATGACCAAAGTATCTTCCTGCTGTCTGGTGACCCGGATGCTGTCATTACGACATCGGGTCATCATGGCAACATCCGGGAAGCCACGGTAGACAGAGTTGGACGCCGGCAGGAAAGGCAAGTATCGCAATCACCTCCCCTTTCCTCCGCAATGCTGCGATTTACTTAGATTGCAGCATGGCGGGGGTTAATGTGCCGGGAGCGGTGCGGGACCGCTCCCAGCACATAGCACCAGGTGTCAGCTGTGACAATCAGCTGAAACCCGGCGGCGATTGCGCCCGCACAGCCTGTGTGCGGGCGAAATCAACAGGGTGTACTAATACGTACCTGAATCTTAAAGCCCAGGGCGCAGGTATGTATTAGTACGTCTTGGGCTTTTAAGGGGTTAACCAACTATTACTAGCATATTATACCACCATACTGATCATTAACCAAACCAATGTACTAAAACTGATATTACCACCATACGGCAATGATAGATACCAGTTTTACACCAGTGCTCTGCAGACCATACATGTGTATACTGTACAGATAAATCCAGTGACTCACCCCATAGTCACATGGATGACTATGGGTAGCATTATACTATATGGAGGACTATGTGCTGTGCATTATACTATATGGAGGACTATGTGCTGTGCAGTGTATTATATGGAGGACTATGTGCTGTGCATTATACTATATGGAGGACTATGTGCTGTGCATTATACTATATGGAGAACTATGTGCTGTGCATTATACTATATGGAGGACTATGGGCTGTGCAGTGTATTATATGGAGGACTATGTGATGCATTATACTATATGGAGGACTATGGGGGGTGCATTATACTATATGGAGGACTATGTGCTGTGCATTATACTATATGGAGGACTATGGGCTGTGCAGTGTATTATATGGAGGACTATGGGATGCATTATACTATATGGAGGACTATGGGGGGTGCATTATACTATATGGAGGACTATGGGGGGTGCATTATGCTTCTGCTACGGACCCCCATGACTTATATGTACACCCCTGGTGAGCATAACGGTTTCTTTTTTTCTATACATTAAAGAACAGTGGCAGAATGAGGGACATATACCAAGATGGGGCAAATATATGTGCTGCCCTGGCCGGGCCGCTGTGGTCACGGTACTGGTGCACGGCAGTCCGAGCGCTGGTATGGTCCGACCGGGGCCCTGTGCCAGTCTTTGTCAATTGTGGGGGTTAATAATAAAATAAAAATGTTTGTTATGCCAGTTGGGATGTTCGGCCTGGTATTTCCGGGCACTGATGAGGGCCCCTGGAAGTTAGGAGGTGATGAGCAGTGCCAGATAATTAACCCTTCCCAACTAGGGCTAGCTCCCAGGGGAGTTAGAGGAGGAATGGCACAGCAGAAAATAATCAGCATTGGACAGGGTAATAACCAGTTTGTACCTTTTGCTGGAGTTCTGCAAACAGTTCCAGAAGATTCTATACAGTTCACATACAGGGTTTTGGTCAGGCCTGCATGGTGGGGGTTGATTCTCTGCTGTGAGGATGTGTAGCCTTCCTGCTGCTAATTATACCTCTGGTACACGACTCCTTGGATCCCCAGAGGTCCAAGGTAAACAGTTACTGGATTTGTGATCCCTTCCAGTGAGCAGGAAACATGAATCCTGTCATAACACACACGTTCTCTTGCAGCAGTGTCTTTGACTCCATGCGGTTGCTGAGCTCCCAGGTAAAATACTTTCCTGCTCGTTATATAAAGATGGAGCAGACTCACAGTTTAGCTCAGAATCTGGAAGTCTCTGTGCTGTAGGGACTGGACCCTGCCACATGCAGCTTGCCCTTGCAGAGAGTACACCTCTCTCCCTTGCACAGAGAACTCCATGATGCTGCTTTCTTCCTCACACTACAACTACTCAAGCACCTCCTCCCCTCTCTGAGGGATCGTGCATAACTTCCTGGTTTGGACAAAAGTGCACAATCCTCCAGAAAGGGATCGGGTAACAATATGTGTATGTAATGAAAACAGCAGAGAACTTATCTCTCACCATTGCTGGCAATACATATGAACCACATTACACATGCAGGCATTTTGTGGCGCTACAGACATGGGCGTCACATATATACCAGGATGGGGCCCAGGATACAGGACATATACTAGAATGGGCGATATGTATACCAGGGTGGGGCCAGGATGAGGGACATCTATACCAGGATGGAGGCACAGGGGCCCATCAGACTGTAGTTACGCCACAGTAAGTAATTAACAGAAGATTAAGATTATACATAGTGGCTGTGGGTAGATGCAACGTGTCTAAAATCTTTCATGGTTTGCAGTTTTACTGCAAATTAGTGCATTTTTTTAAAAAAGTTTGTCTATGTCGGCTTAAGCTTTGCGGGTAAAGCCCCATCAATATTCCCGCTTCTCATCTATGTGTGTTATGGGGTTTATTGTTGTTTTTTCATTTTTTTTAAATTGTTTAATGGATACTACACAGACACATTATAGTCCATGGCCTTTATCACATGCCCTTCTTTTGCAGACTGATGGTCCAAAACATATCTGAGTTGGGTCTGATTAGTGGAATAAACTTGCTCATTCAAGTGAATGTGTCTGTGAAAATAATGGACAGCACATGCATGACATTCAAGTTGTTTTTGTGTGCTGACCATTTTTTCCACTGACTGCTTGGAGAAGCTTAGAAAACCTTCATCAGTTTTTTTTCCATGGAAGAATAATGGATGACACATGAACCAAAAAGGAAGACAATTATATCCTGCAAACTTGTGAAATTCCATCCATTTTGTTTTGCATAAAAGAAACATAAACTGTTGTGTGAATTTGTTGTGAAAATGTTTCCCTACAAAAGACATGTGATTTTAAGTTGAGCAGTATTAATTGCAATGTTTTTCAATAAAAGTTGCATGAAATCATATACATGTACACCCTATATTTGCCACTACAAAATTGCAGAATTGTTAGATATTTTACAAAAAGTCTGCTGGAAGTGACATTGACATTGATTTTTTTGGAAAAAGTCTGACAAGAGAGCACCAAGATGGCTTGCTGGCTAGTTTATTCTCCTTGATGGCTCAAACACCTGAAAATTAGTGATGAAACAGCACAACTGAGCTCGTTGTGTTGATTTTCAACTCTTACAATCATCCTTGCAGGATAAGACACAAGAAAATATTACTAGATATTTCTAAGATCTGCTTTCCAGGTTTCTTTCTGTTGAGATAAGCTGGCCATACACATTAGATAGCGGTCTCTCCTGGTTCCTCCAAACACAGGAACAAGTGGTCCTGTTTGCTCTCTCTCTCTGCTTATCTCCTTAGTGAACAAAAATTGGCTGACTCTTCCCAGTTCTGATAGAGGTGATTGATGCGTCTTTGCCTATGCACACATGAGGCAGAGACCTGTCAATTCTCCAGCAGCATCCCCGATCCTCGATCTTTAAAAACCTAAGACATCGGTGATAAGAGAACAGGGAAAAAATGCATAAATGTTACTCAAGTTGGTGCATAAAAAGAA
The DNA here is from genome assembly GCF_046119375.1 of Phyllobates terribilis. Lineage (NCBI taxonomy): Eukaryota > Metazoa > Chordata > Amphibia > Anura > Dendrobatidae > Phyllobates > Phyllobates terribilis. The sequence goes on from NW_027362765.1 coordinate 181,273,546, forward strand.
CAATACGTCCACCTTCCATACTCCTTTGGACTATGTCCTTGCTGTGCTGCAAATCTAAGATCAACAGTTCAGATCCCATTTCTCTGATAGATGGTGTTTTTATACTACCTTTAGTAGCATAATTGTTTCCATTTAGAAATGGCCCCCCACCTGGAGTGACCATAAAATGTCCAGAGTTACAGATTTTTCTCCAAAGCCCACTTCCACAGAGCCTCGCTGCTCTGAGTTCTAGCAGATTCATTTAAAGGGAATCTACCAGAAGGTTTTTGCTATGTAATCTGAGATGGAGCTGGTACATCGCTGAAACACTGAAATCAGTGTATCACTTATTAGTCTGTGTGTGGTTGCTTCAATACAATGAGTGTTTTACCAACAGGAGATTATCACTGCCAGACTACACATGCCAAGTGGTCCAACTCCACCCCCAGCACTGATTAGCAGCTCACTGTGAATATGCAATGTATACCGAGAGCCTTGTGTGGGCAGGTTTAGCTTTCTTAGCTCTTCTACATCTAAATACTCTAACGGTTCACAACTGCTGCACCCAGTAATTGATATATCATTGGAATCAGTTTTTTTTTTCTACATTATGCTGCTCTCAGATGGGGTAGCAAAAATCTGGTGACAGATTCTGTTTAAAGGGGCATTTTCAAGTTTTCTCTTCAGCAGTTCAGAATAATGCAATCTCCTTAGTTTTCTTACTTCATGGTTTCCAGCAGGGCAGGCATTCCTCCTGGAGTGACTGCTTTGGTGAATAGATAAAGAGAATACAGCAGCAGCCTTTATGGGCCAAGATACATGCAAACACTGGAAACATGAGATCTAAACTACATTGTAATAAAGTATACTTACAAAAAATGAAGGTTTTTTTTTTTGCAGTTTGTCATTGGAGGTTGTGACTGCCTCCTTTTCTGACTGTGCACTCCACTCATCAGCCCAAGCGTGCTTCTAATCAGTGCTCGTTGCTACCTACCCATTTAAAATTGTAGGCTTATAGCCTGAGAGAGGCATGTTTGCCCATTTTAAATTGTGGGCGTTATAGCCCAAGAGTGGCATGCTGGTCAGGTTGTTTGGTTTGTTTTTTTGCAGCTTTGGTGAATAGTAATACTGTAGTATTAGTAGAACTACAAAGTTCAGCACAAGTTCTGCTGCAACACATCAGCTATTAGGTGTTTGTTCTGAAATGTACACTGTTATCACCATAGCTCGCAACCGTTACGGATTCAACAGGATTGTCCCACTTTGAGGGCTCAGTCCCGCCACGCCATTGATTTGTCTTCTATACTCACCTCTCCAAAGTCTTCATCTCTCTTGCTCCTTGGGGGGCGGGCCACATCCTCTCTGCTGAGTGCATAAATTTAATTTTATTTATTCACTCCTCCTGCTGTCAGGTCTCCCTGGACTCAAACTCTCTTTGCAGATGGCAGCTTTATCTATGAGCCACAGCTCATATTGATAAACATAGGAGATTATGCTAATGACGTGCCCCCTGGGCCATGGGGTACTCGGTAGCCGGGCCGGTCGGTGCTGGGGATGTCACAGTGGCAGTGACCCAGTCCGTGACCCAGGGCGGTCAATTAAAGGGAAAGTGAAAGGGGAATAAAGTTTTTAGAGATAAAGTTCGTGACGCCACCTGTGGTATGCGGCTATATGGAGCCGCTGCTACGGTGCAGGTCCACTGGTGCTGATGGTGACGCAGCAGAGTTGGTTCAGCTCTCCATAGGTAGAGCTAAGCTCCAGGGCAGGAAATGATAAATTGTATGAGGTAGATGTTGCCGGTGTTGTGTAGTGCAGGGATAGTGATAGCGCAGCAATTATTCAAGGACACAGTGGGGTGCAATCTTCAGATTTTACTCCTGGTTGTTCAATTCTCCAGATTACAATGGCCAGTGTGTAACCTCCCACTTCGTCCTGTGTCCTCCGGGGTAGGGGTTCAGTAATCTTTCAAGCATCTTAGGAGTACTTAAACGGGACCCCGTTCTATGTACCTTTCCAGGTCGTCTCACTGCACTGGCTCTCGCCCTCCTGCCCTGTGCCTCACAATCAGCGTCCCAAGCCAGTGGCCTCGGGCCTTGTCGGGCGACGTGCTCTCAGTCCCCTGGACCCTATGTGGCCACCTTTTCGGCGATGTAATTGTGGCTGTTGGCTGCAGCACCTTAAAAATGTTGCAGCCTCCTGTTGGCTAGCTGATCCTGATTGTTCTCCACTAGTTAGGGGCCGGTCCCCTTCTGCAGCCTGATGCCTCCACGTCAGCGTGAAATCGGGCGCACGGGTGGCCTCTGCACTCTCCGTGCCCCTGGGATCCCCTCTGATCCTCCTGGAGCCCTTCTCACTGCTCCTCTCTTCTTTCTTTCCTTCTCCTGGACCTGTCTCACTGGGCCCAACTCCTTTCTCCACTCCTCCTAAGCTTCTGCTCCCAGCTCTCCCTCTGAACTCTAACTCCTCAGAGCTCAGAAAGCCCTCTAGAACCTTCCATCCTTTCTTTTATACTCCTACCCTCTGTGCTCCACTGAACTTCTTCCTCCACCCACCTCCTCTACCCAGGGGTGGATTAAGAGTAGCAAGATGTATCACCTGATGTATCACATGTCACATGATCCCCTGTGATAGATCATGTGATAGTTCACGTGAAATTCATTTGGCACAATATTAATATATTAATTATAATAATTTTTTTAGCTGTGTGCCCACTATGCATTTTTTAAGCGTTTCCGCAGCGGCAATTCCGCTGCAGAAACGCTTAAAAAACGCTTGGTAGAAGGTCTGCCATGTTCCCCAATAATAATCCACATGTGCTGTGCACATGCTGCGGAAATTTCCGCAGCGGATTATCATTGCGGAAAAATCCGCAGCACAACCAATTATTTTGCGGAAGCGCGGCGTTTTCGCCGCCATTGACTTACATTGGAACGCATGGAATGTGCATCACTGCATCTGTATATGCGGATTCCATGCGTTTCAATGTGCGGAAGGTACCCGGGTCTGGAGGAGAGGAGAATCTCATCCGGACCCGGGTACCAAAGAACCTATAAAAAAAGAATAAAATAAAAAATAAATATTATACTTACCTTCTGATGGCCCCCGGTGTCTTTATCCGATGCGTCCTGGCTTGCCGGCAGCTCACGGTAGACTAAAGGACCTGTGGTGACGTCATTTAGTCATGTGACGGGTCACGCGACCGCTGACGTCGGCAGGCCATCAGAAGGTAAGTATATATTTATTTTTTATTTTTTACCATTCTTTTACAGTCACACTATATAAATGCATGGATTTATATAGTGTGACCAAGTTGACAAGCACTTTCCAAGTGATGCTAAAATTGCTTGGAAAGCGCTTGACAACCCGCATGCAGAAATGCATGTGAAGAACGCTTCACATCCGCTTGTCCCTGGCAGGAAAAACGCATGTACAATCCACATGCATTTTTTCTGCCAGGGAGAGCAGAAACGCTGAAAAAAAATCTGGAGCATTTCTGCATCGTGGGCACATAGCCTTACATTAATTGTATGGCTAAATATTGAGCACATGTAGCCATCTATACACAGCAGGAGGCCGCACGTAGCCATCTATACACAGCGGGAGGAGGCCGCACGTAGCCATCTATACACAGCGGGAGGCCGCACGGCGCCATCTATACACAGCGGGAGGCCGCACGGCGCCATCTATACACAGCGGGAGGCCGCACGGTGCCATCTATACACAGCGGGAGGCTGCACGGCGCCATCTATACACAGCGGGAGGCCGCACGTATCCATCTATACATAGTGGGAGGCCGCACGTAGCCATCTATACACAGCGGGAGGCCGCACGTAGCCATCTATACTCAGCGGGAGGCCACACGTAGCCATCTATACACAGCGGGAGGCCGCACGTAGCCATCTATACACAGCAGGAGGCCTCATGTAGCCATCTATATACAGCAGGAGGCCGCACGTAGCCATCTATGCACAGCAGGAGGCCGCACGTAGCCATCTATACACAGCTGGAGGCTGCACGTAGCCATCTATACACAGTGGGAGGCCGCACGTAGCCATCTATACACAGCGGGAGGCCGCACGTAGCCATCTATACACAGCGGGAGGCCGCATGGGGCCATCTATACACAGCGGGAGGCCGCACGTAGCCATCTATACACAGCGGGAGGCCGCACGCAGTCACGCACACACAAACATATACAGACATATACAGTACAGACCAAAAGTTTGGACACACCTTCTCGTTTAAAGATTTTTCTGTATTTTCATGACTATGAAAATTGTACATTCACACTGAAGGCATCACAACTATGAATTAACACATGTGGAATTATATACTTAACAAAAAAGTGTGAAACAACTGAAAATATGTCTTATATTCTAGGTTCTTCAAAGTAGCCACCTTTTGCTTTGATGACTGCTTTGCACACTCTTGCCATTCTCTTGATGAGTTTCAATCAATCACACACACACACACATACACACACACACACTCACACACACTCTCACACACACTCACCATCCCCCGGCTCAGCTCCAGTCCTCCAGCTCCTCTCCGGTGCAGCAGTGCAGGCCATTCGCGCACTGCGTGACGTCACACTAGCAGACACGGCCGCGCACAGGGCCGTGTCTCCTAGCTGTGACGCGGCCGGGCCAGCACACAGGGAAGTTAACAGGTGCAGTGCTGACCCAGCTGAAGAAAAATTAGCGGCCCTGCGCCGCTGCTGGGGGAGCGGTTCAGGGGCCCCCCGCATTTGACTGCCGGTATGTGCGGCGGCGCTGCACATATTATAATGAGGGCAATCTGGCCATGGACCCCCTGGGCCCCTTGAAACCCCGGGGCCCCGGGCGGTAGCCTAGATTGCCCTCATTATAATCCGCCTATGCCTCTACCTAGTTCCACCCTCCAGGTAGGGACCAGGGACTGTGTTCTCCCTTAGGAGAAATCTCGCCCTTCCCTACTGAAGTGAAGTGTATTGGATGTGAGTGTGTGGGTCCCGGGTAGTACTCCCTCCTTACCTGAGAGTGGGGTACCACACCTCTGGGTGAGATGCAGTACCTCTGGGGTGACTGAACCCGCGGGGACGCCATACTAATCTAGACATGTATTGCAGGAGGTAACCCCAGAAGCAGTTTATACATGTACACTGTATACAGCAGTGTATTTCTTTGTACTTGTATACTGAGGTGAATAAAAAGTCTGATTTTTTTTTTGTTCCTATAAAAATCGATTACTACAATTTTCATTTTTTCATAAGTCTCCACAGTTTTTGAACTCACAACCAGCAACATCACAGGAAGGAGCTACAGTAAAGCTACTGAGCCACAAGTTCTAATGATGTAATGGAGAGAATTTTGTGTATTTGATCTGTTTTGTAGACTCTGACTCCAAGACAGATTGTACTGATACATTTTTCATAACAGAGTATTTCTGTGTCCCTGGATTCTAGGGGGAGAATAAAGTAGATTTTTTTTCTTCCTATAAAATTACTAAAAAATAATGAAAAATACTTAAAATGTTGTAATTTTTAATACATTTTTTTAAATAAATAGATAAATAAACATCACAAATCATCAAATAACATGGACATATTTGGTGTCCCTGTAATCGTAGCGACCGGCAAAACACAGCTATCAGATTATTTACCTGAATTGGTAAACAACGTTAAAAAAAATGGCGTGATTGATATTTTTTCTCTATTAAACCCATAAAAAAGTAATAAAAATGTAACATTGAGGCAGTGTTCACATGTAGCATAAATGCTGCATTTTTTCTACTGTTTTTTTTCCTGCACGTTTTCTGCAGGTGTCTACACCACACAACACAATAACAATTTTTTCTGATTATTGCGTGTTTGTTGCGTTTTCCCCCTTATTTGATGCGATTTTGATGCAGATTTGAAGGTGCGTTTTTAATACTACAGAAAAGCTTTAGCTTTGCACCTAAAAATGACACAGCGTTTTTTTGATACGTTTTTTTCAGATGAAGTCTACAGAGAAAAAATGCATCAAAGCCGCAGAGTTCAGCAGCGTCTTTAGACACACAGAGGGCGGAGAGTCCATAAAATCACATCCCCTTTGCTTAGACATTTAGACCACAGCATAAATGCTGTGTATTTTCTGCTGTTTTTTTTCACAGAAATTCTGCTGTGTTTAACTGTCCAAGCAAAGTGGATGTGATTTCATGAAAACTGCACCCCTTGTACGTCTAAATACACTGCTGAACTGTGCAGTTTTGGTGCTTTTTTTTTTCCTCTGGAGGCTTCTATGAAGTGCTTAAAAAAAACGCATGTAAAAAACTACAGTTACTTTTTTAAGTGCATAACCAAAGCTTTTCTGTACTATAAAAAAAACACATTAAAAATGCGGCTTCAAATCTGCGCTAAAAACACATGAAATAAGGGGAAAAGGCAGAAAAAATGCAGCAAAAATGCAATAACCAGAGAAGATTGCTATTGTGTAGTTTTGTGCAGACACCTGCAGAAAACAAAAAACACGGTATTTATGTGTAGCACCCCGAGGGCTCGGCTGCTACAGGAGTATTGCACCTCAAACCAGAGGTGTGATATTCCACTCCCGGGTAAGGATGGAGTGTGGACCAGGACTCGGTAGGCTGCATGCACCACACACACACCATTTCCGAGGGACAGCTCAACGGTGCTCCCACTAGACAGAAGTGCAGGCACGACAGCATCTGTCCCTGGCTGGAGTGGGGAGGGGGAGGAAAACCCAGTGGTGTAGGAGCAGATAGGGGTGGGTCTCTGGGCAAAGGTAGGAGCCCATTGGTTGCTAGTCACCTGGGCTCACACATAGAGGGAGGTATATATGGTGGGCACCATCTTAGAACAGTGTTCAGTCCGGGGAGTCTGTTCAGAGAGGAGTTCAGCCAGAGAGGGCTGACAGGGAGCTGTGGCTCAGTCTGGGCCCAGCTCCACGAGGCAGGTCTGGAGTGGAGGCCAGAAACAGCAGAGAGAACAAGAACAGAAGAGAAAGGAAACAAGGAACAGCACATTAAGAGAGGCCCAGAGACACGAGAGAAGAAGGAACCCCATAGGCCCAGGAGATTGCTGGTGACGGGTTGGCAGAACAGGGTACCGGATCCCAAATTGGTGGAGGCGACTAATCCTCAGCCAAAGACCGGCGGTCGTGACTATATCTCGGTGCGACCCCTCACTACACCTACCAGGAAGGCACACCACATAGGGTCAGGGACGCAGAGATCAGCATACCAAGAGAAGGCCCGAGGCAGCCAGACAAACGTAGAGTCACTGGTGGGGCACGGCCAGAGAAGGGAAGAGAAGGGAGCCCTGTGTCACGCTCTGGAATTGCCTGGGAGTTGGTCGAGCCCCTTGCCTGGTGGACGCAGCACGGCTTGGGCAGTCACCGCCGGTACCGAGGTGACTAGGACCAGTAAAGAACTGTGAGTAAAGCATTGGAAACTGCAACCACACGTCTCTGTGCTTCTTCGCCGCACCAGCACTACCAGTGCTGGAACGCTCGTGCACCATCACTCCCATCATCCACACTAACTGCCCTGAGGCTATACTCCTCCCGTGGGGAGTCATCCCATTCTTAGCTGCACATATAACACCGGCCTCAGCGGTCTGCCTTGCAGCGGCGGCCCCACTGACCGCAATCCACGGGTGGCGTAGTCGGACTATTATCACACTAATAAGACTGCCACTGAATTGACCACCCTGGGCACGGACCGGGTCAACGCCACGGAGACTACAACCCCCAGCGATCCGGCTCCGGGTATTCCCCGCACACACAGGCCCAGGGGGCGCGTCAACTTTGGCGTAGTCGGCAGGATCGTTACCAACCCGCCACAAACGGGTATTGCGTGCCTGAGGAGAAAAAGACTGTATTATCGAAGATTGACTGTATGGAAAATGGCGCCCGCCCCGGCAGAATGGGCGCCATAATGTGCGCGCCAAAAGACAACAGGAGGCCACCTCCCATCGTGGGCCAGGTCCCAGAATGGCGCCAAAGAAGGAGCCCGCCCCCACCAGCCATGAATGCGGCTGTGGAAATGTCCATCAGCGTGGGAGGGCTGCCCCTGAAACTGACTGTCACCAAGTTGCCCCAGGACCAACCCCAATGGGGGCGGGAAGTGAAGAAAACTGTGGGGCAGGGCGCGGTCTGGATCAGTCTAGACAGACCGCACCCGGAAATGGAGGAAGCGCCCAGCAGTACCAACACCTTGCCAGAGCCTGCTGCAGGCCGCACCGCCATACAGTCTGGTGGAGATCCTGGCGCAGCTCCCCAGAGACCCGGAGCGTGCGCAGGCTGCGCTGGAGGACTTGGACCGGAGGATGGTCCGGGCGCAGCAGAATGCGCTGGCCGAGTGGAGAAGATAGATGGCCCGGCAGGCTGGAACCCGCCAGCAGGAGGCGCCACCCGCAACCTGGAGCACGCCTGCCTCTGAGGATGGTGCAGGAGGGACGAAGGCCGGAGACGACGCCGCGGAGGGAGCCGCGAGGACTGAGGCAGGTAATGGGGACGTCACCACCCCGAGCCCGGCAGCTGCAAGCCTGCCCCAGCCTCCCGTCGCAGAGCCCGAAGCCCTACTCACCACACCCGTTGCCGCGCCGCCACTGCTCCCAACTAGGCCTCAAGCGGCAGGAGCCGCGGTCACGTCCCGATTCGCGCCACGCCCCTCGACCCCGGGCGCGGCAAAAGAGGAAGTACCACCGACCTGGTCGCAAGGCCTGGTGAACCCGGGCGCCGCTGCCCCTCCAGCGCCCTCTTCCTCAACAGTGCCACCCCCAGGCCCAACCGGAAATTCCCCGGCCTGGTCGCAAGGCCGAGTGCCCCCGGGCGCTGCTCCCCGACCCAGGCCCGTGGTGCCACCCCTGGGCGCAGACCTCTTTGCGCAACATACCAGCCCGGCCGGCTGCCTTTCGTGTGGCCACCGGAGTACGTCAACCCCCGTCTCCGGAGAGAACAACCCCTGCGTGAGCCTCTGATCCCGGCTCCGGAGCCCGCCAAAATCGCTCCGCTCCCGCTGGAGGACGCTCAATTTGCATGGGATCCCACCGGTGAGAATCTCATGGGGTTCACCCAGGAGACCCGGGCGGACGCAGCCCGGCGTGAGGAGAGCTGCCGTCAGCAGCTGGAGGTATTTGAGAGGGAACGGCGGGAGAGGCGGATCCGAGAGGAACAGCTGCAGGCCCGGAGCGCGGAGCAGAAGCGCAGGGACGGACGAGACCCCGGAGCCGCCCGCGGTTCCCGAGTCACCGGGACCGTAATAAAGTTCCAGCTGGAGCATGGCTGGGGCTTTATCAGAGACCATAGAACCCCCAGCGACGTCTTTGTCACCCGCAGGGACGTCAAGAGCCACTTGCCGGAGGGACACCGCGGATGCGATCTCTACCCAGGTGATGTGGTCACCTTCACCCGGCACAAGGGTGCCAAGGGACCGTACGCCCTCCACTTTCACCGGCTCACGGAGGAGGAACTGCAGTACCGCCCAGACACTGAGTACCCTGAGGGTCCGGACGGACCTGAAGATTACACGGAAGAGCAAGGAGCGTCAGGAGGACACCGTTACCAGTGAACGGTAAATTGAACTGTATATAGTTACCCATCAGGGTATAAGAACTAATGTGGAACTGTTAAAGGACTGTTACACGCCAAGTTACCCCCTTCTTTACCAGGCTGAGGACTGTGAGCAGCCACTCCCCCCCTTTCTAACCGGCCGAGGACTGGGAACGGCCAATCCCCTGTAAATAGTTGCGCTTCTTAAAGCGCCCCCTACTGGTTTTATAAAAGAACTGCAACGTCTACCTCAGGATGAATTAAATGGACTGTTGCACCTTTAAGAGAAAGTGAACACCTGGTCGCAAGTTGCACAGCGGCCAGAACTCAAGAATGTGTTTGTGGAAGAATGTTTTACTTGACAATGTTTTCTACTGAAAAAGTTTGATATGCTGCTAAAATAGAAATGCCAAAGTTTATATAGTGTTTTATAAAAGAGTTCCGGTGGCATTAGTAAGATGCTTTATAATGTTTTATACCAGTAACGTTAAACAGAGAAGAGTACCTCCCATAAAGGGATGAGTAAATAGTTAATGTCTTATATGTGAATGCATTCTAAAATTTTTGTATGTTTGAATTGTTTTTATTCTTTTCCAGCCCGAGGACGTGCTGTGATTTACCAGGGGGGAATGTAGCACCCCGAGGGCTCGGCTGCTACAGGGGTATTGCACCTCAAACCAGAGGTGTGATATTCCACTCCCGGGTAAGGATGGAGTGTGGACCAGGACTCGGTAGGCTGCATGCACCACACACACCCCATTTCCGAGGGACAGCTCAACGGTGCTCCCACGAGACAGAAGTGCAGGCACGACAGCATCTGTCCCTGGCTGGAGTGGGGATAGGGAGGAAAACCCAGTGGTGTAGGAGCAGATAGGGGTGGGTCTCTGGGCAAAGGTAGGAGCCCATTGGTTGCTAGTCACCTGGGCTCACACATAGAGGGAGGTATATATGGTGGGCACCATCTTAGAACAGTGTTCAGTCCGGGGAGTCTGTTCAGAGAGGAGTTCAGCCAGAGAGGGCTGACAGGGAGCTGTGGCTCAGTCTGGGCCCAGCTCCACGAGGCAGGTCTGGAGTGGAGGCCAGAAACAGCAGAGAGAACAAGAACAGAAGAGAAAGGAAACAAGGAACAGCACATTAAGAGAGGCCCAGAGACACGAGAGAAGAAGGAACCCCATAGGCCCAGGAGATTGCGGGTGACGGGTTGGCAGAACAGGATACCGGATCCCAAATTGGTGGAGGCGACTAATCCTCAGCCAAAGACCGGCGGTCGTGACTATATCTCGGTGCGACCCCTCACTACACCTACCAGGAAGGCACACCACATAGGGTCAGGGACGCAGAGATCAGCGTACCAAGAGAAGGCCCGAGGCAGCCGGACAAACGTAGAGTCACTGGTGGGGCACGGCCAGAGAAGGGAAGAGAAGAGAGCCCTGTGCCACTCTCTGGAATTGCCTGGGAGTTGGTCGAGCCCCTTGCCTGGTGGACGCAGCACGGCTTGGGCAGTCACCGCCGGTACCGAGGTGACTAGGACCAGTAAAGAACTGTGAGTAAAGCATTGGAAACTGCAACCACACGTCTCTGTGCTTCTTCGCCGCACCAGCACTACCAGTGCTGGAACGCTCGTGCACCATCACTCCCATCACTCCCCATGGGGAGTCATCCCATTCTTAGCTGCACATATAACACCGGCCTCAGCGGTCTGCCTTGCAGCGGCAGCCCCACTGACCGCATTCCACGGGTGGTGTAGTCGGACTATTATCACACTAATAAGACTGCCACTGAATTGACCACCCTGGGCACGAACCGGGTCAACGCCACGGAGACTACAACCACCAGCGATCCGGCTCCGGGTATTCCCCGCACACACAGGCCCAGGGGGCGCATCATATGCAACGTGTGAACACGGCCTTACGGACACAAAAAAAAAACCATCATATAGTGAAGCTGCATAAAGATGAGAAAGTTCTGGCGGCTCCGACTGTGAATGAAGGAACAGAGAATAAATCCACAGGTCCCAACTAGAGATGGGCAGGATGGACAGATGACGTCGCTCCAGCCCTGGGTGATCAAGAGCCACGCCGGAGACGCTGGGAGTTAAGAGATTCGTGGCCTTCCGTCAAGCCGCCAGGTAGCACTGACCTGGATGCTGGACAGGAGTCTGGTGGATTGATCAACTCAACTCTACTCCCAACTGTCCCGGATTTAGGTCTATACCCTGCACTCTCAGGCATCTACTGAATTTCACCACCCCTGTGACAGGTTAGAAAATAATAATAAATTGGGTGTGTCCAGGGGCGCTAAGCGCACCACATCATTTGTCCCTCTTTCTGTTCTTCTGAAGTTGGGAGGAATATATCACTGTATTTACACATAGGGATAACAGAGCATTTGAACAACAACATAACTCCAAGCAGTAATAGCAGAGAGATGAAAGCTACTCAGCTGGTGATTTATAACTGCATCTCTTCAGAAGATGAGAGACATACAAAGGAGGGGGTGGGAGGTGATCAGCTAACTGCTGTATAGAAATGAGTCGGCTGCAGAGAGCTGACTGGGGTGTTAACACTTAACCTCTGTCCTGGAATATAACTAGTATGCACTCCAGGATATGGTGGCCAAGCTCCATGGAAACCAACTGTACATTATAAAAGCTCTCATTGCAGGAGAATAACAGTAAATAGGAAAAGCAAATAAATTGCAAACGTACTTATTTTTATGATATATAAAATAATTAAGGTAATTTAAGAACTTGAGAATACCCCTTTAACAGGAACCTGTCGCATCCTTTTTTTTACTATTAAACTGCCCCAATGTCTTGTTAGTGATGCAAACATGGTCAGTCAAATGTCTTTTCAAATTCTACACGCCCATCGCATCATAATTCCTTCTTTCACTGCTCCCTACGTCACCGAAATCTTCCAGCAGATCTCGTGCTTGCGCAATGACTCCAGAGCCCGAGAGTTAGTGGCTGGTAGACACGTGAATCATTCTGACGCTCAGGGGCTCCAGAGCGTATGCAATGAAGCTGGGACATACACCCAGATTCAGTGCGCATGCCCGAAAAGCTGATAGTCACTGCGCGAGAGCAGGATCAGTTGGAAGCAGTGAAGGGAAGGAATTATGATGCGATGGGCATGGAGAATTTGAAAAGGTATTTGATTGACCGTGATTGGAAAGCTATAGCTGCCCACCCCTATGATTGAAACAGAAAGTATGTGGTGCAATCATCAAAATATAAATAGTGTTTTTTTGCAATAAATACTGGGATGTTTTGCTTGAGATAAACGTGTTAGTAATGTAATGTGCATCACTAACAAGACATTGATGGCAGTTTAATAGCAAAAAAAGGACGTAACAGACTCCCTTTAATAGATCGGACATCTTGCATCTACCTCTTATTGCTCCAGCAGTCATGCCAAGCAGGAGCTGCATAAATGGTCCATTTGGCACATATTGGATTACTAATAGTATTACAGAGCCATAATAGTTAAAGCGCACCTGTCAGCAGAATTGTACTTAGTAAACTACATACACTGTCAGGTGGGCGCCATTACACTGAGTAATATGATACCTTTGTTGATGAAATCTGTCCAGCGATTCTTTTATAATCTTTATTTTCATGTCTGCCATAATGATATGCTCGTGCTCTGGGGTGGGACTTTAGGGAGGGGCTGTAGCTGGTGCTCTCATTATGTATGCCTATCTCTGGCCTCTGACAGGTCACTGTGCTTTCAGTGACCTGCCTACTGTTTTAAATATTGCCTGTGTAATTTCTGATCAAAAGTGAAAATTTATATCCCCCAATATGGCCACCGGCGTCCGCGCATGCCCAGTAGCATCTTTTGGTTGCCGAGATGGTACTGTGCACGCGTGGGTGCCATTTTGCTTAAGGAAAAAGAATTTGGGTGCCACAATATGGCGCCGTGCATGCGCAGTAGCATGTCTCGGCAAGCGATAGATGCTAATGTGCACGCGTGGGCGCTATTTTGCTAGAGGAAAAAGAAATTTGCCTTCAACAATATGGCCCCCGCAGCCTGTGCTTGCGCAGTAGCATTTCTCAATTGCCGAGAGATGCTACTGCGCATGCGCTGCGCCATATTGCTGCATCCAAATTCTTTTTCCTTAAGCAAAATGGCGTCCGTGCGTGCTCTGTAGCATCTCGCCAACCAAAAGATGCTACTAAGCATGTGCGGACGCCAGTGGCCATATTGGGGGATGTAAATTTTCACTTTTGAACAGAAATTACACAGTGTATGTAGTTTACAAGCACAATCCTGCTGACAGGTGCGCTTTAAGAATCTTGTTCGAGATTGTGCATTAGATCACCACAAGCTTCAAGTTGTATACAGTACAGACCAAAAGTTTGGACACACCTTCTCATTTAAAGATTTTTCTGTATTTTCAAGTCTTTGAAAATTGTGCTTTCATTCAGGCATCAAAACTATGAATTAACACATGTGGAATTATATACTTAACAAAAAAGTGTGAAACAACTGAAAATATGTCTTATATTCTAGGTTCTTCAAAGTAGCCACCTTTTGCTTTGATGACTGCTTTGCACACTCTTGGCATTCTCTTGATGAGCTTCAAGAGGTAGTCATCGGAAATGGTCTTCACTTCACAGGTGTGCCCTGTCAGGTTTAATAAGTGGGATTTCTTGCCTTAGAAATGGGGTTGGGACCATCAGTTGTGTTGTGCAGAAGTCTGGTGGATACACAGCTGATAGTCCTACTGAATAGACTGTTAGAATTTGTATTATGGCAAGAAAAAAGCAGCTAAGTAAAGAAAAACGAGTGGCCATCATTACTTTAAAACAGGACCTGTTGTCCTGTGGGCCAGTCCGAGCCTGTTTGGGTATGCTGTGCTGTTGCTTATTAAAAATTATTATTACATCTGTAACCTCTTGTGGGGTTTTATCCATCATGTGAGGCTATAGGTCTAAATAGGGCAGTTTTAGACAAGTGGGGCCCTGGGCAAAAGTTTAAAGTGGGGCCTCATACATAACATATTGCACCATCACAAAGTAACATTTAAGCTGCATTTACATGGGCTGAGTTCAGACCGTTAAACGAGCACGTTTGACAATATTACACCTCTTTACACAGGCTGATGAAGAATGATGGGCACAGAACAATCACTAGTAGATATTGTTGAGCGAGCATGCTCGTTTAATCCTTTAATCCTGTCTGTTTGGCAATCCTTGCATGTGCTGCAGCTGTCTAACAGCAATGACACATGCAGCCGGCGGATGGATCAAACATTGATGCCGAGCACGCCAAAAATACTCGGGAAGACCCAAGCGTGGTCGATTAAAGGGTTAAATGAGCACGCTCACTCAACAATACTAGTAGATCAATCTGCCCCCATACAGCATCATCTTATCAACAGCACATCTGCAGTTTACACTGGGCAATGTGCTGCTGAAAAATAATGTTTTTGGTTTCGACATAAACAATCCAATCACCCAATGAATAAGAAGCATTTAGCTCATTCGTTGGACGATTGCCGAATTTAACAGCTCTGAACTCTCGTCTGTGCTGCCAGGATTTTTAAATGCAGATACCAAACACACACACACACGGCAGTAACTCGCATGCCTCCTCAATACCGCCTTAGTCACCGTGGTCATGGCACTGCTTCTCTTAGTGTCAGGCCGACCCACTGAGTTTGGCTTTTGCAGCACTCCTCAATCTGTATGCTGTTTCTGACGCGCCCCCTGGGCCGTGGGGTACTCGGCAGCCGGGCCTCTGATTGCTTGGGGGATATCACGGTAGCTGACCCGGTCCGTGACCCAGGGCGGTCAGTGAAAAGGGGGGATAGATTTATAGGGTATTATAAGTGTTCGTGATGCCACCTGTGGATTGCGGCTAAACGGAGCCGCCGCTGCGGAGCAGTCCTCTGGAGCTGGTATTACGGCAGCAGGGGTGGTGTGGCTCTCCACAGGTAGAGCAAGCTCCAGGGCAGTGTAGGAATAAATGGTGGTGCAGAGGAGAGACAGCAGGACAGTCCCGGAGGAAAGACGGACACTCACATGGGGGTAAGCTTCAGTACCTTTACTGATGATGCTGCAGGCACGGTCCAGGGTACTCCAGGCGAAGGGTGCACTTTTGGACTCTCCCCAGTGAGCGGGTATAGGGCCTCCTGATCCGTGGCTTTACTCTCTAAGCTTCTGACCTGCCTGGAGCTAGGCCTAGCTTGGTTACTGTCTCTCTCTTGCACCTGCTGACCTGGTGGTAGGGCCTTCTCTTTTGGAGATCACCCTCCCTGGACGCTGGGGCCTCCGTGACTCCTAGCCCTGGTACTGTAGTCAGCGTTTGGTGAACCTGGGACCTGTAGTCCTCCAGGGGTTCCGGTGGTTCCTACTGGGCATTAATGGTCCTTGTAGGCGCGGACCCGGTGTCCGGTATATGTATCGGGGTGAGCCTGGTATGCTCCTCTGCCCCCTCACTACTTCTTCCTTCTCCTCTCGCCTTCGGCCACACTCAGGCCCTCACTAGGCTTTCACTTGTGCTGTAGGCCTTGGCTCGCCTAAGCACGGCAGCCAGCGTGCTGCCTCTTCGCTGCTCTCTGAGCGTCAGCACGCTCTCAGCTCAACTCTGAGCTCTGTCCCTCTCAGTGTCTTAGTGGGAACTCTCTGCTTAACTAACTGAGCTGCCTGGCTCCACCCTCCGTTTATATATCCCTAACGGGCTCCCTCTGCTGGTTTGAGGTGGTAGTGTGGAGGTGTGTGAATGTGTGAGGGCCTTTTGTGGAGAAGTCCATTCATGCACCCTTCTGGGTTCTGTGGCACCAGTGCGCAGCAGGGCACCACATTTCCACATAGCTATAAGAGGGCACGGCCACATCCTGAGCTAGGGTTCCAGTTGCTGTTTGCATCTAGTTTCTGTCAAGGTGTTTTGTTGTTTATCCCTCCCGTTACTGACCCAGCTTGTCTTCTCGTCCTGTCTGTTCTCTCTGCTCCTGACCTCGGCTATGTATCCTGAACCTGTGCTGCCTTCCCTGACCTCAGACCGTCTGACTAAGCTTCTCTCTCACCCCTCTGTACTTCGCATACCTGCTCTGACCTGTGGGTCAGCTGCTGCAGTCCCAGGTACTGCTCTGGAGTGGTATTTGGTGTCGTCTGTCAGCCCAGCCTATCCTCACGCCTCTTCAGTGTTAGCCTAGTCCATGGCACAGTGGGTCCACATCCACCAGCGTTACATTACATTCGTGCCATGAACCCCGCTGACAAATAAAGTCCACGTGACCCCATGTCTCTGGTTACCAGCGTCACACACATACAGCACATACATACATACGCAGAACAGATACAGGTGATTCTCACAAAATTAGAATATCATCAAAAAGTATATTTATTTCAGTTGTTCAATACAAAAAGTGAAACTCATATTATATAGAGTCATTACAAACAGAGTGATCTATTTCAAGTGTTTATTTCTGTTAATGTTGATGATTATGACTTACAGCCAATGAAAACACAAGAGTCATTATCTCAGTATATTGGAATAATTAACAAAAATCACCTGCAAAGGCTTCCTACGCATTTAAAAAGGTCCCTTAGTCAGTTTCAGTAGGCTCCACAATCATGGGGAAGACTGCTCCAGGGCAGTCCCTGGGACTGCAGCAGCTAACTGGAGGGTCAGAGCCATGGGAACAAGGAACGGGAGGGCGAAAACAAAGAGGAGATCATATGGTCCGATATCGGGACAGGCAGCACAGGTTCAGGATACATAGCCGAGGTCAGGAGTGGAGAGGCCAGAAAAAACGAGTATACGAGTCGGGTCAATAATGGGTGAAACAAAACACACATGCACTAACTGTACACTAGAAGAACAAACTGACTAGGAACCAACATTTGGGCCAGGAGTGGTGGGAGGAGCTGCCTAATATAGGGCTTGCTGGCATGGGATAGACTAGGGAACTAAATCTCTGTCAGACACAGCAGGGTTAAATTCCTGCAGAGACCGTCCACACCACTAAGGCTAAATGGAAGCAACATGTTGTTACAGCAGGGCAGAGGAGTGCTGTAAAAGGCAAAACCCAGCGAGCTGACCTGAAACGAGGAGAAGCCGCGCAGTGACCATGGTGAGTAGGACGGTGCTGAGGGGGTATGCGAGTTACTGCCGTGACAGTACCCCCCTTATGTCCCTCCCTGTTAGGACAGACCACCAAGTACACATCTCAGGAATGGTAGAGGTGCAAACATTTTCGGCAGGCTTATTCCTAGAGTACTCACTATTACCAGCGCAATGTAGACAGGAGGCCACAACGTCCTGAACATGCTTGGCCAGCTTGGATTCATGTCTCCTACTCCTAGTTGAAACCAAGGTCTTCACTTACAAGAACAGAAGCCACTTCAACAACCTTAGGCGGGTTCAAGATGTGCAGAGATTCCTCCTCAGAAATAGCCACATCAAAGGATCGAGACAAGACACGAGTCTCAGGCAGGGAAGGTAGGGAAGGTAGGACCAAAGGCATTAAAGGCAGGGACATGGGCATGATCTTGGCATGGCAGTTGATAGAACACGTCGATCCCCATTGTAGCACCTGACCGGTGGTCCAGTCAATAACAGGCGTCCATAGAGGAAACCATGAAAGTCCAAGAACAGAGTTTACAGAACTAGGTAGCACGTAAAAAGAGATTTTTCCCGAGTGCTGGATTCCAATTTGCAGGAATGACAGGCAGCGTGACTTGATGATTAGGCTTCGCCAGGGGTTGTTCATCAATGAAGGCAACAATCAGGAGACAAACAAGCTGTTGCATAGGAAGCTGAACCTGATGTACCTGTTCGGGATGGATGAGGTTGGAAACAGATCCGGAGTCTAAATGGGCTGCTGCGGAGACCTCTCTCCCCAAACCAAGATGGTTAAAAGTTTTGGAGAGCCAACTTTCCCATCCAGGTTCATCGTCCCGACTGGCCCAAGAGGCTGGAGGCCACCGTGCCTCACTGTGCACTGACAAACATAATGTCTCTTGCTTCCACAGTACATGCACACGTTGTCACGGATGGTACCTTCGCTGTTTCTCTTGTACAGAGAGTTTGGCTTGCTCTACCTGCATTGGCTCTACAGCAGATGGTGGAGCTTGTGGCAGCAAAGGGTACTGAAAGGTTGCAACCTGGGGGGTTCCCCAAAAAAAGAAGACTCTTGAGCCTGTTCTAGAGCCTGCTCATGGAGATCAATTCTGGTAGCAAGGTGTATAAGGGCAACTAGAGAGGATGGTAGATCTCTTCCTGCCATCTCATCCTTGATACGACCAGACAGGCCCTGCCAGAAGGCTGCCACCAGGGCTTCTTCATTCCAGGCCAGCTCTGTCACCAAGGTGTTGAAGCGTAAGGCATACTGGGCCGTGGTATCCGTGCCCTGTCTTAGAGTCAGCAGGGACGAGGCGGAAGACAAGGTGTGGCCAGGTTGCTCGAATACTTCCAGGAGAATCTTAAAGATTTTCCCAACATCGCAAGTCTCTGCTCCCAAATGGGTTTACCCAAGCCAGGACTCGTTTGGACAGTGGAGAGATCATGAATGCAATCTTGATCTGGTCCGAAAGAAATAGATGAGCGCGGAAAGTGAAGTGAATGTGGAACTGTTTTATGGAGCAGCAGCTCTTCTTGAGGTCTCCATTGTAGCGTGGCGGAAGTGAAGCTGAGGCTTAGCAGTTCCACCAGAAACTGGAGCATTAGGCGGTTCCTTTGGAGAGGTTGACTATCCAGAGGAGGGTTGGCCAGATGTGGTAGAGGCGGAAGGCAGGGAGGCCATTGCAATGGACCGATCCTGCAACTGGGTAGCCACCACATTAATGGCCTGCATCAGCTCATCCTGACACTCACGCTGAGAATGTCCATCCTTGTATTAGACTTGTATTAGAGACATGTGGTTGCTGGGACTCGATTTTTCAGCAGGATCATGGCCCAGAACTTAATGTAACACTGGTGGATGTGGACCCACTGCACCATGTGCCGGGCTCACCCTGGAGGAGCGTGACTAGGTGTCTACCGGGTCTTCACTAGAGCCTCTGGTGCTGAGGATAGGCTGGAAAGCCAGTAGACACCAGGTACCACCCTAGTCCCCGAGACTGCAGCAGGTGACCAGAGGGTCAAAGGCACAGGAACAAGGTATAGGAAGGCAAAGACAAAGACGAGGTCAGACATTCCGAGGTCGGGGCAGGCAGCACAGGTTCAGAATACGTAGCCGAGGCCAGAAGTGGAGAGGAGCTGCCTATTATAGGACCTGCTGGCACGGGATAGGCCAAGGAACCAAATCTCAGCGAGCTGACTTGACACAAGGAAAAGCTACGAGGTGAGTAGAGTCGCATTGAGGGGCCATGCAAGTTATTGCCTTGACACGTTCCTGTGGCTTCTATAAAATAGGGCACCCAGGGTGGGATTTAAATTGTCAACCTAACCCACCCCTCCCCCATTATTTACAATAAAAACAACACTTTAATCTTCATCTTCAATAAGTGGCACCTTCACCACCATAATAACTGCCTATGAACTGCAGTAAAATGGCACAATGCCAGTGGCGTCATGACATGACCTCATCAAGTAGCTGCAAATGGGGGCAGAGAGCTGATTAGTTATCCTCGGCCCTTCAGTGCTGATACACTCATATCTTCAATTGTATTCACGTCTTAAAGGGAACCTGTCACCTGATTTATGTTGCCAAAACCGCGGGCAGCATTTATGAGAGCCTGGCTGCACAACTGCAGCCAGGTATATTTTTATCGGAAATGCTCTTGCATTTTAGAAAAAATATTGTTGGAATAGATGTGAGAGACCAGTCAATCACTTGGAGCCATGTTGGGAGAAACCAGCTGGGGGCAACTGCAGACTAGTCACGTCTCAGGCTATGGTCCCCAGCCGTATCTTTAAAGTATGTTATCTCTGAAACACTGGAGTTGTTTGGACAGCTTGAATGGTTCCCTTTAAAGGTGCAAATACAATTGATCCCAGAAAGCAGGGAACCGGATCAGCATTCTGTGTTAGACCTCATTCACAAATACGTGTTCTATCCGTTTTTTTTCATAGATGCAACATGAACCCATTATAATCTATGGTGCTATTCACATGTCTGTTTTTCTCCAGCATCATGGATGACAAGGGCCAATGCAAGTCTTTGGGTCTGTGAAAAACACGTACAGCACACGGATTGCATCAGTGTGCTGTATGTATTTAACATTGCAAAGGATAGAAGATTTGCAATTGTAATTAATTTATCCATCTGTAAAATACGCTGGTGACACTGATGGTAAAAACAGACAAACGGACCATACACTGATGACACACGGGTCCAAAACACTGATGACACCGGTACCATTTTTTCTCATATTTGTTTAAACATCACATGGATTTGTCAATGAGGATTTATACAGGTTCGCCGAATCAGCTGGCATTTTAACAAACAGTTCAGGTAAACTTCTGAAAACTGGCCAAATCTCATTGTTGTAGTATTATTAAAAATAATTTAACTCATATTCGCTAACTTTAGCTCGTCCTCCAGGTGATGGCCACTTTGAAGCATAAATCAGACTGTGGAATTTTTTTTACGTCATTGGGGCCACACGTGCTGCTGCCAATTTTCTCTGACCTTGGCACCATTTTTGGGACCAGCGAACGAAGACAAAAACGCAATGTGAAAGCACCCTTACTGGGACCCAAGAAATCTGGGATCACTGACAAACTGGTGGTTTCAGCTGGGCCCAGGAGATTTGACAATTCTTCCACTAATCTGCCCTTTTTAAACTTTAATTATTGCTACTTTCTTTTGCTGCTGTGTCAGTTCACCGTCATAAACTGGTGGAGGCCAATCTAATTTTTCTGTAGGGCCCTATTAATTCTAGTTAATCTTCTGGTCTCTGCATGGTATTTCAAAATGTTTACCGTCCGTCCTGTGTAAATTGCTGATAATACATTGTGATAAGTGACAAATGACAAATTCTTTATATTTCTATTTTTGTACAAAAATGTAATGGCCTAGCTGTGCACAGTGTCCCATATATAACGAGATAATTCTGCAATGTTTATTCTAGAATATCTGTGATTGACCCAAACCCATGTACCTGTAAAAGCGCTGTAATACACTAAGAGAATGTAGTATGGATCACAGTTTGTCCTGTACTGCCCTCTTCTGTTATGTACTATACTACTTTTTTCAGTAAAGCCCTTTAATTATAGAAGGTAACAGCCACAATGTTATCTAATATTATCTGTATTTATACCATATGTTTGAAATGTGCAGTGTGTGCTACCTTCCAGGGGGCACCCAGAAATTTACCTTTGGGAGGAAAAGGGGGTTTCCAAATTATGACAAGCGATGTGTGCAAAGTAATGTTTTAAATTGGTTTGTTGTGGAAACAGAAGTGGTGAGAGCAATATAATTATTTGATTGCTCACATAGCATATATTTGCACGCTAGGAGAGGGATGTCTAGAATATTCCAAAGAGGATAAGAAAAAACTATCTTTTCCTTTTATGACCCCGAACCTATGACATTTTACTCCCAAATATTACATATAACCCCTTTAATGACACCTCAAAATGAATACAGACCACATCTTAGTAAAAGAAGCTATACATTATAAGGGAGGATACTGTGTGTAATAAGGGATGATACTATACATAAAGGAGAATACTGCATGCAGAGGCTTATCTAGGGGTTCAGCATTGGTGATGGGGGGGTGCGACAAAAAATAAAGGTTTTACAAATCACAGCATACATATATCTGCCATATATGTTTCTATCATACAAAAAAGCAACTTCTAGTCTAGTATGCTGGAAGATGTTTCACAAACAAGAATATTTTCCATCATCTTTCTGAAGAGTATATAGGCACTACTGTACTTGAATTCAGAGGTACAATAAATATTTACATTCAGTATCATTTAAGTGATGTCTGCTCTGGGGTCTTTCTATTTTTCTTCAGTGTCACTGGGTGTGTGCAAACTTAATAAAAACGGAAGTCCAATTTCTTAAAATATAAAATTAATTAACCCGATTGGTTGCCCAAAATATTGCAACTTATTAAGGTGTGTTATGCCAGAATGGGTCTCATGAGTAGTAGGTATTTATGCACTATCACTTATTATTGCTCAATCTGTTAATATACACACGTGGTCAAAATTGTTGGTACCCCTCGTTTAATGAAAGAAAATGAGCCCTGACCTAAATCCTATTGAGCATCTTTGGAAAGAGCTGAAACATGTCGTCTGGAAAAGGCAACCTTCAAACACGAGACAACTAGAGCAGTTTGCTCATGAGGAGTGGGCCAAAATACCTGTCAGGAGGTGCAGAAGTCTCATTGGCAGTTACAGGAATCGTTTGTTTGCAGTGATTGCCTCAAAAGGTTGTTCAACAAAATATTAAGTTAAGAAGAACCATCATTTCTGTCCAGGCCTATTTCATGAGTTTCATTTTTTTTAAATTCTGTGGAAGCAGGGTTGAAAAGCAATGTCTGACTTTCATTTGTTCATTTTCATAGATTTTTAATTTATTATTACTTTTGTCAGATTCAAGTTATTTCTGTGACCATTGTGGGTTTTTCTTTCATTAAACGAGGGGTACCAACAATTTTGACCATGTGTGTATTCTTTACTAGTCATCCAATATGGTTCAATATGTCTACATCTAGTTTATATGTCATCTAATATAGGATGTTTTGTCTATTTTCAACCTGTGTGATAGACAAGTCTTCATTAATATTGAAAACCAAGCTGTTATATTGCTTTAGTATATTTTACTTTCTTTGTTATGCGACCATCGCTCTGTGTATATAATCTACATATTTATTTATATGATTTTATTACAGGAGAGCGGGAGGTAGCATTACTGCCCTACCTTAGCCACATCCTTATGTATTCTGGTGCCGTTGTGTTCTGTTTTTGGGTGGTTTTAGTATTCTGTCTTTTATGATTTGTTCATAAAGTTTACAGTATTTTAGATATCCTCTTGCTCTATATACTTCTTTGTATTTGTGCTTTAACTACTAAACTGTTTGCACTTGAGTTGATCCTGCCATCTTATTTGGCTGTGCCCATTAAATTATGTACGGGTTGAAGTTGGTACATTGCTACTGCACCCCACCTTGCTATATTAATGTTGCAAATCCCTTCTGCGTATTAGTGCTTAGCAACTATTCATCTACTGTTATTCTTTATCATTTCAGGCACGACTTATTACTGTGCAGAATACTAATATAATAATGGCTGCTGGGAGAACAAACAAGGCTTCTGTGGCTTAGTTTTTCATAGTGTTGGGGTCAGTGTGTCCTTATAGCAATTTTATTTTTGTAAGGAAATATATTTTGGAATTAAACTGACAGCCTTTTCATCGGAAGAAAACCTTGTGATAGCTCAACATTAGATAAGGGAGATAATGACCCATGCAAAGAAAAGTAACGAGTACATCCATAAGCAAAAAACCCCAAGCCCTTCATCATGAAATTACTGTGGCCTGTGGGGATATGGTAAAGAGCAAGGAATGAAGTTAAAGATAAACTTTTGGATAGGCCAATGCTGTTAGAATGGTTGGGCTTCAACTCTTGGGACCCGTCTGATAAACTCTTGAAGGAGCTGTACAACACCACCGAGTGCTTTGTCCTCTTTTATTGGGTACTAGTTGTATATAATGTCAATTGTTCATGTAGAACAGGCTACCACAACCAAAAAAATTCTTCTGATCTTACAGACATTTGTATTTTTCACTTAATAAAGACGCCGGTATTGCGTTGATCCGCGTTGTGAATAGAAAGCCTTTTCTTCATCATTGTGATGTTGTTACTACATCTGTGATTGGTTGGCTGTTATCCTTGTTTCAGTTTCTGCCTAGTAACGATGATGTAATGGGGAGGAGGGGACAAGGCGGAAGGAGTGTAGCACGCGGGTAACGGAGAGAGAAGGGAACGGAAGCAGGAGAATAAAAGTATGGCTGTTTAAACCTACCATCCAGCATCTCTATGTGGCCTTCTGGAGTTCCTTTCGTCTGCATAACAACACCACAACCGGCGACGAGGACGCGTTCATCATCAACTAAAGGTATTTCAGCTCTACAACAATGGCCTGTTTACCTGCCTTCCCTGCTTTTGATGTCCATCAGTCCCCAGCTAACCTAGCAGCATGTTGGGAGAAATGGCTGAAGCGTTTTGATATATTCCTACAAGCCATGAACATATCAGATGATACCAGGAAGAAAGCCATGCTATTACATTATGCAGGGGAACAAGTCTATGATATCTTCACTACTCTGCCTAATACTGGAGAAGACAAAGACTATGAGCTCAGCAAGGCAGCATTAAGCAAATACTTCTCCCCACACAGAAATGCGGCATTTGAAATCTTCACGTTTAGACAATTAAAGCAGTCAGCAACAGAAAATATTGATGAATATCATGTCCGACTACGGCACCTTGCAGCTTACTGTGAATTTGCAGATGTCGACAAAGAGATCCAAATGCAGATTTTACAAGGCTGCATCTCCTCTAAATTACGGAGGCAAGCACTCAGAGATCCCACCATGACTTTAGCAAAATTGCTTGAAACAGCACGTGTAAATTATACCGCCGAAAAACAAGCTAAACTCATAGAGAACATTGAGTGCGAGGCGGAAGCACCATCTTGTCTAGCAAAGCTAACACAGAGACCACCTGTGCCTCGTACGCAGGGGGCAACTTGCTACAACTGCGGAGGGTCGTATCCTCACCAGAATGTCTGCCCAGCAAAAGGGGGGACCTGCCATAATTGTGGAAAACAAAACCATTTTGCAAAAGTGTGTAGATCCAAACCACAATCCCCTCATCCCACAGTACAACCCAGGTCACAAAAAGTCCACACGCTGCAGCTTACTGACGAGCCTCACAGTACTTATCTATTCTCAGTAACTGCAGAGGGATCTCAAACACTGCACGCACTTACCAGTCCAAGGCGACTTATCCTGATAAATGGCAGTCCGGTGGAAGCCCTAGTAGACACGGGGGCGTCAGTAAACGTCATCAGCCGTGCAGTCTATAGCCGACTCCCGAACAGACCTGCTCTACAAAGCACTAGCCTAAAGATTTTTCCTTATGGTTCAGCATCGGCACTACCCCTGTGCGGCAAATTTCAGTCAGAACTTGCAGCTGACGGGAAGTCCATCACCGACACTGTATATGTAATAGAGTGCTCCGCAGACACGCTTCTCAGCTGCAGTACTGCTATATCTCTGGGTCTGGTCAACCTGGTCAATAGCGTCACGGGTCCTTCGGCCCAACACATCATGCAGAGGTACCCCAATCTCTTTAAAGGTCTCGGTAAGCTAAAAGACGTTCAGATAAAATTGCATATTGACCAGTCAATACAGCCGTCTGTTCAACCTCACAGGCGCATCCCATTTCATGTCCGCAAACTTGTGGAGCAAGAACTGCAAGATCTGGAAGCGTCTGATGTTGTTGAACGAGTTGAAGGCCCGACCCCTTGGGTATCGCCCATTGTTGTTGCACCAAAACCAAAGCAGCCTGGTAAAATCCGGCTATGTGTGGATATGCGGCATGCCAATCTGGCTATTCAAAGAGAAAGGCACATCACGCCCACTATTGATGACATTCTCGCAGACCTGAATGGTGCAAAAGTATTCTCTAAAATTGATTTAAAATCAGGTTATCATCAACTTGAGTTGCATCCAGATTCCAGATACATTACAACTTTTAGTACCCACGTGGGTTTACGACGATTCAAGAGGTTGAACTTTGGTATCTCATCTGCGGCAGAAATATTTCAGAACGTTATCAGTCAGGTTCTATCTGGAATAGCAGGAGTCCTAAACGTCAGTGATGACATTCTTATATATGGTACAACCCAAGAGGAGCATGACAGTCACTTAGAGCAAGTGTTTCAGAGACTGCAAGCCTGCAATCTAACTGTCAATCCGTCAAAATGCAAGTTTAACCAAAAGTCATTAAGCTTCTTTGGATATATCTTTTCTGAGCAAGGAGTTTCAGTAGATCCTCAGAAAATTTCTGCCATAAAGTCAGCTAGCCAACCTCAAAATGTGTCAGAGGTTCGCAGTTTTCTAGGACTAGTCACGTACTGTGGACGATTTATACCTGATCTGGCCACGGTCTCCGAACCCCTGCGACTACTCACGAAAAAAGACACTCCTTGGACATGGACTACTGAACACCAAGCAGCATTCGACTCCATGAAGTCCAGTCTAACTGGCGACACCGTCATGGCCTATTTTGACCCTCTAAAGTCCACCGAGCTTATCGTGGACGCAAGTCCGGTGGGCCTGGGTGCAATTCTCACACAAGTGTCCAAAGCAGGCAACGTCTCTACCATTTCCTATGCAAGCAAAGCCTTAACAGAGACAGAACAACGCTATTCACAAACTGAAAGGGAAGCTCTTGCGGTTGTATGGGGATGCCTTCATTTTCATCTGTACCTTATGGGACATAAATTCACAGTGATAAGTGACCACAAACCGCTCATTCCACTTTTCAACAAACATTCTTCAAAGCCTCCCCCACGACTTGAACGCTGGTTGCTCCGCCTACAGAACTACCAGTTTCGGTTGAGATACGAGGCAGGAGATGGTAATCCGGCAGACTACTTCTCGAGACACCCAACACCACAAACTACCAAGGACGACATCCCAGCAACTATCCTTGCAGAGGAACATATCAATTTTATTGTTGCACATTCTGTGCCAAAAGCCATGACTATGGAGGAAATACAACAAACGGTGGATTCCGATCACCAACTTCAGTTAGTTATAGAGACTGTTCGATCTAAAAATTGGAGCAATTTTCTTGCTGAAGCCCGCCTCCAAACACCAGATCAAACAACCTACTTGACAGCTTTCTTTAATGCACGACACGCTCTCTCCGTGTCTGATTCAAATCTACTGTTGCGTAACAATCGGCTGGTGATACCCCAGAAGCTTCAAAGCAGAGTACTGGATCTGGCCCACGAGGCTCATCAAGGGGTGGTGAAAACAAAGCAATTACTGAGAGAGAAAGTCTGGTTTCCAGGACTAGACAAAAAAGTAGAGGCACTTATTGAAACTTGCATACCTTGCCAAGCAACTACAATTGACCATAGACATGCACCCTTACAAATGACACCCCTGCCAGAGGGCCCGTGGACTGCTGTTAGTGTTGACTTCTGTGTTTTACCGGATCACTCCTATCTGCTGGTTGTCATGGATGACTATTCGAGGTTCCCAGTCATTGAACATGTTTCGACAACCTCTGCCAGGGCTGTTATACCAAAATTAGACAAGATCTTCTCGGCATATGGCATACCGGAAACAGTGAAATCCGACAATGGACCACCTTTTAATAGCACAGACTTTCGATCATTCGCAACCTATCTGGGTTTCACTCACAGGAAAATAACTCCTTACTGGCCTCAGGCCAATGGTGAAGTGGAACGGTTCATGCAATCAATCAACAAAACTTTGAGGATCGCTACCATGGAGCACAAGGATTTACAGCAAGAGCTACACAGATTTCTTAGACAGTACAGAGCTACACCCCATTCTACTACCGGGGTACCACCCGCCACTGCGCTGTTCAACAGGCCTATGCGTGTCAAACTCCTGAGCGTTTCGCTGAGTCCGGTTCAAACACCAATTGCTACTAAGGATGCCATATCCAAACAGAAGATGAAGAGGTATGCAGATAAGAGCAGTCATCGTTGCAAGCCGCCGGAAGTATTGGTGGGAGATTGGGTCCTTGTAAAAAGACTAAGACCTAGTGACAAGTTTGCATCACGATACTATCCTGAACCCTTTCAGGTCACACAAGTCAAAGGCACCATGGTCACTGCTCAAGATCACGGTCGCCAGGTCACAAGGAACGTGTCACATTTTAAAAAACTTTGTGACTATATCCCAGAAACAGACGAGGCAGATGGCGATGACGTCCTGCCGGGTCCCCAGAGCTCAGCAGTTCCAAGGGAGGATACCTCAGAGGACTCGGAAAGTTCATCTGGGACTGAGATGTCTCACCGCTATCCAGCGAGGGCAAATCGAAGACCGCCAGCCCACCTCTTGGACTATGTTCTGCAGTAAAAAGAAAAAAAAAGAAAAAAAACCTTTGTACTAATGTGAATTTTTGAATCGTTATCCAGTTCTATTGTTGTTTTGTTTTGTGAGAAGAGGAGAGATGTGATGTTGTTACTACATCTGTGATTGGTTGGCTGTTATCCTTGTTTCAGTTTCTGCCTAGTAACGATGATGTAATGGGGAGGAGGGGACAAGGCAGGAGGAGGGTAGCACGCGGGTAACGGAGAGAGAAGGGAACGGAAGCAGGAGAATAAAAGTATGGCTGTTTAAACCTACCATCCAGCATCTCTGTGTGGCCTTCTGGAGTTCCTTTCGTCTGCATAACAACACCACAATCATCATCTCTGAAGAATTGATTTACTTCAGCAGCGCAGCCCACTTACGTGTTCATCCAACTGGATCCAATATCTCCTGGAGGATTTACCTTCCAGCCACGGGGCAGCAGCAGCTGTTTTTCTTCATGCCTACATAGCAGTTGTGCCTGTCACAACTCCATCAGCTGAGGGTAACCAATACTTTCCTACTCTCCCTCCATAGGGTATCACTCTATTGTGCGCTCTGTTCCCCACATCTAGATTTACATATCCAATCTTTCAGTAGCAGATGTGCCTGGTATTATTAGCATTAATAATAATAATAATAATGTATTATTTCTCAGTCCCATTTTCTTGAATAGGGTGTAACATGGCGCGGGCCAGTAGCCATGGGTGAGGTACTTGTCTCTTATGCTCTGGTAAATTACATGAAGGTGGGGGTCCTGGCTGGGTGTGTGGACTTGTGCTGTGGGGGGTGCTAGGCCCTTGCAGGCGCATGTAACCGATTACACAACAGCTCAATGAGGAAGACCACCAGTTAAAAATAAAGTTTTTACTCAACGATAACTTGGAGTTGATTATATACAGTAGATAGTGGGTACACATCTTGATGAACGCTTCCTTTACAATACGGAGCATTTAACACACAGCTTAAATTCCTACCTTTTGTCTCGCTTTTTCTCTATCTTCACCGTTCCTTTCTACTTCACCACCACCCAGCTCAGTGCTACAGTTCAGTTTGCAAGAGTCCTAATCTCAAATCGCAGTTCCGCGTCTTCTCTCTCCTCTAGGGAACTATATTGCCAGTATGGCCGATACTTATCTTCTTTGTATCTGATCTTCTGGATCTCTCTCTTCGTCTCATGTACTCTGTCCAGTCTAGTCCCATTACCTCTGTGAGTTATAAATTCTGGGCATCCTGGAAGGTGTCCTGACACGGGACCCTTCTCCGATCGATCACTCTGTTCTTTCGTTCACTTCTCTCTCTCTTGCTCTCTGCTAGGATTTCGCTATCTTTATCTCTGTCTCCTCTCTCGTTAGGGACACCAACTTCATGCAGCACTGCTCACATCAGAGCTTAGGTCTTCTTTGTACATACTCTGGGCGCTTTCGAAGGTCTTGACAGGAAACTGACTCTGCCCCTTCAGTTTAGCTCTTCCCACCTTTGGGCTAGTCCCAACTGTTAAACCTAACTCTCCCTACTGTCAGGCAGAACACAACATAACACCATTAACGCATGTCACAATTCACATTACACAATACAATAATATACTTGTTCTTCAAGAGGGAACATAGGCAATATGTCTATGAAACATTAGGCAGTAAGCAAAAAAACATGATCTACTGTAGAGAGCAATGTGCATGTGTAAAGTTGCCAGGAGTGGTACTCATGACTGAGCTGCTGTCCGGTTATGCTCTGGCACTTTACAGGAAAGCAGTGTTTCTGTCCCATTGTGCTGTGAGGTGTGGGGTGCATCACTCACTTGTAGGCCACAGGCCGCCACTGTCTCCAAGCCTTCATCCTCAGGAGCCGCCACACACAATTCAGGGGACACCAAGTGTTGCACAGCTTCTGGATACCCACAGTTGTGGTAGAAACTTCACAGAGCAGATTACATGGGATAACAAGCTTTTACTTCTCAGAACATGAGGTAAAGGAAAAAACGCACAGTCACACAGTACTGCACCAGGAAGTAAGAACAAAAACAGAAAATACAAGAGAGACTTTTTTCTATTTGCAATACAGTAAACAAGGAAACTTTACACAACATCGCCATCTACTGTCAGATCAGCATAAAGTCCTCCTTCACACAAACAAAGAAGTCCACAACTGCTGCATATACCAAAACCCTTTCTCAACAGTAAGGACTTATTCATTCAAACCCAATTTCTTTATTAGTCTCTGATGTTTTTCAGAATTCAATGCCTTTGTGAAAATGTCTGCTGTCATATCTTCAGTTGGACAATATTCTAATTTCAGGATTCCTTGTTCCTGATAGTCCCTCAAGAAATGATACTTCACATCAATGTGCTTGGTTCTTGGGTTAACTCTTTCCATCTGAGCAAGAACAAGACATCCCTGATTGTCCTCATTTATTTTTGTTGGTTCCAACTGTGCTTGTCCTAGGTCTCTTAGCAATTGTCTTAACCATAGAACTTCTTGACTCGCATGTGCTGCTGCAACATATTCTGCTTCTGTTGACGACAGCTTTACTATTGATTGTTTTTTACTAGTCCAACTAATTGGTCTACCTGAGAGAAAAAAACGATAGCCACTGGTAGATTTTCTGTCAGTTGGATCTCCAGCCCAATCTGCATCAATGTATCCAGTTAAAATGCATTTATCACTTGTAGGCAGTTTCAGTTTAACATTGCTGGTTCCTCTCAAATAACGTATTACTCTCTTCACAGCATTCCAATCCGCTACATTTGGCTTGGACACTTTTCTACTCAGAATTCCTACTGCTGCTGCAATGTCTGGCCTTGTAACAGTCGCTAGATACAGTAATTTTCCTATCGCCATTCTGTACTCTTCATTATTTGGTAACACATTTTTCTCACTACTCATCTCTTTAAGATAATTAGTTTCCATTGGAGACTTTGCTGGTTTTGTATCATTCAATCCAAATGTTTAGGTTATGTCTTGAATCATGTGATTTTGATTAAGCAGGAAACTTCTATCTTCTTCTCTTTCTATCTCTATTCCTAAGTACTGTTTCACATTTCCCAAGTCTTTGATCTCGAAATGTTGATTCAGGATTTTTAGTATGTCCTCTTTATCCCTTTCTTTTTCAAAACAAACTAAAATGTCATCAACATATATGAGTACATAGATCCATCTGTCCATTAGTCTTTTTGTGTACAGGCAAGGATCAGCTTTGCTTTTTTTAAATTTTTCATTTGTGAGCACCTCCGTGATTTTATCATTCCACACTTTAGCAGCTTGTTTTAAACCGTATATACTTTTCTGTAATTTGCAAACCATGTTTGGGTTATTTTCATCTTTGAATCCTGGAGGTTGTTCCATGTAAATATCTTCTGTTAAACTTCCATTCAAAAATGCTGTCTTTACATCCAGATGTTTCAGTTCCATTTGTTTCATTGCTGCAACTGCAAACAAAGTTCTTATTGTAGTATGTTTGACAACTGGAGCAAATCTTTCATCATAGTCTTCTCCATATTTTTGAGAATAACCTTTAGCTACCAGTCTTGCTCGGTATCGTTCAGCTGTGCCATCTGTTTGGTACTTTACTTTAAAAACCCATTTACATCCTATAGCTTTTCTTCCTTCTGGTAATTCTGTTAGTGTCCATGTTTTTGAGTCATGCATGGATTTTATTTCTATTTCTGTTGCCTCTACCCATTTATTGGCTTCTTCTTCAGGAAGTCAAGATATGTCTTCCCAAGAGGTAGGCTCATAAATTTTACTTGTACTTGCCTTGTATGAAAGGCGTATTGGTGGTTTTCCTTTGTTTTTTCTTATTGAACATCTTGGTTCTGTGTCTGTTGGTAGTTGTTTCTCTTCACTTTCAGTATTCTGTTTTTTATTCACTTTAACTTCTTTTTCATGAGATATTCCTTCAGCTATATCATTGTTGTTTTTCTCATTTTTGTTTCCAGTGAAATCATAGTGTCTTCATTTAGATCCTCAATGAATGTCACACTGTTACTCACCATAACTCTGTCTGTTTTGGGATCTAGGATTCTATATCCTTCGCAATTTTCACTATAGCCAACAAAAATTTCTTCCATGGATCTATTTTGAAGTTTGGAATGTTTTTCTGTTGTAATGAATACAAAAACTTTACAACCAAAAACTCTTAAATGATTTACACTTGGTTTCATACCTTTCCTTTTTTTCCTTTCTGCTACTCCATTTGTTCAGGTGTGTAAGGAACAGTCTTTTGATGCTCTATACCATGTTTTCTTAAGTAGTTTTCTATTTGGTGTCCTGTGAATTCACCTCCATTTTCACTTCTAATGACAATTGGCTTCCTCTGAAATTTGTTATTTGACTCTGTCACGTAGCCTACTAGTTTATTGAAAAGGTCGCTTTTGTTCTTGATCAAGTATGTGACTGTGTATCTTGAGTAGTCATCTATAAAAGTCACCATATATCTATTGCCTCCTGATGTCACTTTCATGGGTCCACATATGTCAGTATGCACCAAATCAAGTGGTCTTCTGATTTTCGTTTCACTTTCTTTAGGAATAGATATCCTTGTGGCTTTTGATTTTATACAACATTCACATCTTACGGTAATTGAGCAATCAGATATCAATAGATACTTTGTCAATTCTTTCCTTTGTAGCTCCATTATACTTTCAGGATGTCTGTGTCCTAGCCGTCTATGCCACATGTGAATACAATTTTTGTGATCATGTGTACACAACTTCATCTGTTCCTTTAATGTGTCTAGATGATATAATTGTTCATCTGCCTTGACATTGGTTATTACCTTGTATCCTGCTAGGATTGTACACTCATCATCTTTGAATTTTACAGTAAGTCCTTTAGCTGTTAGACGTTTTACAGATAACAATCCTCCTTCTAATCCTTGAACATATAACACATCCTGTACAAGTATTTTTGAATCATGCCCAAATTTGTTAGAACAGTTTAGCATTCCTTGTCCATCCAACACCTTCTACAGCTATTTTGCTTCCATCTGCAAGATAAATGGCTTCCTTGTTATTTAAATTAAGTTCAGTAAAGAAATTTTTATTACTTGTCATGTGACTTGTTGCTCCTGAGTCAATAAACCAACCCAACGATTATTTCTTATCAGTCACTTTAAATGTACCATACCAATTATTTTCACATGAATCAGAAATTGTGTTTTCCACCTTCTGTGTATTCTCTTTATGATGTAATTTTTGTTGTTCTTCTTTCCATATAGTACAGTCTTTCGTTAAATGTCCTTTTTTCTTACATCTGAAACATTCTCTTGTCTCTTTATTATAGGGTCTTTTTGATTCTGTAGCTTTAAGAGCATTTCAATTATCTTTTTCAGTAGAAGAATCATTTGTTTGTTCTTTCCGTCTTTGATATTCATCTATGAGTCTGGTCTTCACAAACTGTAATGTAATGTCTGTTTCAGGTCTTGTCTCTAGTGCATTTATCAAAGCAGTATATGAATCCGGTAAACTGCACAATAATATTGCTGCTACATGGCTTTCCTTAATATCTTCACCAATTGATCTCAGCTGTGATATCACTTCCATAATAGAGAATATATGCTTCTGCATGTCATTGTCTGCACTTAGTCTCATACTGTAAAGCTTTCTTAGCAGAAATAACTTGTGATTTAAGCTGGGTCTTTCATGTAGCTTTCTTAGTGTTTCCCACATTCCCTTTGCTGTATCCTCATTTCTTATGTGGATTAATTGAGCATCATCCACTAATAGGCTGATGGTAGCTCTTGCTTGTCTATTTTTCTTATTCCATGTCTGATTATCCTCATCAGGTCTATCTGTAGTGATTGCTTCCCATAAATCATCTTTAGACAATAACATTTCTACTTTGAACTTCCATAACTGATAATTCTCATTATTCAGCTTAGGTACTGTGAGTTTTAGCTCTGTGCTACTTGTCAGTACCCCCCACCACCCCATCTCCCAGAGAAATCCAAACCTACAGGGTCCTGTGTGAAAAAGTGATTGTACCCTAAACCTAACTGATTGGGTCACCCTTAGCTGCAACTGCAATCAAGCGTTTGCAATAACTGGTAATGAGTCTTTTAAAACGCTCTGGAGGAATTTTGGCCCAATCATCTTTGCAAAATTGTTGTAATTCAGTCACATTGAAGGGTTTCCGAGCATGAACCGCCACAGGCCACAGCATCTCAATTGGATTGAGGTCAGAACTTTGACTAGGCCACTCCAAAGTGTTAATTTTGTTTTTCTTAAGACATTCAGAGGTGGACTTTCTAGTGTGTTTTGGATCATTGTCCTGCAGCATAACCCAAGAGTGCTTCAGCTTGAGGTCACGAACAGATGGCTGGACATTCTCCTTCAGGATTTTTTGGTAGACAGCAGAATTCATGGTGCCATTTACCACAGCAAGTCTTCCAGGTCCTGAAGCAGCAAAACAGCCCCAGACCATCACACTACCACCACCATATTTTACTGTTGGTATGATGTTCCTTTTCTGAAATGCTTTGTTACTTCTACGCCAGATGTACTGCTATATACACCTTCCAAAAAGTTCAACTTTTGTCTCATCAGTCCACAGAGTATTCTCCCAAAAGTCTTGGCAATCATCAAGATGTTTTCTGGCAAAACTGAGACGAGCCTTTATGTTCTTTTTGCTCAGCAGTAGTTTTTGTCTTGGAACTGTGCCATGCATGTCATTTTTGCCCAGTCTCTTTCTTATGGTGGAGTCATGAACACTGGCCTTAACTGAGGCAAGTGAGGCCTGCAGTTCTTTGGATGTTGTTGTGGGGTCTTTTGTGACCTCTTGGATGAGTTGTTGTTGCTCTCTTGGGTTAATTTTGGATAGATTGCCACTCCGGGGAAGGTTCACCACTGTTCCATGTTTTTGCGATTTGTGGATAATGGCTCTCACTATTATTCGATGGAGTCCCAAAGCTAAGGAGAGCTGCACGGAAACTACCACCCTTACTACAAAAAGATGACCGATTACAATCCATATTTCCAGACCCCACACTTCTGTGTTTCAGGCAGCCCCCAAATCTAAGAAGCATCATTGTCAGAAGCTCCCTGTCATCTCCTCCAGCTACAGGTACCTTTCCTTGCAACCAGAAAAAATGTAAAACCTGTCTGTTTATAATGACCACAAACAAGATAAAGATCCCCAATTAACATCAGGACTATAAGATCCCAGGTACTTTCAGCTGTATCACATCTAGCATAGTGTACTTAATTATATGTACCAAATGTCCAGCTGGGGGTCTTTATGGGGGAGACAGGGCAAAAACTTAGGACAAGGATGAATCATCATCGCCACACAATAAAAGAAAAAAGAATAGATCTACCTGTAGCCAAGCATTGTTGTTCCCCTGATCACAGCATAAAAGACATGAAATTACTGGTATTAAAAGGTAACTTCAAATCTCAAAGAGAAAGAAAAAACTCAGAATATAAACTGATGATGACCTTTAACACTTTCAGAGCAGGAATGAATGTGTCGCATGGATTTATGTCATTCTACATCAACTAAGGAATGTGCCCCTCAGACTTGTGAGGCCATCATAACACTGGACCTAGTCACAGGACAATAAAACCTTCACACTCCTTATCTATTAACTGCTAACATATTTATAGCCAGAACTGTTTATTCCTTCCATAATAACTCTGCTTTCCATCACCTGTCTTATCTATTGCATTATTTTTGTGTCTTATTGTGTATAAATATGTGACTCTTCAAATTTTGTGGTATACTAGCCTGATGAAGAGACCTGAGTAGTCTTGAAAGCTTTCAATTTGTTACCATCTTTTCAGTTAGCCATTAAAAGGTATCAACCACTGAAGACTCTCAAATCTAAATATTTTTTAAATGGCTTCATAAACTTTTCCAGACTGATAATGTCAATTACATTGTGTTTCATTTGTTCCTGAATTTCTTTGCATCCAGCATGATGTCTAGTTTTTGAGGATCTTTTGGTCTACTTAACTTTGTCAAGAAGGTCCTATTTAAGTGATTTCTTGATTGAGAACAGGTGTGGCAGTAATCAGGCCTGTGTGTGGCTAGGGAAATTGAACTCAGCTTCCCAAAGATGTGATAAACCACAGTTAATTTATATTTTAAGGGGGAGACAATCACTCTTTCACACAGGGCCCTGTAGGTTTGGATTTATTATTCCCTTAATAATAAAGACCTTCACTTAAAAACTGCATTTTTGATCACTTGTGTAATCTTTGTCTAATATTTAAATTTGTTTTGTAATCTGAAAATGTAAGTGTGACAAACATGCAAAAGAATAAGACATCAGGAAGGGGGCATACACTTTTTCACTCCACTGATTTATTTATATATATATATATATATATATATATATATATATATATAAAAGTAGGTATTCACACTCTCAGGTAGGCAGTAGACCATAAACATAAATTCCTAGCCTTGTCCATAGCAACCCAGTTGCGCCCTCAAGGACTGATTTACACCCAAACGTGCCAGAATATCTGCCTTCAGCTTGCCGTACTCTTTGGCATCCTGCAGGGCAAGGTCATAATACACTCTCTGCAGTTTCCCAGTAAGGTATGGAGCTAGAACCTCTGCCCATTGTTCTGGGGCAGTTTCTCCCTGACAACCTTTTCAAAGACAGTTTGGAAAGCCTCAACATTGTCCTACAGAGTTAATTTCTGCAAGGGCTCCTGTATTGTCCGCCTCACACGGCTACCTTCACTTTGACTGGCAGGAGGTGCCATCTCCCTGGCCTGGACAGTTTCCTGCCAAGAGAGCCATGTGCTACTGATGCTGCTGCTGTTGCAATTGCTGTTGAAACTGTTGCTACTGCTGTTGATGCTCCTGATGATGCTTCTGCTGCTGCTGTTGAATCTGCTGGATCAGGAGTTTGTTGGTTTCTAGTTAGTCCTGCTGCTGCTGCTGCCACTGCTGCTGCATATTTGCCTGGACTAGTTGCTAAACCAGCTCCTCCATGCTTTCATACTGTATTTTCATTGCTGTAGCTGCCTTTATCAAGGATATTCAATCTTTACACTGCAATTGCCTTGTGCTCTATGGGACTTCATGCCCGCTGAGACGATACAGCGTAAAATCTTAATTAGCCAAACGATTAGATTTGTTAATCCAAGAGAAATACCCTATTGTGTTTTATTAGAGTTTGCTGGCTGTGCTTAATTAATGTTCTGCTTGCTTGTCAGTTTATGTACCCTAATTTAACTTGTAAATTGTCCAGCATTCCACTAATCTCATTAGTATATCAGGAGCCTCTAACCATTGTTCAAAAATCATCTAGGCCCATTGTGTAAGTGTTAAAAGAAGATCCGACGGAGCCTTCACCACAGGGAGTCTCACATGTAGACCCAGGTGATAAGGTCACCTGAGAAAGATACCTCCACTAATGCACACTTAGCTTTGGGGGAGGAGGGTGAGAGCAGTTCTGCCATTAAGGGTGCTGAGCCCAGAGAAGCAGAAGGGACATGTTTTTCTGTAGCTGTCAGACTTGGGACAGAGAATCAAGGAACATCAGAAAGACTTTACAAGGAGAATGAGAGACATCCTTAAGGACAACAGATGGATTGCATTGCATTACCCAAAGAGACACAGATTTGTATTCTACATGATTCTAGTCTAAGGGTATCGGCCCTGACTGGAAAGATTCAGATCTGATCCATTAACCATCAGAGACACCTTGGATACATTTTGGGGAGACCAGGAGAGGACAAAGAAGTCACATGGCCCCATTGGATATGTTGTTTGGATTTACCAGGAGGGACCCACTGGTCGTCTGGCCCCATGGAAACTCTCAGAGAGGCCAGGTTGGGACCCTTGGGTCTCCTGGCCTTTTACCTCGATGGACTGCTATCTTCCTAAGCTTATCATTACCTCCTCTCTGTGGGGGCCCGCCAGAAGCGGGGGTCCACTGGTTGAGGTAGTCGGCCCTGGAAGTCTTCAAAGTCGCAGCTTTTCTATCCCGGGCAGGCAGAGAAGGAAGCGTGAGACTGTGTTAAGTTGTACCATCTTGGGTATTATGCTGGGACTGTTCTGTGTGTTTATTGTTCGCTTTGTGGTTCAATAAAGTATTGTCATGCTGTTTTACCCTCACCCTGCATTGTCTGAGTAGCGCTACGCCCATGGAAGACCCCGGGTCTTCACACCCGCATTATATCCACCAATTGTAGGGATTCATGCTCTCAGGTAGACATTAGGTAGCGTTCACACAGGCACTGGA
Organism: Phyllobates terribilis; assembly: GCF_046119375.1. Lineage (NCBI taxonomy): Eukaryota > Metazoa > Chordata > Amphibia > Anura > Dendrobatidae > Phyllobates > Phyllobates terribilis. Next base: position 181,312,294 of record NW_027362765.1, read on the forward strand.
TTCTTGTATCAAAACAATGTGAAATTTACTTGAACTGGTTGCACAGTACCAAAAAAGCATAAACACAAATCCCTAGCCTTGTCCAAGCACTAACTAAACAACACAGACCCTGGCTACTCACACGCGGCTGAGCTAGTCCCAGTTCGGGCAAAGACAACAGCTATTGTCCATAGCAACCAGTGATATTTGCAATTTGGTGCACACAGTCTGCGCAGTGTCTTCTCAGAGAGAGATTCTAGCTTGTCTTTCTCTTCAGCATCAATACAAATCTACTCTGGTAAGCTTCCCCCAGTTGACTGACTAGGGTGTACAACTAGCCTGGTTATATGCAGAGCCAGCCAGATAAAAATAATCAGAGCCTGTAGAGCTAGGATTTAACCCTAGCCTACCTGGCTTTGCTACAATATATATACCGTATTTTTCGAATTATAAGATGCACATCTTTTCCCCAAAATTTGAGAGGAAAATAGGGGTGCGTCTTATAATCCAAAGGTAGCTTAGCGGGGTGGTGGCTGTGGTGGAGCAGGGTCACATCACAGGAGGCAGGGTCGCTTGCTCCAATAAGCTGGTGGTGGCAGGAGTGTGGCGATGCTGCAAACCCTGGGCTTTCATAAGATGTTGGCGCCAGTGAGTGGAGGCAGCACATGCGCAGATTGAGATCTTGGGAAACGAGATCTCGCTTCCTGAGATCTCAATCTGCGTATGCGTCGCATCCAGCGGCTATTTCGCGAAGACCACAACAGGGCCCGCAGCCTCGCACCACCTGGGCGCCCCCTCCTCCCAGCCCAGGGCCCGCAGCAACTCCTGCCGCCGGCCACCTAAAGCAGCGACCCTGCCTTCTGTGGCCCTGCTCCACCGCTACCGCCCACCGGTAAGCTACCATTAAAACACACTATAAGACGCACCACCATTTTATTTAAAAAAAAAAAAAATACTATTTTCCACCCCAAAATGTGGGTGTGTCTTATGGTTCGTGGCGTCTTATAGTCCGCAAAATACAGTATATATACATATATATAATCTCTTTTTTTGTTTGTTTCATGTTTTTTTTGCACAAGGGGAGTGTGGAATCCTATATGTGTGGCTCCCAGAGATTTGATTCCCATTACATATACCTTACAGACATGGCATGTGATTTGAAATAATCTATTTAAGGTAGTATTAGCTTGATGACCAAAGTCTTAAAGATACTGTCTGAAGGTGAAGCAGGACCCTATCATGAGCTCATTTACACATTCCTCCACAAAATCAGCAGTTCTCTGTGTTCTGCATCAGTCACCTGTGACATGATGAATCCATTTTCAGCACTGATTTGCTGGCATGTGAAAATGTAATTGATCACTGAGCTCTCAGCTGTATACAGATTCTCACACTTTTCTCTGGCTGTCAGCCATGAGAGTGCAGCTTTATCACTGCCACTTACTAATAACTTCATTCTGAGTCACATTTAAATTATCAAAGAATAACGATTTATAGGATGTATTATTTTTTTGAAAAATAAAAATTCCCTCATATAATGATAATGGACTCTTTTCCTTGGCCACAGCAGCAATCTGAGGAGTCAGGGGAACCCATTAATTTTTCCCATGTTATCCTTCCCTTGTATGGCAGTGGTCAGTGTATGGTGGGAATATTGGTCTTAGTACAGTGGGTTTTGATAGTGATCAGTATGGTGGTATTATCGCTACCATATATTCTGGTAATATGTGGTTATAGCCTGGAAGTATTGAGTCCCTTATAAAGTAGTATTCATGATAATATTGGTCTTGGCGCAGTATTTTTTGCTTGTGACCGGATAGTACCATCATACTAATCATTATATGGTGGTAATTGATGGTCATGGTTTAGTAGTACTGGATTTTGTTCAGTAACAGTATTGTGATTTATATGTATAGTGATATATATGGTTTACAGTTCATGACAAATTGCCTCTTCAGGGAGGAAGAGGACTTGAACACTGGCACCATCTATTGGATGTAGCAATTCCAAAAAGTCAATATTGATGCTTTAAAAAGGTTGTCCGGTCCAATTCGATAAGGCTTGGCACTCTCCACAAGGAGAAATCTTCCCCCTTAGATTGTATCCTATGTGATGCAGCTTCAGTATGTCTGTCCTGCCTCCTGCTGGTTACAAGCTTTTTCCTGTCAGTATAAAGTATATGCCTCATGGAAATATACTAGAGATTCTGTACACAGCACTTACAGATAAAGACAAGCATTGTGAGTCAGCGAAGGTTCATAGCTACAGCTAAGCATTGCATGGACTCACCTACTTAATAACTGGCATCTTATATAAAGCAGAAATTATCTAGTAGATTTGCAGCAGATAATTGTGTTGGATGTGACGCGCCCCCTGGGCCGTGGGGTACTCGGCAGCCGGGCCTCTGGTTGCTGGGGGATATCACGGTAGCTGGCCCAGTCCGTGACCCAGGGCGGTCAGTAAAAGGGGGATAGATATAGGGGATTTGGACAGTTCGTGACGCCACCTGTTTAATGCGGCTAAGGGGTGCCGCCGCTGCGGAGCAGTCCTCTGGAGCTGGTGTTACGGCAGCAGGGATGGTGTGGCTCTCCACAGGTAGAGCTAGCTCCAGGGCAGCGTGGGGGGTAATGGATGGTGGTGCAGGGGAGAGACGGCAGGACAGTCCTGGAGGAAAGACGGACACTCACACGGGGGTAAGCTTCAGTACCTTTACTGGTGATGCTGCAGGCACGGTCCAGGGTACTCCATGCGAAGGGCGCACTTTTGGACTCTCCCCAGTGAGCGGGTATAGGGCCTCCTGATCCGTTGCTTTCTTCTCTAAGCTTCTGACCTGCCTGGAGCTAGGCCTAGCTTGGTTACTGTCTCTCTTTGCACCTGTTGACCTGGTGGTAGGGCCTTCTCTTTGGAGATCACTCTCCCTGGATGTTGGGACCTCCGTGACTTCTAGCCCTGGTACTGTAGCCAGCATTTGGTGAACCTGGGACCTGTAGTCCTCCAGGGGTTCTGTTGGTTCCTACTGAGTATAAATGTCCCTGTAGGCACGGACCCGGTGTCCGGTATATATATCGGGGTGAGCCTGGTATGCTCCTCTGCCCCCTTGCTACTTCTTACTTCTCCTCTTGCCTTCGGCCCACTCAAGGCCCTCACTAGGCCTTCACACGTGCTGTAGGCCTTGGCTCGCTTAAGCACAGCAGCCAGCTCGCTGCCTCTTTACTGCTCTCTGAGCGTCAGCACGCTCTCTGCTCCACTCTGAGCTGTGTTCCTCTCTGTCTCTGAACACTGACTGAGAACTCACTCTTAAAAACTGAGCTGCCTAGCTCCACCCTCCCTATATATATCCCTAACGGGCTCCCTCTGGTGGTCTGAGGTGGTAGGGTGGATGTGTGTGAATGTGTGAGGGCCTCTTGTGGAGAAATCCATCCATGCACCCTTCTGGGTTCTGTGGCACCAATGCGAAGCAGATCAAATCAAAGTAAGTGATACATCTCTTCTCATACATCATGCTGCTCTCAGATGGGGCTGCAAAAAAAGACAGATTCCCTTTAAGAAGGGAACATGTACTAGACTGCTAGTCAGACTGGAATTCAAATGTCACAATTGTTAATAATACATATGGATGCAACTGAGTCGGGATGGAACAAATTACATAGCTAGGAAATTGCTGGCAGGGTTACCATTAAACGTGCAAAATAAATAGCTGGAGTGCTACTCAAAGATTAGGCCATCAATTTTGTAAACCTAGAGAACTCCTTTACATTTTTAAAGAAAAGTCATTTAAAAACTAAAGGTTGCCTTTTTTGTTATGTATTAACTAGTGTTGAGCCACCCCCGTAGTGTTCGAGTTCGGTTCGGTTCGTCGAACACCCGTGTGTTCGCCGAACTGTTCGTCGAACACCTTCGAACACTGTTAAAACCAATGGCAGGCAAACAAAAACACATAGAAACACATAGAAAACACCTTCAAAGGTGTCCAAAAGCTGACAAACTGCTCAGAAGACACAACTAACACATGGAAAAGTGACAAGTACATATAGTCATGCGAAAAGAAAAGAGGTGGAGGAGTAAAAGGAGGGGGAGACACAGATATAGGCATGTCATGCCCTTCTAAAATCCAAAAAGTGAGAAGCCGAGACGGCCAGTCCGCTCCTGCCTGTGCCACCTCCGTGTCGCCGGGTTTGTGCCAGAGCCGCGGTGAACCCTGACGGCCAGCCCCCCTCTCCCAATACTGGTGCCTGTCCGCTGGTGGGTCGAGAGAGCCCCCCTGTGGTGGAGGCAGCTCTAAGCTTTTTAATTTAAATTGTCCCTCTAATTTGAATGAATACACTTTAAATCCATTTACAAGGATCTATTGGAGGGCAAGTCTCATGCCAGCAGCCGCGTAATTCCAGCTCCAGTAGCGTCCACTAAAGCTGCTGCAGTTAAAAAGCTTTTATAAGGATCGAGCTCGGCTGTCCACCGCAAGGCATCCTAGTGCCAGTCCCAGCCCCTATGCCTTGGGGTGCCTCCTGATGCTCTTCACTAAGTATCCCGTGGTCCCGAAGCATTTCCTTTGAAAAAATTAAGTGTCCAAACTACAGGTGGTGTAGCTTGCTTAACAGCCGGGATAATCCGCTGACTAGCAGACACTGCTACTAGGCACAAAGTATTTCCTGGGCTAGATGCAGTTAAAAATTTGTAAGTAGATACTCTCGTTGGATGCTGAGAAAGCATTCCATAGAGTCTCCTGGCACGTCATATATGATTCTCTTAAAAAGCTTGGGGTAGGGGTCTAGGGGACCCTTTTATAGCCAAAATCACGGCCCTGTATCACAATACGTCACCTAGGCTGAAGATAAATGGAACTGTAGCACCGAGGGCTCGGTTGCTACAGACGTATTGCAACTCACCCAGAGGTGTGATATCTCACTCTCAGATAAGGATGGAGTGTGGATCAGGACCCGACACCTGCATGCATTACACCACATTGCCGTGGGGCAGGGCGACCAATATGCCCCTGAGATGGGCACGACAGTCCCTGTCCCTGGCTGGAGTGGGGGGAGGGAACACTGAGGAAGGGGAACCCTGCAGTGCAGGAGCAGGGAGGAAGCAGTTCCTGGGTGCATTGAGAAGGGAGTATAAAAGGTGGGCACCATCTTAGTTCAGTGCAGAGAAGTCTGAGCAGAAGTGGCAGGGAGCAGGGGCTCTGCATGAGCTCTGCTCCGGAGGCGGGCCTAGTAACAGAGGCCCAGGCCTGCAAGAGGGAGAAGGAAGGAAGAGGAGCGGAGAAGGCTCCAGGAACGAGGAATGAAGGGATCCCAGGGGTGCGGACAGGCGAGTCGCCACCGCACGCCCGAATCCACCTGCGTGGAGGGGTCAGGCCAAAGGGGGAGACCGGTCCCCGAACTAGTGGAGGCAGGAAACGACCCTCAGCTAGAAACCGGAGGCTCTGACATTTTATGTGGCGCAGCCCCTTGCTCCACCCGCTAGGAAGGCACCACATAGGGTCAGGGAAACTGGCGCCAAGTTTACCAAGAGGAGGCCCGAGGCAGCCGGACAGAAGTGTTGGTAAGAAAGGCCAGACAAAGGACACACAAAGGGGGTCCTGTGAAGCGCTCCAAAGTTATCTGGGAGTTGTCTGAGCCCCTCACCTGGTGAGCACAGTACGACGTGGGCAGCCGTTACCTGCAGACGTGGTCTGGATAATAAGAACTGTGAGTAAAGGCCCTGAACTGCATCACTGACTCCGTGTCGTTACTGCTGCTGCCCTGCACCATCACCCCCATCCTCCGCATACACTGCCCTGAGGCTATACTCCTCCCGTGGGGAGTTATGCTACGCTCTGCTGCACCCACAACACCAGCCTTAGCGGTCTGCCCTGTAGCGGCGGTTCACTCTGACCGCAATCCACGGGTGGCGTAGTCGGACATTTAAACATCAAAACCACATAAATAGTTCCGCCACTGGTTTGACCGCCCTGAGCCACGGAACCGGATCGCCGCCACGAAGACTACAACCACCAGCATCCACCAAAAAGGGTCCGGCTCCGGGTGTCCCAAGGCCCAGGGGGTGCGTCAGAACATTTTCATCACCTTTCACAATCACCAATGGGACAAGGCAGGGATGTCCTCTGTCCCCTCTCTTATACATCCTAGTGACGGAGCACCTGCTCTCATCAATTCGCCATAACCCCAATATTAGGTGGATTGAGGTGGGAGGCACCGAGTACAAGTGCTCTCTATTTGCTGATGATGTCCTAGTATATATCACTCAATCACATATATCCATCCCTGCTGTTATGGCTGAAATAGATCACTTTGTTACATGGTAAAATTTTAAAATCAATGCAGCGAAGTCTGAGGCCCTCGATGTCTCCCTCCCTAAATCCATATAGGATTCCATCCAGTCCAACTTTCCCTTTGCCTGGCCCTCACAGGGTATCAAATACTTAGGAATTCCTATTCATAGAGACCTCTCCCATCTATGTTATCTTAATTTTGGGCCCTTTATTGAACAATTCCATACAGACCACGGTTGGCAAGTTAGAACTGTAAGATTCACTACGTGAACCACTGGTGTTTTGTGGAAAAGCACATGTACACCGCGTTCCAAATTATTATGCAAAAAGTGTTTAGGAGTGATAAGGGAAGAATTTGTTTGTTTGTCAGTTAAACTCATTGATGGTGATGTGTGTCAGGGCTCTTTATATCACTGTAAGCAATTGCAGACACCTGTGCTAATTGGTTTGGCAGGTGTGTCCAATGAAAGGCAAGACTACTTAAGAAGGCTCTCTCACATTATTAAGCAGCCTACATTTTCTGCCAAAATGGGAAAGAAAAAGGATGTGTCGGCTGCTGAGAAGCAACAAATTGTGGAGTGTTTAGGTCAAGGCATGACTACAATCAACATTGTGCGATGATCAGGATGAAGTGTCTTGGCAATCAAGAAGTATGTAGCTGATTCACAGTACACACGTGTGCGTGCTGATAAGGGCAAATTGAGGACTCTTTCCTACAGGCAATTACGTCAGGTTGAAACAGCAGCGGCAAAAAAGCCTTGTCATAGCAGCAGACAAGTTTTTGAAGCTGCTTGTGCCTCCAACGTCCCCCGAACAACAAGATGCAGGGTCCTTCAGAGGTTTGCAGCTGTGCATATGCCATCCTGTCGACCTCCTCTATCCACTTCACACAAGCAGAAACGGCTCCAGTGGGCCAAACATTACATGAAGACTGATTTCAAAACTGTTTTGTTCACGGATGAGTGCCGTGCAGCGCTCGATGGTCCAGATGAATGGAGTGGAGGATGGCTGGTTGATGGACACCCCACGCAAACACGGCTACAGCGCCAACAAGGAGGAGGTGGAGTAATGTTTTGGGCTGGAATCATGGGGAGAGAGATTGTCGGCCCCTTTAGGATCCCTGAAGGCGCTAAAGATGAACTCCATAATGTATGTGGATTTTCTCAAACAGCACTTCCTGCCATGGTTCAAGAAGAAGAACCGTGTATTTCACAGCAAGATCATTTTTCTGCATGATAATGCACCATCTCATGCTGCACATAAAACATCTGCATCTCTGGCTGATATGGGCATAAAAGGGGACAAACTTATGGTGTGACCCCCATGCTCCCCTGACCTCTACCCCATTCAGAACCTTTGGAGCATCATTAAAAGGAGTGTCTATGATGGCGGGAGGCAGTTCACATCTAAGCAACAGCTCTGGGAGGGTATTCTGTCCTCATGCAAAACAATTGAAGCAGAAACCATCCAAAACCTGACAAATTCAATGGACGAGAGAGTTCAGAAGCTCCTTTCGAACAAGGGGTCCTATGTGAAAATGTAACATCACCTAGAATAAAGTTTTGAGTTGAAAACTGTTTGATTTCAGTTTCTAACAACCTGCTAATGCTTATAATTTCAAAAATGACCATTTTTTTGGTCTTTATTAAAATGAAAAGGTTGATCGAAAAGTTTGGGGGATCTAAGAGTGTGGCAACCCAGTAGTCATGATTACTTCGAATTCTGACAATATGAGGGTCATGCTGCAGGTAGTGCAGCAAGAAGGCACTTATGTGTCTTGCGCATCTCTGAGCCCCAAAATTATTTTCCGGGCTAGATGCAGCTAAAAATTATTTTTAATTTTAAATCTGGTGAAGCTTATTATAGATGGCCTAATAGGATCAGTGCTGCACACTGCTACAAAGCCCAAATTATTTTCCAGTCAAGATACAGATAAACATGATTAGTAATTTGAAAGCTTAAAACGGTTGGTAGGGTGATTTTAACCAATCATCAAGCTTTTACTCTCCCCAGGATGACACAGGGGTAGAAAAGTCGTTTCGGATCCATGATTTGTTCATCTTTATGAACGTGAGTCTGTCTACATTATCAGTGGAGAGCCGCGTGCGCTTATCTGTCAGCACACCACCAGCAGCGCTGAACACACGTTCAGACAGAACGCTGGCTGCGGGGCATGACAAGATCTCCAAGGCGTAAGTGGCTAGCTCCGGCCATTTATCCAGATTGGAAGCCCAAAAAGAGCAAGGGTCCAGTGACACAGTCGTGGCTTCAATGTTTACTTGGAGATACTCCTGTACCATCGTCTCTAGGCGTTGACTATGTGTCAGACTTCTTGTCTCCTGTGGCCTTGCAAAGGATGGGCTAAAAAAGTGGTGAAATGATTCCGCAAAATTGATGTTACCAGCAGATACTGTGGTTCTGTTACGGTTTGAGTGCTGAACACTTGACGGTCCCACGGTTGGCAAGTTGGAACTGTGAGATTCACTACGTGCACCACTGGTATTTTGTGGAAAAGCACATGTAAGATTCTGCAACAGTCTCTGCTGATACTCCTGCATGCGTGCATCCCTTTCTATGGCAGGAATAATTTCTGCAAATTTACTTTTGTACCGGGGATCTAACAGTGTGGCAACCCAGTAGTCAGGATTATTTCTAATTCTCACAATTCGAGGGTCATGTTGCAGGTAGTGCAGCAAGAAGGCACTCATGTGTGTTGCGCATCCAGGAGCACCAAGTCCCTGTTGTGTTGGTGGCGAGGTAACAATCATGCTTCCTTCCTCTGTCCTCTCCCCCCAACCTCGCACAACAGAAATGTGATCAAGGTCTCCCTCATCTGATGAGTCTTCCATCAGTTCGTCCTCCACTTCTTCCTGGGCTCCTGCACCTTCCTCACTAGTTTGGCTGCTACCATGCGCCCTGGTAAAACCATCTCCCCCACCCTCACATGCCTGCCGCCTTGGTGCTGCCGACCGTCTGGACCTTGCAGATGTTAGCCCTTCCGCATACAACTCCTCCTCCTCTACTTCCTCCACCTCCTCTTGTGCCACCACCTGACTCCGAATTCTGTTTAACATGTGCTCCAGCATGTAAATCACCGGAATAGTCATGCTGATAATGGCATCGTCAGCACTAAACATCTTCGTCGCCATTTCAAAACTGTGCAGAAGGGTGCATAGGTTCCTGATCTGAGACCACTCCTCCAGCGTGATTTGCCCCACCTCTGAATCTCGTTGGCCCAGGCTATACGTCAGAACGTATTGCACCAGGGCTTGTCGGTGCTGCCACAGTCGCTGCAACATGTGCAGAGTTGAATTCCACCGGGTAGGCACATCGCATTTTAGCCGGTGAAGTGGCAGGCCCAACGACTTCTGTAGAGATGTAAGTCGCTGAGCTGCGGGATGCGAACGGCGGAAGTGAGCACACAGCGACCGTGCCCTCTGCAGAAGGCCATCTAGTCTGGGATAGTGGGCTAAAAATTGCTGGACAACCAGGTTCAACACGTGAGCCATACAAGGCACGTGTGTGACATTGCCCCGGCGAAGGGCCGCACCCAGGTTTGCAGCATTGTCGCACACGGCCTTCCCTGGTTTCAGGTCCAGTGGAGACAACCATTCATGAAATTGGTTCTCCAGAGCTGACCACAACTCCTCAGCTGTGTGACTCACATTTCCCAGACATTTCAATGTAAAAACCGCCTGATGACGTTGAGCCCTACTGCCAGCATAGTAAGGAGGTGTGCAGGATCCCTTCTGCGCAGTTTGAAAGCTTGTGGCATGACCAGACAGGCTTTGGGTGCAGGTGGAAGACCGAGAGGAGGTTGAGGAGGCAGAAGCAGTGGAGGAACTTTGACATAAAGAGGATTGACCCACAACTCGTGGGGACGGCAAGACTTGGACAGCAGCCCCTTGTCCTGCTGTCACCATAGTTACCCAGTGCCCAGTCAGCGACATGTAACGCCCCTGTCCATGCCTACTCGTCCAAGTGTCTGTGGTGAAATGCACCCTGTCACACACAGAGTTTCTCAAAGAAGCGGTGATGTTGTGTGCGACATGCTGGTGGAGCGCAGGCACACCTTTCTTTGAGAAGTAGTGCCGACTGGGCATCTGGTACTGGGGCACTGCGACGGACATAAGGTCTCGAAAATCCTCTGTGTCCACCAGGCGGAAAGGCAGCATTTCTGTAGCCAAGAGCTTGCAGATGGTGAAATTCAACCTCTTAGCTTTCTCATGGCTAGGAGGAAATGGTCTTTTACTTGTCCACATCTGAGGGACCGAGGGCTGGCTATTGTGCTTAGACGGGGTTGATAAGGGTGTCCCCGGCAAACTGCCGGTCTGTGAGGAAGATGCAGGCGGACATGTTAGGTTGCCTTGATCCAAAGGTGGTGCTATCGATGTCGGACAGCGCTCAACACCAGCTGGTGTTACCACCTCCAAAGAAAATGATGACCTGCCAATCACGCTGGCTGTTGCGGGTAAAGAGGTGGCAGGTCTGCGCCCCAAAACAGGTGTGACTGCTGTCCCCCCAGTCACAGAGGATGAAGAGGCCGCGGATGCACAAGATATGGCAGACGGTGGTTGGCCCGGCCGGCTAGGCCGCATTGTAGCACACTGAGCTTCCCACTGCAACTTATGCTTCATGTCCATGTGCCGGTTCATGCATGAAGTACTCAAACTATGTATTTTTTGGCCTCTACTTAGCTTTTGCTGACAAATGTTACAGATAACACGAGTTGGGTCATCTTTATCGATCTGAAAAAATGCCCAGGCTATGCAAGGCTTAGCACCCATGCGACCTGAAGAGCCACCACGACTTGTGGTGAGAGGCAGAGTTGTGTTTGAGGATGCAGTTGTTGACGTGCTTCCAGTACTACGTCTCTGTCCAGGAAGGCGCAACCTGACCTCGTCGTCACTAGCATCTTCCTCCACCTCCTCTGCTGACCTCATCTCTTGGCTGACTGTGGGTTGACAGTAAGTGGGATCTCCGACCTCATCATCATCACCCTGTGCGTTATCACACCCGTCGTCCTCAGAGCCAACCTGTTCCTGCCCTGACAAAAAACTAAAGTTGTCGCTCCAATCAGGTATTTGAGTCTTATCATCGTCTTCCTCATTGTCTCCACCAACAGGAGTTACAGTTTGGGAATGAGGGTCTACATTATGGTCAGAACCTTCTGCGTCTGGTCCTGGATCCGACTCATAAAGATTCTGGGCATCAGTGCAGATCATTTCCTCGTCTGGATTCACAGAAGCGCTGGAGTCGACCTCTGATTCCCAGGCTATAGTATGAGTAAACAGCTCTGCAGACTCAACCATCTGTTCTACCTCATACTCAGACGGGCAGCTGGAGATTTGGGAGCTGTGAGGAAGCAAGTGCGATTTGGGTGACACCTTTGAGGACTGGAGTATTTGTGATGTTGAAGTTGATGTGGAGGAGAGCCCACTTAAAGGAGCACTTGATATCCGTTGAAGCACCTGCTGTTTTTGTGCCTCATCTGGAATTTGTAGCGATTGGCGTGGCCGTAAGAAAGGGATCTTATCACATTGTCCGCTAAAAGAAGTAGACATTTTAGTTTGGCTGGAAGATGGTCTTTCTTCTGCACCTACCCCACGGACACAACCTTTTTTCCCCTTCCCAACACGCCTATTCCCCTTTCCACCAGCAGCAGGCCTTTTTCCACTCATTTTGGTGGTTAACTAATTCACAACTCTGGAGTTGTTTGCACAAAAAAACAATGGATGGTAACCGAGCAGAGCTGAGTGGCCAAACTGTGGTATTAGGCCAAAACTATTGGCTGGGCTAGATGCAGAAAAAAATTATTTTTAATTTGCAACCTGATGGAGGTCAGTATAGATGGACTAATAGACCAAGTCCCACACACCGCTAGAAGCCCAAATATTTTTTCAGAGCTAGATGCAGAAAAAAATTATTTTTAATTTGCAACCTGATGGAGGTCAGTATAGATGGACTAATAGACCAAGTCCCACACACTGCTAGAAGCCCAAATATTTTTTCAGAGCTAGATGCAGAAAAAAAATATTTTTAATTTGCAACCTGATGGAGGTCAGTATAGATGGACTAATAGAACAAGTCCCACACGCTGCTAGAAGCCCAAATATTTTTTCAGAGATAAATGAAGAAAAAAATTATTTTTAATTTGCAACCTGATGGAGGTCAGTATAGATGGACTAATAGACCAAGTCCCACACACTGCTAGAAGCCCAAATATTTTTTCAGAGCTAGATGCAGAAAAAAATTATTTTTAATTTGCAACCTGATGGAGGTCAGTATAGATGGACTAATAGACCAAGTCCCACACACTGCTAGAAGCCCAAATATTTTTTCAGAGCTAGATGCAGAAAAAAATTATTTTTAATTTGCAACCTGATGGAGGTCAGTATAGATGGACTAATAGACCAAGTCCCACACACCGCTAGAAGCCCAAATATTTTTTCAGAGCTAGATGCAGAAAAAAATTATTTTTAATTTGCAACCTGATGGAGGTCAGTATAGATGGACTAATAGACCAAGTCCCACACACTGCTAGAAGCCCAAATATTTTTTCAGAGCTAGATGCAGAAAAAAATTATTTTTAATTTGCAACCTGATGGAGGTCAGTATAGATGGACTAATAGAACAAGTCCCACACGCTGCTAGAAGCCCAAATATTTTTTCAGAGATAAATGAAGAAAAAAATTATTTTTAATTTGCAACCTGATGGAGGTCAGTATAGATGGACTAATAGACCAAGTCCCACACACTGCTAGAAGCCCAAATATTTTTTCAGAGCTAGATGCAGAAAAAAATTATTTTTAATTTGCAACCTGATGGAGGTCAGTATAGATGGACTAATAGACCAAGTCCCACACACCGCTAGAAGCCCAAATATTTTTTCAGAGCTAGATGCAGAAATTTTTTTTATTCAATTTGCAACCTGATGGAGGTCAGTATAGATGGACTAATAGACCAAGTCCCACACACTGCTAGAAGCCCAAATATTTTTTCAGAGCTAGATGCAGAAAATTTTTTTATTCAATTTGCAACCTGATGGAGGTCAGTATAGATGGACTAATAGACCAAGTCCCACACACTGCTAGAAGCCCAAATATTTTTTCAGAGCTAGATGCAGAAAAAAATTATTTTTAATTTGCAACCTGATGGAGGTCAGTATAGATGGACTAATAGACCAAGTCCCACACACTGCTAGAAGCCCAAATATTTTTTCAGAGCTACATGCAGAAAAAAATTATTTTTAATTTGCAACCTGATGGAGGTCAGTATAGATGGACTAATAGAACAAGTCCCACACGCTGCTAGAAGCCCAAATATTTTTTCAGAGATAAATGAAGAAAAAAATTATTTTTAATTTGCAACCTGATGGAGGTCAGTATAGATGGACTAATAGACCAAGTCCCACACACTGCTAGAAGCCCAAATATTTTTTCAGAGCTAGATGCAGAAAAAAATTATTTTTAATTTGCAACCTGATGGAGGTCAGTATAGATGGACTAATAGAACAAGTCCCACACGCTGCTAGAAGCCCAAATATTTTTTCAGAGATAAATGAAGAAAAAAATAATTTTTAATTTGCAACCTGATGGAGGTCAGTATAGATGGACTAATAGACCAAGTCCCACACACTGCTAGAAGCCCAAATATTTTTTCAGAGCTAGATGCAGAAAAAAATTATTTTTAATTTGCAACCTGATGGAGGTCAGTATAGATGGACTAATAGACCAAGTCCCACACACCGCTAGAAGCCCAAATATTTTTTCAGAGCTAGATGCAGAAAAAAATTATATTCAGTTTGCAACCTGATGGAGGTCAGTATAGATGGACTAATAGAATGATGCTATGCCCAAAAGATTTTACTTCACTAGGTGCAGTAAAAAAATTGGTATTCTATACACAGGTGGTATATCTTGCAACACAGATAGGCTACTCCACTGACTAACACACTCTGCAATAGGCCAAAAAGGATTAGCTTTGCTAGATTCAGCCAAATGCTGTGAAAAAAACTTGCACAGCACTGGCACAGACCTGCCTGGCAAAAACTGATAGGAACTGATGTAACCTAGTCCTGAAAAGGACTCCAATTACAATTAGTCTTTACTCCCACAATCTATCTATTTAAGAGCACAGACCTGCCTGATAAAAGTCGTAGGAAATGCTGTAACCTAGTCCTTAAAAGGACTGCAATCACAACTATTCCCTACTCCCAAGCTATCTGTATATTTGTGCGAAAATTGGCTTGAAATTAACAAGGTATAGCGCACACAGCAACAGCGGTGCCGTCTAACACGCAGCTGCAGCAGTGAGAAAATGGTGGCGACGGGGAAAATGGCTTGGTCTTATAGGGCAAGGACATGTGACATACACTGCCAATCACACATGCCCTTGCTTGTGTGAAAAAAAGCACTTCGCTCCGTGTGTGCGCTGCTGATAGGCTGACAGATTGCACCTCCCCACTGCAAATGCGGGAAAGAGAAAAAAAAATGGAGATCTTCATTGTTCCTGCAGAGATCCATCCCCTGCCCCTCCCCCCGCCCCGCTGTACACTCAAACTGCGTATTAACATTAATTTTCATCATTACTGAGAAAAAATCCAGTTATGATTTTGGTGCACGAACAGTTATCGAACATAACCTCGAACAGCCGAATTTTTCTCAAATTGTTCGTGTTCGCCGACCGGCTCGAACACCGCCCAAAACAGCTCGAATTTGAGATTGGCGAACAGTTCGAGTAGAACAACGCTCATCTCTAGTATTAACCTCTTTACGACCTATGACGTATAGTAGTCATAGGTCGCCTCCCCCTCAGAGCCGGAGCCCGCACCTTTTCCGGCACGTGACAGCTGATCAGATCAGCTGTCAGGTGCCCCTAACAGCCGCGGGTGAAATCGCAATCCACCAGCGGGTGTTAACATGTTAAATGCCGCTGTCAATCTCTGACAGTGGCATTTAACATGGCCGTGCCAGAAGCGCGTCATAAGACCTGCCCTTCGGCACGCCCGTCACATGATTGCGGGGTGCCGATGAGTTGGCATGACAACCTGGGGTCTGCAGGACACCCCTGTGGTTGTCATTGCCGGGATGCTATGAGTGCCGCCCAGCAGTCAGCGCTCATAGCAAGTCAGCATTTCTGTAACACATAGAAGGGCTGAAGCCCAGCTGTGTGTAGCACAGGCGATCGGATAATCGCAGCTTCTAGTCTCCCATGGAGACTATTGAATCATGTAAAAAGTTTTAAAAAACATTTAAAAACTATAAAAGTTGAAAACACCCCCCTTTCACTACATTCAAAATAAAACAATAAAAAAAAATCAAAAATACACGTTTCATATATTTAGAATCGCCTTATCTATCAATGTATTAAAAGAATTAATCCGATCAGTAAACGGCGTAACAAGAAAAAAAATCAAAATGCCAGAATTACGTTTTTTTGGTCACTATAACATTGCAATAAAATGCAATAACAGCTATCAAAACATCGTATCTACCCCAAAATGGTATCAATAAAAACAGCTTGGAGGGAAAAAAGTAAGTCTTTACTCAGCTCCAGATCCTGAAAAATGGAGACGCTACAGGTCTCAGGAAATGGCGACTTTTTATTTTTTACAAATTGTAGTTTCTTTTTCACCACTAAAATAAAAAAGAACCTATACATTTTTGGTATCTACGAACTCTTAATGACCTGGGGAATCATAATGGCAGGCCAGCTTTAGCATTTAGTGAACATGTTAAAAAAAAACAATTGTGGAATTGCATTTTTTTGCAATTTCACCGCACTTTGAATTTCTTTCCAGTTTTCCAGTGCACTATATGGTAAAATCAATGGTGTTGTTCAAGAGTACAACTCGTCCCGCAAAACACAAGCCCTCACATGGCCATAGTGACCGAAAAATAAAAAAAGTTATGGCTCTGGGAAGAAGAGGAGCAAAAAACAAAAACGGAAAAACCCAAGGTGGTAAAGGGGTTAATAGAGATTTAGTCCTAATCAATATCTGGTCTCTTAAAACTTTCTTCATTCCTCATCTCCATTCCTGCCCATTAAGCCTTTATTTCTGTGGCAGTTTAGCACCTTCCTATTTTGACAAGGGTTGGCAGTCAGTAATATCTTGTGTGAAAGTCGTAGAGGAAATGATTAAGATGTTTCCAGATTGACTTCTTGTCACTACAGTTTACATAACATTCTCCATTCATCTGTTATTTCTTGGAAGTTGAAGCACAAGAAAATTTCCAGGAAAGAAGAAAGCGATCAAATTATCAAGGAAGTCGCTTTAATCATTGTAATTTGGAAAAATGAGATAAATTAGGCTGTGCAGAATAACATGGCTTTCTCCACCCGTCTGCTTCCTCTTAATAACTTTTGTGAAGTTATGTATTGATTTCTCAGTGACAAAAATGTGGTTTATGTTGTAATTACTGGTTTATTGTACATAGCAATATTGCCGTAATTAGGCTTCCTGTGTGACCTTTAACATAAAGCAGAATCCAATAAGAGCAAATTACATGTCATAAGCTATGGCGCTAGCATGATGTTATTTCCCACAAGGCACCACTATCCGTACTGATCATTTACTGCTGTTCAAGATTTTTTATTTTTATGAAGGTTTTATCAACAATTGTGATAAATTATAAAATATTTATATTTGTAAAACATTTAGACATTATGTGTATAAATACAGTAATGCACGTATAAACTTTACTTTCCGATAGCAGAACCTTACGATTACACAGAAGTGATTGGCACGGCATAAGCTTTCACTGCTGTCCAAGTACAGGGAATCAGAATTGTGACTTCAGCTTAAAGGGGTATTCCCACCTCCAAGATCCTATCCCAATATGTAGTAGGTGTAATAATAATAATAATAATAATAATATTAGCAAATACCTCCAATTATAAATGTAGTATAGTATTTTTGATTCGCTTTGTCTCTTTCCTCATGTACAGGCATTGCAGGACCTTAGGTATCCATAGTTACGTCCACTGATAAAGTGACAATTAGCTGACAGTTGGTCAGTATTTTATATCAGTCTTTGTAAGCCAAAGTCAGGAGTGGAACAATCAGAGGAAAAGTATAATAGAGACACGTCACCACTTCTGTATTTATCACCCACTCCTGGTTTTGGCTTACAAATACTCATTTAAAATGCTGACTAAATGTAAGAGAGTGTGATATAAAGGATGAGAAACCCCTGCGCTGTGTGGCATTTGTGCAGGAGGACTGCCATCAGCTATCCAAACAGGACCCCGTGGAACCATCCGGAAGAGGGAGAGTTTCAGGGGGGAAGAGTTGAGATGGAGCACCGGCTCAGGTGACCTTTATGATGCAGTTCTCTGGGTTAAAAGTTCAGCGTGACAAAACGGGAGGAGATTTGGTACTAAGAGAAGGGACAGTCAGGGCATGTGTCGATGAAGACGCTGAGTCTGAGGTGCCAGGCCCTGGCAGAAAACGTTAGCCAGCGGATTGTGGCGCTCCTGGAAGCAGAACCCAGGGGGCACTAGGCAAGCTCTGGAATCCAGACTACGCTGGTCAAGACCCAAACGCCAAACCTGCGCCAGGCATATTCCAGTACCCAGACTGCGACGGTCAAAGCCCTAAGACCAGACCTGCGCTGATCAAGTTCCGGGACCCAAACAAAATCAGTCAAGAGCCAATGCCCAGCCCTCATCCCCCTGGGGACGAGAGACATCCGCCATCGGTCAAGCACCGAAGATTCATGAGGAAACTCCGCTTGGGGGTGGACGGGAGGCATGAGTGAACTGAGCCGTTGCTTCCAGCACTGACGTACGGAACAGGGGTTGTCCTGGGCTACTACAACAATAGGGTGGGGGCCAGTTGAAGCGAAGCAGACCCAACGAGCCTTGTTAGACTTTGTCAGGAGGACTTGCAGCCTAGCAGGAAAAACCGAAGAACCCCACTAGGGCCTGTGTTAGAGGAAGAAGCAGTGCTGTGACTTTCATAGTACCGAGATCATTACCCCTGTCATAAAGTTATAAGAATATATAATAAGAGACTGTTGTAATAGGTAGAGTGAACCTGAGGATTCATTGCATACCTATATTGTATATTTCATGCTGTAATTACTCTGTTTTGCAGTATTCACAGTTGCTACAGTTACCTCAATTTCCCGCCATACTAGAGAAACAAACAGTTTACGTCGTTACTTCTGTCCCTGTCTGCGTGTTGCATCCAGTGACCTGCTTACACAAACACTGAACATATGAACATGGCCTTGTTGAAAGATTGACACCTGTTCGGTGTTGTGGTGACACTCCTGGTTTTGGCATAGAAATACTGATGAAATACTGATCAAAAATACTGATGTGTGAATAAAGTCTTAGAGTGTGAATTGAGAAGGAAACTCAAAATGTGCACAAAATTAGTAAAACAGGATCTGAAAGGATGAGGATGTTATACTTATGCAGAAATATCCTGTAAATTATTATTCTAAGGGCTCTTTCACATGACCATATTTTCAGTCCAATTGCTATTGTGACAGCCAGAGTCGGACTGGGGAGCCTAGGGCCCACCAGGGCAATTGACTCTAGGGGCCCACACGACAGCTATCATAAATAGTGTTATTACTTGTTCATTTTTCAGCCTCTCTTACTAAAACGTGCGCTTTTTGCAAACTATACAGTGTGCAAAAGAACTGTAATGTGCACTGCACTTTATCAAGTGTTTTTTGTTAAAATGGAAGAAACACATGGTGACTGTCAATCTTTCTCGGTCTGGGGCTCCATGCAGGTTCTTGCCTCGTGGAGTAAGGATGATTCTGAGAAATGGCAGGAATCAACCCAGAACTACATGGGAGGACCTGGTCAATGACCTGAAGAGAGCTGGGACCACAGTCTCAAGCATTACTGTTAGTGTCACACTATGCCATCATAGATTAAAATCCTGCAGGGCACACAAGGTCCCCCTCATCACGCAAGCACATGTCCAGGCCCGTTTGAAGTTCACCAATGACCATCTGGATGATCCAAAGGAGGCATGGGAGAAGATCATGTGGTCAGATGAGACCAAAATAGAACTTTTTGGTATCAACTCCACTCGCCGTATTTGGAGGAAGAAAAAAGGATGAGTACAATCCCAAAAAACACTGTCCCAACCGTGAAGCATGATGGGGTAAACATCATACTTTGGGGGTGCTTTTCTGCAAAGGGGACAAGATGACAGCACCGTATTGAAGGAAGGATGGATGGGGTCATGTATTGTAAGATTTTGGCCAACAGCCTCCTTCCCTCAGTAAGAGCATTGAAGATGGGTTGTGGCTGGGTCTTCCAGCATGACAATGACCCAAAACACACAGCCAGGACAACTAACGACTGGCTCCATAAGAAGCATTTCAAGGTCCTGGAGTGGCCTAGCCAGTCTGCAGACCTGAAACCCATAGAAAATCTTTGGAGGGAGCTGAAACTCAATGTTGCCCAGTGACAGCCCCGAAACCTGAAAGATCTGGAGAAGATCTGTATGGAGGAGTGGGCCAAAATCCCTGCTACAGTGTGTGCAAACCTGGTCAAGAACTACAGGAAATGTCTGACCACTGTAATTGCAAACAAAGGTTTCTGTACTAAATATTAAGTTCTGTTTTTCTATTGCATCAAAAACTTATTTAATGCAATAAAATGTAAATTAATTATGTAAAAATCTTACAATGTGATTCTGTCTCTTACAGGTGAAGTGTACCTACGATAAAAATTACAGACCTCTCCATTCTTTGTAGGTGGGAAAATTTGCAAAATCGGCAGTATATCAAATGCTTATTTTCCCCACTGTATAATGCCGGGTGCATTATATACAATGTTATGAGTCAGAGTGAAATCCTTCAAGTGTACTGAACTACTCTTTAAAGGGATTCTGTCAGCATAGAATGAGCGCTCAAACCAAGCATAGGCGCTCGGTGCATCATGGCGGCCAATCATTTATATACACTGTCCCACCTGCTGGTTTCCATCTATCTTCATCCTTCTCTGGCTCTATGAAGTCAGAGCTGTCATATTGGAGGGGGGTGGAGATTGAGGGAAAACAAGCAGGTGGGAAGGTGTATATAAATGATTGGCCGTGCCGTGAAACCCCGAGCGGCGGGACTTTGTTTGAACAGTCAGTTTAAGGTTAACTTGTCACCTTTAGAAACACTATTTATCTGCAGCTATTTGATAATTTGCAGGTAAATAGGGTTTAAAGCCTGGTTAGCCGGCTTAATGGAAAAGCGTTGGCTACAGGGAGAAAATTATGTTTTATTCTCCCTGCCGCCACTCGCTTCCTGTCATAGGGTTGGTGCAAGGAGGGGAGACATTACAGTCACCGCTAACTACAAAGTGAGAGTGCTGTAATAACGTCCCGGCACCTTGATTGTGACATCATCCAAGAAGCCCAACCTCAGGCTGTGCTTCATTGAACGATTAACATGGTAGCAACACCTGGCAACTAGTGATGAGCGAGCACTAAAATGCTCGGGTACTCGTTGCTCGGGTCGAGCAAATTGGAATACTCGGGTGCTCGACCCGAGCAACGAGCCCAATGTAAGTCTATGGGAAACACGACCATTTTTCAGGCGGTTCCCCCCGGCGGTCTGCAGAGGGCCTAAAAATTTCCCAAATCGATGGGAACAGTGCTCAAATGACATGGGAACAGCATGGGCAAGACCCCTGGAAGCATTTCTGATTCCCAGGTCACTGCTGTCAACAACATTGTCAGAGTATTACGCCACTTTTACGGATTCACAATAAAACATAGAAAAACAAAACCAGAATGGATTTTCCAGGGAAATACAGTTAGGTCCATATATATTTGGACAGAGACAACATTTTTCTAATTTTGGTTCTAGACATTACCACAATGAATTTTAAGCAAAACAATTCAGATGCAGTTGAAGTTCAGACTTTCAGCTTTCATTTGAGGGTATCCACATTAAAATTGAATGAAGGGTTTAGGAGTTTCAGCTCCTTAACATGTGCCACCCTGTTTTTAAAGGGACCAAAAGTAATTAGACAGATTAAATAATTGTAAATAAAATGTTCATTTCTAGTACTTGGTTGAAAACCCTTTGTTAGCAATGACTGCCTGAAGTCTTGAACTCATGGACATCACCAGACGCTGTGTTTCCTCCGTTTTGATGCTCTGCCAGGCCTTCACTGCGGTGGTTTTCAGTTACTGTTTGTTTGTGGGCCTTTCTGTCTGAAGTTATAGTCTTTAACAAGTGAAATGCATGCTCAATTGGGTTGAGATCAGGTGACTGACTTGGCAATTCAAGAATATTCCACTTCTTTGGTTTAATAAACTCCTGGGTTGCTTTGGCTTTATGTTTTGGGTCATTGTCCATCTGTAGTATGAAACGACGACCAATCAGTTTGGCTGCATTTGGCTGGATCTGAGCACACAGTATGGCTCTGAATACATCATAATTCATTCGGCTGCTTCTGTCCTGTGTCACATCATCAATAAACACTAGTGACCCAGTGCCACTGGCAGCCATGCATGCCCAAGCCATCACACTGCCTCCGCCGTGTTTTACAGATGATGTGGTATGCTTTGGATCATGAGCTGTACCACGCCTTCTCCATACTTTTCTCTTTCCATCATTCTGGTAGAGGTTGATCTTTGTTTCATCTGTCCAAAGAATGTTCTTCCAGAACTGTGCTGGCTTTTTTAGATGTTTTTTAGCAAAGTCCAGTCTAGCCTTTTTATTCTTGATGCTTATGAGTGGCTTGCACCGTGCAGTGAACCCTCTGTATTTACTTTCATGCAGTCTTCTCTTTATGGTAGATTTGGGTATTGATACGCCTACCTCCTGGAGAGTGTTGTTCACTTGGTTGTCTGTTGTGAAGGGGTTTCTCTTCACCATGGAGATTATTCTGCGACCATCCACCACTGTTGTTTTCCGTGGGTGCCCAGGTCTTTTTGCATTGATGAGTTCACCAGTGCTTTCTTTCTTTCTCAGGATGTACCAAACTGTAGATTTTGCCACTCCTAATATTGTAGCAATTTCTTGGATGGGTTTTTTCTGTTTTTGCAGCTTAAGGATGGCTTGTTTCACCTGCATGGAGAGCTCCTTTGACCGCATGTTTACTTCATAGCAAAACCTTCCAAATGCAAGCACCACACCTCAAATCAACTCCAGGCCTTTTATCTGCTTAATTGAGAATGACATAACGAAGGGATTGCCCACACCTGTCCATGAAATAGCCTTGGAGTCAATTGTCCAATTACTTTTTGTCCCTTTAAAAACAGGGTGGCACATGTTAAGGAGCTGAAACTCCTAAACCCTTCATCCAATTTTAATGTGGATACCCTCAAATGAAAGCTGAAAGTCTGAACTTCAACTGCATCTGAATTGTTTTGTTTAAAATTCATTGTGGTAATGTCCAGAACCAAAATTAGAAAAATGTTGTCTCTGTCCAAATATATATGGACCTAACTGTATATTAAGGAACATCCTTTCCAGGGTAATGACTTGTATATAAGGCTAAATAAATAACCAAAACCAAAAATACTCCTCCACACCTTGGGCTATGTTCACACGTAGTGTTTTTGATGCGTTTTTGCACTTTTGCATTGCTTTCAACAAAGACAAATGCATTCACCGGGAAATGTCATTTTAACATTTTACAACCTTATCTGGCCATGTGGTGTGTGACACATCATCAGACACATGCATACAGTGCTGAAAAGACTTGGAAACAGCATGGGGAAGACCTCTGGAAGCATTTCTGACTCCTAGGTCACTGCCTAAAAGTGTGCCCATCATAAGTGATCCTTGGCGCATGCGAAGATACCTCCAGCCATGCACCTGTCGTTGCAGACTTGCAACAATCACCGTCCATGTCCTTGTCCCAGTGCAGCGTTCAGTTGTCCCTACCCCATTCCTTGGAATGCACGCACAAGTATGCAGCCAGCCACTCACCCACCCACAGGCTGCAATACTATACTGCCAAATTTTTGACAACTGCTTGCACTTGAAATGTGGCCTTTTAGGCTCATGGAGGCGGAAGCTTTTCACAACCTCATGCCGGCTGCAGCCGGGTGTTTCCATATTCGGTCCCCAGCCGCCACTATTTCTCCCGGTATCGTCTCCACCTTTCACAAGCACGGGTCCCACAACATTACCCGTGCCCTCCCCAGTGCACTTACTGGGAAGGACCGCCTAACCACAAACACGTGGACAGGTGAATGTGGCCAGGGACGGTATGGAGCCAGTCCACAGCTTTTTTTGCTGAGAGTTGTATTTAGCTCGGTGAAAGGACTGGCATAGAGGGAAACCGTATCTACCCTGGGTGTCATTTCTCCCAGGAAGTCCTCTAATGCAGCTTGTTGCAGAAGCAATGGCAGCCCGTCCAATATCAACTCGCACTTATCAGTGGTGCTTTGACACACAAACATCTTTCTTTGCGCATTTAATTTCATGAATACAGAGTTGGACAATGGCCTGATCTGCAATGCGGTTTAAGAAATAACATGCATAAGCATGTCCGATCCACATTAAAAAAGCAGCCATAGAGTGTCCGGGAACCTTCCCCCACACTTTTCTTAGCCAGGGCTGCTTCTCGGCAGGGTTGGACGGGCCCACCAGAGAACCGGAGACTCCTCCAGTGGGCCCTGGCCTCTCCTTCAGGAGAGTTCATAGTGCCGAGGTGAGGCCATGATGATGATAGAGGCCACCATTTGCTTAGTTTTCTGTTACTTGGAATGCAAGCGCAAGTATGCAGCCAGCCACCCACAGGCCGCAACACTAAACTGCCAGATTTCTGGCCAGCTGCATGCACTTGAATTGTAGCCTTTTAGGCTTGTGGAGGTGGAAGCTGTCCACAATCTTCTGGCGGCGGCGACCGGGTATCCATACTCGGTCCCAAGCCGGCATTATTTTTCCTGGTATCGTCTCCGCCTTCCACTAGCACGGGTCCCACAACATTACCTGTGCCCTCCCCAGTGCATTTACTGGGAAGGACCATTGTCACACACGACCATACCTGTCTGTATGTTCAGCGGTGAGAGCCACAGATCAGGCTGCTGTGTTACAGCTTTCAACAACTCTGCAGCGCTGGACTGTTTGTCAATTAAGCATTAAGCATGTTATCTTCAGCACAGCCTGTTGCCGCTTGGCCAAGACAGTGCTGCAGTGCTGTCAGCTTGTGATTGATGTGGTCATTTCGGAGAAGGAGGAGGAGGTGCAGGAGGTGAACAATGTGATTACATTGAGGTTAAATTGGTGACGCTGTTTTTATACTACAGAAAGATCCTATTGGTTTTTTTTTTTATGTTATTTTTTAAGACAAATGCATTCACCGGGAAATGTCATTTTAACATTTTACAACCTTATCTGGCAATGTGGTGTGTGACACATCCTGTTATATTTATGATGGAGGGACTCTGAAAGTCATAAAGCCTATTTTTATAGGGCCATCAGACGGCCCTTACTATTCTTAAAAGGCCAGCAGTCGGCCCTCGCTATTGTTAGAGAGTAGTGTTGAGCGAACATGCTCGACAATGCTCGGTACTCGCCCGAGCATCACGCTACTCGGGATGTTCGGCGAGCACCGAGCATTTCCGGGTTACTCGGGCGGGAGCTCGGGTCTCCGCCCTGCATGTTTGGCGCTCTTTACAGAGCCAATGAACATGCAGGGATTGCCAGCCAGTCACTGTAATGCCGCAGCCATGTTGGTTGTGGGCATTACATTGATTGGCTGGCTGCACAGCGTCACCTCGAGTATTTAAAACCGGGCGCCGCCATCTTGGACACAGACGACTGGGATCAGACAGTGTAGGGACAGCGCTGCTGATTTAAGGTGAGATATATACTGTGAAATAGTTAGTGTAGGGTCTGTAAAGGCTGCCAGATCAAACAAACAGTCCTTCTCAGGACTAATATCCATCCCAGATATCAGGCAGGCAGGCAGGCTGTATAGGAGACGCAGTGGTTATACCAGCAAACGCTGCATTACAGTCCTGTGTGCTCCTGTTGCTGAAATTGCTGGACTTAGCTCCAGGTCTCGGGGGCCAGGAAAAATCCTTTTTTTTTCATCTAAATCATCTTTTTTTTTTCCTCCTTCACACTGTACAAATACCCGTCTTATTAACCTTTTGGTGTCCCCACCCAAAAAAAAAAAAAAAAAAGAAGTGTGTCCCTGATTTTTCAGTCACAAATATATCTGTTGAAAATAGTCTGGTGTAGGCTAGAGAAACAGAAGTGTGGTTTTGCAGTTCCACGGTTCAAACCTCTGTATTATCCACTTTTGGGCCATTTGTATCTAAAAAAAAAGAGTTTGAGTGTGTCGCTCACTGTTCAGCCACAAATATATATATTTTAAAAAGTCTGGTATATACCAGTAAATTATAACTGTGGTTTTGCTGTTCCACGGTAAAAAATCTCTATTATCCTGCTTTTGGCATTTTTTGCCATAAAAAAAATACTAATAGTGTCTCCCTGATTTTTCAGACACAAATATATCTGTTGAAAATAGTCTGGTGTAGGCCCGAGAAATAGAAGTGTGGTTTTGCAGTTCCACGGGTCAAATCTCTGTATTATCCTGCTTTTGCCATTTTTTGCCGTAAAGAAAAACAGTAATAGTGTCTCTTGATTGTTCAGACACAAATATATCTGTTGAAAATAGTCTGGTGTAGGCCCGAGAAATAGAAGTGTGGTTTTGCAGTTCCACGGGTCAAATCTCTGTATTATCCTGCTTTTGCCATTTTTTGCCGTGAAGAAAAACAGTAATAGTGTCTCCTGATTGTTCAGACACAAATATATCTGTTGAAAATAGTCTGGTGTAGGCCCGAGAAATAGAAGTGTGGTTTTACAGTTCCACTGTTCAAACCTCTGTATTATCCACTTTTGGGCCATTTTTACCTAAAAAAAACTGTTTGAGTGTGTCGCTCACTGTTCAGCCGCAAATATATCTATTTAAAATTGTCTGGTATACCCCAGTAAACAATAACTGTGGTTTTGCCATTCCACGGTAAAAAATCTCTATTATTCAGCTTTTGGTATTTTTTCCGTAAAGAAAAACAGTAATAGTTTCTCCCTGATTGTTCAGATTGTTTAAAAGAGTCGGATATAGGCCAGAGAAATAGAACTGTGGTTTTCCTTTTCCACGGTTCTAATCTACTTTTTATTACTCTTTTTCCATTGATAGGGCGAGTGTAAGCTCTTTTACTTCCTTTACAAAGGGCAAAGCGCGTGGCAAGGGACGTGGAACTGGACGTTCTGGTGATGGTGCGTGCAGAGGACGGGGCCGTGACCAAGGTGAAAATGTGCCACAACCAACAGCCACATCTTCTCGCTCCCACTTCTTGACCAAATTACTAGGGAAGCACAGAACAACACCAGTATTGCGAACTGATCAGTGTGAACAGGTTATTAATTGGATAGCAGATAATACTTCCAGTTACCTGGGCACCACCACCTCCGGTCTGTCTTCCACACGGTCAACTCTTAGTAGTCGTGAGTCTCGACCGCATACTCCTCCTCACCCTGATGCTCCTTCCTCCCACCATGCCGAGTGTCGTCAGACAGCAACTGATCCCACACTTGGACACTCTGAAGAGCTGTTCACTGGTCCATTTCCAGATTTGTTCCCCTCGCCTGCTCCGCTTGAAGTGGTGAAAGAGGAGATCCCATGTAGCGATGCCCAAATATTTGAACAGCCACGGCCACAGGAAGTCGACGCTGGCAATTTGTCACAAGAGGTGGACGATGACGAGACACAATTGCCAGGAAGTGAGGAGGAGGATCGTGGTGCGCAAGTGGAAGAGGAGGAGGTGGTGGATGATCTAGTAACTGACCCAACGTGGCAGGAGGACACGCAGAGCGAGGTCAGCAGCACACAGGGTGAGGGAGGCAGAGTACCCCAACAGGCAGGAAGAAGCAGTATGGTGGCCGCACACAGAAGGCAGGCAACAGTTCCCCGTAACACCAACACGAGGGACGTTGCCAGTACAACCTGTAGGTCTTCCAGAGTCTGGAATTTTTTTAAAGACTCTGCTGATAAACCCAAAAAGGCCATTTGTACCACCTGCCATGCCAGCATCAGCAGGGGTGACAAAACTACCAGCCTGACCACCACCAGCATGATCAGGCACATGGCAGCAAAGCACCCGACTTTGTGGGGTGAACCCCAGGGTCCACGACCAGTGTCAGCGGGTGTCACCACTGCTTCTTCCGCTGTTGTGCATGCAATAGGACCCCCTGTTGTGTGTGCAAGGCAATCCCCTGTCCATACTGCATGCAAAGATGCCCCCTCCTCTCAGTCTTCACTTGTTATGGCAGTTTCTCAAGAAACAGCATCAACGTCCACGTCCACGTCCCACCGCAGCGTTCAATTGTCCATATCCCAGACCTTTGAACGAAAGCGGAAATTCGCAGCCAACGCCCCACAGGCCACAGTGCTAAATTCGCACATCACATTTCACGACTGCTTGCGTTGGAAATGCTGCCTTTTAGGCTGGTGGCGATGGAATCCTTCCGCAACCTTATGGCGGTGGCCGTCCCTCGGTACTCGGTCCCCAGCCGACACTATTTTGCCCAGTGTGCCATCCCCGCACTACACAAGCATGTGTCCCAAAACATCTGCCGTGCCCTCAACAACGCAGTTACTGGGAGACTCCACCTGACAACGGACACGTGGACAAGTGCTTGTGGCCAGGGACGGTACATCTCCCTGACGGCACACTGGGTAAACATAGTGGAAGCCGGGACCCAGTCGGACCTTGGGACGGAACACATCCTCCCCACACCGAGGATTGCGGGCCCTATGTCAGTCAGAGTTGCCCCCACAGTGTACAGCCCCTGCGCATCATACTCCTCCTCCTCCTCCTCCTCCTGTTCAGCCTCAATCTCAGACATCACCACATCAGTTACAAGCTGGAAGCACTGCCGTACTGCCTCCGCCAAGCGGCAACAGGCTGTGCTGAAACTCATAAGCTTAGGGGAGAAACCTCACACTGCTTGTGAGTTGTGGACAGCTGTGAAAGAGCAGGCAGATCTGTGTCTGAGACCGCTGAACCTACATCCAGGCATGGTCGTGTGTGACAATGGCCGTAACCTGGAGGCGATGCGAGATCACACACGTACCATGCCTGGCTCATGTGCTTAACCTCGTGGTTCAGCGGTTTCTTAAATCATACCCCGAGTTGCCAGATCTGCTCGTCAAAGTATGCCGTCTGTCAGCTCATTTTCGCAAGTCGGCTACAGCTTCCGCCGCCCTTGCTGTGTTGCAGCAGCGTTTGCAGCTTCCGTCACACCGACTGGTGTGTGATGTCCCCACACGTTGGAACTCTACCCTCCACATGTTGCAAAGGATTTGTGAGCAGAAGAGAGCAGTTGTGGAGTACCAGCTGCAACAACGCCGTCGATATTCAGGTCAGAATCCACACATAAGACCTCAGGAGTGGACCTGGATGTCTGACATATGTACCATCTTGACAAACTTTGAGGAGTCCACCAAGATGGTGAGTGGCGATGACGCCATCATTAGCGTCAGCATTCCACTTGTCTGTCTTTTGCAACGCTCTCTGCAGAGAATTAAAGAGGAGGCATTGGAGCCAGAGTATGATGAGATGGATCAAGAAGCCGTAGCGGTCGATTACACACAGCCCAGCCTCATCTCATCCCAACGTGCATTGGGGGACAATGAGGGAGAGGAGGAGGAGGAGGAAGAACAGGAGCTTGTATCATGCGCTGTAGACGGTAGTACCTGTACAACTGTCATACCGTCGGTTCAGCGTGGGTGGCCTGAGGACAGGGGGGAGGAGGAGGAGGAGGAGAGCATGGTCAGTCGTCATCTTGGTGAGGACACGGAAGTCTTGCCCGTTACCAGTCTGGCACGCATGGCTGACTTTATGTTACGCTGCCTTAACCGTGACCCTCGCATTGTCAAAATGTTGGGTGACAGTCATTACTGGTTGGTGACACTTTTAGACCCACGCTACAAAGAAAACTTTCACTCTCTTATTCCTGAGGTGGAGAGGTCTACAAAAATGGGGCAGTACCAGAAGGCCCTTGCTGCAGAACTGTTAAAAAAATTGCAATCTGAACACGCTAGCGGCAGAGGTCACAGTTCGTTGCCCAACCAAGGCGTACATGCAAGAGAGACGCAACTCCAATCCAGCAGAGGCAGGGGAACACTGTCAACGTTCTGGGACAGTTTTCTCAGACCCTAAGGCACGGGGTACTCTCACAAGGAGTGGAAAGTTTCAAAAGATGGTGAGGTAGTACCTTGCCGACCATACCAGCGTCCTCCGTGATTCCTCTGTGCCTTTTAATTATTGGGTTTCCAAGCTGGACACTTGGAATGAACTCGCTCTGTACGCCTTGGAGGTCCTGGCCTGCCCTGCTGCTAGCGTGTTATCGGAGCGTGTTTTTAGTGCCGCTGGGGGAATTATAACTGATAAGCGCACTCGCCTATTAACTGACAATGCTGACAAGCTGACCCTTATCAAAATGAACAAGGGCTGGATTGGGCCAGACTTCTCATCACCACCAAATGACAGCAGAGTAACATAAAGTCAAATCCACTGTGCTATTTCGGGAGGTGTATTCACATGCACCGCTTCACACCCACACATGGGTATACGCTTCCTCATTTCGGCTGTTTTATGTTCTCCTTATCCTCAGCCTCCACCACCACTATACCACCAGGGTGACCGTGGTCCGTGTTGCCATTATTGAAAGTTCCTCCATCCTTATTTTTGTCAGATTTTGCTTGGAAGGCATAAGCAAAGACTGTGGGAGACCCACTCCCCAATAATGGGAATAATATTTTTAAGATGCTGTACTGTATGGCTCTTGTAAGGGGCATTAAAACCGTCTTGTTAAGCTACTGCGACCTCCACCACTTTTCCAAGGGGCATTAAAACCATCTTGTTAAGCTACTGTGACCTCCACCACTCTTCCAAGGGGCATTAAAACCATATTGTTAAGCTACTGTGACCTCCACCACTTTTCCAAGGGGCATTAAAACCGTCTTGTTAAGCTACTGTGACCTCCACCACTTTTCCAAAGGGCATTAAAACAGTCTTGTTAAACTACTGCGACCTCCACTTCTCTTCCGAGGGGCATTAAAACCATCTTGTTAAGCTACTGTGACCTCCACGTCTCTTCAAAGGGGCATTAAAACCGTCTTGTTAAGCTACTGTGACCTCCACGTCTCTTTCAAGGGGCATTAAAACAGTCTTGTTAAGCTACTGTGACCTCCACATCTCTTTCAAGGGGCATTGATATTGTCTTTTTATTCCACTGCGACCTCCACCACTCTTCCAAGGGGCATTAAAACCATCTTGTTAAACCACTCTGAACTCCACAGCTCTTCCAAGGGGCATTAAAACCGTCTTGTTAAGCTACTGTGACCTCCACGTCTCTTCCAATGGGCATTAAAACCGTCTTGTTAAGCTACTGTGACCTCCACGTCTCTTCCAAGGGGCATTAAAACCGTCTTGTTAAACCATTCTGAACTCCACAGCTCTTCCAAGGGGCATTGAAATGTTGTTTTTAATTAACTCTAACCACCATGACTCTTCAAACGGGCATTGAATTTCCTCCTAATTTTAGTCAGTTTTTGCTTTTCAATGCATAGGCAAACACTAAGGGAGACCCACTCCCCAATAATGGGTAGAAGGTTTTTAGTATGCTGTAATCCATGTCTGTTTCAAGGGCCATTGCAGTTCCTCATAATTTTTGGAAACCCTTCCATTCACTGCTTAGGCCAACAGTGCACAGGAGACCCAGTTGCTACAAATGGAAAAAATGGTTTAGTTAAGGCCCTCTGACCTCCATGTCACTTCCAAGGGGAATTGGAGTGCCTCAAAATTTTTGGTAGGCATTGTACTCACTGTATGCCCTATAACTGTGTATCCGAACCGCTCCTTTTGGTACAGAAACATATCCTACAAGACATGTGTGGTTGACTGGCCTGATATTGATGTGAATGGTCCCTGTTCCTCCTGCTCTTTCTCCTTTGCCACCACCTCATCCATCATTCATCACCTGAAGCTTTGTTTTAACGGAGTCATAGAACTGGGATAGTAGCAGGAAAACATCCAGCAATCCTCAGAGGAGGTAGGATATGCGCCAAAACGCTGACCACCTCAGGCCTAGCCGCTACTACATACATGCGCTTGCATTCCAAGGAACAGAAACCTAAGGAGATGCATGGCCTCATGATCATGAATAATTTACTCGTTGTGTAGGAGGCTGACCACTGCTGCTGTCTACCTTTTGAACTTTGTGTTGAAGCCTGATTGACCCAGGACCCGCAATCCTCTATGTCTGGAGGACGTGTTGCATCCCAGTGTCCAACTGTGTCCCGGCTTCCACAATATTAACCCAGTGTGAAGGCGTGAGATGGACCATCCCTGGCCACATTTAATTTGTCCACGTGTTTGTGGTTAGGCTGTCCTTCAAATAGGGGCGGCTGGGGACCGTTTATGGACACCTGGCCGCCCCCAGGCGGCTGGGGACCGAGCGTGGACACCCAGCCGCCGGGCGGCTGGGGACTGAGTATTGGATACCAGGCCGCCGACGCAGCCATGACGTGGTGGCCAGATTCTGCCTCCACATGCCTAAAAGGCCCAATTTGAAGTGCAAGCAAGCTAGCAGTATGGTATTGCAGCCTGGGGGTGGGTGGGTGGCAGGCTGCACACTTACGCTTGCATTCCAAGAAAACAAAGCAGATGCTAACTTCTATCATCATCATGCTCCTCACCTTGGCACTCTCAACTCCCCTGATGGAGAAGCCAGGGCCCACCGGAGAAGTCTGGTTCTCTGGTGGGCTCGTCCAATGCTGCCCTAAAGTAGGCTGGGCTAAGAAAAGTGTGTGGGGGGAAGTTGACAGGAGAATAGGGGCAGCTGGGGACCGTTTATAGACACCTGGCTGCCCCCAGGCGGCTGGGGACCGTGTGTGGACATCAGGCCGCAGGGCGGCTGGGGACTGAGTATGGATACCTGGCCGCCGACGCAGCCATGACATGGTGGCCGGCGTCTGCCTCCACATGCCTAAGCAAGCTAGCAGTATGCTATTGCAGCCTGGGGGTGGGTGGGTGGCAGGCTGCATACTTGCGCTTGTGTAGCACCCTGAGGATTCGGCTGCTACAGGGGTATTGCACCTCAACCCAGAGGTGTGATATTCCACTCCCGGGTAAGGATGGAGTGTGGAACTGAGCTCAGAAAGCTGCATGCACTACACACATCCCATTTCCGAGGAACAGACCAACGGTACTCCCACTTAGAAATGTGCAGGTACGACCGAGTCTGTTCCTGGCTGGAGTGGGAGGGGGGTGGTACATCCCAGTAGTGTAGGGGCAGATAGGGGGAGCAGCCTGGGTAAAGATAGGAGCTCATTGGGTGCTGGTCACCTGAGCTCACACATAGAGGGAGTATATAAGGTGGGCACCATCTAAGATCAGGGTCAGTCTGTGAGAGGTCGGTCAGTCTGTGAGAGGTCGGTCAGTCTGAGAGAAGTCAGCCTTTTGCAGAGAAGCCAGAGGAAGAGAGCAGAAGAGCAGAGCAGCCCCAGAGAGAGAGAGTGAGAGTGGAGCAAGAAAGACCCAGAGGGGGAGAAAGAAGGAACTCTGAGAACCCACATACAAACACAGGGTGAAGAGTTGGCAATAGGGTACCGGATCCCAAACTGGTGGGGGCTAAAGCATACCTCAGCCAGAGACCGGAGGCCGTGGGCAGGATCTGCCACGGCCACCCACTACATCCACCCTGAAGGCAAACCACGTGTAGGGTCAGGGAACCCAAGGCCAAGGGTCTCCCAACAGAAGGCCCGAGGGAGCTGGACCTAGGTGGATCCCTGGTGGGGACGGCCAGAAGAAAGGACAAGAAGGAGGGCTCAGGGACACGCTCCGGACTTGCTTGGGGGTTGGCTGAATCCAGGACCTGGTGGACGCAGCACGGCTCGGGTGGTCACTCAAGGCCGGAGTGACCGGAATATCTGCAGTAAGTAAACACCCTGAACTGCACAACCCGACTCTGTCTTTACTTATCATCTACGCTGCACCACCACAACCCCCATCCTCTGCACCTGACCCCCTGAGGCCATACCCCTCCCGTTGGGGGTTATACTATCTAAAGCTGCACCAACACCATCAGCCTCAGCGGACCCTGCTGCAGCGGCGGCCGTAGTGACCGCAATCCAACGGGTGGCGTAGTCGACATAAAGAACTTTGTAACATCTGTAGGACTGCCACATACTCTGAGCTTGACACCCTGGGCACGGACCGGGTCACAGCCACTCGGAGACTACAACCCCCATCTGATCCGGCTCCGGGTATTCCCCTAAAGAATATGGCCCAGGGGGTGCGTCAACTTTGGCGTAGTCGGCAGGATTACGTGCCCGCAACACCCGGGTACTGCGTGCCTGAAGAAAAGAACAAGTTTACCTCAAAAAGAAGTCTCCTGCCGGTTCCGGAGGGTCCCCGCCATCGGACTCCATCACAGGTCGTTTCCCGCCGGTTGTCCGCCATTAACAGCTTTTTCCCGCCATCTGCAGAGTTTCCCGCCACTGGGAGACGATTCCCGCCATTTCCGAAGATTTCCCGCCTTGGGGGAGCGGACGCCATTATGGGCGTGCCAGAGGGTGGCAAGAGGCCACCTCCCATCGTGGGCCAGGACCGAAAATGGCGCCAAAAGTGGAAACCGCCCCCACCAACAGAGACTGTGATGCTAGAGGTGTCTGTCAGCGTGAAAGAACTGCCCCTGGAGCTGACAATCACCAAGTGGCCCCGGAACCGCCCTCGAAGTGGGAGGACTGAGAAGAAGAGAACAAAGATGGGTGTCGCCTGGAGCAGTCTGGAGAGAGCGCACCCGGAGACAAGAAGCCTAGAGCTGAGTCCAGAAGAAGCTTACCCGGAGATGGAAGAAGAGCAGAGCAGCACCGGCCCGCTGGCCAGGAGCCTGCTGGAGACAACGAGAGGAGAGCAGAGCAGCACCGACCCGTTGGTCAGGAGCCTGCTAGAAGCAACGACCCCACTAGGCTTAGTGGAGGTCTTAGCACAGCTCCCCCGAGATCGGGAGTGTGCACAGACTGCGCTGGAGGGCCTCGCACGGAGGATGGCCCGGGTGCAGCGAGAGACGTTGGCGGAGTGGAGCCGTGAGATGGCCCAGCAGACAAGAACCCGTCAGCGGAGCACGCCACCCGAGACGAGGAGACAGACCGCCTCTGAGGATGGCGCAGGAGGACTGAAGGCCGGAGACGGCGCCGAGAAGGGAGCCGAACGAAAGGAGGCAGGTAAAGGGGACGTCTCTACCCCAAACCGGGAAACCGCGTACCTGCCCCAGCTCCCCGTCGCAGAGCCCGAAGTATCCCCTGCTGTGCCCGTCGCTGCAACGTCACCGCCGCAGACTAGGCCTCAAACGGGAGCCGCGACCCCTGTGACGTCACACGCCTCGACCCCGAGCGTGACCAAGCA
Source organism: Phyllobates terribilis (assembly GCF_046119375.1). Classification (NCBI taxonomy): domain Eukaryota; kingdom Metazoa; phylum Chordata; class Amphibia; order Anura; family Dendrobatidae; genus Phyllobates; species Phyllobates terribilis. Next base: position 181,346,958 of record NW_027362765.1, read on the forward strand.
GGAAGTACCACCAGCCTGGTCGCAGGGCCTAGTACCCCCGGGCGCCGCAATACCAACAGCGCCCCCTACCTCCGCGGAGCCACCGGCCTGGTCGCAGGGCCGAGTAGCCCAGGGCGCCGCCGTCCTTACGGTGCCCTTCACTTTCCAGGTGCCCCAGGCCTGGCCGCAAGGCCTGGGCAACCCGGGCGCCACCACCACCGCGCCCATAAAACCAAGAGTGCCGCATCTGGGAGAAGATCTGTTCGCCCAACATACGTGCCCGGATGGGCAGCCCTTTATATGGCCACCGGAGTTTCACCATCCCCGACTCCGGAAAGAGAGACCCCTAGACGAACCCCTGATCCCGGCTCCAAAGCCCGTAAAGAGGACCTCGCCCCCGCTAGAGGAGGCACAGTTTGAGTGGGACCCCACCGGAGAAGATCTCATGGGGTTCACTCAGGAGACCCGGGCAGCTGCAGCGGAGCGTGCAGAGTGCTGCCGGCAGCAGCGCGAGGTCTTCGAGAGGGAGCGGAGAGAGAGGCGGGTCCGGGAACAACAAGCCCAAATAAAGAGCGCGGAGCAGAAGAGCCGGGCCAGGAGGAGTCCCCGTGCAGCTCATGGTCCCCCTTCCACCGGGACTGTGATCAAGTTCAATATGCAGCACGGGTGGGGCTTCATCCGAGATCACCGCACCCCAGGCGACGTCTTCGTGACAAGAAGAGACGTTGAGTCCCACCTACCGGAGGGACACAGAGGACGTGACCTGTATATAGGGGACGAGGTCACCTTCACCCGGCACAAGTGTGCCAAAGGACCCTACGCCCTCAATGTGCATCGCCTGACGGAGGAGGAGCTGCGGTGTGAAGAGGAGCAAGAGGACCCGGACGGGTCTGAAGCTAAAGTGAATCACAAAGAAAGAGCAGGAGGATGTCGTCGTTGAGTACAGCGGAGTAGAAGCTGTATATAGTTGCCCGTCGGGGCACAGTGAACCGTTGCTGCTATTATAGTCCCCGTTGGGACCAGAGAATTGAACTGTTACCCGTATTTCCCTTAATCCCACTGACCGAGGACTGAGAGCGGTCATCCCTTTCCTAAATACCTGGCCGAGGACTGAGGGCGGCCATATCCCCTTTTGTATATAGTTGCGCGTCCTAAAGCGCCCCCTACTGGTTTTACAGGAAAACCACTTCCAAGAAAAGAGACTGTCGCGCTTTGACCGGTCACCAGTTGCACAGTGACCGGAGGAGGAGCTAGAAGCGAGGAAAAGTCTACAAGAATGTTTTATATGAAAAGTTTTATTGATATATATATATATAATGTTTTATATGATGTTTTATATGTTTATGCAAAAATTGTATGTTTGTGGTGTTTATTCTTTTACAGCCCGAGGACGTGCTGTGATTTACCAGGGGGGAATGTAGCACCCTGAGGATTCGGCTGCTACAGGGGTATTGCACCTCAACCCAGAGGTGTGATATTCCACTCCCGGGTAAGGATGGAGTGTGGAACTGAGCTCAGAAAGCTGCATGCACTACACACATCCCATTTCCGAGGAACAGACCAACGGTACTCCCACTTAGAAATGTGCAGGTACGACCGAGTCTGTTCCTGGCTGGAGTGGGAGGGGGGTGGTACATCCCAGTAGTGTAGGGGCAGATAGGGGGAGCAGCCTGGGTAAAGATAGGAGCTCATTGGGTGCTGGTCACCTGAGCTCACACATAGAGGGAGTATATAAGGTGGGCACCATCTAAGATCAGGGTCAGTCTGTGAGAGGTCGGTCAGTCTGTGAGAGGTCGGTCAGTCTGAGAGAAGTCAGCCTTTTGCAGAGAAGCCAGAGGAAGAGAGCAGAAGAGCAGAGCAGCCCCAGAGAGAGAGAGTGAGAGTGGAGCAAGAAAGACCCAGAGGGGGAGAAAGAAGGAACTCTGAGAACCCACATACAAACACAGGGTGAAGAGTTGGCAATAGGGTACCGGATCCCAAACTGGTGGGGGCTAAAGCATACCTCAGCCAGAGACCGGAGGCCGTGGGCAGGATCTGCCACGGCCACCCACTACATCCACCCTGAAGGCAAACCACGTGTAGGGTCAGGGAACCCAAGGCCAAGGGTCTCCCAACAGAAGGCCCGAGGGAGCTGGACCTAGGTGGATCCCTGGTGGGGACGGCCAGAAGAAAGGACAAGAAGGAGGGCTCAGGGACACGCTCCGGACTTGCTTGGGGGTTGGCTGAATCCAGGACCTGGTGGACGCAGCACGGCTCGGGTGGTCACTCAAGGCCGGAGTGACCGGAATATCTGCAGTAAGTAAACACCCTGAACTGCACAACCCGACTCTGTCTTTACTTATCATCTACGCTGCACCACCACAACCCCCATCCTCTGCACCTGACCCCCTGAGGCCATACCCCTCCCGTTGGGGGTTATACTATCTAAAGCTGCACCAACACCATCAGCCTCAGCGGACCCTGCTGCAGCGGCGGCCGTAGTGACCGCAATCCAACGGGTGGCGTAGTCGACATAAAGAACTTTGTAACATCTGTAGGACTGCCACATACTCTGAGCTTGACACCCTGGGCACGGACCGGGTCACAGCCACTCGGAGACTACAACCCCCATCTGATCCGGCTCCGGGTATTCCCCTAAAGAATATGGCCCAGGGGGTGCGTCACTTGCATTGCAAGGAATGGGGGAGGTACAATTGAACACTGCTCTGGGAGAAGGACTTGCACGGGGATAGTTGCAAGTCTGCATCTTCTGATGCGGCAAGGATCACTTCTGATGGGCACACTTTTAGGCAGTGACCTGGGTGTCAGAGATGCTTCCAGGGGTCTTTCCCATGCTGTTCCCATGTTTTTTCAGCACTGTATGCATGTGTCACACAGCACATGGCCAGATAAGGTTGTAAAATGTTAAAATGACATTTCCCGGTGAATGCATTTGTCACGGTTGAAAGCAATACAAAAGTTCAAAAACGCATAAAAAATGCTACTTGTGAACATAGCTCAAGGTGTGGAGGAGTATTTTTTTGGGGGTTATTTATTTTACCTTATACACAAGTCTTTACCCTGGAAAGGAACTTCCTTAACATATTTCACAGGAAAGCAGTTTCAGTTTCGTTTTTGAACGTTTTATTGTGAGCCCTTAAAAGTGGCTTAATACCTCTGACCACGTTGTTGACAGCAGTGACCTGGGGGTCAGAAATGCTTCCTGGGGCGATCCCCATGCTGTTCCCATGTCATTTGAGCACTGTCACTATCGTTTTGGGCACTTGTTAGGCTTTTAAAAGACTGCCGGGGGTGCCGCAGCAAAAATGCTCGGGTCTCCCATAGACTAACATTGGGCTCGTTGCTCGGGTCGAGCACCCGAGTATCACGGCGAGCTCGGCCCGAGCTTCGAGCACCCGAGCATTTTAGTGCTCGCTCAACACTATTAGACAGCGATCAGCCGGCTATGCTTTGTTGTTCCCATTATTAACAAGTGAGTCTCCTATACTGTTATTGCGTATCCAGTGACTGCAAGGGCTGCCAAAAATTTTGATGCAACCCAAGAGACATAGAGGAGGGTCTCAGTAAAAAAAATGTTCCCATTATAAAGGAGCGGGTCTCCTATAGTGGTACTGCCAATGCTGTGACTGCAAGGGCTGCCAACATTTGGGAAAAAAGACACATAGAGCAGGGCCACAGTAATGACAAATTCCCATTAGAAAGGAGAGAGTCTGCTATACAGTTATAGGGTATGCACTGAGTCCAACAGCTGACCAATTTTAGGAAAAACCCCACTAAGAATTTAAAGACACATAGAGCAGGGCCACAGTAACAAGGTACAACATGTTCCCATTAGAAAGGAGAGAGTCTGCTATACAGTTATAGGGTATGCAGTGAGTCCAACGGCTGACCAATTTTAGGGAAAAACCCCACTAAGAATTTAAAGACACACAGAGCAGGGCCACAGTAACAAAGTACGACATGTCCCCATTAGAAAGGAGAGAGTCTGCTATACAGTTATAGGGTATGCAGTGAGTCCAACGGCTGACCAAATTTAGGAAAAACCCCACTAAGAATTTAAAGAGACATAGAGCAGGGCCACAGTAATGACAAATTCCCATTAGAAAGGAGAGAGTCTCCCATAGTGTTGGCCTTATGCAGTGAATGTGTAGCACCCTGAGGATTCGGCTGCTACAGGGGTATTGCACCTCAACCCAGAGGTGTGATATTCCACTCCCGGGTAAGGATGGAGTGTGGATCTGAGCTCGGTAGGCTGCATGCACTACATACATCCCATTTCCGGGGAACAGACCGACGGTACTCCCACTTAGAAATGTGCAGGTACGACCGAGTCTGTTCCTGGCTGGAGTGGGAGGGGGGTGGAACATCCCACGTAGTGTAGGGGCAGATAGGGGGAGCAGCCTGGGTAAAGATAGGAGCTCATTGGGTGCTGGTCACCTGCGCTCACACATAGAGGGTGTATATAAGGTGGGCACCATCAAAGAACAGGGTCAGTCAGTCAGTCTTTGCAGAGAAGTCAGAGGAAGAGGAGCAGAGAAGACCCAGAGAGAGAGAGAGGAGAAAGCCAGAAAGACCCAGAGGGGGAAACAGAAAAGGAACTCTGAGAACCCAAAGTCCATCAGCGGGTGAAGAGTTGGCAAAAGGGTACCGGATCCCAAGCTGGTGGGGGCAAAAGCACACCCTAGCCAGAGACCGGAGGCCGTGGGCAGCGTCTGCCACGGCCACCCACCACATCCACCCCGAAGGCATACCACGTGGAGGGTCAGGGAACCCAAGGCCAAGGGTCTCCCAACAGAAGGCCCGAGGGAGCTGGACCTGGGTGGATCACTAGTGGGGACGGCCAGAGGAAGGGACAGAAGGAGAGCTCAGGGTCACGCTCCGGACTTGTTTGGGGGTTGGCTGGATCCAGGACCTGGTGGACGCAGCACGGCTCGGGTGGTCACTTGAAGCTGGAGTGACCGGAACATCAGCAGTGAGTAAATACCCTAAACTGCACAACCCGACTCTGTCTTCATTTTACATCTACGCTGCACCACCACAACCCCCATCCTCTGCACCTGACCCCCTGAGGCTATACCCCACCCGTTGGGGGTTATACCATCACAAGCTGCACCTACACCATCAGCCTCAGCGGACCCTGCTGCAGCGGCGGCCATAGTGACCGCAATACAACGGGTGGCGTAGTCGACATAAAGAACTTTAGTAACATCAGTAAGGACTGCCACATACAACTGAGTTTGACACCCTGGGCACGGACCGGGTCACAGCCACTCGGAAGACTACAACCCCCATCTGATCCGGCTCCGGATATTCCCCCTAAAAGAATATGGCCCAGGGGGCGCGTCAACTTTGGCGTAGTCGGCAGGATAGCGTGCCCACAACACCCGGGTACTGCGTGCCTGAAGAAAAGTGCAAGTTTACCTCAAAAAGAAGTCTCCTGCCGGTTCCGGAGGGTCCCCGCCATCGGACCCCATCACAGGTCGATTCCAGCCGGTTGTCCGCCATTAACAGCGTTTTCCCGCCATCTGCAGAGTTTCCCGCCACTGGGAAGCGATTCCCGCCATTTCCAAAGGTTTCCCGCCTTGGAAGAGCGGACGCCATTATGGGCGTGCCAGAGGGTGGCGAGAGGCCACCTCCCATCGTGGGCCAGGACCGAAAATGGCGCCAAAAGTGGAAACCGCCCCCACCAACAGAGACTGTGATGCTAGAGGTGTCTGTTAGCGTGAAAGAACAGCCCCTGGAGCTGACAGTCACCAAGTGGCCCCGGGACCGCCCTTGAAGTGGGAGGAGACGAAAGAAGAGAACAAAGATGGGTGTCGCCTGGAGCAGTCTAGAGAGAGCGCACCCGGAGGCAAGAAGCCTGGAGAAGAGTATCGGAGGAGCTTACCCGGAGATGGCGAGAAAGCAGAGCAGCACCGGCCCGTTGGCCAGGAGCCTGCTAGAAACAGAGGAGGGAGAGCAGAGCAGCACCGGCCGCTGGCCAGGAGCCTGCTGGAGACAACTGTAGGAGAGCAGAGCAGCACCGACCCGTTGGTCAGGAGCCTGCTGGAAACAACGACCCCACTAGGCCTAGTGGAGGTCCTAGCACAGCTCCCCCGAGACCGGGAGTGTGCGCAGACCGCTCTGGAGGGCCTCGCAAGGAGGATGGCCCGGGTGCAGCGAGAGACGTTGGCGGAGTGGAGCCGAGAGATGGCCCAGAAGACCGAGACTCGTCAGCGGAGCACGCCACCCGAGACGAGGAGACAGACCGCCTCTGAGGATGGCGCAGGAGGACTGAAGGCCGGAGACGGCGCCGAGAAGGGAGCCGAACGAGTGGAGGCAGGTAAAGGGGACGTCGATACCCCAAACCGGGAAACCGCGTACCTGCCCCAGCTCCCCGTCGCAGAGCCCGAAGTCTATCCTGCCGTGCCCGTCGCTGCAACGTCACCGCCGCAGACTAGGCCTCAAACGGGAGCCGCGACCCCTGTGACGTCACACGCCTCGACCCCGAGCGTGACCAAGCAGGAAGTACCACCAGCCTGGTCGCAAGGCCTAGTACCCCCGGGCGCCGCAATACCAACAGCGCCCCCTACCTCCGCGGAGCCCCCGGCCTGGTCGCAGGGCCAAGTAGCCCAGGGCGCCGCCGTCCTTACGGTGCCCTTTACCTTCCAGATACCCCAGGCCTGGCCGCAAGGCCCGGGCAACCCGGGCGCTAACACCACCGCGCCCATAAGACCAAGAGTGCCGCATCTGGGAGAGGACCTGTACGCCCAGCACACGTGCCCGGATGGGCAGCCATTTATATGGCCACCGGAGTTCCACCATCCCCGACTCCGGAGAGAGAGACCCCTGGATGAACCCCTGATCCCGGCTCCAAAGCCCGTTAAGAGGATCTCGCCCCCGCTAGCAGAAGCGCAGTTTGAGTGGGACCCCACCGGAGAAGACCTCATGGGGTTCACTCAAGAGACTCGGGCAGCTGCAGCGGAGCGTGCTGAGTGCTGCCGCCAACAGCTCGAGGACTTCGAGAGGGAGCGGAGAGAGAGGCGGGTCCGGGAACAGCAAGCTCAAGTAAGGAGCGCGGAGCAGAAGAGCCGGGCCAGGAGAGACCCCCGTGCAGCGCATAGTCCCCGCACCACCGGGACTGTGATAAAGTTTAACATGCAGCATGGGTGGGGCTTCATCCGAGACCACCGCACCCTAGGCGACGTCTTCGTGACGAGAAGAGACGTTGAGTCCCACCTCCCGGAGGGACACAGAGGTCGTGACCTTTACATCGGGGACGAGGTCACCTTCACCCGGCACAAGTGTGCCAAAGGACCCTACGCCCTCCATGTACATCGCCTGACGGAGGAAGAGCTGCGGTGTGAGGAGGAAGAACAAGAGGACCCGGACGGGTCTGAAACTAGAGTTAAAGGTAACCATAAAGTAAGAGCAGGAGGACGCCGTCGTTAAGTACAGCAGAGTACAAGCTGTATATAGTTGCCCGTCGGGGCACAGTGAACTGTTGCTAATATAGTCCCCGTTGGGACCAGCAAGTGTGAACTGTTACCCGTATTTCCCTAAATCCCACTGACCGAGGACTGAGAGCGGTCATCCCTTTCCTAAATACCTGGCCGAGGACTGAGAGCGGCCACATACCCCTTGTAAATAGTTGCGCGTCCTAAAGCGCCCCCTACCGGTTTTATAGGAAAGCCACGAGTTCCAAAGACTGTCGCACTTTACCCGGTCACACGTTGCACAGTGACCGGAGGAGGAGCCAGAGGCGACGAGAATGTTTTATAAGAATGTTTTGCTGCTAATGTATGTTATTTTATATGTTTATACGATGTTGTTGATATGAAAAAATTTGTATGTTTTGGTGTTGTTTATGTCTTACAGCCCGAGGACGTGCTGTGATTTACCAGGGGGGAATGTAGCACCCTGAGGATTCGGCTGCTACAGGGGTATTGCACCTCAACCCAGAGGTGTGATATTCCACTCCCGGGTAAGGATGGAGTGTGGATCTGAGCTCGGTAGGCTGCATGCACTACATACATCCCATTTCCGGGGAACAGACCGACGGTACTCCCACTTAGAAATGTGCAGGTACGACCGAGTCTGTTCCTGGCTGGAGTGGGAGGGGGGTGGAACATCCCAAGTAGTGTAGGGGCAGATAGGGGGAGCAGCCTGGGTAAAGATAGGAGCTCATTGGGTGCTGGTCACCTGAGCTCACACATAGAGGGTGTATATAAGGTGGGCACCATCAAAGAACAGGGTCAGTCAGTCAGTCTTTGCAGAGAAGTCAGAGGAAGAGGAGCAGAGAAGACCCAGAGAGAGAGAGAGGAGAAAGCCAGAAAGACCCAGAGGGGGAAACAGAAAAGGAACTCTGAGAACCCAAAGTCCATCAGCGGGTGAAGAGTTGGCAAAAGGGTACCGGATCCCAAGCTGGTGGGGGCAAAAGCACACCCTAGCCAGAGACCGGAGGCCGTGGGCAGCGTCTGCCACGGCCACCCACCACATCCACCCCGAAGGCATACCACGTGGAGGGTCAGGGAACCCAAGGCCAAGGGTCTCCCAACAGAAGGCCCGAGGGAGCTGGACCTGGGTGGATCACTAGTGGGGACGGCCAGAGGAAGGGACAGAAGGAGAGCTCAGGGTCACGCTCCGGACTTGTTTGGGGGTTGGCTGGATCCAGGACCTGGTGGACGCAGCATGGCTCGGGTGGTCACTTGAAGCTGGAGTGACCGGAACATCAGCAGTGAGTAAATACCCTAAACTGCACAACCCGACTCTGTCTTCATTTTACATCTACGCTGCACCACCACAACCCCCATCCTCTGCACCTGACCCACTGAGGCTATCCCCCACCCGTTGGGGGTTATACCATCACAAGCTGCACCTACACCATCAGCCTCAGCGGACCCTGCTGCAGCGGCGGCCATAGTGACCGCAATACAACGGGTGGCGTAGTCGACATAAAGAACTTTAGTAACATCAGTAAGGACTGCCACATACAACTGAGTTTGACACCCTGGGCACGGACCGGGTCACAGCCACTCGGAAGACTACAACCCCCATCTGATCCGGCTCCGGATATTCCCCCTAAAAGAATATGGCCCAGGGGGCGCGTCAAATGCAAGGGCTGCCAAAAATTTGGAGGCACTTCAATGCCCCTTGGAAGAGACATGGAGGAGGGCCTCATAAAAAAATGTTCCCATTAGAAAGAAGCGGGCCTCCTATACTTGTAATGCCCATGCACTAAGTGTATGGGCTGACAAACATTTACCCCTGGGGTTATACATGAACATACTGTATAAAAAATTTTTTTTACGGGCATCATAAACAACCTTTAAAAAAATTATGTGGGTGTTGCATCACGGACCACGGTCACCCTGGTGATATGGTGGTGGAGGATGAGGAGAAGGAGGGGGACAAGAGCAAATAGCCAAAATAAGGAAGTGTATACCCATGTGTGGGTGTGAAAAGGTGCATGGGAATACACCTCCCAAGAAACGACACTGGATTTGAGTTTATGTTACGCTGCTATCATTCGGTGGGGTTGAGAAGTCTGGCCCAATCCAGCCCTTGTTCATTTTTATAAAAGTCACCTGTCAGCATTTTCAGTTGACAGGCAGATGCGCTTATCAGTTATAATTCCACCAGCGGCACTAAAAACCCGCTCTGATAAAACGCTGGCGGCAGGGCAGGCCAGGACCTCCAAGGCATAGAGAGCCAGTTCATTCCACGTATCTGACTCGCCCCCTGGGCCGTGGGGCACTCGGATCCGGGCAATAGGGGAACGATGGGAGTAGTAGTGGCAACCCGGTTCCGTGGCTCAGGGTGGTCAGACCAATGGTAGTCTGCTATGCACTATGGATAATGTCCGACTACGCCACCCGTGGATTGCGGTCATTAGGAACCGCCGCTGCATGCAGACCGCTGGGGCTGATGATGTGTGCAGCTGGGGTAGTGTGACTCCCCACGGGAAGAGGGCGGCCCCAGGGCAGAATAATGGATGGTGGGAGTGATGGTGGTGAGAGTCCCAGTACCGGTAGTGCTGGAGGCGCGAAGGAGCACACAGACAACAGGTTGCAGTCCAGGGTCTTTACTAGAACAGGTAAACTGACCCATTGTTATGCACACGCCCAGACTGACTGGTGTGTGCGGGTGTTGTGGTTCCACTGGACCATGGACCGAAGAGTGCCTGGAGGGGCGTGACTAAGTATCTGGCCGATCCGACCAAGGTGGCACGACGGCATACGACGCCAGTGCACCAGGGAGAAACCGGGCAGAGGGACCAGGTGCTACTCCAGGTCAAACTCCGGACACGGGGGTTGACCCACACTGGGATTACTGGAACAGGCAGGTTAGGCTGGCACAGACTGGTGGATGTAAGCAAACACGGCAGGTATGCAGATGGGTGGATACAGGCGAGTATGCAGGCAGGGAGGTACTGGCCGAAAGGACGGGCTGGAGCACAGAGAGGTTAAGACCCAGTACAGACTGGGTCACAGAACCGCAGATGCGGTAGACAACCACAGCAGAGAGGGAACGCCCGAAGCGGTGGGCAAGAACAGAGCAGGACGGGGCTGCAGGAGCAGCGAGCACAAGCAGGGCAGGACAGGACTGCCGGAGCAGCGGGCAGAAGCAGGGCAGGGCGGAAACCGCAGAAGCAGTAAGCAAGATAAGAGCAGAGCAGAAACCGCAGGAGCGGCAAGCAAGGCAAGAGCAGAGTGAAAACCGCAAGAGCGGCAAGCTAAGCAGGAGCAGAGCGGACACCGCAGAGCGGAAAACAAGGCAGGAGCAGAGCAGAAACCGCAAGAGCGGCAAGCTAAGCAGGAGCAGAGCGGACACCGCAGAGCGGTAAACAAGGCAGGAGCAGAGCAGAAACCGCAAGAGCGGCAAGCTAAGCAGGAGCAGAGCGGACACCGCAGAGCGGTAAACAAGGCAGGAGCAGAGCAGAAACCGCAAGAGCGGCAAGCTAAGCAGGAGCAGAGCGGACACCGCAGAGCGGTAAACAAGGCAGGAGCAGAGCAGAAACCGCAAGAGCGGCAAGCTAAGCAGGAGCAGAGCGGACACCGCAGAGCGGTAAACAAGGCAGGAGCAGAGCAGAAACCGCAAGAGCGGCAAGCTAAGCAGGAGCAGAGCGGACACCGCAGAGCGGTAAACAAGGCAGGAGCAGAGCAGAAACCGCAAGAGCGGCAAGCTAAGCAGGAGCAGAGCGGACACCGCAGAGCGGTAAACAAGGCAGGAGCAGAGCAGAAACCGCAAGAGCGGCAAGCTAAGCAGGAGCAGAGCGGACACCGCAGAGCGGTAAACAAGGCAGGAGCAGAGCAGAAACCGCAAGAGCGGCAAGCTAAGCAGGAGCAGAGCGGACACCGCAGAGCGGTAAACAAGGCAAGGGGATAGGACTCTGTTCACAAAGAACAGACGGAGAAGGAAAGGCAGAACCAGAAGCATGCACAGTACTTACATAGAAGTAGCGAGCGTACACTAAATTCACAACAGAGGTACAGAGACGACGAGAAGGAATTTAGGAGCGGGTTCAGACTCTGCAGAAAGACGCAGAAAACAGACATAGAGGGAAAAGGGAGACAAGGTTAAAGTAGAAGCGAGGCACAGACAACAGGGAACAGAGGAACGGGAACAGAGACAGCAAGGCAGGAACGCAAACAGGACTCTGTTCAGACGGGAACAGATACCGCAAGGCAGGAACACAAACAGGACTCTGTTCAGACGGGAACAGATACCGCAAGGCAGGGACACAAACAGGACTCTGTTCAGACGGGAACAGATACCGCAAGGCAGAGACACAAACAGGACTCTGTTCAGACGGGAACAGATACCGCAAGGCAGGAACACAAACAGGACTCTGTTCAGACGGGAACAGATACCGCAAGGCAGGAACACAAACAGGACTCTGTTCAGACGGGAACAGATACCGCAAGGCAGGGACACAAACAGGACTCTGTTCAGACGGGAACAGATACCACAAGGCAGAGACACAAACAGGACTCTGTTCAGACGGGAACAGATACCGCAAGGCACAGACAGGCAGATCTAGGAATACGGCCCCTAGAAGGCGAAAGAACAGGCAAGAAGCGTGTTCACAAGAACAGACCACAGTTCAGACACAGAACTGGAAAACAGGCAGGAAAACAGGATAGGACCTGGCATGTCAGAGACATAAAAAAGCCAACTGACAAGAAACAATGCTCAGGCGCCATCTTGAGGAAGAAGGTGGTATAAATACCCAAAGATGGACAGCAATAGGCTGAAGGTGCAACAGGGGCGTGTCCGCAGCAGGTACAAGAAACAGGAAGTTCAGCGGGCGTCGCCCTATGCAGCCAAAGTGGAGCAGAGCAGAGCACAAGGAAAGAAGCCAGACCAGGAAGCTGGGCGGGAGATGAAGTTTGCGATCTTGCATGATGAGAGATGGAACACCATGCAAGAACGCCGCCAGGTATGCTACAGTACCCCCCCCCCCTTACGCCCCCTCTTCTTCAGGCCTGCAAGGATCTTCCGCAGGGAATTTGGGGGCCAATCCCTCTCTTCAAGGAGATTACTTCTATTGTCCACAGGAAGAGACAAAACTGGTCTCATAATCTGGATGGCTAGGATGCGACTTCCCATCCAGCCATCTTCAGCAACAGATGAAACGGGTGAAGTACCAGAAACAGCACACAAAAAAGTCTCTCTACATTTATTTTTAGGCAGCACCCCAAAAAGTTCAGGAGACAACTGGAGGTCCTCTGCCGGGTTGGAGGGGTGCAGAGACTCGGGGGTAGCCTCTGCTTCGGGGTACATCTTGTCAAGCTCACAGGATGAAATGGGCAAAGTATCAGGTACAAGGTGTAGAGAAGACACTGCCTCTTTGTTATGTGGTGGTACCCCGGAGGATTCAGGAAACAACTGGGGGTCCTCCGCCAGGTTGGAGTGATACCGAGACTCGAGGGTAACCTCTGCTTCGGAGTACACAAGGTCAGACTCACTGGAAGAAGCAGGCGAGGTATCAGGTACCGAGTAAAGGAGGGTCTCTGTCCATTCGCTATCAGGTAGCACCCCGGAGGGTTCAGTAGACGACTGGAGGTCCTCCGCCTGGTCGGAGGGGTGTAGAGACTCGGTGGTAACCTCTGCTTCGGAGTACACTAGGTCGGACTCACTGGAAGAAGTGGGCGAGGTATCAGGTACCGAGTAAAGGAGAGTCTCAGTCCATTCGCTATCAGGTAGCACCCCGAAGGGTTCAGGAGACGACTGGAGGTCCTTCGCCTGGTCGGAGGGGTGTAGGGACTCGGGGGTAACCTCTGCTTCGGAGTACACTAGGTCGGACTCACTGGAAGAAGCGGGTGAGGTATCAGGTACAGAGAATAGGAGAGTCTCTGTCCTTTCGCTACCAAGTAGCACCCCGAAGGGTTCTGGAGACAACTGGAGGTCCTCCGCCTGGTCAGAGGGGTGTAGAGACTCGGGAGTAACTACCACTTTGAGGCACCCATTGTCAGGCCCACAGGACTGAGCGGACGAAGTATTGGGTACCGGGTGTAGGGAAGTCTCTCTCCAATTGTCATCGAGTGGTATCCCGGAGGATTCAGGAGGCAACAAGGGGTCCTCCGCCAGGTAGTTGAGGTGTACAGACTCGGAGGTAAACACAGCTTCGGAGCATCCTTGGACATGCACACTGGTTAAAGTGGGTGTAGAATCTGATGCCAGGTGCAGGAAGCTCTCCTGTGTGGACTCTGGATGGGTAGCAGTCTCTTCTGGCTGGAGAACTGGTGCACCACCCACGCACATCACCCGCTGGGGCTTCTCCGGGATACAGGAAGATGAAGCTTCAGTAGGGACTTCAAGGTTGGGGTCAGGAGGTCTCAGGGAGGACAGACCCTGGCGTGACGGCTTGCCTCTGCGTCTAGCACGTCTGGACTGCCTCTTGAGGTTGGGAGCAGTATTCTGGAGAGTGTAGTCATCCTGAGTGGATTCAGGGCAAGCAACAGTCTTTTCGGGCAGGAGAACTTGTGCGCTACCTATGCACATTACCCGTCGGGGCTGCTCCGGGATACAGGGAAGTGAAGCTTCAGCAGGGGCTTCAGGGTTAGGATCATCGAAAGCCAAAAGGAAGGCCACCAGGAAGGCCTGTAGGTCAAGAACGATAGGATCCTGTGCTTCCCATAGGGGGTTGATCCATTCCAAGGCATCACCCGCTAGGTTGGACATTATAAATCCCACCTTAACCCGATCAGAAGAATAAGCATTAGCATAGAACCGGAACTGCAGCAAGCATTGCCACACAAACGCACGGCATTGTTTTGGATCCCCGTAGTACCGTGGTGGATCCGCGGGAGCAGGTGCAGCTTCAGCAGGGACTCCAGGGTTGGGGTCATCGAAGACCATTAGGAAGGCCACCAGGAAGGCCCGCAGGTCAAGGACGATAGGATCCCAAGCTTCCCATAGGGGGGTGACCCACTTCAAGGCATCCCCTGCTAGGTAGTCAATTATAAATGCCACTTTAGACCAATCAGAAGGAAAAGAAAGAGGGTAGAACTTGAAGTGCAGCATGCATTGCTCCACAAATGCACGACTTTGTTTTGGATCCCCATAGTACTGGGGCGGATCCGCAGGAACGGGTGCAGAAAGCTCCATCTGGACGGGTGCGAAATAGCCTGGAACTCAGCTAGAGAAAAAAAAAAAAATTATTTATTTATTTTTAATGCACGTATTAGCTGGAAAACGTCTCAGAGAGCGAAGGCCGTGGGGCTCAACGGGAACCATGGCCTGAGCATGCTGTTATGCACACGCCCGGACTGACTGGTGTGTGCGGGTGTTGTGGTTCCACTGGACCATGGACCGGAGAGTGCCTGGAGGGGCGTGACTAAGTATCTGGCCGATCCGACCAAGGTGGCACGACGGCATACGACGCCAGTGCACCAGGGAGAAACCGGGCAGAGGGACCAGGTGCTACTCCAGGTCAAACTCCGGACACGGGGGTTGACCCACACTGGGATTACTGGAACAGGCAGGTTAGGCTGGCACAGACTGGTGGATGTAAGCAAACACGGCAGGTATGCAGATGGGTGGATACAGGCGAGTATGCAGGCAGGGAGGTACTGGCCGAAAGGACGGGCTGGAGCACAGAGAGGTTAAGACCCAGTACAGACTGGGTCACAGAACCGCAGATGCGGTAGACAACCACAGCAGAGAGGGAACGCCCGAAGCGGTGGGCAAGAACAGAGCAGGACGGGGCTGCAGGAGCAGCGAGCACAAGCAGGGCAGGACAGGACTGCCGGAGCAGCGGGCAGAAGCAGGGCAGGGCGGAAACCGCAGAAGCAGTAAGCAAGATAAGAGCAGAGCAGAAACCGCAGGAGCGGCAAGCAAGGCAAGAGCAGAGTGAAAACCGCAAGAGCGGCAAGCTAAGCAGGAGCAGAGCGGACACCGCAGAGCGGAAAACAAGGCAGGAGCAGAGCAGAAACCGCAAGAGCGGCAAGCTAAGCAGGAGCAGAGCGGACACCGCAGAGCGGTAAACAAGGCAGGAGCAGAGCAGAAACCGCAAGAGCGGCAAGCTAAGCAGGAGCAGAGCGGACACCGCAGAGCGGTAAACAAGGCAGGAGCAGAGCAGAAACCGCAAGAGCGGCAATCTAAGCAGGAGCAGAGCGGACACCGCAGAGCGGTAAACAAGGCAGGAGCAGAGCAGAAACCGCAAGAGCGGCAAGCTAAGCAGGAGCAGAGCGGACACCGCAGAGCGGTAAACAAGGCAGGAGCAGAGCAGAAACCGCAAGAGCGGCAAGCTAAGCAGGAGCAGAGCGGACACCGCAGAGCGGTAAACAAGGCAGGAGCAGAGCAGAAACCGCAAGAGCGGCAAGCTAAGCAGGAGCAGAGCGGACACCGCAGAGCGGTAAACAAGGCAAGGGGATAGGACTCTGTTCACAAAGAACAGACGGAGAAGGAAAGGCAGAACCAGAAGCACGCACAGTACTTACATAGAAGTAGCGAGCGTACACTAAATTCACAACAGAGGTACAGAGACGACGAGAAGGAATTTAGGAGCGGGTTCAGACTCTGCAGAAAGACGCAGAAAACAGACATAGAGGGAAAAGGGAGACAAGGTTAAAGTAGAAACGAGGCACAGACAACAGGGAACAGAGGAACGGGAACAGAGACAGCAAGGCAGGAACACAAACAGGACTCTGTTCAGACGGGAACAGATACCGCAAGGCAGGAACACAAACAGGACTCTGTTCAGACGGGAACAGATACCGCAAGGCAGGGACACAAACAGGACTCTGTTCAGACGGGAACAGATACCGCAAGGCAGAGACACAAACAGGACTCTGTTCAGACGGGAACAGATACCGCAAGGCAGGAACACAAACAGGACTCTGTTCAGACGGGAACAGATACCGCAAGGCAGGAACACAAACAGGACTCTGTTCAGACGGGAACAGATACCGCAAGGCAGGGACACAAACAGGACTCTGTTCAGACGGGAACAGATACCGCAAGGCAGAGACACAAACAGGACTCTGTTCAGACGGGAACAGATACCGCAAGGCACAGACAGGCAGATCTAGGAATACGGCCCCTAGAAGGCGAAAGAACAGGCAAGAAGCGTGTTCACAAGAACAGACCACAGTTCAGACACAGAACTGGAAAACAGGCAGGAAAACAGGATAGGACCTGGCATGTCAGAGACAAAAAAAAGCCAACTGACAAGAAACAATGCTCAGGCGCCATCTTGAGGAAGAAGGTGGTATAAATACCCAAAGATGGACAGCAATAGGCTGAAGGTGCAACAGGGGCGTGTCCGCAGCAGGTACAAGAAACAGGAAGTTCAGCGGGCGTCGCCCTATGCAGCCAAAGTGGAGCAGAGCAGAGCACAAGGAAAGAAGCCAGACCAGGAAGCTGGGCGGGAGATGAAGTTTGCGATCTTGCATGATGAGAGATGGAACACCATGCAAGAACGCCGCCAGGTATGCTACACCCATAAACAGTCCCGGCTAGGAGGGGACCTGGATGTGTGAGAGCAATTGGGAGATTGGCCCTGGTCAGGGTGAGGGTGTAGGCCTACCGTGCTTTCTGCGCTCCTTCTGACTATCTCCTCCTTATAGGATAACAGCCCACGCTTCCGAGCTCTCCGTGTATTCTCGCCTGTATGGCCTGCAACGTGGGTTCCTTTCTGCTCCCGGCCTGGTACGGCTTTTCTGGTCCCTTCTGTTGTGGCAGGGCCTTCAGGCTTCTTAGGCCAAGGAATATACAGTCCCCTGTGGACTGGTTATCTGCTGGAGAATGTGGAATCCTCCCAGCCTCAGACACCAAAGTCTGGTAAATTAAGTCCGTGATCTGCCAAGACAGGCTCTCTTCGCCTCTTGTCTCTGGCTTGTGGCTCTCCTACTGCCACACTTCCTCTTAGGTGCAATACAACTGTCCCTCTCTGCTCTGGGACCTGAATCCTGAGACAGGTTGTCCAGTTCTCTCTAACCCTGCCCCCAGCACCAGCTTTTATAGGGGCAGCCAGCTCCCCCTACTGGCCTGAGACAGGAGGCATTGCATGCTAATGTTCCCCTGACTAGAGAACCTCCCCCTTGCTCTCAGACACAGCTTTATTACACTTGTGGCATCCAGGCCAGGGTGACACATTCCCCCCTAGTGAAATTTAGTACTCCGGGACTAAACAATAAACAAAGACAATATGCATAACTATAAAACATTAATAGACAAACGACGCACAGATTGAGTTCTTAAGGTCACAGTGTGGTCTGTGACCGGGTGTCCATATCACCAGCACAACGGGGAGCCTTAACCAGGTGGGGGTCTGTCCTACCCCAAGTCCTTCACAGTCTTAGTTCATTCCTGGGTTAGGCTCCGAATGCAGTCCATACAAAGTCCCGGTTATAAAAAGTCCATAACCTTTGAGTCCTTACGGTAGCTGCAAGAAACTGAAACACAGAATTACCAAACAAGCATGTAACTTGGCAAACAATTCAACATTTGGCAACAGGGTTATTTACAATCTTAGCGCGCTCTATATTTTCCAGCGAGCGGGTATCTGCCCCTTTGTGCTCCTGGTTGACCTACGTAGCCCACTGTCTGGTGGTGGACCGACCTGGCTTTCCCCACTAGCGTTAGGGGTACAGCTACCAGCTGGACTTACAGGCAAGGCAGGCAGCTGTCTGCGGGTCCTTTGGCTTACCGCAGGCATGGCAGGCTCACTGTCAGCAGAGGGTTGACTCTCCTGGGCTGCTGGTACAGGCTCTTCTGCCTCTGGAACTGCTTGCTCCTCTTCACCTTCCACAGCTGCTTGGCTTCCTCTGGAGCATCCGGATCCATGCGGGCGTCCTCCTGGGTCAGCAGATCTTTCACCAGGCGGATGGCAGGGTCACTATCTTGGGTCTCGGCCCAGCTGTGGTGAGGTAGGGGATTGATCATCACGGTTGTTAGATCCTCCTCCTTCACGCGGTGGGCGTATTGAGCGGCTCCATACCGGTGAAACGCGGGGAGTTCTACCTCCTCCAGCTCTTCTGGGTCTTCGTCACCTTCAGGTAAGTGAGGCATCCTCGATAGGGCGTCAGCGTTGGCATTGGTTTTGCCGGCCCGGTACTTGATCACGAAGTCATAGTTGGAGAGACGGGCCATCCACCGCTGTTCTAGGGCACCCAGTCTTGCATTGTCCAGGTGTGTCAACGCGTTGTTGTCCGTGTACACGGTGAACTTTGCGGAGGCCAGGTAATGCTTGAAGCGTTCTGTCACGGCCCACACCACCGCCAAGAATTCTAGCTTGAAGGAGCTGTAATTCTCCGGGTTCCTCTCGGTGGGCCTCAGCTTCCGGCTGGCGTACGCGATCACCCTTTCTCTACCCTGTTGGTTTTGGGACAGTACTGCTCCCAGTCCCACATTACTGGCGTCCGTGTGGAGAATAAAAGGCTGACCATAATCAGGGTAGGCCAGGATCTCATCCCCCGTGAGGGCCATCTTCAACTGGTGGAAGGACTCCTCTTCCGGTTTATCCCACTTGAAGGGCGGCTTTTGGCTCCTGGACTTAGACTGTCCGATTAGGAGGTCCTGCATAGGCGCTGCCATCCTAGTGAACCCGGGGATGAACCTTCGGTAGTAGCCTACCAATCCGAGAAACTGTCTCACCTCTTTGATGTTCGAGGGGCTTGGCCAGCTCTTGATTGCCGTGACCTTGTCAGGGTCGGGGGCCACTCCTTCCGCGCTTACCACGTGCCCTAGGTACTGGACCTTTGGTTTCAGCAGGTGACACTTCGATGGTTTCACCTTCAGGCCATAGCCTGCCAGGGCTTCGAACACCTCGGCCAGGTGCTTTAGATGGTCCTCGTAGGTTTTCGAATAGACGATCACGTCGTCCAGG
This sequence comes from Phyllobates terribilis, assembly GCF_046119375.1. NCBI lineage: Eukaryota > Metazoa > Chordata > Amphibia > Anura > Dendrobatidae > Phyllobates > Phyllobates terribilis. Next base: position 181,366,252 of record NW_027362765.1, read on the forward strand.
TAAAGGAGGACCGTCTCGAAGTTTCGGTGCCCTAGACAGCATTCCATCAGCCGCTGGAAGGTCCCTGGTGCGTTGCAGAGCCCGAAAGGCATACAGTTGAACTCGCTCAGTCCCATCGGGGTGGTGAAGGCGGTCTTCTCCTTGTCAGCCTCTGCCACAGGAACCTGCCAGTACCTGCTAGTAAGGTCCAAAGTAGAAAAGAAGTTAGCTGATTTTAGTGCGGCTAAAGACTCCTCTATTCTAGGCAGCGGGTATGCGTCTTTGTGGGTGATACGGTTGATTTGTCTATAGTCCACGCACATTCTCATGGTGCCGTCTTTTTTTTTTTACCAGAACCAGGGGGGCTGGCCAGGGGCTACAGCTATCTCTAATGACCCCAGCTTCTTTCATTTCCCGCAGCATACCCTTGGCGTTCTGATAATGTGCAGGGGGTACAGGCCTGTGTCTCTCTTTTATTGGTGGGTGGCTCCCTGTGGGGATATGGTGTTCTATCCCTTTTACTCTGCCGAAGTCTAGCGGGTGCTTACTAAAAATTCTCTCGTACTCCTGGACCACCCGGTAGACTCCTTGTTTTTGGTGCAGGGGGGTGGAGTCAGCACCCACATGGAGTTTCTGGCACCAGTCCTCCTTTTGTTTCTGGGAGCCATTACTCTCCGCCTGAGGAGATGGAGGCAAGGGTTCCACGGACCTGATAGCTTTGTGTTCGACCACAAACAGCTTGGCGAGTGTAGCGTACCTGGGTAAGTGTACCTCCCTCTCCTCAATGTTGAGGATGCGGACGGGCACCCTCCCATGACGGATATCAACCACCCCCCGGGCTGTCAAAATGGTGGGCCTGCTGTCTGAGTACACGGGTTCTACCATGGCTTGGTAGTCTCTACCTCTCAACCCGATTGCAGTCCGACACCAGATCATCATTTCACTTTTGGGAGGCATGGAAATGGGGAATGGGTCACTCAGTCTTACGCTACCGATCTCACCACCAGACAGTTCTACCTGCTGCCGTCTCATCAGGGCTTTTATCTCCTTGTTGAGGACTCTCTGTTGGCTGGAACTAGCATTCACCGCCACCTGTTGTAAGATTACAATTACCTCTGAAAGACAATTTTCAATCACGTTAGTACCCACAGTTATTTTAGGGTGACTTTCACGACGGTCAATGTCCACAATAATCACTCCCTGTGCCAGTAGTTCAACTTTACCAATTTTAATGGTCATCTCCTTGAACCCCATCTGCGGCACGGGTAAGCCATTACTGGCGATGATGCTCAAGTTACTGTCTGGATACCGTGTGATATCAGCATCAGTCCAATACTGCTTAAAAAGTACATAAGGGATAGTGGTTACTTGTGACCCAGTATCCAGCAAGGCGCTCATGGGGATACCGTCTAGCACCACGGGTAAAACCGGGCGCCCCCCAACATACTTGTCACGCCAATTATAAGGGCCTGGTGATCTTATGCCTGGGGGTTGGCCCTCTGCCCCAGGTTGGACCCGTTTAAATTACAGTACCTGGAAATGTGTCCGGGCTGGTTGCATCGACGGCAAATGGGCTGTCCATCCTCTGCGTAGCGGTCTGTGGGCCTCCCTCGGAACGACGGGATCCTCCTCTGTTGACGCCACGGGACATCCTCCGGACTTGAAGCCAGCTCGATGGGTCTTGACGGGTCCACTTGCAATGCCTGGACGGTCCTGGTCAACGCCGCGACGCTCCAGGTCAGCTCCTGGACATGGTGGTGCAGGTCTTTCGACGGGGCTTGGTTCAGGGCCTGTGCATCAGCCCCCACGGGGTCCATAGAGGAGGGCGCCGCCTCCTGGTGGTAGGTGAGAGCAGGGCGCCGGGGGTTTATAGCGCCACTGGTTGCAGATTCACGAAGCACCCTTATGGCCCTGTCCTTAAATTGGGCAAAGGTCAGGTCGGGGTTCTGAAAGAACATGAGGCGCAGTTGGGCCCTGTGTGCGCTAGACAGCAGACCTTCTATGAATTGTTCTGTTAGCAGCTTATCCGTTTCCTGCACACTGCCAGGGTCAGTTTGTTGAATAGCCCTCAAGGCTTCCTGCAGATTTAGGGCATAGTCTCTGATGCTGTCCTGTGCCCGCTGCTTACATCCATAGAACCTCATTTTAATTTCAGCGGAGGTACGTGTGTCAAAGGTACCCCGCAGCCGGGCCAGAATACCCTTCACAGTCCTTTTCTCCTCAGTGGGCCATGATTTTACCTCCCTTTGGGCTGCGCCAGTTAACTGCCCTGTCAATATGCTGACCTTCTGTTCCTCTGTCAGGGGGTAAACCTGGAACAAACTGTACAGCCTTTCCTTAAAGTCAGTTAGGGCATGGGGCTCCCCTGAGTACTTGGGCAGCCAGGCCGCTCCAGGGATGTAGGGCAGGGAAAATGGCATCACCGCTGCTGCAGCTGCGTTGGTGGTAGTGGGCGCCTCTGTATCTGACATCTTCCTCCTCCCTAGTTAAGCGTGGCCTACCTTCCGACGATCCTCTTCTGTAGGCCGCGGCTCCCCTGCTGCTGCTCTGGACGAGGACCTTGCATCGCGTCCTGGTGACGTCAGCGTCGCTCTCTCTCCCTTCCAGGACCTTGCGCAGCGTCGGTGCGTGGGGCGGAGCTTCGGGTCTCGCGCGGTTTGGATGTCCACGCCCCTCTTCTTCCCGCGCGGCGTCCTGAAGATGGCGTCCGATGGCGGGAAAACGGCTGAAGATGGCGGGAACCGATGCAATATGGCGGGAGACGGCTGGAAATGGCGGGAAACCTTCACCACGGCAGGTATGACAGTCTTTTGAAGGCACGCAGTACCCGGTGGTTGCGGGCACGAAATCCTGCCGACTATGCCAAAGCTGACTCGCCCCCTGGGCCGTGGGGCACTCGGATCCGGGCAATAGGGGAACGATGGGAGTAGTAGTGGCAACCCGGTTCCGTGGCTCAGGGTGGTCAGACCAATGGTAGTCTGCTATGCACTATGGATAATGTTCGACTACGCCACCTGTGGATTGCGGTTATTAGGAACCGCCGCTGCATGCAGACCGCTGGGGCTGATGATGTGTGCAGCTGGGGTAGTGTGACTCCCCACGGGAAGAGTGCGGCCCCAGGGCAGAATAATGGATGGTGGGAGTGATGGTGGTGAGAGTCCCAGTACCGGTAGTGCTGGAGGCGCGAAGGAGCACACAGACAACAGGTTGCAGTCCAGGGTCTTTACTAGAACAGGTAAACTGACCCATAAACAGTCCCGGCTAGGAGGGGACCTGGATGTCTGAGAGCAATTGGGAGATTGGCCCTGGTCAGGGTGAGGGTGTAGGCCTACCGTGCTTTCTGCGCTCCTTCTGACTATCTCCTCCTTATAGGATAACAGCCCACGCTTCCGAGCTCTCCGTGTATTCTCGCCTGTATGGCCTGCAACGTGGGTTCCTTTCTGCTCCCGGCCTGGTACGGCTTTTCTGGTCCCTTCTGTTGTGGCAGGGCCTTCAGGCTTCTTAGGCCAAGGAATATACAGTCCCCTGCGGACTGTTATCTGCTGGAAAATGTGGAATCCTCCCAGCCTCAGACACCAAAGTCTGGTAAATTAAGTCCGTGATCTGCCAAGACAGGCTCTCTTCGCCTCTTGTCTCTGGCTTGTGGCTCTCCTACTGCCACACTTCCTCTTAGGTGCAATACAACTGTCCCTCTCTGCTCTGGGACCTGAATCCTGAGACAGGTCGTCCAGTTCTCTCTAACCCTGCCCCCAGCACCAGCTTTTATAGGGGCAGCCAGCTCCCCCTACTGGCCTGAGACAGGAGGCATTGCATGCTAATGTTCCCCTGACTAGAGAACCTCCCCCTTGCTCTCAGACACAGCTTTATTACACTTGTGGCATCCAGGCCAGGGTGACTCATATCCAGCTTGGGTACCCAATAATTATAAGGCACAGTGGAATCACGGAGGACGTTGGTACGGTCGGCAAGGTACTCCCTCAGCATCTTCCCAAACTTTGCACTCCTTGTGAGAGTACCCCGCGCCTCAGGGCATGTGCGATGGGAGGGTCTGAGAAAACTCTCCCAGAACTTTGACAGTGCTCCCCTGCCTCTACTGGATTGAAGTTGTGTCTCTCTCGCCTGTACTCCTTGGTTGTCCAACGAAGTGTGCCCTTTGCCGCCAGCGTTTTCAGATGGGAATTTTTTTAATAGTTCCGCAACAAGGGCTTTCTGGTACAACCTCATTTTTATAGACCTGTCCGCCTCAGGAATAAGAGATATAAAGTTCTCCTTGTACCGTGGGTCTAGAAGTGTCACCAACCAGTAATGACTGTCACCCAAAATTTTGAGAACGCGAGGGTCATGGGAAAGGCAGCGTAACATAAACTCAGCCATGCGTGCTAGACTACTAACAGGCAAGACTTCCATGTCCTCACCAAGAGGATGACTGACCATGCTATCCTCCTCCTCCTCTCTGTCCTCTGGCCATCCACGCTGAACAGACGGTATGACAGCTGTGCAGGTAGTACCATCTATAGTGCATGAAACTAGCTCCTGTCCTTCCTCCTCCTCCTCTTCCTCATTGTCACCCAGTCCACGTTGGGATGAGATGAGGTTTGGCTTTGTGTAATCACCCTGTATGGTTCCTTGCTCCATCTTATCATGCTCCGCCTGCAATGCATCCTCTTTGATTGTGAGCAGAGAGTGTTTCAGAAGACAGAGAAGCGGGATGGTGATGCTAATTATGGCATCATCGCCACTCACCATTATGGTGGAGTCCTCAAAGTTTTGTAGGATGGTACATATGTCTGACATCCATGTCCACTCCTGAGGTCTTATGTGTGGAGTCTGAACTGAATACCCACGGCCTTGTTGATGCTGGCACTCAACAACTGCCCTCTTCTGCTCACAAATCCTTCCCAACATCTGCAGTGTAGAGTTCCAACGCGTGGGGACATCACACACCAGTCTGTGAGCCGGAAGCTGCAAATGCTGCTGAAACACGGCAAGGGTGGCGGAAGCTGTAGCTGACTTTTTAGAGTGTGCAACGACAGGTGCAGGGCAGGAGGCATCTTCGCATGCACCATGGACAGGAGATTGGCTTGCATGCACAACAGCGGAAGAAGCAATGGTGCCACCTGCAGACACTGTACCTGGACCCTGGGATTCAGCCCACAAAGTTGGGTGCTTTGCTGCCATGTGCCTGATCATGCTGGTGGTGGTCAGGCTGGTCGTTTTGCCACCCCTGCTGATGCTGGCCTGGCAGGTGTTGCAAATGGCCTTTTTGGGGTTATCGGCAGAGTCTTTAAAAAACAACCAGACTCGGGAAGACCTAACAGTTGTACTGGCAACTTCCTTCGTGTTGGTGTTACGGGGAATCGTTGCCTGCCTTCTGTCTGCGGCCACCACACTGCTTCTAACTGCCTGTTGGGGTGCTCTGCCTCCCTCCCCCTGTGTGCTGCTGTCCTTGCTCTGCATGTCCTCCTGCCAGGTTGGGTCAGTTACTATATCATCCACCACCTCGTCTTTCACTTCCGCACCCTGGTCCTCCTCCTGACTTTCTGGCAATTGTGTCTCATCATCGTCCACCTCTTGTGACACTTTCCCACTGTCGCCTTCGTGTGACCGTGTCTGCTCAAATATTTGGGCATCGCTACACGCGATCTCCTGTTGCCCCGCTTCAAGTGGACCAGGCGAGAGGCCCGAATCTATAAATGGAAAAGTGAACAGCTCTTCAGAGTGTCCAAGTGTGGGATCATTTGTCTCCGGGCACTCGGCATGGTGGGAGGAAGGAGGATCAGGGTGAGGAATATGCGGTCCAGACTCAAGGCTACTGAGACTTGACCGTGTGGAAGAGGTGGTGGTGGTGGTGGTGGCTAAGTGACTGGAAGCATTATCCGCTATCCAACCAACAACCTTTTGACACTGCTCTGGGTTCAATAGTGGTGTGCTGCGGTCCCCTAGGAATTGGGACAGGAAGGTCAGGCGAGATGATGTGGGTGTTTGTTGTGGCATAATTTCAGCTTGCCCACGGCCTTATCCTCGGCCTCTGCATGTGTAGCGCCCCGAGGGTTCAGCCGCTACAGGGGTATTGCACCTCAACCAGAGGTGTGGTATTCCACTCCCAGGTAAGGATGGCGTATGTACCAGGGCTCAGTTAGCTGCATACACCACACACACCCCATTTCCGGGGGACAGCTCTACGGTGCTCCCATTTATATATATATGCAGGCACATCTGACCATGTCCCTGGCTGGAGTGGGGAGGGGGGAGAGAACCCAGTGATGTAGGAGCAGAAGGGGACGGTTTCTGGAGCATAGGAAGGAGCTCATTGGTTGCAGGTCGCCTGAGCTCAGACACAGTGAAGCAGATAAAAAGGTGAGGGCCATCTTAGGAGGGAGTTCAGTGTTCTGTGAGAGGAGAAGGCAGGGAGCAGAGCTGCTGCATGGGCTCTGCTCCCTGGGCAGGCCTAGCACAAAGGCCGGAGCCAGAAGGGAGAAGAGGAGAAGGAGAAGGAAGAAAGGTGGAGAGAAAGAGGAGTAGAAAGGCTCCAGAAACAAGAAGGCAGAAGGGACCCTAAGAACCCACGAGATAACGGGTGAAGGGTCAGGCAGAATAAGGGTACCGGATTCCCAAGTTGGTGGAGGTAAATCATCCCTCAGCCAAAGACCGGAGGTCGTGATCATCTATTGGTGCGACCCCCTGCTACACCCGCTAGGAAGGCACCACATAGGGTCAGGGAAACCGGCGATAGGTTTCACCAAGAGTAGGCCCGAGGCAGCTGGACAGAAGTGTGGTCACTGGTGGGGCACGAGAGGCCGGAGAAAGGACAGAAGGGGGTCCTGTGCCATACTCCTGAATTCCCTGGGGGTTGACCGAGCGCCTCACCTTGTGGACGCAGCACGGCTTGGGCAGTCATTCCCTGCAGAAGTGACTCGGATAACAACTGTGAGTAAAAGACCCTGGACTGCAACACGTTGTCTCTGTGTTTCTTACCGCGCCAGCACTAACGGTACTGGGACGCACTGCACCACAACCCCCACCATCTACGCTCACTGCCCTGAGGCTACACTCCTCCCGTGGAGACTTATACTATTCTCTGCTGCACCCACAACACCAGCCTCAGCGGTCTGCCCTGCAGCGGCGGTTCACTCTGACCGCAATCCACGGGTGGCGTAGTCGGACATTCATAACTATACTAATAGACTGCCACAGCATTTGGTCTGACCACCCTGAGCCACGGGATCGGGTTGCCACTACTACCCCCATCATCACACTGAAGCCTGGTTCCCAGTGCCCCACGGCCCAGGGGGCGAGTCACATGCACCATCACCATCACGTCCAGTTCCCCATCCCTTACCACGTGTCTTGCCCATTTTAAATGGAGGACAGTATCTTCCATGCTCACTACAAATGGCTGAGTTTGGAGCGAACTTATATGTGACCCGTGTGACGGAGAAAACAGAGTTTTAAATACCTGGCCTGTAGGTAAGTAGTTTGAACAGCAAACTGGTGTGAATTGCTTCACTGACACACTAAAGGAAATTTTTAATGGAGGCCAGAAATGGCAGTATTTTCTGGCAACGTATATGTGATCCGTGTGATGGAGAAAACAGAGTTTTAAATACCTGGCCTGTAGGTAAGTAGTTTGAGCAGCAAACTGCTGTGAATTGCTTCACTGACATACTAAAGGAAATTTTTAATGGAGGCCAGAAATGGCAGTATTTTCTGACAACGTATATGTGATCCGTGTGATGGAGAAAACAGAGTTTTGAATACCTGGCCTGTAGGTAACTAGTTTGAACAGCAAACTGCTGTGAATTGCTTCACTGACACACTAAAGGAAATTTTTAATGGAGGCCAGAAATGGCAGTATTTTCTGACAACGTATATGTGATCCGTTTGACGGAGAAAACACAGTTTTAAATAGCTCGATTTCTAGCGCTGTAATATGGAAAGGACCTGGCTGTATTCTGCAGTGCCAACAAGCAAATGGCGCAGAAAAACGGTGTTCTCTGGATTGCTTTTTAAGCAAATAATGAGGATTAAGATAGAAAAAAAAGTATTCCTGGCCCCTGAGACCTGGGCCTTTGTATAGAAATATCTAACAGCAGCAGAAGGCAGAATTGGAATGGAGCCTCTTGTGCTATATACACTGCAGTCTGCTATATACACTGTCTACCTGCCTATATACACTGCCTGCCTGATATCTCAGCAGATGGATTAGTTAGTCCTCAAAAGGACTGTTTGTTAAGATGGATATGTGTAATGTACGGTTTTTCTCCCTACACTACCTAATACACAACCAAATCTCTCCCTGACACAGCAGCACCTCTCCCTACACTGTCTGATTCCGGAGTGACTGTGACGAGCATGGCGGCGCCAGGTCTGATATAGACCTGATGACGCTGTGCGGCCAGCCAATCACTGTAATGCCACAACCAACATGGCTACGGCATTACAGTGAGTGGCAGGTGATGCGCCCAGGGGATGGGGATTACTCGGCGCCCGGGCCTTGATGCCTGGCCTTGGGGGATGTCGTGGTAGTCGGCTCCCGGGCCCGTACCCTGGGGTCTCTTTTAAAAGAAAGGAAATAATGAAAGTTCGTGACGCCACCTGTGGTGTCTGGTGAGGACCACCAGTGCTGCAGCAGTCCTCTGAGGCCGGTGTTCTGGCAGCTAAGATGGTGTAGCTCCCCACAGGTGGAGCTGGACCTCAGGGCAGCGTAAGTGTAGGGAATGCAGGACAGAGGGGACCCAGCTGGGTCAGAGTAAGAACAGGGACATACACGACAGTCACGTCAGTACCTTTTACTGGTGGTATTCAAGGCACAATCCGGGGCGCTGTAGGGTGAAGGGTGCATATCAGGACTCTCCCCAGTGAGCGGGTGTAGGGCCTCCTGTTTCTTGCCTTTGCTTAGTAAGTCTCTGACCTGCTTGGAGCTAGGCCTAACTTGGTTTCTGTCCTGCACCGGCTGATCTTGTGGTAGAGCCTTTGGTTGGAGATCACTCTCCCTGCTTGCTGGGCCTCCGTGACTCCTGGCTCTGGTACGTATCAGCTCTTGGGTGATCCTGGGACCTGAAGTCTTCCAGGGGTTCCGGTTGTCTCTACAGGGGATATAGGGCCCCATAGACGCGGACCCGGTGTCCAGTATATGTTTTCTGGGGTGAGCTTGTAAAGCTCCTCTGCCCCCTATTCTCCTCACTCCACTAGCCTTCGGCCTACTCAGGGCCCTCACTAGGCTACCCACTACACTCCCTGACAGAAGTTATGTCGCTTATCCATGTTATGTAAATAAAAGCTTATAACCTGACGTTGAATTCATCCATTGGTTTTAGAAATTACTCTTTTGAAAGCTGAAACCCTCCCAAATTTGGTTTAGGTTAAGAAAATAAATTGGCATCAATGCTGAAATATTGTTCATTTAATGAACACAGAATGGTCAGATTTTGGCAAGACAAAAGTTTTGTCGCCTGGTCATATAATGCACCCAATCATAGTTTACATCCTCACCAGTGCTCAGTAAATGATCGGTTAATTAGTGGGTGTGTATAAAAAGAAACCCAGCACCCCAGACCTTCACTTGAACTGCAACTTGAGCTCTGACAACATGCCAAAAATCCACCCTGCGACCAAAGCCTTGATTATCAAGAGGCTGAAGACCAGATCCACTGCAGAGGTGGCTGGCACCTTTAATATGTCTCAGCGTCAAGTACAAAGAATTAAAAAAAGATTTGAAGAGACTGGAGATGTGTTTGACAAGCCCAGGTCCGGCAGACCCCGCAAGACAACTGCTCAGGAGGAACGTTTGTTGGTTAGAAAATCCAAAGCAAGCCCCTCTTCCACTGCAGCAGAGCTCCAAAAGGCCTGGTCACCTCAAGTCCCTGTGTCAACTAGAACAGTTTGTAGGATTCTGTCTCGAAATGGCCTCCATGGTCGAATCAGTGCCCAGAAGCCAGCACTAAACAAAAGGCAAATAAAAAAACTGTGTGGCATTAGCAAAGTCCCACAGTCTGCTAAACAGATGGACGCTGGAAAAGTGGCAGAAGGTGGATTTCTCTGATGAATCTTCAGTAGAATTACACCACAGCCGCCGCAAATACTGCAGGAGACCTACTGGAACCCGTATGGATCCAAAATACACCCAGAAAACAGTTACATTTGGTGGTGGAAAGATCATGGTCTGGGGTTACATTCAGTATGGGGTGTGCGAAACATTTGCAAGGTGAAAGGCAATATCAATAGCCTAAAATATCAAGAAGTATTAGCTACCTCTTACATTCCAAATTATAAAAGGGGTCAAATTCTGCAGCAGGATGGTGCTCCATCTCATACATCCATCTCTACAACAAAGTTCCTCCAGGCAAAAAAGATCAAGGTGCTCAAGGACTGGCCAGCCCAGTCACCAGACATGAACATCATTAAGCATGTTTGGGGTAGGATGAAAGAGGAAGCTTGGAAGACAAAACCAAAGAATCTAGATGAACTCTGGGAGGCATGTAAGACTGCATTCTCTGCTATTCCTGATGACTTCATTAATAAATTGTACGAATCATTGTTGAACCGCATGGATGCAGTCCTTCAAGCTCATGGAAGTCACATAAAATATTAAATATGACTCTAATAACACCACAACTTCATTCACCAATGTTATGCAACATATATTTGTATTTTAAGATAATTATTTGTTTGAATATCACATTACTTTCTGTGGGTGACAAAACTTTTGTCTTGCCAAAATCTGACCATTCTGTGTTCATTAAATGATCAATATTTCAGCATTGATGCCAATTTATTTCCTTAACCTAAACCAAATTTGGGAGGGTTTCAGCTTTCAAAAGAGTAATTTCTAAAACCAATGGATGAATTTAACGTCAGGTTATAAGCTTTTATTTACATAACTTCTGTCAGGGAGTGTAGCAGCAGGCTTGCTGCGCTTCACCGCTCTTATGGCGTCAGCACACCTTATGCTCACTACCTGAGCTACACTGCAGTCTAATCACTCTTAACTGAGCTGATTCCTGCAGGAACTGAACTGAGAACTGTCTCTACTGCACTCCACTAAGGAGCAGACTTTGTTCTGGCTGCCTAACTCCACCCTCCGTATATATACGTCCCGATCCGGGCTCCCTCTGGTGGTCTGAGGTGGTAGGGTGGAGGTGTGTGTATGCTGTGAGGGCCTCTTGTGGAGGAATCCGTCCATGCACCCCTCTAGGATCTGTGACACCAATGCGCAGCAGGGCGCCACACAGGCAATCCCTGCATGTTGATTGGAACTCTAAAGAGCGCCAAACATGCAGGGAGGGGACCCGAGCTCCCGCCGAGCAACCCCGGAAATACTCAGCGAGCACCGAGCATCTCGAGCAGTGAGATGCTCGGGCGAGCACCGAGCAGTAGTGAGCATGCTCACTCATCACTACTGGCAACCCATCAGCAACTCGTTAATCACTCACAGGGGGCTGATGGGAGCAGGTGAGTGCATGCACTGGCCAGCTAAATGCCGCTGTCAGTGCTTGACAAGGGCATTTAAATGCTTAAAACAGCAGCAATCAAGGCGACCTCTGATCACTGCTGTTACAGGCATTCGCCGGCTATGTATCACAGCTGACATCTGCCCAGTATGGAGCGGGCTCAGCTCCTGAACCCGCTCCATAAAAGCACATCCCTATGGTGACAGTTATGTCAGGGTTAGCAAATTTCACTTGTCTGTTCCTAAATGTGGAAAGACAAATGGAAATCCCTAACACATGTGAAAGAGCTCTAATAGAGTTAGTAAATGTGCCCCAAACATATGAATATTCTACACACCACAATGCACCATTACATACACGCATCTTACAAAAATACATATAATTTCAGATACACAGACATATATGCAGACATGCACAAACACATCACATGAAAAACCATCAGTGCCTGGTACATCAATTGTAATGTCAGGTTACCGACATATACCTTTGTATAGCATGAACCTACAACTCCCAATATGTCCTTAAAAATGGAGATACTACTAGTTGTTGGAACCAGTCATCATCAGACTGCGGACCATAGAGAAACTACAGTACTGATGAGATGCAGGCAGTATCACAAATAAACATTTACTGTACATCCAGGTATCTTACCTGAGACGTCTTCTCTGATTAGAGTCATTCTTTTTCGTTTCTCCATCTTGTCCAGACTCCATGATGACTTTTCTCATCTCAGCAGACTTCCGTCTTCTCCAGTCTTCTGTAGCACATCCCCACACGATGCCCTTAAAGATTGCAGTGTCATTATAAGGGTATCTGCACACGATCAGTAATTGCTGCGGATTGGACGCAGCGCACTTGCGCTAAGTGCAAACCACAGCGGCCAGATGTTACAGCATAGTGGAGGGATTTGTAGAAATCTCATGCGTCTCTGTGCACCTGCCGCTCACGGTGCGTCTTTCCAGACTGCAGCATGTCAATTTCTCTTGGGGAGCCACTAGTCTCCGCAAGAGAAATTAGATCACTACAATGTATTGATTGTGGTGAATCTGCATGGTTCAATGAACACATGCGGATTTACCTGCGTGCAGCGCTTTGGATGCAGTATAAAGTAGCTCAAACGCTGACAGTACGAATCGTGTGCACATACCCTAATGCTCCTGAATAAAAATTTCTGCTCTACACTGAGCCTCTGTATAGACTATTAACCCTCAAAATGCTCCCTGCACAAAATATGACCCACACTTTACCCCTCTTACGGTACATGTCCTCCACACTGCTCTCTTTTCTGTACTGGGTCTCCTCTTCAGACTGTCCTCTCACACGGTGTACCCCTTATACTTCCCAGTCTCTATACTGGGCCCCTTCATCACACTCCCCCTCTTCAGCATACTGTTCCCTCCTTGCTGTGCCCTCACACTGTCCCACCATACTGCCGCATCTCTATTAGCATGGGGGGACAGTGTAATGCACAGCCAGGAGGGGACAGTAAGCCAAGAAGGGGGGAGTGTGATAAAAGGGCACAGTATAGAGACTGGGCCCTATAGGGGGGACACAGTGTTAGGACAGTGTGAAGAGGGGGCCCAGTATGGTAAGGAGAGGGCATTGTGGAGATCATGTATTATAAGAGGGACAGTGTGTGGGTCATATTTTGTGTAGGGAATATAGTGAGGGGCAATAAGTTATTCAGGGGCTCAGTGTAGGGCAGATATTTTTACTCAGGAGCATTATAATGACACTGCTATCTTTAAGGGCATCGTGTGGGAATGTGTTGCAGAAGACCGGAGAAGATGGAAGTTTGCAGAGACGAGCTATGGATGGGAAAAGTCTTCGTGGCGTCTGGACAAGATGAAGAAGAAAAGAAAGAGAACGACTCCAGAGACATTGTCATCTATCAGGTACCTGGATGTAAATGTTATTTGTGATACTTATTAATTCTCATGTTTTTATTTGTTAGGAGCATTAAATGGGTTGTCCAAGTTTGTAATGAGTCTTCTGTGACTGCAGACTTTCATCTCAAATTTGGACAAGCCCTTTAATTATAAAATTAAGCCCTGTAGCCAATCCTAACAGCGAGTAATATACTCACTGTAAGGGCAGGGACACACTGCCATATAACTTGTGCGATGATCGCATCACACTGAATGGACTGGCCGACACCTCTCCTGACCTGAGCATGACAGCGTGATGTATTTCTATGCAGCTGTCTAGCTCAGGTCAAGAGGTCAGAGAGCCAGTACGAGGTTTATGATGCGATCCTCACACAAGTTATACGGACATCTGTCTCTGCCGTTAGGATTCAGCTCTGCTTGCTGGTTTCAGCAGTCATCACACGGCCTCTTCACTCATATGTGATTTTCACACTTACGGTCACGTGATAACGAGCTTTTCTTTTTGCTTCTCTCAGTTTTTCACTGAACATTGAATTAGGGAGAGCATCTCGTTGGCATGTGACTAAGTGTAGAAATCACATGTGTGCTGGGATGTTGGGGGGGGGGGTATTTAATTCTTGCCCTGGGTGCCAGAAAACCTAGATACACCTCTGCATACTGTCTCCTCACACATCCCCCCTACTCTCTGTACTGTCTCCTCATACATCTGACATGCCCCCTGGGCTGTGGGGTACTCGGTAGCCGGGCCGGTCTATGCTGGGGGTTGTCACAGTGGCGGTGACCCGGTCCATGACCCAGGGCGGTCAATAAAAGGGGAATAAAGAAAAGGGAATATAGTTTTTATATAATGTTCGTGACGCCACCTGTGGTATACGGCTATATGGAGCTACCGCTGCGGTGCAGATCCTCTGGAGCTGATGGTGACGCAGCAGAGTTGGTTCAGCTCTCCACAGGCAGAGCTTAGCTCCAGGGCAGGAAATGATGATGTTATAGATGTTGCTGTGCAGTGTAGTGCAGGGGATTGCGCAGATGATAACCAGTCCACAACTTAATGGCAGTTTCCTCTTATCTTTACTTGCGGTGGTTAGGCAGACCGGGGCACGGGTACTAGCTGGTAGTAGAGGTCCGGGTGGCCTGGAAGCAAGTTGGGAATCCACCTCGCCAGGTGAAGTTGGAGGCCTCCCCTTTGCGCTAATCTCTTTGGCCCTGCTGCTTATAGCTGTGCTGTGGCCCTCGTCCCTGAGTAAAACGTCTGCTCACCCATATGGCAGGCAGCTCGGGCCTTCCTGGAGTGTCGCTCCCACGTGACGGTGCTGGGCCCTATGTGCTGCTGAGCCTCCGGGCATCTGATGGGGCCAGGAGACCTGCAGTCTCCTGCCCTCCGGTTTCTGCTGCTGGGCCTTCAGTGCCCCACAACTTCGGACTCCGGTGTCCGGTTCTTCTATGCTCCTGTGGCGCCCCTGAGGGTTCAGTCACCATAGAGGTACTGCATCTCACCCAGAGGTGTGGTATCCCACTCTTAGGTAAGGATAGAGTGCTGCCCGGGACCCCTAACACCTGCATCCAACACATCCATTTCAGTAGGGCAGGGCGAGATTGCTCCTAGGGGAGAGCACAGTCCCTGGTCCCTGGCTGGAGTGGAGGGGAACCAAGTGAGGGGGAACCATGTAGTGGGTGTGGGTGGAGGAAGAAGATCAGGGGAGCACTTGTGAAGGAGCTGTATAAAAGAGGGAACCATCTGGGGGAGACAAGCCAGTCTGAGAGGAGGAGTGGAGGGAGCAGGGGCTCTGCACGAGCTCTGACCCAGAGTGGGCCTAGCAGAGAGGCCCCAGACTGAGAAGGAGAGAGGAGCAGGAAGGAAGGCTCCAGGAGGAACGAGGGGATCCTAGGGGTATGGGCAGTGTTGGAGGCCACCCGTACGCCCGAATCTACCAGGTGTGGAAGGATCAAGCCGCAGAGGGGACCGGCCCCTAAACTAGTGGAGAACTACAAGGCTCAGCTAGAAACCGGAGGCTGATGTACTTGCAAGGTGCAGTTGCCACAGCCACAATTACATCACCAAAAAGGTGGCCACAGAGGGTCCAGGGGACTGCAGGTCACCCGACAAGACCCGAGGCTACCTGATTGGGACACTGATTGTGAGGCGCAGGGCAGGAGGCTGAGAGCCAGCGCAGGAAGATGACTGAGAAAGGCACATAGAACGAGGTCCTGTCAGGCACTCTTGAATTACCTGAGGGATTACTGAACCCCTGCCTGGTGAACGCAGCGCGACGTGGGAGGCTGTAACCTGTACAGTGCAACCTGAGGAACTTAACAACTGTGAGTAAACTCTGAAGACTGCACCCCACTGTCTCTGAATTACTGCTGCGCCATCACTCCCTGCACTACACTGCACTACAACGCCCAGCAACATCTATAACAACATCTACACTGCTCTGCAGCTAAGCTCTACCTGTGGAGAGCTAAACCAACTCTGCTGCGTCAACAACAGCTCCAGAGGATCTGCACCGCAGCGGCAGCTCCACATAGCCGCATACTACAGGTGGCGTCACAAACTTTATATAAAGAACTATAAATCCCCTGTAAATATTCCCCTTTTGATTGACCGCCCTGGGTCACGGACCGGGTCACCGCCACTGTGACATCTTCCCTAGCAACGACCGGCCCGGCACCGAGTACCCCACGGCCTAGGGGGCGCGTCACTCCTCTCTGGGGTGAGCTGCCGTGCAGCTCCACTCCCTAGGTCTTCCATCGCTGTCCTGTATTCAACTCCTCTCACTAACTCTAACTAACCCCGCCTCCAGATTCCAGTTGCTAAGGGGAGGAGCTCCCCTTGCTGGTCTGGAGCCAGGAAAGTGTTGCATGCTAGTATACCTGACTAGGGGACCCCTGCTTTCTTCCAGGCATGGCATCACCCCTTGTGAGGGAGGCAATGCCACTGTGGCAATCGGACCCCTGGGGTGCCACATTCCCCCCTAGTTAACTTTAGAACTCCCGGACTGAGGATACCTTTTTGAATTAATAATCAACAATAACAATTCACATTACAAATAGTTTACAAAATCTCAAAAAGCAAAAATCACAAAAACCAAACTAGAATTGAGAGCAGTCATTGCGGTGCTTAGTCTTTATCCGGATAACTGAAATTTGGCTGGTGGGAACCGCATCAACCCACTTTGTGTATCGTCCCTGGGCGTGGCTTCAGGGCACTCTGTCGGTGGGCCTGGTCTTCAGCCACGCCTGCGGTTTATTTTCAAGGCCACTTACTAACTATTTTCAATATTGTCCAGACCACACCTAGTCCTGTGGTCCAATTGTCCATAAATTTAACAACTACATATATACAAAATTATTTAACGGTTACAACTATATATAACATACACTTTAGTTCCTCCAGTGGGCAGGGAGCTGACCTTTAGTACTTCTGGTCGATCTACGTAGTACATTTGTTGTCACTGACCTACCCTGGTCCCTAGTGTCTACCCCTGGTGTGGTGGGTTCAGTGTGAACTACACTACGGGTAGTCTGAGGTAACACCGGTAGGCTGGGTAACCTCCTACGAATTCTTTGGCTTACCCTGGGTACGACAGGTTCACTGCTAGCAGAGGGTAGATTCTCCTGATCTGCTGCTGATAAAGCATCTGTCTCTGGGGCCGATTGGTCTCTCTGCTGTTCTGGAGCCTCTGCAGCTTCCGGTGAGGCCGCTTGGAGAAAGGTCAGGACCGGTACCCATAATTGCTCTGTTCACCTGCTTCCAAGACTGGGGAAATGCTCCAAGGAATGTCTGGACCGTTTCCTCCACTTTTTCTATGGGCTGAGGACTGTCTTGGTCTTCTTCTTTGTGTTTCAACTACTCAGGGCATATCTTCAGGTGGTCTCTTGAGACTGCCGCTGAAGTTTCGCCTCCATCTTTACTGATAAGGCACACTTTGGTGTTATCGTAATTCGAGGGTAGGAAGGTGTATGGCTCAACCTCCCACTGGTCATCTAATTTATGCACTCGTCTCTTCCTCTTGAGTACCTGTTCTCCAGGTGATAAGGGAACTGCAGGTGCGTGCTGATTGTAAGTTTTCTCCTGCTTCTGTCTCGCCTGGGACAAACTTCTCTCCACACATTCTTGCACCTTGCGGTATTGTTGCTGCCGCGCTGTATCCCAATCTGCATCTGGTGATGTCGTCTCTGGTGTTAAGACTCCCATGTCTAAGTCAATGGGTAACTTGCCAGGTCTTGCTCTCATCAGGTAAGAGGGTGTACAGTTGGTGGAGTTCACCGGGATGTGGTAATAAAGGTCCACCAAATCTGGTAAATTCTCTAGCCACAGGCTACGTTCTTCAAGGGGCAACGTCTTTAACAGGTCTATTACCACCTGCTTCATTTTCTCGCACAACCCGTTGGTCTGGGGATGATACGGCATCGTTCTTATTTTCTTGCAGCCATACAAGTTGCAGAATTCCTGGAACACTTCTGCTTCAAAGGCTGGACCTTGGTCGATCAGCACTCGTTCAGGGTAACCGTGCGGGCGACAAAAGTGTTGTTGAAACGCTTTGGCTGCCGTCTGATCTTTCACTGGCACTACTACCAAGAACCTGGAGTAGTGGTCTACTATGGTGAGAGCGTAGACGTAGCCTGACCGGCTTGGGGCTAGCTTCACGTGGTCCAAGGCTACCAGTTCAAGTGGTTGTTTGGTGATTATGGGCTGCAGTGGAGCCCTCTGGCTGTCACGGTCTTTCCGTCTCAGGTTGCATGGACCACATTCTCGACACCATCTCTCGATTGCTTTCCTCATGTCAACCCAGTAGAATCGCTCACGTAGCAGGACTTCGAACTTCTTCCACCCAAAGTGTCCTGCTCCATCGTGGTACACTTCTAAGACCATTGGCGCATCCCGCCTCGGGACCATCACCTTCCAGACCAGTTCGTGTGTCCGGGAGTTGATACTTCTTCAACACAGCTTTCCCTCGTAGATGAACAGTTTGCCCTTCTCCTTTCACAACTGTTGGACCTCCTGTTGAGCATCTGGATCAGGCTGCGAGTCAGCTTGTGTCAGCAACTCCTTACCAGGCGGACAGCCGGGTCGCTATCCCGTGTCTCTGCCCATCCATGGTGGGGCAATGGGTTGAACGTGGCCTCTCTGTTGGCGGAGCGCTTGTCCCTCACACAGTGGGAGCACTGGGTCACCCTGTGGTGATGGAAAGCGGGTAGCTCTATCTCCTCCAGATCTTCCGGGTCTTCTCCCCCATCTGGCAAGTTGGGCATCCTGGACAGCGCATCAGTATTGATGTTTTTATGCCCCGCCCGATACTTGATGGTAAACTCGTAGTTAGACAGTCGGGCCATCCATCGTTGCTCTAGGGCACCAAGCTTCGCAGTCTCCAGGTGCGTCAGCGGGTTGTTGTCTGTGAAGACTGTAAATCTGGAGGAGGCGAGGTAGTGTTTGAAGCGCTCCGTTACAGCCCAGACTATGGCTAAAAACTCCAACTTAAAGGAGCTATAGTTGTCGGGGTTCCTTTCTGTAAGACGGAGCTTCCTGCTGGCGTAGGCAATCACTCTCTCTCTGCCCTGCTGTACCTGGGACAGCACCACTCCCAATCCCACGTTGCTGGCATCCGTATGGAGTATAAAGGGTTGGCCATAGTCAGGGTAGGCCAGGACTTCGTCTCCAATAAGAGCCATTTTCAGTCGAGTGAAAGATTCGTCTTCTGGTTTAGCCCATTTGAACGGAGGTTTCGGGTTCTTGGCCTTCTTGGACTGGCCCACTAAGAGGTCCTGCATGGGTGCCGCTATCTTGGTGAAACCCTTGATGAATCTCCTGTAGTAGCCTACCAGCCAGAGGAACTGCCGCACTTCCTTGATAGTGGAGGGTCTTGGCCAGTCCTTGATCACAGTGACTTTTTCAGGGTCTGGTGCTACACCTTCGGCGCTTACCACATGACCTAGGTACTGCACCTTGGGCTTTAACAGGTGATACTTGGACGGCTTTACTTTCAGGCTGTAGTGCCGGCGTCCCTGCCCTCTGCTAGGCAGGGACGCTGCTCCTCTCACCGCTCTGCTCCGTGCCCGGCCTCCTCCCCCCGCTCTGCTGTCAGCGCGCGCTCCGTCCCGGCGTCCTCCTCCTGCTCTGCTCTCAGCGCGCGCTCCTTCCCGGCCCCTGTGCTTAGGGCGCGCGCGCACGCGCTCCCCTCCTCTTAAAGGGGCCGCGCGCGCCGCCCTAAAGAGTCCCCGGCCAATGGCCGGAGGACTTCATCATATATAAGGCACCTCCTCCAAAATGGAGGTGCCCGAGCAATGTTGTTTGCACCTGTGTCTCACCTGTGCTTCAGCCCTCAGGTCCCGTTGCCAGTTACCTGCCAGTTTCCTGCCAGTTTCCTGCTAGTTACCTGCCAGTACCTGCCAGTTACCTGCCTGATTCCTGCCTGAATACTTGTTACCTGTCTGCCAGTCTGAGGTCCGACGGTCTGCCTTACTACTCCTGTCAGTCTGTCTAAAGGACCAGCCTGCCCGCTCACCTGGGAGCGCATATCAGCTACCTGCCTGCTTGCCTGAGATCCGACGGTCTGCCTTACTACTCCGGTCAGTCTGTCTATGGACCAGCTTGCCCGCTCACCTGGGAGCGCTTCTCCGTTATCTGCCTGCTTGCCAGCCCGGAGGCTCCGTTGTCACGTGCTGTGACCACCAGCTACTCCAGACTCTTGCCCGCTCACCTGGGAGCGCATCTCCGTTACCTGCCTGCTTGCCAGCCCGGAGGTCCCGTTGTCACGTGCGGTGACCATCAGCTATTCCAGAGACTCTTGCCCGCTCACCTGGGAGCGCTTCTCCGTTACCTACCTGCCTGCCAGCCCGGAGGTTCCGCCGTCACGTGCCGTGACCACCTGCTATTCCAGAGACTCTCGCTTGCTCACCTGGGAGCACACATCTACCACCTGCCTGCTAGCCTACCCGGAGGCTCTGCCATCACAGGTCGTACCTACCCCTTACCCAGAGACTGCCCTGATCACTTGCCGTAACTCCCTGTCCGTTCACCCAGAGACTGCCACCCGCTCCCTTACAAGGGCCGCCCCCTTGTATAGTAGCTCAGAGGTTCCGCCTCCCGGACCCGTTTCAGTCCGCCTCCCGGACCCGTTACAGTTTGCTCGGGCCATGGAACCCGGTGGCACCCAAGCTCCCTCGCTCTCGGACCTCTGTCTTGAACTGTCCCGTCAGAGGTCCCAACAGGAGGCCATCCTGGGTCACCTGCGGAATGTTAATACTCGCCTGAACACTCTGTCTGATCCACCAACAACCTCCGCCAGTGCCATATCTTGCAATCCGGCGGCTCCGCTGCTCACTAATACTATGGTATCCTACCCCGGACCCCGGCTTTCTGCACCTCCTCGCTTCGGAGGCGACCCCGTCCAGGCTCGGGGCTTCTTGAATCAGTGCACCCTGCATTTTGAACTTTTGTCCTACCAGTTTAACTCCGACCGGGCCAAAATTGCCTTCATCATGTCCCATCTCACCGGGGAGGCCCTGGCCTGGCTGAATCCTCTATGGGAGAGAGGAGACCCCCTGGTGTCCAACTTGCCTGCTTTTCTCACGGCTTTCCGGAAAGTCTTCGACGAACCCGGACGGAAGACCTCATCTGCATCATCGTTGCTACGCCTCCGTCAGGGGAGTCTCACCGTGGGCCAATATGCCATACGGTTCCGTACCCTTGCCTCGGAGCTGGCCTGGGATAACGACGCTCTGGTTTCCGTCTTCTGGGAGGGTCTGTCCGGCCGTATTAAAGATGAACTTGCCGGTCGGGACATTCCTACCACTCTCGATGACTTAATAACTCTTGCCACCCGAATTGACCTACGGTTTCAGGAGCGTGCCAAAGAGGTCACCCGTGAGAGAAGGATTCCACGTTTAGCTCCTACTTTCCAGAAACCCGTCATTCCCTCCATCTCTCCCCAGGTACACTCTCCTGAGCCTATGCAGGTCGACCAGACCAAGATGGTCAAAACCCGTCAGGACTCACGCCGTGCCGAGGGGAGCTGCTTCTACTGTGGCAGTAAGGAGCACCGGATCCGTGCCTGCCCGGAGAGGTCGGGAAACGCCTGTGTCTAGGTTCGCTCAGAGAGGTCCACCTAGACAAGAATAAATCCTCTCCATCCCTGCTGTTGTCAGTTTCGATCATCTACGGGGAGAACCGTTATTTCGAACTAGCCCAACTTGACTCTGGAGCAGCCGGGAACCTTATTTCACAGTCCCTGGTTGAGAAATACCGCATCCCCACCAAACCTCTGGCTGTACCCTTGTCTGTCGCTGCCGTGGATGGGGGCCTCTTACCTCGCCCCATTCAACTCATCACCGAATCCATTACCCTGCAGGTGGGAATGCTGCATTCTGAAAGTATCTCCTTTCATGTTCTGCCTGGACTCTCTCACGCCCTCTTGCTAGGTCTGCCCTGGCTCCAGAGACATGCACCCGTGCTAGACTGGCAAACCGGAGAGGTCCTTCGCTGGGGACAAGACTGTCATAAAACCTGCCTGGTTCCCGTCCATCCCGTCCGTCCCTCTCCTACCCCAGCTAATCTACCTGGACTTCCGATTCCTTATTGGTCTTATGCAGATGTCTTTAATAAAAAGGAGGCAGAGACATTACCACCACATAGACCATACGACTGTCCCATCGATCTGCTACCCGGTACTACTCCTCCCCGTGGGCGTATCTATCCTTTTTCCGCTGCTGAGACCCGGTCAATGTCCGAATATATTGAGGAGAATCTGGCCAGAGGATTCATCCGGAAATCTACCTCCCCGGCGGGAGCAGGCTTCTTTTTCGTCAAAAAGAAGGACGGCTCTCTCCGTCCCTGTATAGACTATAGAGGCCTAAACCTGATCACGGTGAAGAATAAGTACCCCCTTCCGCTCATTCCAGAATTATTTGATCGTCTGAGGGGGGCTAGGATCTTCACCAAACTGGACCTTCGTGGGGCGTACAACCTGGTTCGTATTCGTCAGGGGGATGAATGGAAGACGGCATTCAACACCCGGGACGGCCACTATGAATACCTGGTAATGCCCTTTGGTCTCTGTAACGCTCCTGCCGTCTTTCAAGAGTTGGTCAATGACATCTTCCGGGACCTTCTCTACTCCTGCGTAGTGGTGTACCTGGACGACATCTTGGTCTTCTCTCCGGATCTCCAGACTCACCGGAGGGACGTTCGTCAGGTCCTGCTCAGGCTAAGGCAGAACCATCTCTACGCTAAATTTGAGAAGTGCCTCTTTGAGCAGACCTCGCTTCCGTTTCTGGGCTACATTATCTCTCAGACCGGCCTTCAAATGGATCCTGAGAAACTGTCTGCCATCGAGAAATGGCCCCGACCGGAGGGGTTGAAGGCCATTCAGCGTTTCCTGGGCTTCGCCAACTACTACCGCCTCTTCATACCACACTTCTCTTCCCGGACGGCCCCAATTTCTGCGCTCACCCGTAAAGGTACTAATCCCAAAGAGTGGCCACCCGAAGCAGAGGAGGCCTTTCTTTCCCTTAAACAGGCCTTCTCTTCCGCCCCGGTGCTGCATCGCCCAGATGGCAACAAGCAGTTCTTCCTGGAAGTTGACGCCTCCTCCTCTGGAGCCGGAGCGGTACTTACTCAAAAATCATCTTCCGGGAGGATGGTAACTTGTGGCTTCTTCTCTAAACTCTTCTCCTCCTCTGAGCGCAACTATTCCATAGGAGACCGAGAGTTATTGGCCATCAAACTGGCATTGGAGGAGTGGCGTTACCTGCTCGAGGGGGCTCTTCACCCGGTAATAATTTACACTGACCACAAGAACTTGGCTTACCTCCAGCATGCCCAGAGACTTAACCCGCGCCAAGCCCGGTGGTCCTTGTTTTTTGCTCGTTTTGATTTTGTCCTTCATTTTCGCCCGGCTGACAAAAACGTCAAGGCGGATGCCTTGTCTCGATCCTTTCTGGTGTCTGATCTCGAGGAGGATCCGAAACATATCATCGATCCCGCCAGAGTAATGCAGGTGGCTCCCGTGAGTCTAAATCGTCTTCCTCCTGGTAAGACGTTCGTACCAGTACCTGATCGGGAGAAGATTCTACACTGGGGTCATTCGTCTAAACTAGCTGGCCACGCCGGTCAGAAAAAGACCCTCCAGCTTATTACCCGGCACTACTGGTGGCCTAACCTGCACAAGGATGTAATAGACTTTGTTTCTGCCTGTGTGTCCTGCGCCCGCAACAAAGTTCCGAGACACCTGCCGGCCGGCCGCCTCCTACCTCTGCCAGTACCTGCTGCCCCCTGGCAGCATATAGCGATGGACTTCATTACTGATCTGCCCGTCTCTGCCGGTTGTACGGTCATTTGGGTGGTCGCTGACCGCTTCTCCAAGATGGCTCACTTCATTCCACTGCCAGGTCTTCCGTCTGCACCCGAGCTGGCTAAAGACTTTATCCGCCACATCTTCCGTCTTCATGGCCTGCCCCGTCACATCGTGTCGGATCGTGGGGTACAGTTCACTTCCCGTTTCTGGAGAGCCACTTGTAAATTGCTGGACGTCACCCTGGACTTCTCCTCCGCTTACCACCCACAGTCTAATGGTCAAGTGGAGCGGATCAATCAGAACCTGACCAGTTACCTTCGGCACTTCGTTAATGCCCACCATTCTGACTGGGTGGATCTCCTGCCATGGGCCGAATTCTCGTACAACAATCACGAGAGCGAGTCTTCCTCCAAATCCCCGTTTTTTGTAGTCTACGGTCAGCATCCTCGGATCCCGTTTCCCGTCTCCACCTCGGCGGACAATCCGGCTGCGGAATCTCTTGTTAACAAATTTTCCTCCATATGGGAGAGTACCCGGTCCGCACTCCTTCTGTCATCCGAGCGTATGAAAAGACACGCTGACAAAAAACGTCTGGACCCTCCTCAATTCCGCCCTGGGGATAAAGTCTGGCTCTCGTCCAAATATGTCCGGCTCAAGATCCCTTCCTATAAGTTAGGGCCTCGGTTCATCGGCCCACTGGAGGTCATCAGTCAGATCAACCCGGTGGCCTATAAATTGAAACTCCCGGCCAACTTACGGATCCCTAACTCCTTCCATGTGTCTCTCCTCAAACCTGTGGTACTTAACTCTTTTTCCAAGTCTACAGGTACGCCTCCTGCTCCGGTTTCTGCTGAGGACGAGTTTGAGGTAGAGAACATTCTTGCCACCAAAAGGGTAAGAGGAAAGACCTTTTTCCTGGTAGATTGGAAGGGGTTTGGTCCTGAGGAGAGAACGTGGGAGCCCCGGGAGAACATCCATGCCCCTCTCATCCTAGCTAAATTTCTGTCTGGCCTAAAAAAGGGGGGGCCTAAAGGGGGGGGTACTGTAGTGCCGGCGTCCCTGCCCTCTGCTAGGCAGGGACGCTGCTCCTCTCACCGCTCTGCTCCGTGCCCGGCCTCCTCCCCCCGCTCTGCTGTCAGCGCGCGCTCCGTCCCGGCGTCCTCCTCCTGCTCTGCTCTCAGCGCGCGCTCCTTCCCGGCCCCTGTGCTTAGGGCGCGCGCGCGCGCGCTCCCCTCCTCTTAAAGGGGCCGCGCGCGCCGCCCTAAAGAGTCCCCGGCCAATGGCCGGAGGACTTCATCATATATAAGGCACCTCCTCCAAAATGGAGGTGCCCGAGCAATGTTGTTTGCACCTGTGTCTCACCTGTGCTTCAGCCCTCAGGTCCCGTTGCCAGTTACCTGCCAGTTTCCTGCCAGTTTCCTGCTAGTTACCTGCCAGTACCTGCCAGTTACCTGCCTGATTCCTGCCTGAATACTTGTTACCTGTCTGCCAGTCTGAGGTCCGACGGTCTGCCTTACTACTCCTGTCAGTCTGTCTAAAGGACCAGCCTGCCCGCTCACCTGGGAGCGCATATCAGCTACCTGCCTGCTTGCCTGAGGTCCGACGGTCTGCCTTACTACTCCGGTCAGTCTGTCTATGGACCAGCTTGCCCGCTCACCTGGGAGCGCTTCTCCGTTATCTGCCTGCTTGCCAGCCCGGAGGCTCCGTTGTCACGTGCTGTGACCACCAGCTACTCCAGACTCTTGCCCGCTCACCTGGGAGCGCATCTCCGTTACCTGCCTGCTTGCCAGCCCGGAGGTCCCGTTGTCACGTGCGGTGACCATCAGCTATTCCAGAGACTCTTGCCCGCTCACCTGGGAGCGCTTCTCCGTTACCTACCTGCCTGCCAGCCCGGAGGTTCCGCCGTCACGTGCCGTGACCACCTGCTATTCCAGAGACTCTCGCTTGCTCACCTGGGAGCACACATCTACCACCTGCCTGCTAGCCTACCCGGAGGCTCTGCCATCACAGGTCGTACCTACCCCTTACCCAGAGACTGCCCTGATCACTTGCCGTAACTCCCTGTCCGTTCACCCAGAGACTGCCACCCGCTCCCTTACAAGGGCCGCCCCCTTGTATAGTAGCTCAGAGGTTCCGCCTCCCGGACCCGTTTCAGTCCGCCTCCGCGACCCGTTACACAGGCCATAACCAGATAGGGCTTCGAAAACCTCGGCCAGGTGCTCCAGGTGGTCTTCATATGTCTTTGAGTAGACGATTAAGTCGTCTAGGTACAGCAGGACGGTTTCAAAGTTTTTGTGTCCTAGGCAACACTCCATTAACCACTGGAAGGTTCCTGGGGCGTTGCAGAGCCCGAATGGCATGCAGTTGAACTCGCTGAGGCCCATTGGTGTTGTAAACGCGGTCTTTTCTCTGTCCGCCTCTGCCCCAGGAACCTGCCAGTACCCACTGGTGAGATCTAAAGTGGAGAAATAGTTAGCTGATCTGATTGCTGCTAATGATTCCTCAATTCTAGGTAATGGGTAGGCGTCCTTATGTGTAATGCGGTTAATCTGCCTGTAATCAACACACATCCTCATTGTACCATCTTTCTTTCTGACGAGAACTAATGGAGCTGCACAGGGCCTACAACTATCTCTGATCACCCCAGCCTCCTTCATCTCCTGTAACATTCCTTTGGCACATTGATAGTGAACTGGGGGTACAGGCCGGTACCTCTCTTTAATAGGCGGATGATCTCCCGTGGGGATATGATATTGGATCCCTTTTACCTGCCCAAAGTCTAGTGGGTGTTTGCTGAAGACTCGCTCATATTCTTGGACCACCGGGTATACTCCATGCTTTTGGTGCAAAGGGGTGGAGTCAGTGCCCACTTATAGCTTCTGACACCAATCCTCCATCTGCCCCTTGGAGCCATTATCCTCTGCCGGTTTGGATGGAGGCAAGGGTTCCACTGTCTTT
Source organism: Phyllobates terribilis (assembly GCF_046119375.1). Taxonomy (NCBI): domain Eukaryota; kingdom Metazoa; phylum Chordata; class Amphibia; order Anura; family Dendrobatidae; genus Phyllobates; species Phyllobates terribilis. Next base: position 181,392,823 of record NW_027362765.1, read on the forward strand.
ATTGCGTTATTACTGACAGTGAATAGCTTAGCAAGGGTAGCATACCGGGGTAAATGGACCTCTTTCTCCCCACAATTCAGGATGCGTATTGGTACTCTTCCCTTGCGGACATCGACTACCCCCTGGCTGTCAAGATGGTTGGCCTACTATCAGAGTACACGGGTTCTACCAGGGCCTGATAACCTTGACCCCTGAGGCCGATTGCTGCCCGACACCATATTAACATTTCACTCCTAGGAGGCATTGCAATGGGGAATGGATCACTCATTCTGACACTGCCAACTTCTCCTCCAGACAGCTCTACCTGTTGTCTTTTCATCAGGGCTCTGATTTCCTTCTACAGAACTTGCTGCTGACTGGAACTGGCAGTCTCTGCGACCTGTTGCAACAAAAGAATAATTTCCCCAAGACAATTCTCTATCACATTGGTGCCTAAGGTTATCATAGGATGGCTTTCTCGGTGATCAATATCAACAATAATCATTCCTTGTGATGGCAATTCTACTCGGCCAACTTTTATGGTCACCTCTTTATACCCCACCTGAGGCAAGGGCTGACCATTGCTGGCATAGATGCAAAGATGTTCATCTGGATGGCGGGTAATGTCTGAATCAGTCCAGTATTGTTTATAAAGGATATATGGCATCATTGTCACTTGGGACCCAGTTTCCAGCAGTGCGTTCATCAGGATGCCATCAAGCACGACAGGTAGGACCAGTCGTCCTCCCACGTACTTGTCTCGCCAGCTTTGTGGGCCTGGTCGTCTTACTCCTGGGGGTTGGCCCTCTGCCCCAGTGGTTGCTTGTTTTAAATCACAGAATCTTGCGAAGTGCCCTGCCTTTTGACAGCGGCGGCAGATTGGTTGTCCGTCCTGGTCGTAGCGATCGCTGTTCCTCCCTCTGGTCGGTGGAATCCTTCTCTGCTGTCACCATGGGACGTCATCTGGACTGGAAGCCAGCTGGATCCTTTCCTTAGGAGACACTTGCATGGCCTGCACAGTTTTGGTTGGTGTAGCCATACTTTTGGTCAGCTCCTGGACCTGAAGTCGTAGGTCTGCAGACGGGTCATTATCTAGGGTCTGCGCATCAGACTCCACAGGTGCTGGGGAAAAGGACACCACCTCCTGGTGGTATGTGATAGCTGGGCGTCGGAGGGATGCAGTGCCACCTGGGGTTGATTCTCGTAGCACCCGGATGGCTCGGTCTTTAAATTGCACAAAGTCCAGATCAGGGTTTTGCAGAGCTATAATGCGCAGCTGTGTCCGGTGAGCGTTAGAGAGGAGCCCCTCAATAAACTGCTCAGTTAGGAATCTGTCCTCGTCTCGCACACTGTCGGGGTCTACCTGTTTAATGGCCTGTTTAATGACCTGTTTAAGCGCCTCCTGCAGGTTTAGAGCATAGTCCCGCACACTGTCCTGCACCCTTTGTTTACACCCGTAGAACTTCATTTTAATCTCTGCTGCGGTGCGGGTGTCAAAGGTATCTTTCATCCGGGCCAGTATTTCCTTAACAGTGCCTTTCTCCCTGCCCGGCCAGGACTTCACCTCTCTCTGGGCTGCACCGATTAGCTGGCCTATGAGGATGCTGACTTTTTGCTCCTCAGACAGGGGGTACACTTTAAACAAACTGTGCAGCCTCTCCTCAAAGTCGGTCAGGGTGTGCGACTCCCCTGAGTACTGGGGCAACCACGCCGCTCCTGGTATATACGGCATTGATAACGGCATTACAATGGCGGCGGCCGCGCCTGCGGCTGAATCCTCTCCCAGGTTGGGCATCTTCCTCCCCCCTAGTGAACCTCAGCCAGGTCCGGGGTTTCTGCTGACGTACCAGTATTCTGCTCTGCAGGTGGGAGGGATCGCTTACCCGGCGGTTCAGGATCGGGGCCTCTTGCTTCCCCTCGGCGGATGGCAAATGACGCGATCACACCGTTCACTAAAATCTATGGCACACAGTACCCGGTTATACTGGGCTTCATGAATCCTGTTCGTGACGCCAAGTTGACGCGCCCCCTGGGCTGTGGGGTACTCGGTAGCCGGGCCGGTTGATGCTGGGGGATGTCACAGTGGCAGTGACCCGGTCCGTGACCCAGGGCGGTCAATAAAAGGGGAATAAAGAAAAGGGAATATAGTTTTTTATATAATGTTCGTGACGCCACCTGTGGTATGCGGCTATATGGGGCCGCCGCTGCGGTGCAGGTCCTCTGGAGCTGATGGTGACGCAGCAGAGTTGGTTCAGCTCTCCACAGGTAGAGCTTAGCTCCAGGACAGGAAATGGTGATGTTATAGATGTTGCTGTGCAGTGTAGTGCAGGCGATGGCACAGATGATAACCAGTCCACAACTAAATGGTGGTTTCCTCTTATCTTTACTTGCGGTGGTTAAGCAGACTGGGGCACGGGTACTAGCTGGTAGTAGAGGTCCGGGCAGCCTGGAAGCAAGTTGGGAATCCACCTCGCCAGGTGAAGTTGGAGACCTTCCCTTTGCGCTAATCTCTTTGGCCCTGCTGCTTATAGCTGTCTTCCTGGCGTGTTGCTCCCATGTGGCGGTGCTGGGCCCTATGTGCTGCTGAGCCTCCGGACATCTGATGGGGCCAGGAGACCTGCAGTCTCCTGCCCTCCGGTTTCTGCTGCTGGGCCTTCAGTGCCCCACAACCTCGGACTCCAGTGTCTGGTTCTTCTGCGCTTCCCCCTGGGGTGAACTGCCATGCAGCTCCACTCCCCAGGTCTTTCCTCGTCGCTGTCCTGTATTCAACTTCTCTCTGCTCTCTTCACACTAACTAACCCCGCCTCCAGATCTCAGTTGCTAAAGGGAGGAGCTCCCCTTGCTTGTCTGGAGCCAGGAAAGTGTTGCATGCTAGTATACCTGACTAGGGGACCCCTGCTTGATTCCAGGCATGGTATCACCCTTTGTGAGGGAGGCAATGCCACTGTGGCAACCGGACCCTTGGGGTGCCACACATCCCCCTTCCCCATTCTGTTTCCTCACCCATTCACTATACTGTTTCTTCACACATTCTCCCCATACTGTCTTCTAAAATTTCTCTCTCCAATTATAATAAATCTACAGAAGAGCACACAGACATGCACAAAGACACACACAGACATGCAGAAGTGCATGTAAATGTATGTACACATACATGTGTGTGCAGATACGCACTGTAAGGCAGCGCTAGTCATCACGCTGTGGGACACTCGCTTCACCGGGTCAATTAAAGCACACATGCAACGTCTTTCCGGTATTTCAGAATCCAGCAGTTTATTACACTTCATAACTGCTTACACAGGCCATCTCAGTGGCTCACCGGCATGTTTACACACATAACATTTCAAGTGGCAGACAGGCCCACTTGGCTCCAGTTACAACCTTCAGCAAAGTAACTATATCAATGTCCATATAACGCACCACTTTTACCTTTTGCCAGGTCTAGCGGTTTCCATCAGATTTGTTCTGCCACAGCTGTGGCTTTACGACTTCCCAGATGGGGGTCTCCAGCCCTCGTACCTTCCAAGGTTACTGGCATCTCTTACACACACAGGGATCCAGCCTCTGCCTTTCAGGACTCTTGTCTTCCAAGCCTCTTGCCCTCCAAGCATACTGGCATTTCTTACACACAAGCATCCAGCCTCTGCCTTTCAGGCTTCACCAGGCCTCACTAAGCCTCTCCAGGCTAACGGTGTCCCACACAAAGCGAACAGGCCTCACGCCTTTCAAAAGCACCAAGATTTATATATCATTCAGTGTACAGGACCTGCGATGATGTCACAGTCATGTGATCAGTCACCTGAGGGAGAGGTAAATGGTCAGCTAGAGCACATCCCCTGGACCATTACAGTAACGCCGCAAGCCGCTGCATTATAGCACATATACACATGCAGACACGCACACAGACATGCAGACACGCACATGTGGCGCCCGTGTCTATACCACCACAAAATGCCTGCATGTGCAATATAATTCATATGTATTGCCAGCAATGGTGGGGGATAAGTTCTCTGCTGTTTTCATTACTTACACATGTTGTTACCCGATCCATTACTGGAGGATTGTGCACTTTTGCCTAAACCAGGAAGTTGTGCACGATCTCTCAGAGAGGAGAGGAGGTATTTGAGTTCTAGTTTTGAGGAGGAAAGATGTAGATGATAAATCCCACTTATTAAACCTGACAGGGCACACCTGTGAAGTGAAAACCATTTCCGGTGACTACCTCTTGAAGCTCATCAAGAAAATGCCAAGAGTGTGCAAAGCAGTCATCAAAGCAAAAGGTGGCTACTTTGAAGAACCTAGAATATAAGACATATTTTCAGTGGTTTCACACTTTTTTGTTAAGTATATAATTCCACACGTGTTAATTCATAGTTTTGATGCCTTCAGTGTGAATGTACAATTTTCATAGTCATGAAAATACAGAAAAATCTTTAAATGAGAAGGTGTGTCCAAACTTTTGGTCTGTACTGTATATATATATATATATATATACTGCTCAAAAAAATAAAGGGAACACTCAAATAAAGCATCCTAGATTTGAATGAATGAAATATTCTCATTGAATACTTTGTTCTGTACAAAGTTGAATGTGCTGACAACAAAATCACACAAAAATTGTCAATGGAAATCAAAATTTATTAACCAATGGAGGCCTGGATTTGGAGACACCCCCAAAATTAAAGTGGAAAAACACACTACATGCTGATCCAACTTTGATGTAATGTCCTTAAAACAAGTCAAAATGAGGCTCAGTACTGTGTGTGGCCTCCACGTGCCTGTATGACCTCCCTACAATGCCTGGGCATGCTTCTGATGAGGTTGCAGATGGTCTCCTGTGGGATCTCCTCCCAGACCTGGACTAAAGCATCCGCCAACTCCTGGACAGTCTGTGGTGCAACGTGACGTTGGTGGATGGAGCGAGACATGATGTCCCAGATGTGCTCAATCGGATTCATTTCTGGGGAACGGGCAAGCCAGTCCATAGCTTCAATGCCTTCATCTTGCAGGAACTGCTGACACACTCCAGCCACATGAGGTCTGGCATTGTCCTGCATTAGGAAGAACCCAGGGCCAACCGCACCAGCATATGGTCTCACAAGGGGTCTGAGGATGTCATCTCGGTACCTAATGGAAGTCAGGCTACCTCTGGCGAGCACATGGAGGGCTGTGCGGCCCTCTGATGAAATGCCACCCCACACCAATACTGACCCACTGCCAAACCGGTCATGCTGCAGGATGTTGCAGGCAACAGATCGCTCTCCACGGTGTCTCCAGACTCTGTCACGTCTGTCACATGTGCTGAGTGTGAACCTGCTTTCATCTATGAAACAGATTAGTTGACCACCAAGGTCACATATACAATTAATTCTCTACAATAGGACAATGAGACTCTGTTCAACGTCTACAATAGCAATTCATATAAGAAAAAATGACGTATGAGAACAATAGTATGCAAACAATTCACAATTTTGGATTTATAAATGCAAAATTTTAAAAAGACATATGTAATGGAAAGTGGCATAAATACATTGATAGTAAGCTATAGTGGAGATACCAGGAACTGAGCAATCACATAATAGAAACATTAACAATCAATAAGTGAAGCAAATAAAGGTATGGGTATGTCAAACACATGCCCTAACCCAGCTGTAAGCACATCAGATAACGGAGCTCCATTAGAATTCTAAGGTGCACAGTGCATAAATAATTAATAAACGAACAGTTCCATTTAGCACTCAGAAACTAGTAAAGATATAATATTACTCACATATGTATCTATTTGTGTGTCAGTCCAGGTACCAGCACCCCTACGCGCGTTTCGGCGCTGTGCCTTCTTCTGGGGGTAATAACATATTTGAAACCGGTATCCTTTAAATAGTGCATATCACCCAATTGATGCAGTCCACACAGGGCGCAGCTACTCTAACTAACAAACTGCTCACATGATACGTGCAAGCGGACCCACGTGTGCCCGTACTTTAACACTCCCATCCGGAAGTGTACACTACCACCCATTCACGAAGGATCACCGTCCCGCTGGTACCGCCCCTCGCATCACATGATTGTAAATCACGCCCCCCCCCAGGTCATGTGGACGGGGAATCTCTGTAACGTCATAATCTAACCATCGGGGGAAGCCCATAGCGAAGGACGTTGTGCTGCAGTGCGGTAAATATATACTATAGACATCCAAACAAGGTTTAGAAAAATAGAGTCAAAGAATGGGCAATCATGTATGATAAGGGAAGTGATAGTATAACCACCGCTATTGAACCCAATAGCGCTTACATGACGCAATGATGAACAATCGCGCGGACTATAATTATAATTATTAACAAATCACAACTCCAGCAATTAACAAGTCCTGAAAAAAACAGAGCATAACCCAATATATATACTGTATGACTATTGGATTCTTTCTTATAGTAATTCATTCACCAATCAATTATACCAATTAGACATAATTATATTTATATCATTTGTATAACTCTCATTAATCCCTTAGTTGAAGCTACAGGGATCATAAATCATATTAGAACGCTGCTGTCCATGGGGGCATGGTACCTTTGCCCCAACGGAGAGAAGCACAAAAACATAAGATTGATTAATTAATTTTTTGTCCAACTAAAGAATAGGAAGAATCCAATAGTCAAAACATCAAAAGGTGTACAGATATTCAGACACACAAGATATGGTGTAAGCATACACATATAAACTACATTGCATAGAGATTAATATCATATGTAACGGGGGGCAGGGTGGCAGTCGGTGGCGAGTGGCATGTCAGTTTCAGTGATTGAATCCTCACCCTGGCCCGCTACAGAAAAAAGGGGCTCGGAGAATCTCTGGGTGGGTGTGTTTTGTGGTGTCTCCATGGAGGATACCTCTATACTCACTTCTGTCTCGCCGTCCTGAATGTTGAGTCTTTTAGCCTTCAGAAGGAGAAAACCAGACCAGCTTAAACACGTATAAACTTCTTTACTTGCAGCTACAGTCACATACAAGGAGTAACAAGTGATACAGCCTCTTTGTGATCTCTTCACATACAGCGGCACTTTACCAGTGATGAAAGACACAGACACCGATTTGGATATGAAGATTAACGCCGAATGCGCCAGCTCTCTGGGTAACTCCATTCTCTGTCCCACTGCCTGACCTGCTTGGATCCACCTCCCTGATGAGGCTGTCCTGTCTTGGCATGTAAGGTGAAGTTCCCACATTGACCTCTCCATGTACATCTGTTCTTGTTGTCCCCGCTGTTTAGACTGTTCGGATTCGTCTTCCAGATAATGTTGTCCAAAAACTCCCAAACTGTGACACACAAGCACCCTTCTCCTGTACTTTCTCCTGTAACTTTAGTGCTTATGAGATTCTATGCAGAAGGTATAATTCTATTTAACACACAATTTATAACCATTTTTCCTGCTTAAGGAGGGAACCTGCGACCGCATCGGTCATTAGATCATATGAATGCTCATATATAAACATAGAACACAGCATTATGTGCATTAAGAGAGAAGAGGCGCATGACCGTCCCGGTCACCCTCTTACACATATACAACCAGCAATTGTACTAATTTATTCGTTGCTTAATTTTTCTTCATCTCAGTGGGTCACAATATCCCAATAGCCTGTTTTTTTCTATTCCAACAGCGTCATTATTAATAAAGACGTATAAATCGTCCACAAACATCCATCCATGCAGGCAAGGGAGGGAAGGGGAGGTAACTGCGATCACAGGTAAGTATGCATATACTAAGAAAAGAATTAACATTAGTTAGATAACAGAAGATAAAAAACTAATTAAAAACATAAATTAAAATACCGTAAGATCAGGCGGGTGCAGAGATGGGGGAGAGGCAGAGGCGATCAGAGAAATGGTGAAAAATTTAAAGACTCATTGAGGCCCTGAGGATGTAGTGTTTGTAATAGCCAAATCCATCTGGATTCTTTCAGTGCAAGTAGACGACTAGCACTACCTCCACGCAATGTACTGTAAACATGATCAATGCCTTTGACTCGAAAACCTGATGGGTCGCAAGCATGGTATTTTTTAAGGGTCTAGGAATTGTTTTTAACAAATCCAGATTATCCTCAGTAGATGCCGCCATAATATCATGCACATGTTCCCTCGCTCTGGTCCTAAGCATCCTAGTAGTCAGGCCTATATAGACCAAAGAGCAGGGACATGTAGCTTGATAAATGACGTTACGTGTTGTGCACGTAACGGAATGTAGGATAGTGAATTCTTTCCCACTAGATGAGAGAAATTTTTTTGCATTTTCGATGTGCTGAGTGTGAACCTGCTTTCATCTGTGAAGAGCACAGGGCGCCAGTAGCGACTTTGCCAATCCTGGTGTTCTGTGGCAAATGCCAAGCGTCCTGCACGGTGTTGGGCTGTGAGCACAACCCCCATCTGTGGACGTCGGGTCCTCATACCACCCTCGTGGAGTCAGTTTCTAACCATTTGTGCAGACACATGCACATTTGTGGCCTGCTGGAGGTCATTTTGCAGGGCTCTGGCAATGCTCCTCCTGTTCCTCTGTGGCGCCCCTGAGGGTTCATTCGCCACAGGGGTACTGCACCTCAGAACGAGGTGTGGTATCTCCTCTCCAAGGTAAGGATGGAGCACCACACAGGACCCCAACCACACACTCAACACTACACCACTCCAGTTCTGAAAGGGGCCTAAAGCACCATAGTGCTGCCCCAGGCCTGAATGGAGGAGTTGGGGGGAACCAAAGTTAGGGGGAACCATGTAGTGAGTGAGGGTGGAGGAAGCACTTTACTTAAGCACTTAATAGAATCATATATAACTGGAGGCCATTTTAAGAACCGGGTCTTTGGTCGTGGGTCTTTGGTGCGGCAGGACAGCACAAGGCTGCAGCCGGCTGAGGGTCCATGGTTCCCGGTCTCAGGCCTGGAGACGGGGGATTGGGGCAGAGTATAATCGGCTCTGTCCCCGGTCTTAGTCCAACCAAGAAGGCCCAGGAGGGGGAGCAGAGGAGTTAGGCTCCACAGGCGAAAGGATCTCAGGGGGTGCGGACGGAGCGGAGTCGCCACCTGCATGCCTTATTCTGGCCCAGCCAGAGAGACCCTGCTGCAAGAGGGGGTACCAGTCCCCGATTATCTGACTTTGCACTTCACGTCTCTGTCGGAAAAGTCCAGAGGCTTATGTGGATCCCAGGGGGATATGGACGGAGCGGAGTTGCCACCTGTAAACCCTAATCTGAGTTCATCCAGAGGGACCCGGCCTTACGCCACGTTCTCACCACCAGTCACCAAAAAGGGCACCCAGTCGGTCCGGGGACTACACGTTACCCGCAAAGGACATCGCAGTACCCGTACGGGACTCAGTGGGGGACACAAGGCGGGAGAAGTTCAACTAGAGCTCTGGCAAAAATTAAGAGACCACTGCAAACTTTTCATTTTCTCAGATTTTTCTCTTTATAGGTATATTTTTGAGTAAAATGTACATTGTTGTTTTATTCTATAAACTACTGACAACATGTCGCCGAAATTCAAAGCTAAAAATGTTGTATTTATTTGCAGCAAATGAGAAATCGTCAAAATAATAAAAAAGAAACCGTGCTTTCAGACCTCAAATAATGCAAAGAAAACAAGTTCTTATTCATTTAGAAACAACAATACTCATGTTTTAACTCAGGAAGAGTTCAGAAATCAATATTTGGTGGAATAACCATGATTTTTAATCACAGCTTTCATGCTTCTTGGCATGCTTTCCACCAGTCTTTCACATTGCTTTTGGGTGACCTTATGCCACTCCTGGCACAAAAAATTTAAGCAGTTCTTCTTTGTTTGATGGCTTGTGACTATCCATCTTCCACTTGATTACATTCCAGAGGTTTTCAATAGGGTTCAGGTCTGGAGATTGGGCTGGCCATGACAGGGTCTTGATGTGGTGCTCCTTCATCCACACATTGATTGACCTAGCTGTGTGGCATGGAGCATTGTCCTGCTGGAAAAACCAGTCCTCAGAGTTGAGGAACATTGCCTGAGCAGAAGGAAGCAAATGTTTTTCAAGGATAACCTTGTATGCGGCTTGATTCATACGTCCTTCACAAAGATTAACCTTCCCAATTCCAGCCTTGCTGAAGCATCCCAGATCATTACTGATCCTCCACCAAATTTCACAGTGGGTGCAAGACACTGTGGCTTGTATGCCTCTCCAGGTCTCCGTCTAACCATTAGACGACCAGGTGTTGGGCGAAGCTGAAAATTAGACTCATCAGAGAAGATTACTTTACTCCAGTCCTCTATGGTCCAATCCTTATGGTCTTTGGCAAACTTCAGCCTGGCTCTCCTTTGCTTCTCATTGATGAAAAGCTTTTTTCTAGATTTACATGACTTGAGGCCTGCCTCTAGGAGTCTGTTACGAATTGTTCTTGCTGTGCACTTCACCCCAGCTGCCATTTGCCATTCCTTTTGTAGGTCACTTGATGTCATCCTGCGGTTGCTGAGTGACATTCGAATAAGATGACGGTCCTCCCGGTCAGTGGAGAGTCGCTTTCGCCTTCTGCCTGTCTGTAGCTTTGTTGTCCCCAATGTCTGCTGCTTGACCTTGTTGTAATGGACTGCCGTCTTCGAAACTTTAAGGATGGAGGCAACATGATGCTCACTGTATCCCTCTGCTAGTAAAGCCAGAATTGAGCCTTTCTTTTCCTCACTCAAGACCTCAAGACTTTTCTTTTTAACTCCTTTGGCATGGTTAAAAGTTATTTTTTCATTCAAATTACTTTTGGGCTATTCCTAGCACTTGTTTTGCCATCCAGCTTGTCCTATTGCAAATGGATTGTGAAGACCACAGCAGTATTTTTTGTACTTTCCCTCATTACATACGATTTGGTTCAGATGATCATCTAATCAGAAACACATTAAGTAGAAGGAGGTGTACTTTGAAAACTTTGCAGTGGTCTCTTAATTTTTGCCAGAGCTGTATATATATATATATATATATATATATATATATATATATATACAGTAATGGCTGAAAGTGTTCCAAAATTATTGGTAAACAACTTTGTTTCAATCATGTGATGCTTAGTCAAAGTCACCTGTGGCAAGTAACAGGTGTGGGCAATATGAAAATCACACCTGAAACCATATAAAAAGGGGAGAAGTTGGTTCAATCTTTGCATTGTGTGCCACACTAAGCATGGAGAACAGAAAGAGGAGAAGAGAACTGTCTGAGGACTTGAGAAACCAAAAGCGTTGAATAATATCAACAATCTTAAGGTTACAAGTCCATTTCCAGAGATCGAGATGTTCCTTTGTCCATGGTGCGCAACATAATCAAGAAATTTACAACCCATGGCACTGTAGCTACTCTCCCTGGATGTGGACGGCTGAGAAAAACTGATCAAAGGTTGCAACGTAGGATAGTCCAGATGGTGGAAAAGCATCCCCAATTAAGTTCCAAAGACACTCAAGCTATCCTAAAGACTCAGGGTGCATCAGTGTCAGAGTGAACTATCCGTTGACAATTGAATTAAATAAAGCGTTATGGCAGGAGACCAAGGAGGACCTCACTGCTGACATCGATGCATAAAAAAATCTAAACTGCAGTTTGCCAAAATGTACTTGAGTAAGCCAAAATCCTTCTGGGAGAGCATCTTGTTAACAAAAGAGACCAAGATAGAGCTTTTTGGTAAAACACATCATTCTACTGTTTACCGAAAATGAAATAAGATGTACAATGAAAAGAACACAGTACCTACAGTCAAATATGGTGGAGGTTCAAAGATGTTTTGAGGTTGTTTTGCTGTCTCTGGCACTGGCTGCCTTGACTGTGTGCAAGGCATCATGAAATCTGAAGATTACCAAAGGATTTTGGGTTGTCATGTCATGGGTCTTCCAGCAGAACATTAACCCCAAACATACTTCAAGAAGCACCTAGAAATGGATGGAAGCAATGCACTGGAAAGTTCTGAAGGTGCCAGCAATGAGTCCGGATCTAAATCCCATTGATCACTTGTGGAGAGATCTTAAAATTGCTGTTTGGAAAAGGCACCCTTCAAATATGAAAGACCTGGAGCAGTTTGTAAAAATTCCAGTTGAGAGGTACGAGAAGCTTCTTGTTGGTTATAGGAAGCGATTGATCGCAGTTATTCATTCCAAAGGGTGTGCAACCAAATATTAAGTTGACGGTGCCAACAATTTTGTCTGGCCCATTTTTGGGGTTTGTGTGCAGTTATGTCCAATTTGCCTTTTTTTCTCTGTTTTTTTTTGTGTTGTTCCAATACACACAAAGGAAATAAAATAAACGTGTATAACAACAAAACGTGTAATTGCAATAACTTTCTGGGAGAATACATTTTCTGGAACAATTTCAAGGGTGCCAACACTTCTGGCCATTACTGTGTGTGTATACTGTATATACAGGTGCATCTCACTAAATTAGAATATCATCAAACAGTTAATTTATTTCAGGTCTTCAATAGAAAAAGTGAAACCCATATACTATATAGAATCACTACAAACAGAGTGATCTATTTCAAGTGTTTATTTCTGTTAATGTTGATGATTATGGCTAGTGTTGAGCGAGCACTAAAATGCTCGGGTGCTCGAAGCTCGGGCCGAGCTCGCCGTGATACTCGGGTGCTCGACCCAAGCAACGAGCCCAATGTTAGTCTATGGGAGACCCGAGCATTTTTGCGGCGGCACCCCCGACAGTCTTTTAAAAGCCTAACAAGTGCCCAAAACGTGACAGTGCTCAAATGACATGGGGACTGCATGGGGATCGCCCCAGGAAGCATTTCTGACCCTCAGGTCACTGCTGTCAACAACGTGGTCAGAGGTATTAAGCCACTTTTAAGAGCTCACAATAAAATGTTCAAAAACGGAGCTGAAACTGCTTTCCTGTGAAATATGTTAAGGAAGTTCCTTTCCAGGGTAAAGACTTGTGTATAAGGTAAAATAAATAACACAAAAAAAATACTCCTCCACACCTTGGGCTATGTTCACAAGTAGCATTTTTTATGTGTTTTTGCACTTTTGTATTGCTTTCAACCGTGACAAATGCATTCACCGGGAAATGTCATTTTAACATTTTACAACCTTATCTGGCCATGTGTTGTGTGACACATGCATACAGTGCTGAAAAGACATGGGAACAGCATGGGGAAGACCCCTGGAAGCATCTCTGACACCCAGGTCACTGCCTAAAAGTGTGCCCATCAGAATTCATCCTTGCTGCATCAGAAGATGCAGACTTGCAACTATCCCCGTGCAAGTCCTTCTCCCAGAGCAGTGTTCAATTGTACCTCCCCCATTCCTTGCAATGCAAGCGCAAGTATGCAGCCTGCCACCGACCCACCCCCAGGCTGCAATACCATACTGCGTGCTTGCACTTGAAATTGGGCCTTTTAGGCATGGGGAAGTGGAATCTGGCCACCACGTCATGGCTGCGTTGGCGGCCTGGTATCCATACTCAGTCCCCGGCGGCTGGGTGTCCACACTCAGTCCCCAGCCGCCAGGGGGCGGCCAGGTGTCCATACTCAGTCCCCAGCCGCCCCACGTCCGGGTGTCCACACACGGTCCCCAGCCGCCTGGGGGTGGCCGGGTGTCCATAAACGGTCCCCAGCCGCCCCTATTTCTCCTGTCACCTTCCCACACACTTTTCTTAGCCCGGCCTGCTTTAGGGCAGCATTGGACGAGCCCACCAGAGAACCAGACTCCTCCGGTAGGCCCTGGCTTCTCCATCAGGGGAGTTGAGAGTGCCAAGGTGAGGAGCATGATGATAATGATAGAAGTTAGCATCTGCTTTGTTTTCTTGGAATGCAAGCGTAAGTGTGCAGCCTGCCACCCACCCACCCCCAGGCTGCAATACCATACTGCTAGCTTACACTTGAAATGGGGCCTTTTAGTTTAGAGGAGGCCGAAGCTGGCCACTACCTCATGGCTGCTTCGGCAGCGAGGTATCCATACTCAGTCCCCAGCCGTCCCTATTTGTCCCGGTGTGCTTTATACATAAGATTTAGCGCGCATGCCAAAACATTACCTGTGCCCTCCCCAGGTCATTTAGTGGGAAGGACAGCCTATTCCGCTGTAGTGTGTGCATGCCAAACCCCTGTTCATGGTACATGCGAAGATGCCTCCCACCCTGCACCTGTCGTTGCAGACTTGCAACTATCCCCGTTCAAGTCCTTGTCCCAGGGCAGTGTTCAATTGTACCTCTCCCATTCCTTGCAATGCAAGCGCAAGTATGCAGCCTGCCACCCACCCACCCCCAGGCTGCAATACCATACTGCTTGCTTGCACTTGAAATTGGGCCTTTTGGCATGTGGAGGCGGAATCTGGCCACCACGTCATGGCTGCGTTGGTGGCCTGGTATCCATACTCAGTCCCCAGCCGCCCGGCGGCCGGGTGTCCATACTTGGTCCCCAGCCGCCCCGCGGCCGGGTGTCCACACACGGTCCCCAGCTGCCTGGGGGCAGCCGGGTGTCCATAAACGGTCCCCAGCCGCTACTATTTCTCCTTCAAACTTCCCCCCACACACTTTTCTTAGCCCGGCCTGCTTTAGGGCAGCATTGGACGAGACCACCAGAGAACCAGACTCCTCCGGTGGGCCCTGGCTTCTCCATCAGGGGAGGTGAGAGTGCCAAGGTGAGGAGCATGATGATGATGATAGAAGTTAGCATCTGCTTTGTTTTCTTGGAATGCAAGTGCATGTATGTAGTAGCGGCTAGGCCTGAGGTGGTCAGCGTTTTGGCGCATATCCTACCTCCTCCGAGGATTGCTGGGTGTTTTCCTGCTACTATCCCAGTTCTATGACTCCCGTTAAAACAAAGCTTGAGGTGATAAATGATGGATGAGGTGGTGGCAAATGAGAAAGAGCAGGAGGAACAGGGACCATTCACATCAATATCAGGCCAGTCAACCACATATGTCTTGTAGGATATGTTTCTGTAACAAAAGGAGCGGTTCGGCTACACAGTTATAGGGCATACAGTGAGTGCAATGCCTACCAAAAATTTCGAGGCACTCCAATGCCCCTTGGAAATGACATGGAGGTCAGAGGGCTTTAACTAAACCTTTTTTTCCATTTATAGCAACTGGGTCTCCTGTACACTGTTGGCCTAAGCAGTGAATGGAAGGCTTTCCAAAAATTATGAGGAACTGCCATGCCCCTTGAAACAGACGTGGATTACAGCGTACTAAAAATCTTCTACCCATTATTGGGGAGTGGGTCTCCCTTAGTTTTCGCCTCTGCATTGAAAAGCAAAAGCTGACTAAAATTAGGAGGAAATGCAATGCCCGTTGGAAGAGTCGTGGAGGTTAGAGGTAATTAAAAACAACATATCAATGCCCCTTGGAAGAGCTGTGGAGTTCAGAGTGGCTTAAGAAGACGCTTTTAATGCCCTTTTGAAGAGACGTGGAGGTCACAGTAGCTTAACAAGACGGTTTTAATGCCCCTCGGAAGAGACGTGGAGGTCCCAGTAGCTTAACAAGACGGTTGGAATGCCCCTTGGAAAAGTGGTGGAGGTCGCAGTAGCTTAACAAGACAGTTTGAATGCCCCTTGGAAGAGACATGAAGGTCCCAGTAGCTTAACAAGATGGTTTTAATGCCCCTCGGAAAAGTGGTGGAGGTCACAGTAGCTTAAGAAGACGCTTTTAATGCCCCTCGGAAGAGACGTGGAGGTCCCAGTAGCTTAACAAGACGGTTTTAATGCCCCTTGGAAAAGTGGTGGCGGTCACAGTAGCTTAACAAGACGGTTTGAATGCCCCTTGGAAAAGTAGTGGAGGTCGCAATAGCTTAACAAGACGGTTTTAATGCCCCTTACAAGAGCCATACAGTACAGCATCTTAAAAATACTGTTCCCATTATTGGGGAGTGGGTCTCCCATAGTCATTGCTTATGCCTTCCAAGCAAAAGCTGCCAAAAATTAGGACCGAGGAACTTGCAATGCCCCTTACAAGAGCCATGCAGTACAGCATATTATAAACATTATTCCCATTATTGGGGAGTGGGTCTCCCATAGTCTTTGCTTATGCCTTCCAAGCAAAAGCTGCCAAAAATTAGGACCGAGGAACTTGCAATGCCCCTTACAAGAGCCATGCAGTACAGCATATTACAAACATTATTCCCATTATTGGGGAGTGGGTCTTCCATAGTCTTTGCTTATGCCTTCCAATCAAAAGCTGCCAAAAATTAGGACGGAGGAACTTGCAATGCCCCTTACAAGAGCCATGCAGTACAGCATATTACAAACATTATTCCCATTATTAGGGAGTGGGTCTCCCATAGTCTTTGCTTATGCCTTCCAAGCAAAAGCTGCCAAAAATTAGGAGGAAATGCAATGCCCGTTCGAAGAGTCGTGGAGGTTAGAGTTAATTCAAAACAACATTTCAATGCCCCTTGGAAGAGCTGTGGAGTTCAGAGTGGTTTAACAAGATGCTTTTAATGCACCTCAGAAGAGACGTGGAGGTCCCAGTAGCTTAACAAGACGGTTTTAATGCCCCTTGGAAAAGTGGTGGAGGTCACAGTAGCTTAACAAGACGCTTTTAATGCCCCTCAGAAGAGACATGGAGGTCCCAGTAGCTTAACAAGACGGTTTTAATGCCCCTTGGAAAAGTGGTGGAGGTCACAGTAGCTTAACAAGATGCTTTTAATGCCCCTCAGAAGAGACCTGGAGGTCCCAGTAGCTTAACAAGACGGTTTTAATGTCCCTTGGAAAAGTGGTGGAGGTCACAGCAGCTTAACAAGACGCTTTTAATGCCCCTCAGAAGAGACGTGGAGGTCCCAGTAGCTTAACAAGACGGTTTTAATGCCCCTTGGAAAAGTGGTGGAGGTCACAGTAGCTTAACAAGACGCTTTTAATGCCCCTCAGAAGAGACGTGGAGGTCCCAGTAGCTTAACAAGACAGTTTTAATGCCCCTTGGAAAAGTGGTGGAGGTCACAGTAGCTTAACAAGACGGTTTGAATGCCCCTTGGAAAAGTGGTGGAGGTCGCAGTGGCTTAACAAGACGGTTTGAATGCCCCTTGGAAGAGACATGGAGGTCCCAGTAGCTTAACAAGATGGTTGTCACACACGACCATGCCTGGATGTAGGTTCAGCAGATCTGCCTGCTCTTTCACAGCTGTCCACAACTCACAAGCAGTGTGAGGTTTCTCACCTAAGCTTATGAGTTTCAGCACAGCCTGTTGCCGCTTGGCGGAGGCAGTACTGCATTGCTTCCAGCTTGTAACTGATGTGGTGATATCTGAGATGGAGGCTGAACATGAGGAGGAGGAGGAGGATGGTGCGCAGGAGCTGTACACTGTGGGGGCAACTCTGACTGACATAGGGCCCGCAATCCTCAGTGTGGGGAGGATGTGTTCCGTCCCAAGGTCCGACTGGGTCCCGACTTCCACTATGTTTACCCAGTGTGCCGTCAGGGAGATGTACCATCCCTGGCCACAAGCACTTGTCCACGTGTCCGTTGTCAGGTGGACTCTCCCAGTAACTGCGTTGTTGAGGGCACGGCAGATGTTTTGGGACACGTGCTTGTGTAGTGCGGAGATGGCACATCGGGCAAAATAGTGTCGGCTGGGGACCGAGTATCGAGAGACAGCCACCGCCATAAGGTTGCGCAAGGATTCCGTCTCCACCAGCCTAAAAGGCAGCATTTCCAACGCAAGCAGTCGTGAAATGTGCGAATTTAGGACTGTGGCCTGTGGGGCGTTAGCTGCGAATTTGCGCTTTCATTCAAAGCTCTAGGATATGGACAATTGAACGCTGCGGTGGGACGTGGACGTGGACGTTGATGCTGTTTCTTGAGAAACTGCCATAACAAGTGAAGACTGAGAGGAGGGGGCATCTTTGCATGCAGTATGCACAGGGGATTGCCTTGCACGCGCAACAGGGGGTTCTATTACACGCACAACAGCGGAAGAAGCAGTGGTGACACCCGCTGACACTGGTCGTGGACCCTGGGGTTCACCCCACAAAGTCGGGTGCTTTGCTGCCATGTGCCTGATCATGCTGGTGGTGGTCAGGCTGGTAGTTTTGTCACCCCTGCTGATGCTGGCATGGCAGGTGGTACAAATGGCCTTTTTTTGGTTATAAGCTGAGTCTTTAAAAAAAATTCCAGACTCTGGAAGACCTACAGGTTGTACTGGCAACGTCCCTCGTGTTGGTGTTACGGGGAACTGTTGCCTGCCTTCTGTATGCGGCCTCCACACTGCTTCTTCCTGCCTGTTTGGGTATTCTGCCTCCCTCACCCTGTGTGCTGCTGGCCTCGCTCTGCATGTCCTCCTGCCACGTTGGGTCAGTTACTAGATCATCCACCACCTCCTCCTCTTCCACTTGCGCACCACGATCCTCCTCCTCACTTCCTGGCAATTGTGTCTCGTCATTGTCCACCTCTTGTGACAAATTGCCAGCGTCGACTTCCTGTGGCCGTGGCTGTTCAAATATTTGGGCATCACTACATGGGATCTCGTCTTCCACAACTTCAAGCGGAGCAGGCGAGGGGCACCGATATGGAAATGGAGCAGTGAACAGCTCTTTAGAGTGTCCAAGTGTGGGATCAGTTGCTGTCTGATGACACTCGGCATGGTGGGAGGAAGGAGCATCAGGGTGAGGAGGAGTATGCGGTCGAGACTCACGGCTACTAAGAGTTGACCGTGTGGAAGACAGACCGGAGGTGGTGGTGCCCAGGTAGCTGGAAGTATTATCTGCTATCCAATTAATAACCTGTTCACACTGATCAGTTCGCAATACTGGTGTTGTTCTGTGCTTCCCTAGTAATTCGGTCAAGAAGTGGGAGCGAGAAGATGTGGCTGTTGGTTGTGGCACATTTTCACCTTGGCCACGGCCCCGTCCTCTGCACGCACCATCACCAGAACGTCCAGTTCCACGTCCCTTGCCACGTGCCTTGCCTATTGTAAAGGAAGTAAAATAGCTTACACTCGCACTATCAATGAAAAAAGGGTAATAAAAAGTAGATTAGAACCGTGGAAGAGGAAAACCACAATTCTATTTCTCTGGCCTACACCCGACTCTTTTAAACAATCTGAACAATCAGGGAGAAACTATTACTGTTTTTCTTTACGGAAAAAATACCAAAAGCTGAATAATAGAGATTTTTTACCGTGGAATGGCAAAACCACAGTTATTATTTACTGGGGTATACCAGACAACTTTAAATAGATATATTTGCGGCTGAACAGTGAGCGACACACTCAAACTGTTTTTTTTAGATACAAATGGCCCAAAATGGATAATACAGAGGTTTGAACCGTGGAACTGCAAAAGCACACTTCTGTTTCTCTGGCCTACACCAGACTATTTTCAACAGATATATTTGTGTCTGAAAAATCAGGGAGACACTATTAGTTTTTCTTTACGGCAAAAAATGGCAAAAGCAGGATAATGCAGAGATTTGACCCGTGGAACTGCAAAACCACACTTCTATTTCTCGGGCCTACACCAGACTATTTTCAACAGATATATTTGTGTCTGAAAAATCAGGGAGACACTGTTAGTTTTTTTTTTACGGCAAAAAATGCCAAAAGCAGGATAATAGAAATTTTTTTATCGTGGAACAGCAAAACCACAGCTATAATTTACTGGTGTATACCAGACTTTTTTAAATATATATATTTGCGGCTGAACAGTGAGCGACACACTCAAACTGTTTTTTTTTAGATACAAATGGCCCAAAAGTGGATAATACAGAGGTTTGAACTGTGGAACTGCAAAACCACACTTCTGTTTCTCTGGCCTACACCAGACTATTTTCAACAGATATATTTGTGTCTGAACAATCAGGAGACACTATTAATGTTTTTTTTTACGGCAAAAAATGCAAAAAGCAGGATAATACAGAGATTTGACCTGTGGAACTGCAAAACCACACTTCTATTTCTCGGGCCTACACCAGACTATTTTCAACAGATATATTTGTGTCTGAAAAATCAGGGAGACACTATTAGTTTTTTTTTTACGACAAAAAATGCCTAAAGCAGGATAATAGAGATTTTTTTCCCGTGGAACAGCAAAACCACAGTTATAATTTACTGGTGTATACCAGACTTTTTTAAATATATATATTTGCGGCTGAACAGTGAGCGACACACTCAAACTGGTTTTTTTAGATACAAATGGCCCAAAAGTGGATAATACAGAGGTTTGAACCATGGAACTGCAAAACCACAATTCTGTTTCTCTGGCCTACACCAGACTATTTTCAACAGATATATTTGTGACTGAAAAATCAGGGAGACACTATTAGTTTTTTTTTTACGGCAAAAAATGCCAAAAGCAGGATAATAGAGATTTTTTACCGTGGAACAGCAAAACCACAGTTATAATTTACTGGTATATACCAGACTTTTTTAAATATATATATTTGCGGCTGAACAGTGAGCGACACACTCAAACTGTTTTTTTTTAGATACAAATGGCCCAAAAGCAGGATAATACAGAAGTTTGAACCGTGGAACTGCAAAACCACACTTCTGTTTCTCTGGCCTACACCAGACTATTTTCAACAGATATACAGTGGTGGCCAAAAGTATTGGCATCCCTGCAATTCTGTCAGATAATACTCAGTTTCTTCCTGCAAATGATTGCAATCACAAATTCTTTGGTATTATTATCTTCATTTAATTTGCTTGCAAGGAAAAAACACAAAAGAGAATGAAGCAAAAATCAAATCATTGATCATTTGACACAAAACTCCAAAAATGGGCCAGACAAAAGTATTGGCACCCTCAGCCTAATACTTGGTTGCACAACCTTTAGCCAAAATAACTGCGAACAACCGCTTCCGGTAACCATCAATGAGTTTCTTACAATGCTCTGCTGGAATTGTAGACCATTCTTCTTTGGCAAACTGCTCCAGGTCCCTGATATTTGAAGGGTGCCTTCTCCAAACTGCCATTTTGAGATCTCTCCACAGGTGTTAAATGGGATTCAGGTCTGGACTCATTGCTGGCCACCTTAGAAGTCTCCAGTGCTTTCTCTCAAACCATTTTATAGTGCTTTTGGAAGTGTGTTTTGGGTCATTGTCCTGCTGGAAGACCCATGACCTCTGAGGGAGACCCAGCTTTCTCACACTGGGCCCTACATTATGCTGCAAAATTTGTTGGTAGTCTTCAGACTTCATAATGCCATGCACACGGTCAAGCAGTTCAGTGCCAGAGGCAGCAAAGCAACCCCAAAACATCAGGGAACCTCCGCCATGTTTGACTGTAGGGACCGTGTTCTTTTCTTTGAATGCCTCTTTTTTTTTCCTGTACACTCTATGTTGATGCTTTTTCCCAAAAAGCTCTACTTTTGTCTCATCTGACCAGAGAACATTCTTCCAAAACGTTTTAAGCTTTCTCAGGTAAGTTTTGGCAAACTCCAGCCTGGCTTTTTTATGTCTCGTGGTAAGAAGTGGGGTCTTCCTGGGTATCCTACCATACAGTCCCTTTTCATTCAGATGCCGACGGATAGTACGGGTTGACACTGTTGTACCCTCGGACTGCAGGACAGCTTGAACTTGTTTGGATGTTAGTCGAGGTTCTTTATCCACCATCCACACAATCTTGCGTTGAAATCTCTCGTCAATTTTTCTTTTCCGTCCACATCTAGGGAAGTTAACCACAGTGCCATGGGCTTTATACTTCTTGATGACACTGCGCACAGAAGACACAGGAACATTCAGGTCTTTGGAGATGGACTTGTATTCTTGAGATTGCTCATGCTTCCTCACAATTTGGTTTCTCAAGTCCTCAGACAGTTCTTTGGTCTTCTTTCTTTTCTCCATGCTCAATGTGGTACACACAAGGACACAGGACAGAGGTTGAGTCAACTTTAATCCATGTTAACTGGCTGCAAGTGTGATTTAGTTATTGCCAACACCTGTTAGGTGCCACAGGTAAGTTACAGGTGCTGTTAATTACACGAATTAGAGAAGCATCACATGATTTTTCAAACAGTGCCAATACTTTTGTCCACCCCCTTTTTTAGGTTTGGTGTGTAATTGTATCCAATTTGGCTTTAGGACAATTCTTTTTGTGTTTTTTCATTGAAGACAAATTAAATGAAGATAATAATACAAAAGAATTTGTGATTGCAATCATTTTCAGGAAGAAACTGAGTATTATCTGACAGAATTGCAGGGGTGCCAATACTTTTGGCCACCACTGTATTTGTGTCTGAAAAATCAGAGACACACTTTTTTTTTTTTGGGGGGGGGGGGGGAGG
Organism: Phyllobates terribilis; assembly: GCF_046119375.1. Classification (NCBI taxonomy): domain Eukaryota; kingdom Metazoa; phylum Chordata; class Amphibia; order Anura; family Dendrobatidae; genus Phyllobates; species Phyllobates terribilis. Next base: position 181,415,004 of record NW_027362765.1, read on the forward strand.
GGGGGACACCTGAAGGTTAATAAGACGGTTATTTGTACAGTGTGAAGGAGGAAAAAAAAAGAGGATTTAGATGAAAAAAAAAGGATTTTTCCTGGCCCCCGAGACCTGGAGCTAAGTCCAGCAATTTCAGCAACAGGAGCACACAGGACTGTAATGCAGCGTTTGCTGGTATAACCACTGCGTCTCCTATACAGCCTGCCTGCCTGCCTGCCTGCCTGGTATTTGGGATGGATATTAGTCCTGAGAAGGACTGTTTGTTTGATCTGGCAGCCTTTACAGACCCTACACTAACTATTTCGCAGTATATATCTCTCCCTAAATAAGCAGCGCTGTCCCTACACTGTATGATCCCTGCCGTCTGTGTCCAAGATGGCGGCGCCCGGTTTTAAATACTCGAGGTGACGCTGTGCGGCCAGCGAATCAATGTAATACCCATAACCAACATGGCTGCGGCATTACAGTGACTGACTGGCAATCCCTGCATGTTCATTGGCTCTGTAAAGAGCGCCAAACATGCAGGGCGGAGACCCGAGCTCCCGCCCGAGTAACCTGGAAATGCTCGGTGCTCGCCGAACATCCCGAGTAGCGTGATGCTCGGGCGAGTACCGAGCAGTGTCGAGCATGCTCGCTCAGCACTAATTATGGTTTACAGCTAATGAAAACTTTTTGTATTGAAGAACTGAAATAAATTAACTTTTTGATGATATTCTAATTTAGTGAGATGCACCTGTATATATGTGTATAAATATATATATATACACATAGATGTATATGTGTATATATGTATATATATATATATATATATATATATATACTAGCTATTGAACCCGTTCTACGCCCGGGTGGTGAGCATTTTTATTGGTATATGGTCTCCCATGCTGCTATATGCTGCCCCCATTCTGGTATTTGTGCTTCCACCCTCCTGTCCCCTCTATCCTATCCTGGTATGCATGGCACCCCTCATCCCCATCCTAGTATGCATGGCACCCCTCATCCCCAATCCTGGTATGCATGGCACCCCTCACCCCCAATCCTGGTATGCATGGCACCCCTCACCCCCAATCCTGGTATGCATGGCACCCCTCACACCCAATCCTGGAAGGCGTGGCACCCCTCATCCCCAATCCTGGTATGCGTGGCACCCCTCACTCCCAATCCTGGTATGCATGGCACTCCTCACCCCCAGTCCTGGTATCCATGGTATCCCGCATCCTGGTATGCTTGGGCCCCTCACCCACGTCCTGGGATGCATGGCACCCCTCATCCCCATCCTGGTATGCTTGGCACCCCTCATCCCCATGCTGGTATGCATGGCACCCCTCACCCCCATCCTGGTATGCATGGCACTCCTCATCCCTATCCCTGTATGCATGGCACCCCTCATCCCCAATCCCGGTATGCATGGCACCCCTCATCCCCAATCCTGGTATGCATGGCACCCCTTATCCCCAATCCCGGTATGCATGGCACCACTCATCCCCAATCCAGGTATGCATGGCACCCCTCATCCCCAATCCTGGTATGCATGGCACCCCTCATCCCCAATCCCGGTATGCATGGCACCCCTCATCCCCATGCTGGTATGCATGGCACCCCTCACCCCCATCCTGGTATGCATGGCACTCCTCATCCCTATCCCTGTATGCATGGCACCCCTCATCCCCAATCCCGGTATGCATGGCACCCCTCATCCCCAATCCTGGTATGCATGGCACCCCTTATCCCCAATCCCGGTATGCATGGCACCACTCATCCCCAATCCAGGTATGCATGGCACCCCTCATCCCCAATCCTGGTATGCATGGCACCCCTCATCCCCAATCCCGGTATGCATGGCACCCCTCATCCCCAATCCCGATATACATGGCACCCCTCACCCCCATCTTGGTATGCATGGCACCCCTCATCCCCAATCCTGGTATGCATGGCTCCCTCATCCCCAATCCTGGTATGCATGGCTCCGTCACCCCCATCCTGGTATGAATTGCACTCCTCATCCCTATTCTGGTATACATGGTACCCCTCATCCCCAATCCTGGCATACATGGTACCCCTCATCCCTATCCTGGTATGTATGGTACCCCTCATCCCTATTCTAGTATGTATGGTACCCCTCATCCTGGAATGCATGGCACCCCATCCCTTATCCTGGTATGCATGGCACCCCATCCCTCATCCTGGTATGCATGGTACCCCGCATTCCTATCCTGGTATGTATGGTACCCCTCATCCCTATTCTGGTATGCATGGTACCCCTCATCCTTATTCTGGTATGCATGGCACCCCTCACCCCCCAATCCTGGTATGCTTGGTCCCCTCACCCACCAATCCTGGTATGCATGGTCCCCTCATCCCCTAATAATGGTATGTGTGGTACCCCTCATCCCCCAATCCTGGTATTTATGATCCCCTCACCCCCCAATCCTGGTATGCATGGTCCCCTCACCCCCCAATCCTGGTATGCATGGTCCCCCCACCCACCAATCCTGGTATGCGTGGTCCCCTCACCCCCCAATCCTGGTATGCATGGTCCCCTCACCCCACAATCCTGGTATGCGTGGCCCCCTCACCCCCAATCCTGGTATGCATGGTCCCCTCACCCCACAATCCTGGTATGCATGGCCCCCTCATCCCCCAATCCTGGTATGCATGGTCCCCTCACCCCACAATCCTGGTATGTGTGGCCCCCTCATCCCTTTCACGCTGTACGTACATACAAAAAAATAAACAGTTATACTCACCTTTCTTCTCTGTGCTCCAGCGCTGCTGTGTCCTGTTCTGCCGGAGGCCGGGGGAGGAGTGCGGTGCCGGAGAACGCGCGTGCCCATACTGCGCTGTCCGGCGCCATTTTGCTGAAGACACACTGCAAATGTGTCTTCAGTAAAATGGCGCCGGATAGTGCTATGCGCATGCACCGATCCGACGCCTCTCTCCTGCCCCAGTCTTCGACGAAGAGAGAGGCACCGCGGTAACGCTCCTCCCAGTCAGGCAGGTATGTAAGTATGGCGCCGGAGATCGCGGTATGCGTTCAGTGTCCATGCATACCGCGATCTCAGGCGCCATACACACTCCTCTTACCTGTAACGGCTCCAAACGTTCTTCTGTCTAGAGCCAGACTGCGTCGCGCATGCGCAGTCTATAAAGGCTTCAGACAGAGGTGACACTTAGCCCATTATATTATAGATATACACACACAAATTTTTTGTTGTTTTTTTTTAAAATGCTATGGCATTTCAGAGAAATTATGGTTTTAAAAGCTGGCAAGGGACTATGGGGGGAGACCTGACTTGTTCGATGTCTCTACTCCCCGCCCTGCTTCAGTTGTATCTCCCAAGTGTGCACTGTCAAGCAACTGGAATGGAGTGGAGAGAAGCTAACCAGGTGCCATGCCAGAAGAGTCAGGTCTCTCCCTTTGGACTCTGGCTAACTGTTCAAACTATGTTTTTTCTGAAACTCTGAAGGGTTTCAGAGAAAAACATACCAGCTACAATTCCCTGCCAGGACCTGACCCACGCTGCATGTGGTTAGGGCACCATGAATCTGAGGCCATATTCAGACGAATAATGTAAAACTCATCTGTTTTATTAATGAATTGAGCTTTATATCCAAGTTAAATCCACTATGTGTCTATCTGCTTTCTATCTTTCACTGACTCATTGCTTTCACACACGTGAATTGGCCCAAGGCTAAGTCTTTTGTGTGTTTTTTTATAGCAGATTACCTCCAAAATCCTTCTGAAAAAAAAACATTTCAAAACCAAAATCCAGCTTGATGCTCATATGAAAAGTTGTATGAGTGTTTTTTCTTTTCTGAACAGGTTTTGAAAAATGGGGTGGGGTGGGGGCATGTTACTTTAAAGTGGATTCTGATGAAATCCACTTCAAAGTAGGCACTCCCAAGTGAAAAACTGTTTCAGAAAAAAACTTTTCCAAAACTTTTCAAAACTGCTTCAGAAAACAAAACTCCAAAGATTCTCCCCAAAAAAAATAAGTGTATCCTGGTTTCCACTTGTGAAATTTGTTGTAGTTCAACTTTTCAAAAAACTCATTGTGAACATAGCTTAAAGAGGTTGTACGCTACTTTAACTCTGATGACCTATCCTCGGGATAGGTCATCGATGTCTCATCAGTGTGGGTGCGACACATGGCACATCTGCCGATCAGCTGTTCTTGGTGCTGCCGGCCGGAAGTGGTCAGTTACAAAGCTACTGCATCTACTGATAATGGCAATGGTCAGGTACTGCACATCCGCCCCTATTGATTTGCATAGGGGGCAGATGTGCAGTACCTGGCCGCGATCACTATCAGTAGACAGAGCAGCTCCATAACTGAGCACTTCCGGCAGCCGCCAGCACTAAGAACAGCTGATTGGTGGGTGTACCAGGTGTTGCACCCCCAACGATCAGACATTGATGACCTATCCTAAGAATAGGTCATCAGTGTTAAAGTAGTGGACAACCTCCTTAATAGGTCAGTGTTCATTGGCAGTGCTGTCCGATGTACATTTGGACAGTACTTGGACAGCACTCCCACTAGAAAATCATTCTTTGGGATGAGAATCCATCATGGAATCCACACAAGTTCGCAATAATAGGCAACAAACTATACCAGTTTATATAAAGAAATTAGAACCATTTTAATTATGACTTTATTTGCATTAAATTATGGAAAAGCTCAGTATCTCTCCATAGCTACAAAAGACCATTCCAAATATAACATTATAACATTACACTCCCTGAATGCCCATAGTATGTACACTTGAACACAATACAATCTTTTCATGGATCCGTCCAGTGGGGCACAACTTTAGAATAAGACAACTTTCTTTGGATGCTGATGTTTTGAGAGTGCTCTTTTTGTGCGTTATTTTTTTTATGTTACTAGCTACCATGCTAGCATTAATGCCAACATATAAAATACCCAAATTTTGCTTTTATAGTGGCACCTGTTACACGTGTATGGTGATTTATATTACATTAAGGGTAAATTTTTATGTTTCTTCTCAGAAAGATTAATAATGGTAGCTCCAGGCAACCTTTTTTTTTGTCCTTAACTCTTCTGTCAGCGAATGGCCTGTATAGTTCCTGCTACATGTTGGGGCTTTTTTGGCAACCAGAACCTTTGCTAACATTCACTAAGTCCATTAATGTGGGACATAATGAAAGTGGAGACTGTATGTTTGAGATCAAGCCATTTATCAGTTGATCATTGGTACAGCATCTTTCTCGACTTTCTTCAGTTCGCCTTCCCATAGTGAGGATGCCTGCAGCCTGGTTGCCGGAGCCTTGAAGCAACCTCTGAAGACGAGTCTGTAGGGTCTGGACACTGCTCTTTCTCTTCCCCAAGGTCAAAATCCCAGCAGCATGATTGCCTGAGCCACGAAGAAGATCGTACAGTTTGCAGGAGCATGTCTTCTGCCGGCAGCAGTCTGGAGCACTGTCCGACATCAAAGTTAATGAACAGAGAAGGACCAGAACCAGTACACAGCAAGTTTTCCTGACCTACGGAAAAATAAAAAAGACTATATGAAGTAAAAACTGTATGAAGAAAGTGGATTTTTGGAATTTATATAACACAGGTAAGATACAAATTGATCCATATACCCTAATGGAACTCCATTCACCCTACAATACCAGCCCCATCATTCTCACCAGTTGGTATTGAAGGGGGCAAATACATGATGTTAAACTACCAATCTGATGAGTTTTGGTCCATGCAGTGAGACGAGCACCAAACAAACATTTAGCAAATACATTAATATGCCATAAGTACCTATTGTAGAAATTTTTGTCATTGAGTTGTGGCCTCCGCTGAACTCTGAGGCATTGCCTAATGCTTAAATAGTCAATTCATCATACTGTGCAAAAGTTATAGGAAGGTGTGGAAAAATGCTGCAAAGTAAGAATGTTTTCAAGAATAGAAGTGTTAATGGTTTATTTTTTAAAATTAAGAAAATGCAAAGTGAATGATCTAAAAAAAAATCTAAAGCCAACATTTATTGGGACAACCCTTTGGCTTCAAAAGAGCATCAATGCTTTCACAAAATCAGGGATTTTGTTGGATTACAGTCAGGTGTAGGAGTAACCAATTGTATCAAACAAGTGATAATGATCATCATTTTCTAATGTACGTTGAACAGTCATTAACCCCTTCACCCCCTAAGCCAGTTTCACCTTCATTACCAGGCCAAATTTTACCATTTTGACCAGTGTCATTTTGTGTGGTAATAACTCTTCAACGAATCCCACTTATTCTGAGATTGTTTTTTTCATGACATATTGTACTTCATGATAGTGGTAAAATTTGTTCACGGTGACTTGCGTTTATTTGTGAAAATATCAGAAATTTGGTGAAAATTGAGAAAATTTTGCAATGTTAAAACTTTTAATACTTATGGCCTTAAACCAGAGAGTTATTTCACACAAATAGTTAATAAATAACATTTACCTCATGTCTACTTTACATCAGCATCATTTTATAAACAATATCAGTTGATCAGCAATTTCTTATTTTTCCCAACAAAATTTACAAAACCATTTTTTAGGGACTATGTCACATTTGAAGTGACTTTGGGGGGCCTATATGACAAAAAATACCCAAAAGTGACACCATTCTAAAAACTGCACCCCTCAAAGTCCTCAAAACCACATTAAAGAAATGTATTATCCCTTCGGGTGCTTCACAGGAATTAATGCAATCTGGAAGGAAAAAATGAACATTTAACTTTTTATCACAAAAATTTTACTTTAGCCCCAAATTTTTTATGTTCACAAGATTAACAAGAGAAAATGGACCTCAAAATAAATTTATTGTGTAATTTCTTCTGAGTGCGCCGATACCCAATATGCGGGGAAAAACTACTATTTGGGCACATGGCAGGGCATGGAAGGGAAGGTGCACCGTTTGACTTTTTGAACGCAAAAATGTCTGGAATCAACAGCGGACGCCATGTCGAGTTTGGAAAGCCCCTAATGTGCCTAAACAGTGGAAACTCCCTCAAGTGACCCTATTTTGGAAACTAGTCCCCTTAAGGAATGTATCTAGATTTGTGGTGAGCACCTTGAATCCCCAGGTGCTTCACAGAAGTTTATAACGTAGAGCCATGAAAGTAAAAAAATCACATTTTTCCCACAAGAATTCATCTAGTGGTGCAGTGAGCATGCTGATAGCACATGTGCCTCACAGAAATTTATACTATTGGGGGTTGAAAAAAAAATTACATTTTTACCGCTAAAATGTTATTTTAGCCCCAAAGTTTTAATTTTTATAACGGTTAATAGGAAAAAATTTACCTCTCAGTTTGTTGGGCAGTTTATCCTGAGTGCGCCAATATCTTACATGTAATCAGGAACTACAGTCATGGCCAAAAGTATTGAGAATGAGACACATAGTAATTTTTCCAAAGTTTACTGCTTCATTTTTTGTAATGGCAATTTGCATATACTCCTGAATGTCAAAGAGTGATCAGCTTAACAGCAATTACTGTACTTGCAAAGTCAATATTTGCCCAGAAAATGAACTTTAACCCCCAAAACACATTTCAACATCATTGCAGTCCTGCCTTAAAAGGAGCAGCTAACATCGTTTTAGTGATTGATCCATTAACACAGGTGTGGGTGTTGATGAGGACAGGGCTGGCGATCAATCAATCATGATTAAGTAAGAATGACATCACTGGACACTTTAAAAGGAGGCTGGTTCTTGGTATCATTGTTTCTCTTCAGTTAACCATGGTTATCTCTAAAGAAACACGTGCAGCCATCATTGCACTGCACAAAAATGGCCTAACAGGGAAGAGTATCGCAGCTACAAAGATTGCACCTCAGTCAACAATCTATCGCATCATCAAGAACTTCAAGGAGAGAGCTTCCATTGTTGTCAAAAAGGCTCCAGGGCGCCCAAGAAAGACCAGCAAGCGCCAGGACCGTATCTTAAAACTGTTTCAGCTGCGGGATCGGACTACCAGCAGTGCCGAGCTTGATCAGGAATGGCAGCAGGCTGGTGTGAGTGCTTCTGCACGCACTGTGAGGCGGAGACTCTTTGAGCAAGGGCTGGTTTCAAGGAGGGCAGCAAAGAAGCCACTTCTCTCCAGAAAAACATCAGAGACCGACTGATATTCTGCAAAAGGTACAGGGAGTGGACTGCTGAGGACTGGGGCAAAGTCATTTTCTCTGATGAATCCCCTTTTCGATTGTTTGGGACATCTGGAAAACAGCTTATTCGGAGAAGAAGAGGTGAGCGCTACCACCAGTCTTGTCTCATGCCAACTGTAAAGCATCCTGAAACCATTCATGTGTGGGGTTGCTTCTCAGCCAAGGGAATCGGCTCACTCACAGTCTTGCCTAAAAACACAGCCATGAATAAAGAATGGTACCAGAATGTCCTCCAAGAGCAACTTCTCCCAACCATCCAAGAGCAGTTTGGCGCCCAACAATGCCTTTTCCAGCATGATGGAGCACCTTGCCATAAAGCAAAGGTGATAACTAAATGGCTCATGGAACAAAACATAGCCATTCCATGGCCTGGAAACTCCCCAGGTCTTAATCCCATTGAGAACTTGTGGTCAATCATCAAGAGACGGGTGGACAAACAAAAACCAACAAATTCTGGCAAAATGCAAGCATTGATTATGCAAGAATGGACTGCTATCAGTCAGGATTTGGTCCAAAAGTTGATTGAGAGCATGCCAGGGAGAATTACAGAGGTCTTGAAGAAGAAGGGGCAACACTGCAAATATTGACTTGCTGCATTAACTCATTTTAACTGTCAATATAACCTATTGGTACTCATAATATGATTGCAATTATATTTCTGTATGTGATATAAACATCAGACAAACACTAATAAAAACCAGAGGCCAGCAGATCATGTGAAAATATAATTTTGGTGTCATTCTCAAAACTTTTGGCCATGACTGTACTGTTGAGGCAGAGTGCAAAGCTCAGAAGGCAAGGAGTGCCATACTATAGTGAAGAGGTTTGCGGGCACCATGACCCACTGGAAGAGCCCCTGAGGTGCCAGAACGGCAGAACCCCCCCATAAGTGACCACATTTTACAAACTACACCTCTCAATGAATTCATCTAAGGGTGCAGTGATCTAAGGGTGCACCAGGAGTGTGTCACAGCATATTAAACCATTGAGCAGTGAAGAAAAAATAATTACATTTTTACCACAAAAATTTTGTTTTAGCCCCAGATTTTACATTTTAACAAGGAGAAATGGGTAAAAATGGCACCAAAATTTGTCAAACAATTTCTGCTGAACGTGGAAATACCCCATATGTGGCTGTAGAGTCCTGCTTAGCCATGCGACGAGACTCTGGAGGGACCGAGCGATATTTACCTCCTGGAACGCAGATTTTCATAGAATAGTTTGCAAACTCAATATACAAAGCTCCTAAGTGCTATTAGAGCAGAACACTTCCTCATCTTGGAAATTATACCCCTTTGGGAATTTATCTACAGGTGTAGTGATGACTTGACTTCATGGATGTTTTCCAGAAACAAGCAGCTGTTGCTCATTGAAAATTGCAAATCAGATATTGTAGTGCCCGTACATTATAGTGCCCAGTACCTTGTAGTGCCCAGTACACTGTAGTGACCAGTACATTATGCCCAACCTGTGCTTTTGGAGACATGCACCCGTACATTAGGCGGAGTCTCATCGCTACAGAAATGCCAAACATGTGGACTCTAAATGTGGTTTAGGTGCACTGTAAGGCTCAGAAAGGAGAGGCGCATTTGGATTTGGGTCTGCAGAATTCCCTGGATTTCTTTTGGGTGGTGAGGAACCATAGCACTTTTCCATAGCCCCCTATATTTCCATTGACACATGATGGACCTGAATGGGAATTTGCTTTTTTTGTGGACTGAGTTGAAGGTTTTATTGGGGACATTTTACATAATGTTTGGGATCCCATTTATCCTGTGCGCTGCCACGGGCCAGAGTATGACGTGTATTAATTAGGGGTTAAAATGTTGAGAGCGGTGCAGGCACCGCTCCTGGCAGTGAGAGCCAGATGTCAGCTGTCATGTTCGCTGAACACCCGTTGGCAATCGAGCTTCTGTGCGCGCAAATTTGCTAGGACACATCCATACGTCCAAGGTTGGAAGGGGTTGTCCGAAATTAACAGTGAATATTATACTATATGTCTAATTATTTAATTTAATAATTTAACCACTTCTCTAATGTAGGATGAGATAAGATAAGATCTAGCAGTAGGATTCTTGCTTTGTTAAAATGCATCTTCTTTATTGTAGATCACAACATTTCGACTCAAAGAGTCTTGATAAAGAGTCTTTGAGTCGAAAGGGTGTGTCTATATGGCGGAATAAAGGATAAATTATATTCCATCTACACCCTGGAGTGGATGCTGTCTATCTTTCTGTTTTGCTGTCTTGTATGTACATGTCCCCGCTAAGTTGTAAAGTGCTGTGGAATATGTTGGTGCCATATAAATTAAATTATTATTATATTATTATTTTCAAATGGATCATCATCATGGTATGGCTAAGGAAACTTAGTGCAGCTGGTGACATGAAAATTTGGTTTACTTTCCGTCGAAATCTGAAAATGTCCAGCAGTGCGATTAGCTTACAACCAGCAGCAACCAGTGTGACTCAGGCACACCTATATGCTGTTTGGAGAAATCTGGCCAGAAGTGGTCTTCATAGAAGAAAAGTCATATCTTTGACTTGGAAACAAGGGACAGCATCTCAACTATACATGAAAACAAAGAAACTGGAGTACAGAAAAATGGCAGCAGGTGCTCTGGACTGATGAGTCAAAATTTTAAATATTTGACTGTAGCAAGAGGCAATTTGTTTGCCGAAGGGCTAGAGAGCGGTATTATGTGGGTCTATAGGCAACAGTGAAGTATGGTGGAGGTGCTAACATTTCAGCAAATGGGGTTGGATATTTGGTCCAGATTAATGGTGTCCTTAATGCAGAGAAATACAGCAGATACTTACCCATCATACAATACTAAAAGGAAAGTGTCTGATTGGCTCCAAATTTATTCTACAGCAGGACAATGTCATTAAAAACTATCTTTAGCATAAAGAAGAGCAAGGAGTCCTAGAAGTCATGATATAGCCCCCACAGAGCCCTGATCTCAGTATCATCAAATGTCTGGGATTACATAAAGAGACAAAAGGATTTGTGTAAGCCTACATGCACAGAAGATCTGTGGTTAGTTCTCCAAGATGTTGGAACAACCTCCCTGCTGAGTTCCTTTAAAAACTGTGAACAGAGAATTGATGCTGTTTTTAAAAGCAAAGTTGGGTCACATCAAATATTGATTTGATTTAATTTCTCTTTTGTTCATTGACTTTGCATTTGGTCAAGTGATAAAAATCAACTATTAACACTTATTTTTTTTAAAGTATTCATACCAGTGTTGATCGGGGACTGAGATGTCCGAGTGCTCGGAAATCAAATCGAGCACATCGGACTCTCGGACGTGCTCAACTTGAGTAGCGAGCATAATTGAAGTGAATGGCAAATATTTTCCGGGGAAGCATTTTCCGGGGATCTGAGCACTCAACCACCACAAGATACTTGGCACTGCTCGCTACTCGATCAAGCACCCCGATTTCCATCACTAATTCTTACTTTTCAGCATTTTTTGCACACATGCCTAAAACATTTGCAATGTACTATTTTGTTAAATTAATAAGGTCATACAACAATGGTAAAATTTCTAGTCATCTAACTCATCAGAAATTAGTAGAGCCTTATGGATCATGACCAGCAAAGCACCTACATGAAGATTTGTCCTTGGGCAAGAAAACCAGTAAAATACTAGCTTTACATCAAGACACCACATATGACCCGGGTTCATACAAAAAGTGATAAACATATGCAGAATGTTACAGTGACAGAAAATGAAGCAAAAATTTGATCATGACTGATTTGCTGAAGATTGATTCACTTTGGTATCTGTTTGAGTCCTGTAGGAATTCAAAACGATCTGTCAACCGATCTGTCACAATCCTTATTGCAAATATTGGCATTTCATTCACTCAGATGTAGGTGAATGATCTGGTAGCAGACATAGAGCAGTCTGAACTTCACTTGATAATTTAATTTATCTGCAGTTATATGAAAAATCTATGGAAACTTTCACTTTTTGTACTACCGATATATTGCCTGTGGGGGTCAGTGTTGCTATTGTTTACAGGGGGGAAAAGCAGAGCCAAGGAAATCAATTTAAAAACTTTCCTGGAATGTCTGGGAAACTCCTTTTAAAAATAGGGAGATCTCCCAGGTATTCTTTCAACCATACTCAGTTTGCAACTGCACCTCCCTCCAACCCTGAGTATATGCTGCAGTCAACATCCTGCCCTGGATAGCAGCAGAGCGCGGGAAAGGGTTAAGAGAGAATAACTGTTTGCATTATCCCTTACATCCAAGGTCATAAGCAGGAACCATGTGCCCAGAGATCTAGTGGGGGTTAGTGTCACAACAGGCACTAGCAAGAATTAATGATAATTCCAGGACTGCTGCAGCATTCATGTGAGGAACTTCAGGACTCTCTTGCCCAAACTGAATTTCCTCAACTCTCACCTGAGGCTCAAGAATCCTCAGACAAAGGCCTTACACAGGGTGAGGAATCGGAAGTGATAATGGTTATGTCTAATGGTAGATCTGCAGGTCCAGACATCAATTCTGTAGAAGAATGTAACAAAAATCTTTATCAACCTAGCCCGTGTGAGTTACAAACTTATAAGGAGGCTCTAGAGGTAGAACGTCTTCCATAGTCCTTGCATAATGCTACTGTAGTGGTCCTGCAGAATCTTGAAAACCTCCCAGAACAGTGTGGTTCTAATAGATCCATATTACTTTTTATCCTCCTGACAAATATTTCTGTTAGAATTTTATAGACTACAGTAAATTCAGTCATATTGAAAATAGTCCATGCCGACCAATCTGGATTTATGCTGGGTAGATCCACTTCAAATAACATTAAGAGAGTCCAGGTTTTAACATAAATAGGACATGCCTTGTAACTATATTGAGCACTTGCCTTTTTAGATACAGCTAAAAAGTTTGGTTCTATGGTGTGGCAAATTTTGCAACAAGTCTTAAAATATTTGGAACAAAATTTTGTAATGGGCTGTATGTTTCCTAAAACCAAATAACATAAATAAACGTATTAGCTCGACCTTCTTTGATCTAGTTACGGGTACCTAACAAGGATGTCCACTCTCCCTTATGTTTGCTTTGGCTTTTGAACCCATAGCTCTTAAACTTCATCAGGACAAGGAGGTGGTTGGAATTTCAATGGGGGATAGGACAGATAAAGTGGGTCTATTTGCTAATTACTAATCCTGCTTCTATTGTGCATGCAGACTTCCCTGCCTCAAGCCATCAATCTCATAAATCATTTTTGGGTCCTTCTCAGGATTAAAAATGAAGTTTTCTAAATCAGCCCTAATGTCTCTCAAAGTCAGTTTTACTATTCCTGGATCATGTGGCCTAAAAGTTGTGTGTAATTTAAATATTTAGGTATAGTCATTAATAGATTCCCAATTGAGGACTATTAGACCTTCTCAAAGACAATTTTAAGATTTGGAGTTCTCTTCCTCAGTTGCTGGAATTATAAATCTCATTATATTGGTGATACTTCCTAAATGTTTTTATATGATTGAACACTCCTCAACACCAACTTCCAAAATCATCTTCACAATTATAGTCATTGACTACATTTATCCGAGACAATACTAAACCGAAACTAGGGTTAGAGAAACTGCAGAGACATAGATATCATTGGGAATATGCTATACCCACCAACTTGTATTTTTATTACATAACAGACCACCTAAGATATCTAAGGTTTGGGTATTTGATATTAGACTTAACTTTGATGCACATTTGGCACATTAACTTGACACTAAATCGTTCTGGGACTTATTAGATCAACTTAAGGTACATATAGACCCTCATGTAAATTATTGCCTATACATAGAGTGGCACAACAGATGTTGAAGGTATGTAAATATCAGAGAAGTTTACTCATCTGATGGGGGAACTCAGCTATGGGACAACTCTGAGTAAATACATTTATTTTCCATAATGGTGGACAAGTTCTGGAAACAGCATGGGGTCACTATAATTGATCACATTTTTTCAAATGAATTCCCTTTTTTACAACCAAATGCAAACCCAATTCGTAATTAGACGTTTACCTTTTTATAAGTGTCTGTAGTTGGGACATATAGTTACTAGTGAATTCCCTATGGGAATATAGAGAGACTGCCTCATGATTGCTGTCACAGATGCCACAGACCTCATGACAATTTTTGGCATCTTATATGGGACTGCTCTATGTTTCAAAGATTTTGGTCTGCAGTGGTAAATCCCTTAACGCCATGACGAGCAAGCCATGAGAAGGTGTCAGTTCCCGTATCATGATGTGCTATACCCATCATGTACTTTAACTGTCTCTATGTGAAAACACACAGTGACAGCCAACAGCGGTCACTGACAGCTGACCAGTAGGGCTACAGATGTGGGGACCCATTTCAGCGGTCCCCGCTCTTTGATTGCTGTGATCGGTCAGTCAATCTGACTAAGCACTTATGGAGTCAAAATCATCATTACACCCATAGATGAATTCCCAGAAGGGTGTCATTTCCAAATTTGGGTCAATTGAGGAAAGTTTCTGCTCTTTTGGCACTTAGTGACTTTGAAAATGGTGTCTGCAAACTATTCTAGGAAAATCTGCTCTCCAAAAGTCAAATAGCGCTTCTTCCCTCCCAAGTCCCGCCATGTGGCCAAACTGTACTGTACAGCCACATATGGAGTATTGCCACGTTCGCAAGAAATTGTGTAACAAATTATGCAGTCAGTTTTGCCTATTTCCCTTTGTGAAAATGTAAAATATGAGGCTAAAACTAATTTTAGAGGTAAAAATGTAAATATTTATTTCTTCACCGCTCAATGGTATTAAATTTTGTGAAACACATGTGGTGTCAATATGCTCACTGCACCACTAGATGATTTCATTAAGAGGTGTAGTTTGTAAAATGAGGTCACATATCCGGGTCCTGCTGTCCTTATACCTCAGAGGCTTTGTGACATAGCACCTGCAAA
The DNA here is from genome assembly GCF_046119375.1 of Phyllobates terribilis. NCBI lineage: Eukaryota > Metazoa > Chordata > Amphibia > Anura > Dendrobatidae > Phyllobates > Phyllobates terribilis. The sequence goes on from NW_027362765.1 coordinate 181,430,101, forward strand.
CCATTCCAGGCAAATCTGCACTCTGATATGGCGCCCCTTCCCTTCTCAGCTTTGCATTGTGCCTAAAAAGTAGTTTTTGACCACATATGGGGTATTGCTGTAGCAGAAATTGTGTAACAAATTTTGCAGTTCATTTTCTCCTATTAGCCTTTTTGAAGATTAAAAACTTCGGGCTAAAATAACATTTTAGTGGAAAAAATGTACTGTTTCATTTTCACAGCCCAATGTTATATAATTCTATGTGGGTTTAAAATGCTCACTACAACCCTAGAGAAATTCTTCGACAGATGTAGTTTCCAAAATGGGGTCACTTGTGGGGGGTTTCCACTGTTTAGGCACATCAGGGGCTCTGCAAACGCGACATGGCGTCCGCTAACTATTCCAGACAATTTTGCACTCCAGAAGTCAAATGGTGCTCCTCCCGAGCACTGCAGTGTGTCCAAACAGTAGTTTTCTATCACATATGGGGTATTGGTGTACTCGGGAGAAATTGCACAGCAAGCTGTATGGACCATTTTCTCCTGTTACCCTTGTTAAAATTAAACATTTCGGGTTAAAGCAATATTTTTGTGAGAAAAATTAACTTTTCCATTTTCACGGCTCAACGTTATAAAATTCTGTGAAGCACCTGTGGGTTCAAGGTTCTCACCACACATCTAGATAAATTCCTTGAAGGGTGAATTTTCAAAAATGCAGTCACTTGTGGGGAGTTTCCAATGTTTAGGCACATCAGGGGCTCTGCTAACGCGACATACAGTCATATGAAAAAGTTTGGGCACCCCTATTAATCTTAAGCTTAATGTTTTATAAAAATTGGTGTTTTTGCAACAGCTATTTCAGTTTGATATATGTAATAACTGTTGGATACAGTAATGTTTCTGCCTTGAAATGAGGTTTATTGTACTAACAGAAAATGTGCAATTTGCATTCAAACAAAATTTGACAGGTGCATAAGTATGGGCACCTCACCAGAAAAGTGACATTAATATTTAGTAGATCCTCCTTTTGCAAAAATAACAGCCTCTAGTCGCTTCCTGTAGCTTTTAATGAGTTCCTGGATCCTGGATGGAGGTATTTTTGACCATTCCTCTTTACAAAACAATTCCAGTTCAGTTAAGTTTGATGGTCGCCGAGCATGGACAGCCTCTTCAAATGATCCCACAGATGTTCAATGATATTCAGGTCTGGAGACTGGGATGGCCATTCCAGAACATTGTAATTGTTCCTCTGCATGAATGCCTGAGTAGATTTGGAGCGGTGTTTTGGATCATTGCCTTGCTGAAAGATCCATCCACTGCGTAACTTCAACTTTATCACTGATTCTTGAACACTATTGCCAAGAATCTGCTAATACTTAGTGGAATTCATGCGTCCCTCAACTTTAACAAGATTCCCAGTGCCGGCATTGACCACACAGCCCCAAAGCATGATGGAACCTCCACCAAATTTTACTGTGGGTAGCAAGTGTTTTTCTTGGAATGCTGTGTTTTTTTGCCACCATGCATAACGCCTTTTTGTATGACCAAACAACTCAATCTTGGTTTCATCAGTCCACAGGACCTTCTTCCAAAAAGAAATAGGCTTCTTCAAATGTGCTTTTGCATACCTCAGCCGACTCTGTTTGTGCGTACTTGCAGAAACGGCTTCTTTCGCATCACTCTCCCATACAGCTTCTCCTTGTGCAAAGTGCGTTGTATAGTTGACCGATGCACAGTGACACCATCTGCAGCAAGTTGATGCTGCAGCTCTCTGGAGGTGGTCTGAGGATTGTCCTTGACTGAACTCACCATTCTTCTTCTCTGCCTTTCTGATGTTTTTCTTGTCCTGACACTTCTGGCCTTAACAAGAACTGTCCCTATGTTCTTCCATTTCCTTACTATGTTCCTCACAGTGGAAACTGACAGGTTAAATCTCTGAGACAGCTTTTTGTATCCTTCCCCTGAACAACTATGTTGAATAATCTTTGTTTTCAGATCATTTGACAGTTGTTTTGAGGAGCCCATGATGCCACTCTTCAGAGGAGATTCAAACAGGAGAACAACTTGCAAGTGGCCACTTTAAGTAGCTTTTCTCATGATTGCATACACCTGGCTATAAAGTTCAAAGCTCAATGAGGTTACAAAACCCAAAAAAGTGCTTTAGTAAGTCAGTAAAAAGTAGGCAGGAGTATTTAAAACAAGAAAATGATAAGGGTGCCCATACTTATGCACCGGTCAAATTTTGTTTGAATGCAGATTGCACATTTTCTGTTAGCACAATAAACCTCATTTCAAGGCAGAAACATTACTGTGTCCAACAGTTATTACATATATCAAACTGAAATAGCTGTTGCAAAAACACCAATTTTTATAAAACATTAAGCTTAAGATTAATAGGGGTGCCCAAACTTTTTCATATGACTGTAGCATTCGCTATCTTTTCCAGCCAATTTTGCACTCCAAAAGTCAAATTGTGCTCCTTCCCTTCAGAGCCCTACCGTGCGCACAAACAGTAGTTTTCCATCACATACGGGGTATTGGTGTGCTCAAGAAAAATTGCTCAATAAATTGTATGGGGTCACTTGTGGGGCGTTTCTAATATTTAGGCTTATAATTATTCAGGGGCTTAGCAAACGCAACATGGCGTTCCTGCCAATTTTGCACTCCAAAAGTAAAATGGTGCCCATTGCACAATTTGCGTTTGATATTCGGATTGCACTTGGCCATTCAAATCTATGGGTCCGTGAAAAAAATCAGAGTGCGTTCTGTTTTTCATGACCTGGCAGAATGGAGAAGATGGACAAACTTTTTTTTTATTCTCCACATCCGAGAAAAACGGATCACACTCTGATCAAACTCTGACCAGAGTGTAATTATCATAATCGGACCGTTTTTCTCAGATGCAGAACATACAGTCGGGTGACCCAAACCTCAAAGTGGTTGTCTGGGATTTGAAAACCATGTCTCTTTTTTTGGGGTGAGGAAAAAACTGCAAGTTGTTTTTGCTGTTGTAGCTCTTCATAAAAATGAATGGGACCAAGCAGTGTGAAACATGAACCATAGATAAAGGTTGCACTTATTTTTGAAGAAAGCAGCCATGTTTTTCTACTCCTGCACAACCCCATTAATGTTGAAGCAGCAAATATTGTTAATGGTGCTCCAATCCCCATTTGCACATTACAGATTTGGACAGTACGTCCTTTTCTTTTCATTTAATATGGTTGGAAAAGGAGATCTTAGGGCTCTTTGTATGAAATATACATGATATTCTCTACTTTGACCGTCAGATGGGATGTCTGGTGACGCACAACATCTAAGGCTTATCTCCCACTTCTGTCACAGAAGTGGTTTGATGTCTGTGCTGATATTAATATATAAGTATAAATCCCTTTACTGACAGCTCCAAGATCTGACTGCAAGTGCCTTTATCAGTGAAAATGGACAGACTCTGACGAATGAACAACTCTTCCTATGTTGTGGCTATTTTTGAAAATGCAATTTACAAAAGGCCAAGAGCAAAACTTAATCTCTACTTGTGCTGGTGATTGCTCAAAAAAATATCATAAGATGAGGCTAATGTGTATGTGTGTTTATATATATAGATAGATAGATAGATAGATAGATAGATAGATAGATAGATAGATAGATAGATAGATAGATAGATAGATTTATTTCTGCACATAGTCCTATTTTAGCACTTAGCCATAACAAGGCTCTGTATAAGCTCCTATTGTAATTGTATAACTCTTTAATATGGCGCCAGTAGAGGACAGTAATATGATGTTGTACAGAGGCATTTTACAGATTCCTTAATCTTGTCCTGCAGTACTGCACATGACTAGTAAGAATTCTTTCAGGTATATATATATCAGTCATAGGTACGATGTACTACATGTAATCTATCACTGGTAATTTCAATTTGCAGACATACTGCTTCGGGTTGCTCGTCGTCAGTACAAAATATGAGATTCTGGTTTGGCTTTTATCTTAAGTCATAAGGGAATGCGCGTTAAACGATCGATATTGACTTTTAGGATTGCTACTTCCAATAGGCGGCACTTGAGTTCAATTCCTCTTCTTCGTTAAAGAGACAATTTGTGTGGCGCCCCTGAGGGTTCAGTTGCCACAGAGGTACTGCACCTCACCCAGATGTGTGGCATCTCCTTCTTTCAGGTAAGGATGGAGTACTGCCCAGGACCCTAACACCTGCACTCAACACTACACTACTCCAGGCCGACTGGAAGGGCATATGCACTTTTTCTGCTGCCCTGTCCCTGGCTGGAGTGGGGGGAACCAAAAGTGAGGGGGAACCAGTAGTGGGTGTGGGTGGAGGACGCAGAACAGGGGAGCACTTAGAAAATAGATATATAAAGAGAAGCCATCTTAGGGTGGCAGTGCAGTAAGTAAGTGGCAGCAAGAGGAGAGGAGGGGAGCAGAGTCTCTTCAGGAGCTCTGCTCCAAAGTGGGGCCTAGTGAGAGAGGCCCAGGAGAGGAGTGGGAGCAAGGGAGGAATGCTCCGGGAAAAGAAGGGATCCCAGGGGGTACGGTGAGTGCAGGACGGCACCCGTACGCCCGAATCTGCCAGGCGTCAGTGGGATCAGGCCGCAGGAAGGGAACCGGTCCCTTGACCAGCCGTGTTACTCCAGGTCTCGGCTGGAAAACTGGAGGCTTCTGCACTTCCATGGTGCAGTTGCCACAACCTCACCCTAGCCGCCGTGAAGGGCACCTGGTAGGTCCAGAAACTCCAGGTTGCCCAGAGGGATCTCAGAGTACCCGATCTGGACTGTGTGTGGGGAGCGCAGGGCAGGAGGGAGAAGACCCAGCGCGGGAAGTATGCCAAGGAAGGAACATAAAGGAAGGGGGTCCCGTTAAGTGCTTCTAATATACCTGAAGGAGTGCTGAACCCCTGCCTGGCAAACGCAGTGCGACGCGGGAGTCTGACACCTGGACAGTGTACCCGAGGAACCTAAAAAGAACTGTGAGTAAACTCGGATGACTGCACTCCACTGTCTCTGTCAGTTATTTCCACCACGCTACGGCGCCTGCACTACAACGCCCAGCATCACCATCTGCAGCTACACTGCACCGGGGGCCCGCTCCGCCTGTGGGGGGCAGAAACATCCCAGCTGCCATCCCATCACCCCCGGAGGTCTCCCAATGGACAGTGAAACTCATTTTTTGCAATAGTTATCATTATGTTAGCATCCCTTATGGTGACTAAAAATACTTTTTTTGCCTTTAAATTCACATACATACAAAAAATAAGTCACCATTACATTCTCATCAGCTGCTTGATATTAAAAGCTAGGGACTGCAGTTTCCTAAATTTTCCAGGCTGGGGACAGTCCTAAAACATGGGGACCAGGCTGGGGACAGTCCTAAAACATGGGGACCAGGCCGGGGACAGTCCTAAAACATGGGGACCCGGCCGGGGACAGTCCTAAAACATGGGGACCAGGCCGGGGACAGTCCTAAAACATGGGGACCAGGCTGGGGACAGTCCTAAAACATGGGGACCAGGCTGGGGACATTACTGCAAGAGGGGGACCAGGTTTGGGACATTCCTAGAAGATGGGGACATTACAAGATGGGGACCAGGATGGGGCATTACTACAATATGAGGACATATCTACAATATGGGGACCGGTATGTGACATTACGACAATATGGGGCCCAGTATGGAATATTACGACAAGATGGGGACAAAGATGGGGGACATTACAAGATGCAGACCAGGGTGGGGCACATTACTACAAGATTTTGGCAGAAAAACTTCAAAATAAAGCATGAAAAACTATTTTGCCACTAAAATGCTGCTTTATATGTAAACTAAAGTAAACAAAAAAAGTGCATGTTTTATTATCGCCACATCCGACCCAAGCCATAAAAAATAAAACAGCAAAATGTTCAAAAGGTGTATAGAAAAAAAAATGGTATCACTAAAAATGTCACTTTGTCCTGCAAAGAATGCGGCCCCCCCAAATTAAAATTTTTTCCGTGTGCGGCCCATATACCCAGCCGAGTTTGAGACCCCTGCTCTAACCGTTCCTCATAGGACATCGTTTGCAGACCAGTCACCATTTTGGTTGCTCTTCTCTGAAGAATATGAAGAATGACCAAAATAAAAAAGACCAAGAAGACTCCAGTATAAGAAGAGATTGTGCTCATACTTTCCAACTACTGGAATAGGTCAGATTTTAGTTTTTCTATAATAGGCTTGCTCTGAATTTTTGTAACCTCTTTGCTAGTAATAATGTTTATCATTGTGTCTATGATGTCAATGGTGAATGTCACTTATGTAGATGTACACATAGTGATACAGCTATAAACCTCAGAGATGGGAATTCCTGTTTATCGAATCACATATTTTGATGTGAGTTATGGCATTCAGAATCAGTTTCTGTAATAGGAATTTATTTGTTTTAAGACATTGCTCATTTTGAACTTTTTCTTAAGAGAGTGGCTCAGTAATACATTGCTTACAGTGAGTCTTGTTGCCTAGATCTACAGAAACGAGCTATAATCTGTGGAGGTATCAGGCAGTAAGTATGTTGTTCCCCTACAGTGCCAACATTGGCAAGGTTAAGCATTACACGTTGCCCATTGAATACATGAAATGTATGAATTTTTTTGGCCCTTCGGAGCAATCTTTGTACCACTTTGACTTATAGATTCAGGAAAATAGTCTTTCAACTTAAAATCCCCTAAAGGTATATTTTAACCCTTCCCTACCTTTAACTTGGCAGTTGATTTCTCTATTAACCAAGTTATTGGTACATTCATGGACAGCTTTAGCATGTCAAGTCCTTACCCTGTTGTTGATGGTCTCCATAGCTTGTGGCCTTCAAGCTTGAGTCTGTTCTGTACACACCTCTCAAAATTCTTCTGCAGACCAGGATGAGGATCTCCTCTTATTATATACTGTAGCTGTGGTCTGCCATGTCGGTTCTTTGTTGGCAGTGACGAGGTATGTTCTATTTTTACTTTTCTATTGCTTCTTCTTGGCATTTTGTACATCATTTGCAGAGATTGTAGGACAGGACAAAGGCAAAGGGAATTATAATGACTGGGTTAGTTTGGTAATCCATCGTTTCCGGGATACTTGAAAAGCATCTCAAAGCATAAAATGCAGTTTTCTTTGGGAGCAATACCTTAATAGAAATTTTATCAGAGTAACCTGAAGTTAATAAGGTTTTGATGATAAGTGGAATGTAGTATATGGCTTTTGAGACTCTCATTTAGTCCAGACCTGAGAAAAGATCATATTGAAACAGGGTCTTTTATTCACCTTTTTTTGTTATTGAAAGCCTTTATAGAGGAGTTGTTGACCATATCAGTGGACATAACTTCAGATGACCTTATTACTCTAATGAGACTTATTTTGTAGCATTGTATGAGCATTTTGATGCCCTGGGTGACAGTAGAGTCATGCACCTGAAATACCAATATTTCTGATCTGATTCACATAGTGGTCTCATCTATTTAGTGGAATTTCTTTGTTTTATATGTTCTCTAGCCATTCAAAATGCATCCATTATTCAATTTGCTTATTTGTCTTTTATATAATTTCTTAGAAAAACGTCTTCTTTTACAATTTTATTATCATGACCTTATAGGAGAAGAGAAATCTTATTTTAAGATGAGAAAGAGGTCGTGGACTTCTATGTCACAAAGTGCCACATGTATGGTATAATGAAAAGCTATGATGTGTCAGTCTATGTTACATGAGCTTCAAAAATAATAAAACAGATATGAAATATAGGAGAACAATAATATGGTCAACAGAACCCTGTTAGTACTACGATCCTAATCCTACAGAAAGGAACCTCAGCATTTCAGCTTTATTCCCATAACTTTTTACAGCTCTGTGAACGAGAGACATAGGTCAGATCTCATCAAGTGAATCCTGGATAACTTTACTGATTTTGCTGATCGAATTTTTGAGACTATGTATTTTTTTTACTTACCACTGCACCCTAGTAGAGGGTAATCATACTTTCAAGTAACTTTTCAGAATAAGATGTCCTGTGTGTGTACATGAGAAATAACATTATTTTTGCCGTTTTATGACTTTGAGACTGCAGATGGGGAAACTGTGGAATAATGCCATGGGCCCATTTTAACCCCTTTACGCCTTTGGACGTATAGGTACGTCCAAGGTCGCCTCCCCCTGTTTGATGCGGGCTCCAGCGAAGAGCCCACAACTTTTCCTGCACATGACATCTGTCAGATCAGCTGTCATGTGCCCCTAACAGCCGCAGGTGGAATCGCGATCCAACACAGGCGATGAAATGATCGCAGCTTCTAGTCTCCCATTAAGACTAAGGAAGCAAGTGGAAAGTGAAAAAGAAAAATGTTTTTACAAATATTAAAAAAATATAAAAGTATAAAAGTTCAAATCACCCCCCTTTTGCCCCATTCAAAATAAAACAATTAAAAAAAATCAAAAATAAACATATTTGCTATTGCCGCATTTAGAATCTCCCGATCTATCAATATAAAAAAAAAAGAATCAGTCCGGTCGGTAAACGACGTAACAAGAAAAAAATCAAAATGTCAGAATTAAGTTTTTTTGGTCGCTGCAACATTGCAATAAAATGCAATAACAGGCGATCAAAAGATCAAAACATCATATCTACAGCAAAATGGTAGCTCGACGCCCCAGATTCCGCAGAAAGGAGGTGCTGCGGGTCTCAGAAAGTGGCGCCATTTTTTTTTTTTTACAAACGTTGGAATTTTTTTCACCACTTAAATAAAAAAGAACCTATAAATGTTTGGTATCTTGTAATGACCTGAAGAATCATAATGGCAGGTCAGTTTTAGCATTTAGTGAACATGATAAAAAAAAGAACAATTGTGGAATTGTACTTTTTTTTGCAATTTCACTGCACTTTTCCCCTTTTTCCAGTATACATTGTGATAAAACCAATGGTGTCATTCAAAAGAACAACTCGCTAAAAACAAGTCCTCACATGGTCATATTGACGGAAAAATAAAAAAGTTATGGCTCTGGGAAGAAGGGGAGAAAAAACTAACTGCAAAAAAACAGAAAAACCCAATGTAGTAAAGGGCATAAAAGCATCGGGAGACCTGACAGATTCCCTTTATTGAGGCAAGGGGAGAAGTGTACCTTAAGTGGAGAAAGAAGCATATTTATCTGCAAAGTTAAATTCCAATGTTTCTCATATTCACTTTGATTAAGCAGAGTTTATTGAAAGTACAGTTTAGAAACTGCTTTGTGGATCTTCATAATGTTCCACAATTTGTTTGTGGTACAGAGTGAAAATGAACAGCATGAATTTCCCCGTATAACCTATTGACCTGATTGATGCAGTCAATTTGAGTTGTGACAGACAACCACTTTAAAAGTAAAGATGTACTGTGAACCGTATGCTTTAAACAACCACCATATTAAGGACATTCATTATGATCAGCTAATCGCAGCATGTCCAAGATCCTCAGCAAAGAGTTGAATGTGTCAGAAAAAGTTACTGATAGCTAACCATATTCATTGCGGGGAGAAATATAGTTTTACATATGGCCATGCAAATAAATTGTTGGGCAAAACTCAAATGTCTTTAGTCTTCCAGAGCAGGAGACATGGCTTGTTAGCTGCTCTGTGCTGTGGCTGGTAGTGACATACCCCAAATATAGTGATTACATTAATTAATTCAGCACTTCACACACTACCAAGTGTAGATGGTTAACTGCACTAATTTGCTCTGTAAAAAGATCCAGAATGGTGGGAGGAGCAAAGTTTATATTTTTATTAATATTTCTTTTTAAAGCACCATTAATTCCATGGTGCTGTACACATGTGAAAAAGGTTACTTACATATGTAGCACCCTGAGGATTCGGCTGCTACAGGGCTATTGCACCTCAACCCAGAGGTGTGATATTCCACTCCCGGGTAAGGATGGAGTGTGGAACTGAGCTCAGTCAGCTGCATGCACTACACACATCCCATTTCCGAGGAACAGACCGATGGTACTCCCACTAGAGAAATGTGCAGGTACGACAGTGTCTGTTCCTGGCTGGAGTGGGAGGGGGGTGGTACATCCCAGTAGTGTAGGGGCAGATAGGGGGAGCAGCCTGGGTAAGGTTAGGAGCTCATTGGGTGCTGGTCACCTGAGCTCACACATAGAGGGAGTATATAAGGTGGGCACCATCTAAGATCAGGGTCAGTCTGTGAGAAGTCAGTCAGTCAGTAAGTCTTTGCAGAGGAGTGGAAGAGAGCAGAGGAGCAGAGCAGCCCCAGAGCCAAGAGTGAGAGAGGAGAAAGAAAGACCCAGAGGGGGAGAAAGAAGGAACTCTGAGAGCCCAAACTAAATCAAAGGGTGAAGAGTTGGCAACAGGGTACCGGATCCCAAGCTGGCAGAGGCTACAGCACACCTTAGCCAGGAACCGGAGGCTGTGGGCAGAATCTGCCACGGCCACCCACTATATCCACCCGGAAGGCAGACCACGCATAGGGTCAGGGAACCCAGAGACAAGGGTTCGCCAACAAGAGGCCCGAGGGAGCCGGACATAGGTGGATCCCTGGTGGGGAAGGCCAGAGACGAGGACAGGACAGAAAGGGAGCTCAGAACCACGCTCCAGAACTACTTGGGGGTTGGCCGAGTCCAGGACCTGGTGGACGCAGCGCGGCTCGGGTGGTCACTCAAGGCCGGAGTGACCGGTACAAGAACAGCAGTAAGTAAAGAACCCTGAACTGCACAACCCGACTCTGACTCTCATTACCATCATCCCTGCACTTCCACAACCACCATCCTCTGCACCTGACCCCCTGAGGCTATACCCCTCCCGTTGGGGGTTATACTACCTAAGCTGCACTCACATCATCAGCCTCAGTGGACCCTGCTGCAGCGGCGGCCGTACTGACCGCAATTCAACGGGTGGCGTAGTCGACATAAAGAACTTTAGTAACATCAGTAAGGACTGCCACACACTGAGCTTGACACCCTGGGCACGGACCGGGTCACAGCCACTCGGAGACTACAACCCCCATCTGATCCGGCTCCGGGTAATCCCCAAACAACACTGGCCCAGGGGGTGCGTCACATACACTGGTACAGAGGGAGAGAGGTCCTCCCTACACTCACGGGTTTACAATCTAAAAGGTATTGTGGAAGGAGACAGTAAATTGGGAGGCTGCAACAACTCCGGTGGTAGTGAGATGGCAGCGTGGTTTACTACAGGCTGTAGGCTTTCCTTAAGAGAAGAGTTTTCAGATTGTGTCTGAAGGTTTCAAATGTGAAAGACAATTGGACATTTGGAGGGAGTGAATTCCAGAAAATAGGGGATGTTCAGAAAAAATCTTGGAGGCAATTGGATGAGGAATTTACAAGAGCAGAAGGCGGAAGGAGGTCTTGTGATGACCGGTGATCAGGGGCGGACATACTGCCGATGCAGTCGGTGCAACTGCACCGAGGCCCGGAGGTCCAGGTGAGCCCTTGCAGGAGGCTAATAATGAGGGCAATCTGGCCAGTTTCTCGGAACTGGAGGCTCCGGGGGGCTCATGGCCAGATTGCCCTCATCACACGCGGCAGGTAGGGAGTGATCCCTGCAGCTCTGCTGCCTACTCTGCTGCCTATAGGACAAAATGGCAGTGGAGCTAAGGAATCTATCCTCTGATTCCTGCCCGGCGCTTTCTGTTTGACACAGACGCGTGCAGCTTGATGACATCATTATGCAGCGTGGGCATGTGTCAGGGAGAAAGTTGCCGACAACGACAATGCTGCGGGGGAACGAACAGAGAGGTAAGTGTTCTTTTTAATTTTTCTACCAATACACTGGGGAGAGTACACTGAGGTGTGGTATGGGACAGCAATGATGAGGGTGGTGTGGGACAGCAATGATGGGGGTGGTGTGAGACAGCAATGATGGGGGTGGTGTGGGACAGCAATGATGGGGTGGTGTGGGACAGCAATGGTGGGGGTGGTGTGGGACAGCAATGATGGGGTGGTGAGGGACAGCAATGATGGGGGTGGTGAGGGACAGCAAATATGGGGATGGTGTGGGACAGCAATGATGGGGGTGGTGTGGGACAGCAATGATGAGGTGGTGAGGAAAAGCAATGATGGGGGAGAGCAATGATGGGGGTGGTGTGAGAGATCAATGATGGAGTGGTGTGAGAGAGCAATGATGGGGTGGTGTGGGAGAGCAATAATGGGGTGGTGTAGGAGAGCAATGATGGGGTGGTGTGGGAGAGCAATAATGGGGGTGGTGTGGGAGAGCAGTAATGGGGTGGGGTGACAGAGCAATGATGGGGTGGTGTACGAGAGCAATAATGGGGGTGGTGTAGGAGAGCAATGATGGGGTGGTGTAGGAGAGCAATGATGGGGCTGGTGTGGGAGAGCAATAATAGGGGTGTTGTGGGAGAGCAATGATGAGGTGGTGTGGGACAGCAATGATGGGGTGGTGTGGGAGAGCAATAATGGGGGTGGTGTAGGAGAGCAATGATGGGGTGGTGTAGGAGAGCAATGATGGGGCTGGTGTGGGAGAGCAATAATAGGGGTGGTGTGGGAGAGCAATGATGGGGTGGTGTGGGACAGCAATGATGGGGTGGTGTGGGAGAGCAATGATGCGGTGGTGTGGGACAGCAATGATGGGGGTGGTGTAGGACAGCAATGATGGGGTGGTGGGGGACAGCAATGATGGGGTGTTGTGGGAGAGCAATGATGGGGTGGTGAGGGAGAGCAATAATGGGGGAGGTGTAGAAGAGCAATGATGGGGTGGTGTAGGAGATTAATGATGGGGCTGGTGTGGGAGAGCAATAATGGGGGTGGTGTGGGAGAGCAATAATGGGGTGGTGTGGGAGAGCAATAATGGGGGTGGTGTAGGAGAGCAATGATGGGGTGGTGTAGGAGAGCAATGATGGGGCTGGTGTGGGAGAGCAATAATGGGGGTGATGTGAGAGAGCAATAATGGGGTGGTGTAGGAGAGCAATGATGGGGTGGTGTGGGAGAGCAATAATGGGGGTGGTGTAGGAGAGCAATGATGGGGTGGTGTAGGAGAGCAATGATGGGGCTGGTGTAGGAGAGCAATAATGGGGGTGGTGTGGGAGAGCATTGATGGGGAGGTGTGGGACAGCAATGAAGGGGTGGTGTGGGAGAGCAATGATGGGGTGGTATGGGACAGCAATGATGGGGGTGGTGTGAAAGTGCAATGATGGGGTGGTGTGGGACAGCAATGATGGGGGTGGTGTGGGACAGCAATGATGGGGTGCTGGGGGACAGCAATGATGGGGTGGTGGGGGACAGCAATGATGGGGTGGTGTGGGAGAGCAATGATGGGGTGGTGTGGGACTGCAATGATGGGGTGGTGTAGGGAAGCAATGATGGGTCTGGTGTGGGAGAGCAATGATGGGGGTGGTGTGGGCGAGCAATGATGGGGTGGTGTGGGACAGCAGTGATGGGGTGGTGTGGGAGAGCAATGATGGGGTGGTGTGGGACAGCAATGATGCGGGTGGTGTGACAGAGCTATGATGGGGTGGTGTAGGAAAGCAATGATGGGTCTGGTGTGGGAGAGCAATGATGGGGGTGGTGTGGGCAAGCAATGATGGGGTGGTGTGGGACAGCAGTGATGGGGTGGTGTGGGAGAGCAATGATAGGGTGGTGGGGGACAGCAATGATGGGGGTGGTGGGGGGGATGGTAATGATGGGGATGGTGGGGGACAGCAATGATGTGGGTGGTGTGGGAGAGCAATGATGGGGTGGGTGGTGTGGGACAGCAATGATGGGGTTGTGTGGGACAGCAATGATGGGATGGTGGGGGACAGCAATGATGGGGTGGTGGGGGATGGTAATGATGGGGATGGTGGGGGACAGCAATGATGGGGGTGGTGTGGGACAGCAGTGATGGGGTGGTGTGGGAGAGCAATGATGGGGTGGTGTGGGACAGCAATGATTGGGATGGTGTGGGACAGCAATGATGGGGTGGTGGGGGATGGCAATGATGGGGGTGGTGGGGGACGGTAATGATGGGGATGGTGGGGGACAGCTATGATGGAGGTGGTGTGGGAGAGCAATGATGGGGGTGGTGTGGGACAGCAATGATGGGGTGGTGTGGGAGAGCAATGATGGGGGTGGTGTGGGAGAGCAACGATGGGGAAATCAATGATGGGGTGGTGTGGAAGAGCAATGATGGAGGTGGTGGGGGTCAGCAATGATGGAGGTGGTGGGGGACAGCAATGATGGGGTGGTGGGGGAGAGTAATGATGGGGATGGTGTGTGACAGCTATGATGGGGGTGGTGTGGCGCAGCAGTGATGGGGGGAGAGCAATGATGGGGGTGATGTGGGACAGCAATGACGAGGGAGAGCAATGATTGGGGTAGTGTGAGACAGCAATGATGTGGGTGATGGGGGAGAGCAATGATGGGGGTGGTGTAGGACAGCTATGATGGGAGTGTTGTGGCACAGCATTGATGGGCGGAGATCAATGATGGGGAGAGCAATGATGGGGGTGGTGTGGGACAGCAATGATGGGGTGGTGTGGGAGAGCAATAATGTGGGAGAACAATGATGAGGGTGATGGGGAGAGCAATGATGGGGTTGATGGGAGAGAGCAATGATGGGGTGGTTGGGAAGAGCAATGGTGGGGGTGGTGTGGGACAGCAATGATGGGAGTGATGGGGAGAGCAATGATGGGGTTGGTGTGGGACAGCAATGATGGGGTTGGTGTGGGACAGCAATGGTGGGAGTGGTGTGGGACAGCAATGGTTTAGTGGTGTGGGACGGAAATGATGGGGAGAGCAATGATGAGGGTGTTGGGGGAGAGCAATGATGGGGGTGATGTGGGAGATCAATGATGGGGGTGGTGTGGGACAGCAATGATGGGGGTGGTGTCGGAAAGCAATGATGGGGGAGAGCAATGATGATAGTGATGGGAGAGAGCAATGATGGGGTGGTGTGGGAGAGCTATGATGGGGGTGGTGTGGGAGAGCAGTGATGGGGAAAGCAATGATGGGGTGGTTGGGGAGAGCAATGATGGGGATGATGTGGGACAGCAATGATGGGGGAGAGCAATGATGAGGGTAGTTTGGGACAGCAATGGTGGGGGTGGTATGCAACAGCAATGATGGGGGTGGTATGCAGTGGCGTATCGCCAATGGTGGCAGGGCACACCACTGCTATGGGGCCCGTGAGCCAGGGGGGCCCATGAGCTGTGGGACCCTGAAGCAGCGGGGGAACAAGGAGGATAGGTGAGTATTGTATTTACCGGGGGAGGGGTGGGGGGAAGGTTGCGGCGGTGGAGGAGTGGGGCACATGTAGTAGCCGGCTGCTGCAGCTACCATGTGTGCTCACTGCTAAAGGGAAATGAATATTCCCTCTTCTACGCGCCTATGGGCGTGGAGAAGAGGGAATATTCATTCTCTTTAGCAGCAGGCACGGAGGAGCGCTGAGCTGCAGCTCCTGCTGACAGTGCCCACTACTAAAGAGAATGCATATTCACTCTTCTCCACGCCCATAGTCCCGGCGTGGAGAGGAGTGAATATGCCGGCAGCTCACATCAGCGTCTGAGAGCGCACACTGCTCAGATGCCGACATTAGCTGCTTGCAGACAGGACGCAGCGCTGAAGCAGAGATGAGGAAGGAAGGTGAGTATAAGTGTTTATTTTTTTGTGTGTGCAGTGATGGGGTCATGCATACCAGGATTGGGGGATGAGGGGGCCACACATACCAGGATTGGGCGATGAGGAGCCACACATACCTGGATTGGGGGATGAGGGGTGCCGTACATACCAGGATTGGGGGATGAGGGGGGCCATGCATACCAGGATTGGAGATGATGGGGCCACACATACCAGGATTGGAGATGAGGGGGGCCATGCATACCAGGATTGGAGATGAGGGGGCCACCCATACCAGGTTTGGGGGATGAGTGGGCCACACATACCAGGATTGGAGGATGAGGGGGGACATACATACCAGGATTGGGGGATGAAGGGGCCACACATACCAGGATTTGGGGATGACGGGTGCCATACGTACCAGGATTGGGGGATGAGGGGGGCCATGCATACCAGGATTGGGGATGAGGGGGCCACACATACCAGGATTGGGGGATGAGTGGGCCACACATACCAGGATTGTGGGAATGAGGGGGGCCACGCATACCAGGATTGGGGGATGAGGGGGCCACACATACCAGGATTGGGCGATGAGGAGCCACATATACCTGGATTGGGGGATGAGGGGTGCCATACATACCAGGATTGGGGGATGAGGGGGGCCATGCATACCAGGATTGGAGATGATGGGGCTACACATACCAGGATTGGAGATGAGGAGGGCCATGCATACCAGGATTGGAGATGAGGGGGCCACCCATACCAGGTTTGGGGGATGAGTAGGCCACACATACCAGGATTGGAGGATGAGGGGGGACATGCATACCAGGATTGGGGGATGAGGGGGCCACACATACCAGGATTGGGGGATGACGGGTGCCATACGTACCAGGATTGGGAGATGAGGGGGCCATGCATACCAGGATTGGGAGATGAAGGGTGCCACATATACCAGTATTGGGGGATGAGGGATGCCATACATACCAGGATTGGGGGATGAGGGGGGCCATGCATACCAGGATTGGGGATGAGGGGACTACACATACCAGGATTGGGGGATGAGTGGGCCACACATACCAGGATTGTGGGAATGAGGGGGGCCACGCATACCAGGATTGGGGGATGAAGGAGGCCACGTATACCAGGATTGTGGGATGAGGGGGCCACAATACCAGGATTGGGGGATGACGGGTGCCATACATACCAGGATTGGGGGATGATGGGTGCCATACATACCAGGATTGGGGGATGAGGGGGGCCATGCATACCAGGATTGGGGATGAGGGGCGGCTTGCAAACCAGGATTTGGGGATGAGGGGGGCCATGCATACCAGGATTGATGATGAGGGGGGCCATGCATACCAGGATTGTGGTGTGAGGAGTTCATACATACCAGGATTGGAGGATGAGGAGTCCATGCATAGCAGGATTGGGGGTGAGGGGGCCATACATACCAGGATTGGGGGAAGAGGGCCCATACATACCAGGATTGGGGGCTGAGGAGGCCATGCATACCAGGATTGGAGATGAGGGTGCCATGCATACCATGATTGGGGAAAGAGGGCCCATACATACCAGGATTGTGGACTGAGGAGGCCAGGCATACCAGGATTGGGGGTGAGGGGTGCCATGCATACCAGGATTGGGGATGAGGGGGCCATACATACCAGGATTGAAGGATGAGGAGTCCATGCATACCAGGATTGGGGGTGAGGGGTGCCATACATACCAGGATTGGGGGAAGAGGGCCCATACATACCAGGATTGGGGATGAGGTGGCCATGCATACCAGGATTGGGGGATGAGGGCAGGGCTGTGGAGTCGGTAAGCCAAACCTCCGACTCCTCAATTTCCATGTCACCGACTCTGACTTCACGATTACGACTCCCTCATACATGGCTCATGTTTAAGTGATAAATTTACTGTAGCACAGATTCATCTCATTTAAAAGTGTAGACCCTTAGATCAGGAATAGGACAGACATTTATAGGACATTTCGTAAATTTCCCAAATTCTTATGAAAAAATATTCCCCACAAACTGCATTGAACTACTGTACCCAATTTATTACATATTTTAGGAGTTGGAGCTGGTCCATTTTATACCGACTACGACTCCACCAAAATGGGCTCCGGCTCCGACTCCAAGACTCCGACCCCACAGACCTGGATCCTGGGGCCATGCATACCAGGATTGGGGGATGAGGAGGCCATGCATACCAGGAATGGGGATGAGGGAGCAATGCGTACCAGGATTGGGGGATGAGGGGTGCCATACATACCAGGATTGGGGGATGAGGGGGCCATACGTACCAGGATTGGAGGATGGGGGATGCCATACGTACCAAGATTGGGGGATGAGGGGTGCCATACGTACAAGGATTGGGGGATGAGGGGGCCATACATACCAGGATTGGGGATGAGGGGTGCCATACGTACCAGGATTGGGGATGAGGGAGCAATGTGTACTAGGATGGGGAAATTTACCAGTTGCTACTGCATTTCCCACCCTAGGCTTATACTCGAGTCAATACGTTTTCCCAGTTTTTTGTGGTAAAATTAGGGGCCTTGGCTTATACTCAGGTCAGTTTATTTAAAATATGCAGTATTTTAAAATCAGTGAATACGTGGTGCCCATAATACTGCAGAACTGTGGGGTGCATTATACTATATGGGGGCTGCATTTTACCCTATGGGGTGTGTAATATACTGTATGGAGGACTATGGGGAGTGCATTATATTCTATTGAGGACCAGGGGAAGTTCACAATACTATATGGAGGATTATGAGGGGCGCATTATACTATATCGAGGATAATGGGGGGCACATTATACTATATGGTAGGCTATGTGGGGCCATTATAATATTTTGAGGGCTATGTGGGGGGCCATTATACTGTATGAAAGCAATTATATGGTGTGAAGGTTTGTGTGGGTCCATCATGCTGTTTGGAGGGCTGTGTGGGGCCATTATACTGCTTGGAGGGCTAGTGCAGGTCATTATACTGTATGTAGGCCCATTATACTGTATGAAGAGCTGTGTGGGAATCACAGTTGAGGGATCATACTGTGTTAGGGTCACCATACTTTGCCTTGGGAGTTGAAGTGGGGTACAATAGGGTCATTATGCTGTGCATGTAGAGGCTAATGTGGAGGAATGCACCAGGGGGTATCATACTGTGTTTGGGGGCACTTTTATTGGCATCATTTATGGGGACAATGAAAGAGGAATCTAGGACTTCAGCAAGAGGAAAATTGCTATGTAAAGGCTGGAAAGTTGTGAGATCTGCTCTTCTGTGACACATGCAATTAGAGGTTCTGCTATGGGGCCCCATGATTTCTATGTACGCCCCTGGTGGTATGGGACAGCAATGATGGGGGTGGTGTGGGACAGCAATGATGGGGGTGGTGTGGGAGAGCAATGATGGAGGTGGTGTGAGAGAGCAATGATGGGGGTGGTGTGGGAGAACAAAGATAGGGGGAGAGCAATGATGTGGGTAAGCTGCATAGGACACTTTATAATGAATTTAAAGGTGGGAGAAGACGCTGTCAGTGACTTGTAATGAATTGGGAGGTGGCGGAGGATGCTCAGTTCCTGATAATGTCTTCTCCCACCTCCAAATTCATTATGATGCTATCAAGGACTTATAATAAATGGGTGGGGGACTCAGGGCAGGGACTAGGGCTATGTGCACACATTCAGGATTTGCAGGAGAAAAATCTGCTGCATGTCCTAATGCGTTGGCAGGAAGAACACTGCGTAAAAGAATTTTTTTGCCACACTTTTGACATGCTTTTGTTTTGTATTTTCCACCACTCATTAGTACGGGTGAAATACGCTAGAAGAATTGACATTATACAGATTTTAATCTGCTGCAAATCTGCAAGGAAAAAAAGCAACGTGTGCACGAGACTTCAGGGATCTCATTCACTTTGCTTGTACTGTAAAACCTTGTATATTTTCTGTGAGCACATAGTGTTACAGTTAATTGGGGAGAGTCACAGAGACTGAATAGTTTATATTATTGGGCGGCAGAGATTATAGTTAATGGGGGGCACAGTGCTGTTTATCACTTTATATTTTTATTGGTGCGAGGCTAATAGTATATTAATGGTGGGATACATATCTGTATTCAGGGGCGCAGTGTGGGTGAGACGCATGTATATATACAATATATGTGACCTGGTCATTTTCTAGGCTGGAGATCATCATGGCAAGACGAGTCGTGGCTGGGAGATGTCAACATGAAGGTCTGACCAGATGGAGAAGAAACAGCAGAAAATGACTCTACTCAGATGAGATGTCAGCGGTAAGTGCCTGGATGTAAATATTATTCTGTATCTGCACTGTGTGGCTTGCAGTGATAATGTTACATGTAAAATCCTTTAGGCTGCCTTCTCACATTCGTCTGATATGTCTATGTGATGCCAGATTTTTTTTATTGGACAGCACAAGGACTTGTCAAGTTTTATAGATTCATTCACACATTTGTGAAAATAACGGATCTGAGAATGAGATCAGATCCGTGAGGGTCAGAAAATGTTTTGTTCTGATCCGATTTTGAGGATTAGAATAGGACATGCTCAATGCGTCTGTAAAAGCGGGCAGCACACCGACACTGCACACAGATAGAGGAATGTAGCATTATTATGTATAGCATAGTCCCTTAGTATATAGTGTACTCACTTATTATGTATAGAGCCATCCTTAGTTACATAGTTTCATCTTTTATTATGTATAACACTGTCCCTTATTACGCACCATCCTCTCTAGTTATACAGGGTGGGCCATATATATGGATACACCTAAAGTAAATGGGAATGGTTGGTGATATCAACTTCCT
This sequence comes from Phyllobates terribilis, assembly GCF_046119375.1. Classification (NCBI taxonomy): domain Eukaryota; kingdom Metazoa; phylum Chordata; class Amphibia; order Anura; family Dendrobatidae; genus Phyllobates; species Phyllobates terribilis. Next base: position 181,450,493 of record NW_027362765.1, read on the forward strand.
GTTTGTGGCATATTAGTATATGGTAGGGGGAAAACTTTTTTCCAGATGGATGGTGACCATGGCGGCCATTTTGAAGTCGGCCATTTTGGATCCAACTTTATTTTTTTCAAAGGGAAGAGGGTCATGTGACACATCAACCTTATTGAGATTTTCATAAGAAAAACAATGGTGTGCTTGGTTTTAACGTAACTTTATTCTTTCATGAGTTTTTTACAAGTAAAATGCAACCCTCTTCTCCCACTCTTGACACACTGATAGCAACACCGCAGAAATGCTAGTACAGGCTTCCAGTATCCGTTGTTTCAGATGCTGCACATCTCGCATCTTGAAGGTATGGTGTGGTATATGGGGCACAAAGATAGTTTGGCCATTCTTCATCAATGGAAACCTCAATGCCACTGGATATCTGAAATTGCTACATGATGATGTGTTGCCCTCTTTATGCACTGAAGATGGCACGTTCCCTGAGTTTTTCCAACAAGATGCTGCACCACCACATTATGGGTGTCAAGTCCGAGCATTCCTACATGAACAGTTTCCTGGAAAGTGGATTGGTCGTTGTAGGCCAGTTGAATGGCCACCAAGGTCTCCCTATCTGACCCCCTTAGACTTTTATCTTTGGGGCCATCTGAAGGCAATTGGCTATGCTGTGAAGATACGAGATGTGCAGCATATGAAACAATGGATACTGGAAGCCCGTGCTAGCATTTCTTCTGCGGTATTGCAGAAGTGGGAGAACAGGGTTGCATTGACAATACAACACAATGGGCAGCACTTTGAACACATTTTATAAGTGGTCATAAACTTGTAAATAACTCATGAAAGAATAAAGTTACGTTAAAACCAAGCACCCCATTGTTTTTCTTCTAAAATTCTCAATAAGTTTGATGTATCACATGATCCTCTTCCCATTGAAAAAAATAAAGTTGGATCCAAAATGGCCGACTTCAAAATGGCCACCATGGTCAACACCCATCTGGAAAAGTTTCCCCCCTCCCATATACTAATGTGCCACAAACAGGAAATTGATATCACCAACCATTTACATTTAATTTAGGTGTATCCATATAAATGGCCCACCCTGTATACAGTGGTGGCGAAAAGTATTGGCACCCTTGCAATTCTGTCAGATAATACTCAGTTTCTTCCTGAAAATGATTGCAATCACAAATTCTTTGATATTATTATCTTCATTTAATTTGTCTTCAATGAAAAAACACAAAAAGAATTGTCCTAAAGCCAAATTGGATATAACTCCACACCAAACCTAAAAAAGGGGGTGGACAAAAGTATTGGCACTGTTTGAAAAACCATGTGATGCTTCTCTAATTCGTGTAATTAACAGCACCTGTAACTTACCTGTGGCACCTAACAGGTGTTGGCAATAGCTAAATCACACTTGCAGCCAGTTAACATGGATTAAAGTTGACTCAACCTCTGTCCTGTGTCCTTGTGTGTACCACATTGAGCATGGAGAAAAGAAAGAAGACCAAAGAACTGTCTGAGGACTTGAGAAACCAAATTGTGAGGAAGCATGAGCAATCTCAAGGCTACAAGTCCATCTCCAAAGACCTGAATGTTCCTGTGTCTTCCGTGCGCAGTGTCATCAAGAAGTTTAAAGCCCATGGCACTGTGGCTAACTTCCCTAGATGTGGCCGGAAAAGAAAAATTGATGAGAGATTTCAACGCAAGATTGTGCGGATGGTGGATAAAGAACCTCGACTAACATCCAAACAAGTTCAAACTGCCCTGCAGTCCGAGAGTACAACAGTGTCAACCCGTACTATCCGTCGGCGTCTGAATGAAAAGGGACTGTATGGTAGGATACCCAGGAAGACCCCACTTCTTACCCCGAGACATAAGAAAGCCAGGCTGGAGTTTGCCAAAACTTACCTGAGAAAGCCTAAAAGCGTTTTGGAAGAATGTTCTCTGGTCAGATGAGACAAAAGTAGAGCTTTTTGGGAAAAAGCATCAACATAGAGTGTACAGGAAAAAAAAAAGAGGCATTCAAAGAAAAGAACACGGTCCCTACAGTCAAAGATGGCGGAGGTTCCCTGATGTTTTGGGGTTGCTTTGCTGCCTCTGGCACTGGACTGCTTGACCGTGTGCATGGCATTATGAAGTCTGAAGACTACCAACAAATTTTGCAGCCAAATGTAGGGCCCAGTGTGAGAAAGCTGGGTCTCCCTCAGAGGTCATGGGTCTTCCAGCAGGACAATGACCCAAAACACACTTCCAAAAGCACTATAAAATGGTTTGAGAGAAAGCACTGTAGACTTCTAAGGTGGCCAGCAATGAGTCCAGACCTGAATCCCATAGAACACCTGTGGAGAGATCTCAAAATGGCAGTTTGGAGAAGGCACCCATCAAATATCAGGGACCTGGAGCAGTTTGCCAAAGAAGAATGGTCTACAATCCCAGCAGAGCATTGTAAGAAACTCATTGATGGTTACCGGAAGCGGTTGTTCGCAGTTATTTTGGCTAAAGGTTGTGCAACCAAGTATTAGGCTGAGGGTGCCAATACTTTTGTCTGGCCCATTTTTGGAGTTTTGTGTGAAATGATCAATGATTTGATTTTTGCTTCATTCTCTTTTGTGTTTTTTCCTTGCAAGCAAATTAAATGAAGATAATAAGACCAAAGAATTTGTGATTGCAATCATTTTCAGGAAGAAACTGAGTATTAACTGACAGAATTGCAGGGGTGCCAATACTTTTGGCCACCACTGTATAGTGCCATCCCTTATTATATAGCTTCCTCTGCTGTTATGTACAGTGCTGTCCCTTACATAGTGTATTCTTGTTAATTCTGTAAGTCACAGCGCCCTCTCTTTATTAAATAGTCCTCTTTTGTTAGCTATAAAATGACTACTGATGGAGGAGCTGATGGAGCAGCCGGTGACCAGAAGACCAGTCCATCAGCCTCCTCCATTAGAAAATAAGCTTTCCCATGCTCCATCAGCAGTCATTGCATTATATATCTAACAAGAGAGGACGGTATGTAATAAAGAACAGGGAGTTATAGATAATCCGATATGTAAGGGATGGTGCTGTTCATAGCAAGAGAGGGCACTGTGTAATAAGGGATGGCAATATACATAATAAAGGATAGAAAAACCTACAAAAGACAAAAAATATATCTCATACCCTACCATCATTATATATAAATGTAAAGCAAAGTTGCATAATAAATATAGGGTACTTAGTGAACTATTTTTGATCAAAAAAAGTATACAAGCCGTCCCACCAGCGGCAAGGTGACCCTAAATTGGGACGGTACCTATACTGTCTATATTAAAAACCTTACTGTATATCAAAGTTGAAGTAATGCATATAAAAGGGTAGACAAACAGGACCGGGCCCCAACTCCACACCACCCAGGCCCGTGGTAAGCTACATATACACTAATCAGCTCAACAAAGGGGATGCCACACCCTTAAATTGCACAAAATGCAAATAAGACAAAAAACCAAGCAATGTGAACTGAGGTCTAAGATGGTAGACATGCAAGAAATAGGAGCATGTTCATTAGTGTATATGTAGCTTACCACGGGCCTGGGTGGTCTGGAGTTGGGGCCCGGTCCTGTTTGTCTACCCTTTTATATGCATTACTTCAACTTTGATATACAGTAAGGTTTTTAATATAGACAGTATAGGTACCGTCCCAATTTAGGGTCACCTTGCCGCTGGTGGGACGGCTTGTATACTTTTTTTGATCAAAAATAGTTTACTAAGTACCCTATATTTATTATGCAACTTTGCTTTACATTTATATATAATGATGGTAGGGTATGAGATATATTTTTTGTCTTTTGTAGGTTTTGCTTCTTTTTGCTAGTGTGAACATGCTCCTATTTCTTGCATGTCTACCATCTTAGACCTCAGTTCACATTGCTTGGTTTTTTGTCTTGTTTGCATTCTGTGCAATTTAAGGGTGTGGCATCCCCTTTGTTGAGCTGATTAGTGTATATGTAGCTTACCACGGGCCTGGGTGGTCTGGAGTTGGGGCCCGGTCCTGTTTGTCTACCCTTTTATATGCATTACTTCAACTTTGATATACAGTAAGGTTTTTAATATAGGCAGTATAGGTACCGTCCCAATTTAGGGTCACCTTGCCGCTGGTGGGACGGCTTGTATACTTTTTTTGATCAAAAATAGTTCACTAAGTACCCTATATTTATTATGCAACTTTGCTTTACATTTATATATAATGATGGTAGGGTATGAGATATATTTTTTGTCTTTTGTAGGTTTTGCTTCTTTTTGCTAGTGTGAACATGCTCCTATTTCTTGCATGTCTACCATCTTAGACCTCAGTTCACATTGCTTGGTTTTTTATAATAAAGGATAGATATATATATGTGTCTGGCTATAAATATATATATATATATATATATATATCTGTAGCTTTGTTGCAATAAAAGGAAGGGGGCCCATTCACATTTCTTGTACAAGCTGTCAGTGTCCGCCACTGCCGGAGATTACTTGTGGGATGGTATTGGGAGATTTGTTTGGACAATGGAGGAGACTGATTATGGACGGTCTTGTAAGTCATTGTTAGTAGCTTAACGGAGATTTGCTGGGGAATTTGACATCCGTGAACAGATTGGCAGAGGGCAGAAGCAGAGGAGTAGCGAGGGGAGATGTGGATTCATTAAGCAGTGGAGTTAAAGGGGTATTCCCATTTCCAAGATCCTATCCCAATATATAGTAGGTGCAATAATAATAATATTAGCAAATACCTCCAATTAGAAATGTAACATAGTTCTGATTCGTTTTGTCGCTTACCCCAAGTAGGGCATTGAAGTAGCTTAGGTATCCATAGAGAGACTAGAGAGGTGCAAGAGTTTTAGTTGGGAGGCCACAGAGGAGAATATTGCATTAGTTGGGTTGGAAGATGATGACAGCATCTGTTAGCATTTAAGTAGATTCGGGTTGAAAAAGGGATGAATTCAATAAATATTTTAGTTGGAGGCTGTAGGAGGTGGTAAGAGCTTGGATGCGTGGCTTGAAGTGTAACGTGGCGTGGGGCAGTAGCTGTGGGCGAGGTAATCGTCTCTTACACCCCGGTACATTCCAGGAAGGTGGATGTCCTGGCTGGGTTTGTGGACTTGTGCTGTGGGGGCACTATGCCTTTGCAGTCCACATGTAACTGATGACATTGGTTGGCAGGACCAGATGTTTGACAGATCAATAAGGAAGACTACCAGCCAAAAATAAACTTTTTACTCAACAATAACTTGGGGGAGATAGTGGGCACACAACTTGATGAACATTTCCTTTACAAAACGGAAAGCATTTTCCACACACAGTTTCAATTCCTTCCTCTTTACTCATTTGTCCACTACCTTCAACATTCCTTTCTACTTCACCACAGCCCAGCTCAGTACTACAGTCCAGTTAGCAAGAGTCTATTCTCAACCCGTGGTTCCGCGTCTTCCTTCCTCTCTAGGGGACTATATTGCCAGTATGACAGGTACTTATCTTCTCTGTTCCTAATGCTCTGGAACTCCCGCCCAGGGCACTCTCTTCGTCTTACATACTCTGTTCCGTCTAGGCCCGTTACCTCTATGAATTACAATATCTGGGCTGTACCACTAGGTTTCCTGTCCCAGGACCCGTTTCCGATCGATCACTCTATTCCTTTGGTCAGTTCTCTTTCACTTTCCGCTAGGATCTCGCTATCTCTTTCTCTCGGTCTTCTCTCACATTAGGGACACCCACATCATAGTAAAGTGACGTAGGTTAAATAAAGACCTAGGTCCAACAAGTTTGACCTTTCTCCCCCAATTGTAGTCCCTACACTAACATACAATTGCAAATGCGGCACTGCTTACTGATTAGACCTTAGGTCAGCTTTCTACGCACACTGGGCCCTTCCTGACTTACTACCAGGAAATCCTCTCCGATCTAGCTACATAGCCTCTCCCTCTCTGGGCTAGCCCCAACTCTTAACTCTATTGATGCCTACTCATTACCTCTTGCTGGGCACCAACAAGAATAACACATACCACAATACACTAGTGTTGAGCGAGTATGTTCTGTTCCGAGTATGCTCGGGCCGAGCTCCGAGTAGTTACAACTGCTCGGTGATATGTTTGAATCGCTCCCGTGTGCATGATTTGACAGCTTTATTACATGTGAGGAATGTGTAAGAAATAGACATTCCTCACATGGGATTCAAACATATCACCGAGCAGCTGTAAATACTTGGAGCTCGGCCCGAGCATACTCGGCGAAAGGTTTAAATAGAACATACTCGCTCAACACTACAATACACACATCATAACAGTACTCGTGTCTTCAAGGGGGAACGTGGACAGTATGTCAATCTCTTTACAGAAAGACAGGTCAGAGTCAAGGGTTACTCCAAGGCAAGAGACTTGTGTTACAGAGGAAAGCATGATGTAGATTATTGTGGTAGAAAAATCATGTAAGGGGCTTGAGTGAGATGGAGCAAAGATGATGAGTTCGGTTTTGTCCATGTTGAGTTTTAGAATGCATAATGAAAAGGAGGATATGGATGATAGACTCCCTGAGATTCTGGACAGCAGAGAGGTGACATGTGGGCCAGAGAGGTAGATTTGATACTCATCATCATATAGGTGTTTTTTAAAGCCATGGGACTTTGAGTTGTCCCAGGCTAAAAGTATAGATGGAAAAGACAGAGCCTTGAGGGACACCCACAGACAGAGGACAGGATAAGACAGTACTATGGGAATGGGAGATGCTAAACATTAGTGAGGTAAGAGGAAATCCAATGACATGGGAAGGTCTTTGATGCCAAGGGAAAAGGGGATATGTAGTAGAAGGGAGTGATCAATTGTGTCAAAGGCAGAGGAAAGGAATAGAATGAGGAGTATAGAATATTGTGTATTAGGCTTGGTGGTTAGTAAGTTGTTAGTAACTTTGGCTATGGCAGCTTCAGTGGTGTGGTGAGGACGGGAGCTGAATTGTAGGTTGTTGAAGAGTAAGTTGGAAAGTTTAATATGGACTTTCTGTTCGAAGTATAGTGTGATAGCTAAGGTGATAGGATGTAGAGGTTAAGTTAAGGGATGGCTTCTCCAGGACAGCTGTAATAGTTGTGTGTTTGAAAGCAGAAAGGAGGACACCTTGGCAGTTAAACATTAAAGCTCTCTGATGCAGTTGATCTTTCTTTTTAAGTATGAGGCAAAGTCTTTCACAGAAATGAGGGAAGTTAGAGGGGGCAATGGTGGACAGAGTAGGGAATTAGAAGTGTTGAATAACTGTTTGAGGTTATGGATAGAGAAGATATTGTGAGAGCTGTGAAGTAGTCCTGTTTAGCAGAGGTGAGGGCCAATTTGGGTGTGAAAATTGCTTGTTTGAATGTGTTAAAACTTCCTGTGAGTGCATTTTGTTTCAGCATTGCTCTGCAACCCTAGAAGCATGCAGCAGCAGCTTTTTTGTGAAGTTGGTGTGCCAGGGTTGTTAATTAATTTTTCGCCTTCGGCCATGTACGAGAGTTGCGGCTGAATCAAAAGCTGTTGAGAGTGTGGCATTGTAGATAATGGTGGTTGTGTCTTTGTCTTGGAGTGAATATACAGTGGCATGTAAAAGTTTGGGTACCCTTGGTCAAAATTAATATTATTGTGAACAGTTAAGCAAGTTGAAGATGAAATGATGTCTAAAAGGCCTAAAGTTAAAGGGGTTGTCCATTACTATTCAAAATAGTCCAATGTGTTTTTATGCTGAAAAGAAGCTTCTTTCTAATTACCTCCCGCTGCTGTTTCTGCCTGTTTCTGCCTGTGAGCGGCCAGTGATAGCGCCGCTCACAGGCATCACTGGCCACTCGCAGGCATCACGTGACCCCCGGCTGCACCCGGCTCTGACATCTGACATCCGCTGATGTCACATCATGATTCCGGATGCATCCGGGGGTCTCTCTTCTGCGTTCCACGGTGGATGCTGGGCTGTGGGCGGTGTTACCCCGCGCATCACACCCGGCATCCACCGCGCGCTCTCACTCTCCCCATTCATTGGGAAAGTGCGCGGTGGATGCTGGGTGTGATGCGCAGGGTAACCCCGCCCACAGCCCAGCAGCCACTGCGGGGACCCCAGAGCTGAGTCACGCCTCACTTGACGTGACGTCAGTGGGGGGTCACGTACCAGGCAGAAACAGCAGATGGAGGTAATTAGAAAGAAACTTCTTTTCATCATAAAAACACATTGGGCTATTTTGAATAGTAGTGGACAACCCTTTTAAAGGTGACACATTTTCTTTGTATTTACATTTTAAAAATTACATTAAGGAAAATAGTCAGTGGCATGAAAAATTTGGGGACCCTTGGAGATTTGTGTGCTGAGATAATTTTGACCAAAGTTTCAGACCTTAATTAGCCTGTCAGGGTTTACAAGTTGTCTTTTCCTCAGTTTGAAATGTAATAAAGAAATGGCAGTTAACAAGAACAGTGGAGGTCAAGAGAAAGTCTGGAAGATCAAGCAAAGTTTCAGTGAGAGCTGCTTGTAGGATTGCTAGAGAGGCAAATCAGAACCCTCGCTTGACTGCAAAAGACCTTCAGAAAGAATTAGCAGACTCTGGAGTTGTGGTACATTGCTCCACTGTTCAGAGACACAAGCACAAATATGGCCTTCATGGAAAAGTCATCAGAAGAAAACCTCTCCTGTGTCCTCACCATAAAATTAAGAGTCAGAAGTATTCAAAAGAACATCTAAACAAGCCTGATGCATTTTGGAAACAAGTCCTGTGGACCGATGAGGTTAAAATAGAACTCTTTGGCCACAATGATACGGAGAAAAAAGCACAGAATTTCAGGAAAAGAACATCTCGCCAACCATTAAGCATGAGGGTGGATCAATCATGCTTTTGGGTTGTATTGCAGCCAATTGCACTGAGAACATTTCCCAGGTAGGGGGAAGAATGGATTCAATTAAATTTCAACAAATTCTTGATGCAAACATAACACTATCTGTAAAAAAGCTGAAGTTGAAAAGAGGATGGCTTCTATAAATGGATAATGATCCTAAACACATGTCAAAATCCTGAATAGACTACCTCAAAAGGCGCAAGCTGAAGGCTTTACAATGGCCCTCACTGACCCCTGATCTGAACATCATTGAAAATCTGTGGCTAGACCTCAAAATAGCAGTGCATGCAGGACAACACAGTAATCTCACAGAACTGGAAGAATTTTCCAAAGAAGAATGGATGAAAATCCCTCAAATAAGAATTGAAAGACTCTTCTCTGGCTACAAAAAGCACTTACAAGCTGTGATACGTTCAATTGGGGGTGCTACTTTTAAAATGTAAAAGATGAAAATATTTTTTGTGTCTAAAATACAAATGAAATGTGTCATCTTTAACTTTAGCCCTTTTAGAGATCATTTCATCTTCAACTTGCTTAACTGTTCACAATAACAGTAATTTTGACCAGGGGTGCCCAAACTTTTACATGACACTGTATAATGTTCCCTACTTTCAAACTGAGGTTGGAAGGATAAGAACAGTAAAGCTATGTGCCCACGATGCAGAAATGAAGCAGAAAATTTCTGCTTCATTTCTGCATCTCCTTGCCCGGAAAAACGCTTGCAGAATTTGTCACGCGTTTTTCGTGCGTTTTGCACATGCGGAATTGCCATGCATTTTCTAATGCATTGTAGATGGCAATTCCGCATGTGTAAATGAACAAATAATGGACATGCTTCGGATTTTTGAGCGCATCAAAAAGGCTGCGGAAAATCCGCAGCATGGGCACTCAAAGTGCGGAATTTCATTGGGGACCATGGCGGAAGGATTACCAAGCGTTTCCCAAGCGTTTACGCTGCAAAAATTCCGCAGCATAAACGCTTGAAAAACGCATCGTGGGCACGGACCCTTAGGACGAGTTCAGAATAATAAACAGATCTGAGTCTGTGATTGGAAGCTTTTGAGAGGGAGGGGTGAAAGCACACGCTTCCAGAGAGCACTCTGAAGAAAAACCCAGTTGCACTACAAGCAGAAATTTCACATATTGCACTCTAAAAGCAATAAATGTGAATATTTCTTCAATGGAGCGACGCAGTGTAAAACGAAAGTGTGTCAGAATCAGGTGAGCTCAGGGACTTCTAGAAAGTATTTAACTCTTTTTTTTTTCCTTTCAGCAAGTGACATGTCCTCTTTAAAATAACCATTAGGAGTAGCTGTCAGGATGTCCTACATGATCAAGATGGCTGCAGTTGTATATTTGTATCTTTTTACTAACTAAATATTTCATGGAAACTATAACTGTTTTCTAATAATTATTAGACCATGTACAAGTTTGATTATTTGTAAAGGTGTTGACTCATGATATAGACTGTGTGGGCACGTGGACTTCATGGATCTCAATCCTCCCTTGGGACTCTCCATCTATGTGCCTGAACAGTAAGGCTATGTGCCCACGATGCAGAAATGAAGCAAAAAATTTCTGCTTCATTTCTGCATCTCCTTGCCCGGAAAAACGCTTGCGGAATTTGACACGCCTTTTTCGCGCGTTTTGCACATGCGGAATTGCCATGCGTTTTCTAATGCATTGTAGATGGCAATCCGCATGCGTAAACGCACAAATAATGGACATGCTGCGGATTTTTGAGCGCATCAAAAACGCTGCGGAAAAATCTGCAGCATGGGCATTGAAAGTGCAGAATTTCATTGGGGACCATGGTAGAAGGCTTACCAAGAGTTTCCCAAGCGTTTACGCTGCAAAAAATCCGCAGCATAAACGCTTGAAAAACCCGTCGTGGGCACGGACCCTAAGTCAGCTCATATTTTGCCAAGCTGGCACTTCCCCCATGCATTTTATGGACAATAATTCATTCATATACTACATTTCTAGATGTGATATCCCTGGTGAAAATAGTTGAAAGATTTCTAGGACAGAAATTGAATTGACAAATATCCACAAAAAAAACAGCTTTGCCCTGTTATAGCGATTTTCCATTTTTGAGTTTTCATTTTTTCCTCTCCTTCTTCCAAGAACCATAACTTTTTTTTCTTTTGACATAACATGAAGGCTTGTTTTTTGCTGGACAAGTGGTACCTTTGAATGAATTTATTTTACCATGCGTTGTATTGGAAAATATGGAAAAAAATTCCAAGACTGCCAAAATTTCCCCCACAATACAATTTCCTAAAATTTTTTTTTTTTTGGGGGGGGGGGGGGTTGTATTTATGGTGTTCATTGCGCGGTAAAAATGACTAGGCAATATGATTCTTCTCCAGGTAGGTATGATTATGGCGATACCAAACATGCAGTTTTTTTGTTTTTTTTATTTCAGTGGTAGAAAAAATTTTGGGGGAAATTCATGAAAATAAAAATTCAGGTTACCATTTTCCGAGACCCATATCGTTTTAATTTTCCTGTCAATGGAGCTACGTGAGATATAGTTTTTTTGTGTGGCAAGCTGACATTTCTATTGATACCATTTTGAGGTAGATACAACTAGATACATACTTAGGACCAGGGGGAACTCATTAAGGGTGGAAGAAAGGCAATTCAGGCAGCTAAAAAGGAAAGGGTTCCTTACTGTCAGAGCAGTCAGACTGTGGAAAGAGGTAGTGATGGCAGACACTATAACAGCTTTTAAAAAGGGGCTGGATGATTTCCTCAGTACACATAACATTGTGGGTTCTCAAAAATGTAGTGACAAAATGTATAATTGGTGGAGAAAGGTTGAATTGGATGCACCTAGGTCTTTTTTTACAACCTATGTAACAACGCTTTCTGTCGCATTTTTTGTGGTATTGCGGCAACCAAAAAAATAAAATTCTGGCATTTTTATTGTAATTATCTTTACTGTGTTTACTGATCGGGTTACTTAACTTTGCAGTTTTATAGATTAAACTTTTACAGACGCAGCAATACTAATTATGTTTATTAGGGTGGTGATTAGAATTTTTATATTTTTAAAAATATTTATTTTATTTTTACTGTATTTCTTTAGTCCCTTAGGGGACTTGAACCTTTTATCGTCAGATCAATTATACTATATATTACGATACCACAGTATTGCAGTATATAGCAAAAATCACTGCATCCAAGTCACAGGAGCACAGTAATGACATTTACTGGGGTCTTCTGCAGACCCCTGGCTGCTATAGCACACCATTGGCATTCTGTGATCACACTGCGCACTCTGTAAATTTAAGGCGCTAACAGCAGAAGGCAGATCTCAGCTCCACTCAGTGCTGTTAGAGGCAGATGGTGGTTATATAACACAGAATTCATCTGTCTGGAAGATGCAATCTCAGTTCCTTTACCCACATTAAAGCAGAGACCTGACATATGACGTACCAGAACATCCTATTGGGAAGGGTTTAAAAATGTCTCATCTTTTTGAGACAACCTTTTCTGCCATAAATAAAAGGTGCATATATGTCATGTTCAGTCTTCATAGTGGTGCTGATGGGTCAAACTGAATGTATGGCAAATAATAACGGCCAGATGTAAACAATGATGGGATCTATTTGTGTGAATAGGCTTGATAGAGATGGACATATAAATATAGACATAGATGGATAGCCAGACAAGCCTCCAGATAGATTCATAAGTGGACGCATGAATAGTACATACAGTACCATACATACAGGGAAATGGCAGACCTATAAATTGATAGAGATAGATCTCGTATTTTACCATAGCTTTATACTTTTAGGGCCCGATTCATCAAGACTGGGGTTGTTCACACCGGTGTTGATGAGGGGTGTGCTGGAGTGAGACATTCCTGATTCATGAAGAGGTGCACTCTCCTTCATGAATCTGGAGCGTCTGACAAGTGGCATGCATATCCCTGTGCTACGCCAGTGTCAGGTACTGAAGAGAGATTTCTGGCGTAGGATATGCCTAAGCTCATCATGAATTAGACGATCTGCGGCCTCCCACCCCAGCCGCGCCTCAGTACCGACCCCGGTTCTACCCATCTAGGTGTATCAGGGAGAAATTGGAAAGAAGACACCAAAAGTGACAAAATTTAGGCTCAACTCTTTGTTGCACCTAAATTTTGCAACTTTTCAGAGCTTTTCCGCCAGAACCTTCGGTGGTGGTTTGAGAAAAACTGTTCTATAATTTCAAATTTCCTCTTCTTGGCATCTTAAACTTAGAATTACAGCACTTTTTATGTCTTGCCATGTCTTTGTTTTCTTCTTCCCTTCCTGTTCTCAGCAATGACCTCTTCAGTAGTTGAGTCTGTTTCTGAGTAAAACAATATCCTTTATTGTTCAAAATTCAGGGTCAACATACTCAAGTATGGTAGGTAATAATTCAGGAGGAGTATGTGATAGACGACAGGTCACATCCTTCATTTATTAATCTTGTTGGATAGCGTTCACACAGTGGCCGAATGGGACCCATCTTGGTCATATTTTCGTCTTCAGCTATCCTATTAACATTGGTAAATCTATACATTGGTTAATGATGAGTTAAGCATTGCCAGATTTGGATGCCCTGAAATAGATGGTGTTGTACTATTTAAAATACGTTGTAATGAGGGACTCTTTGCAAGTGAGAGATTTGTGTAATGGACATAGAAAAGGTGCAAAAACAAGGAAGAGTTGATCCATTATATCTGGAGATTAGATGTTGCGTAACCGAGCCAGGCATCAGTATTGCAACTTAACAAATACAAATGTTCAAAGGAGGAAAAATTGAGACCAACCACCCTAATTTGGGAAACCATTTATTTTATGAACTTTGGCAATATTTCTGGCAAATAGTAAATTGCGTTACCTCCCCACTCAACACTCTCCCAATGGAGCCATTGAGTTCAGTGAGTCAAAAGTAGTCCAAAATGTGAAAAATTTTGGACTCCTTGTGACCTCCTTCCTGGTGGTATGTTTTTTTAGATAGATACAATAACATTGCCTACTATTTTATTATCAGTAAATCTGGAAATATAGATGTGGATTTGCCCAGGTAAAATGGCCAGCGTAAAACAGTAAGCAGGCAAACTGGATACAATTTTTACATGACGAATCTTATCAACACGTTGCAAACTTTTTCCACCCAGAAATTGAACTCTAGTGCAGACTTTAAAATTTTTATAATTTCCATTACAAATTTTAGTCATTTTACCCCTTTTATAAGAAACCTGTCACCATGACTTCCCTATACAAACCATTGCCACCACCTTTTAACCATCTTTACCACCATCCCTACAACCTCTTTTTATGAGCCCAGTTGCCCATTATACCTCCAAAAAAAAGATATAGAACTGTCCTGCCCTTTATACAAATCACTACTGAGCAATCCAATGTTAATCCCTGGACTGTGCTTGGTTTCCCCCATTGCTTCCCCTATTCTTTGGTTGACATTCATGATACCCACCTAAATCTTGAGCCTGTGCAGTTGAGAATGAGTCAAATGCAGACGTTGTTCGTTCGGCCCTGCCAAAGGGCAGACCGACCTTGTCGGCGCATGCTTACCACAAACTGTTTGGATGATATAGGAGACATACAGTTGTGCTCAAAAGTTGATTCCAGGGTCAGTTTGGAACGGTAGAAATTGTTGCAGCTGATGACTTCTAGTTTTATGGCAGAACATGCACCAATGAAGCAACACTGTGTGCACATACACGGCACAAACAAGCATTTACATGTGCATCTCCTTACCGTACCATTGCCACATATTGTGACTAACCTTTCACCAAGGCAGTTGTTGCTGCTTACATATCGGCCATATAAATCTTTCAGAGGGGTGGGCTCTATGAATTTTAGGTTTTTGTCTTGGTAAAAATGGAATTGTTGACTGATCTCAGTTTGTGTTTGGGCATGAGAATGTTTAGTACAAGTACTACTTGGATTGAAGCCAAACCGTACCCCTCCATAGAGAATGTACCAAACACCATATACTTATCCACCAGGAACAAACCTTTATAGTCAGGTCTCATGAGTCACTCTTTATTGTAATCACACACAAAAGAGACTCCCACCCCTGATTACTCCTTTCTGTATTTCTGAGAATAATGCTGGATGTCTGGAGGTGGTGTTCTACCCGTATATGTATATACCTCTGGAAAAGATTATTTCATCGAAAGTAATGATGATACCAACGATTATACTCTACTGCATTAACTACGGTCAGGTTATTCCTACAATGTCACTATTGGTCACATTGATTCATAGGAAAAATGACAATTTCTTCCTTTACAAACAGTGAAAAGGTAACTGGTAATCATATTTTTGTAATGTATCAATATGTATATTGTAGCTGCAGTAAAGTTTTAAAGTATAGAGCTCAGACCTTGGCATCAATAAAAGCCCAGAAATTTAACTATCAAATGATACCAGGTTCACTCTTTGAGGTGCATCATTATTTGAAATTAGATAATAGCATGAAAAAGTTATACCCCCTGGTTCTGGGTTAGAGTTGAAAAATTGCATGTGATATCTGTAAGAAAAATCACAGGCAGTAACCATCTTCTTTCCCCTCTGTTCAGCTTTCAGCAATCCAAAGGATGGATACAGGAACTTTCTTCATGTTATCACCCTCTAATTACCAATAGAAAAGGATATGTGTCCTCTTAACAAAACATTTAGGGGCTTGGGTTTTTTCTACTACAGCTGGTGTGGGGAACCTCTGACACGGTGGGCCATCTACGGCCTATGAGGTTATTTGCTCCGGCCCTCGGGGAGATTCTTGGTGCTTGTGCCGCTGACCCATTAATTCATCCCTAGAATGCCCACATGCAGCGCTCACTACTGAACGGCATGGCACACACAACACTGGATTAGGCCTGGACGCAGGCCAATACCAGTGTCAGGATGATATTTGTGGGTGCTGGCCATTATCAATGTCAGGATGTTCTTTGTGTGCCCCCTCCTATGTGATCCATGAACACCAGACCCATTGTCTCCTATGTGATATATGGACATCAGCTTTCGTGTCTCCTATATGATCCATGGATACAAGCTTCAGTGTCTCCTATGTGATGTATATACACCAGCCTCAGTATCTCCTATGCGATGTATACAGCAGTCTGTGTATCCTATGTAATGTTTATACATCAGTCTTGGTGTCTTCTATGTGATGCATATATAGCAGTCTCAATGTATCCTATATCATGTATAACTAACTGCTTGAGTTCTGTAGATGTTATATGAGCAGTAATGAATTTCCCACTTTGAGGAGACATGTAGTGTAATATACATCCGTGTTGGTAAAAACTTACTGCTGCAAGTTCTTTTCAAAACTTACCATCTCAAAGAGGTGACTGCACTCCAGACAGACTCAAAATAGGAAAAGCAGTTGTGAGTCGCAACATCATCCATACCACCTAGCATCACAACCCTACCAAAGAGAAGCAGCTCCAGCCATCACATTAGGGAGGAGTTAATTGTTTGACCAGATATAGCAGGATAATTTTTAAGTTGAGAATTTTGTACAACCTCTGAATGATGGAATAAATATCCAAATGGCCCTCGGCACAAAAAAGATTCCCCACCCCTATACTACAGGATAGAGCTGCTAAGCAGTACATTTGACATTTGCTGACTTTGTGGCTCACATGGTTAATGAAATCTGGGTTGTTAAAATTTGGGCAAGTACAGAGGTGACTGTGGCAAGTATCAGCTCTGTAAATTCTGACCTGTTATTTTTAATGGCTGTTCATCATTATAGTATGTGCAGGATTGGAATAGCAGTTCTAGATTTTTTTTTTAGTTTGCCAGCTGTAATATTGCAGAGTCTGTGTCCTCCCATATGTAGTAGAACGGAGTTTTATCTAATGCTGCAACTATAAGTTCACACGGGCCGACCTAAGGCAATTAATGGCCGCCGATTAACAAATTCTAATTAATAGTTTAACTCAGCCAGTCCCAGCTTCAGATGTGCACTGAACGATCTTTTCTAGATTATTCAGCGCTCATAGGCTGGCAATATTATCAGCAACACAGTCCTGTTTATACAGGGTGATATGTCGCCGAGAACGATGATTTTTTTCTGCAGCACAATAGATCATTTCACCTGACCAATGAGCGTTTTGCATGTTCGGCAGGTGACTGGCAGCCTGTTTAGACTGTACGATTATTGTGAAACTAGTATTCCTATTCACCGTAAATGGACCTTAATTTTGTGCCCAGTCAGATGTAGCAGTGTTGAGTCTATTTGATAGAGCAGAGGTGAATGTCATATGTAGATGTGCCAATGTCATCAGACACTCAGTGAATGTGAATAGCGGTATCAGAGCGCCAATAACAGGGCAAAAATTAATTAAAATGGCTGATTTATTAATACACACAACGCGTTTCAGTGGACAAGGCCACCTTCATCAGGTGTGTCATCAGACACAGCAGAGCTGAGAATAGCAGGGCCGTCTCCATTGAATATGTATATATTGTATACGTGTATGGAGTCAGCTCCATCACCACTACATTTGATATGTTAAACTCTGACTCAGATACATTTAACTCGACACTGCAGCATCACTACTACATCAGGTTATCGGCAGCGTGTTAGGGTGCATACAACCAAAGACTAGCGCTGATAAAAAAAAATGGGCGATGCCAACCGTAACGTATCTTAATAGTGTGAAAGTTATCAAAAACTGAAAGTTTTATTCGACCAATGGCACACAGCCATCGTATGGAAAGATGCCAGTCATTTCTTCTTTTAATCGTTGGATAAAAGACCGTTTAACAAAATGTTCCCAGAATCATCTACCATCCTTTAGCCAGTCTGAATGACGGTAATGCCCAATACAGCCTAAAATGTGTATGTCTGCGCCTGCGTAATGGTTGTAATATCCCCTTATCGCACTATTGTGCACATTGCATATAGGTAGCAGAGCTGTATTTGTTATGCAACTGTTTTGTGCACCATAAAAAGAGAGAGGAAGGGAAACTCAACTGAAAGGCGGAACTTCCTATAGAACTTGAGGAATATGTCCGATTTGAAAGACACGATTTGGGGTGGAGGTGGGAAGACTCCTTTAAGGAATTTGTTGGCTTTGTAGCAAATTACTATGTATTTTAACCCTTATATGTTGCAGCACACCAGCACTATTGACTTTTCTATGAAGATAAAATTGGTTTATGCCAAGAGGTTAAGGGTCGTGATTATGGGGGTCACACACCACCTGTGGTTTGTGCAGTTATAAAGTAATCCCTCTGGCTATTTAACCTGTCCCCTTTATGACCACAGACATTAGAAATGGCTCTGAACAAGTGTATTTAAACCACAAGTGATCTCATACAATACATGAACAGAGGGGGGTATGAAGAAAGTGAACAGAGGTAGCAATACACTTCTCCCCTCCCAACCCCAAGTCTTCACGGTTTTGGGAAGGGTGTAAATGAGGTGATGTGAGGCTGGTCTGCAAGTGCACAAAAATATAGATGTACGCCTTCCATTAGACGTCTCTTCTGAACTCCAGTATTTTGGATCATTCTAAAGTCTAAAAGTTCCACAGTTGTGTCCCAGGGGATGGTGGTAAAGGAAGAGAGAGGGGACACTATGGGGGGAGAGCCTAACATTTACCCTGTAGCTGCTGGGACACATCTGCACAATGAATGGCAAAATGTTACAGAAGAGTCTGCCATGCCAGGGGTTAAGTCCTTGTTCTCCTGGCTGCTGAATGCATCTTCATAAGCCAGCGTTGCCTCCGCCGTCTGTCTCGGGGATGGGTTCCAGGGCCCCTCGCGGTCTGAAGATATCAAAGGAAGGGGAGTGGGAGCTGGCACGACTTATGCCACAGGACTGCCCCGCATGGTGGATCTGCCTCACGTGGTCCACGGCTTCGTTCTTGGCATGTTTGAGGAGGTCAGCTTGGCCCTGTGGGATTATGAAAAGAATCATTAAGAATACTGTGTGAAGTTTATGAACACGTGATTGAATTACTGGAAGGAGATGAAAGGAAACATTGACCTGGAAAGTATGGGATGCTGACATTGAGCGGAAGGGATATGTTCTGATGCCATGATACCGCCCTGATGGTGACACCGTACAGTAGAGGCATCAATGTGAATATATATTTAGTGCACTGCTCAGGCAGACTGGTGATGTGCCAACAGCGATCATGGCAGCCGTGTGATCACTAGAGTACAATGCTCACACTGTCCATATATTGCAATACTGCACACAGCCAGAGGACATGTGTGGCACTGTTTGTAAAGAATGCAGAGAAGTTTTTCTGATCCCGTGTACACCATTTAACCCCCTGATTTTCCGTCTTTGCATTCTGCCAGTTATATAATGTTTAATTTAAATGAAGTATTTAGGGCAAAAATGCAGTTCCATCAGAGTCTTTATTATTTTACAGAATACACAAATCATCATAAAACAATATATTTATTGTATATACAGGTGCATCTCACTAAATTAGAATATCATCTAAAGTTAATTTATTTCAGTTCTTCAATACAAAAAGTGAAATTCATATTATATAGAGTCATTACAGAGAGATCTATTTCAAGTGTATATTTCTCTTAATGTTGATGATTATGGATTACATTCAATGAAAACACAAAATTCATTATCTCAGTAAATTAGAATAATTAACAAAAAACACCTGCAAAAGCTTCCTAAGCATTTAAAAAGGTCCCTTAGTCTGTTTCAGTAGGCTCCACAATCATGGGGAAGACTGCTGACTTGACAGATGTCCAGAAGGCAGTCATTGACACACTCTACAAGGTCCCAGAGTTCCAATTTTCATTTGGAAATCAAGGTCCCAGAGTCTGGAGGAAGAGTGGAGAGGCCACAATCCAAGCTGCTTGAGGTCTAGTGTGAAGTTTCCACAATCAGTGATGGTTTGGGGAGCCATGTCATCTGCTGGTGTAGGTCCACTGTGTTTTATCAAGACCAAAGTCAGCGCAGCCGTCTACCAGGAAATTTTAGAGCACTTCATGCTTCTCTCTGCCGACAAGCTTTTTGGAGATGGAAATTTCATTCTCCAACAGGACTTGGCACCTGTCCACACTGCCAAAAGTACCAATACCTGGTTTAAACACAACAATATCACTGTGCTTGACTGGCCAGCAAACTCGCCTGACCTTAACGCCATAGAGAATCTATGGGGTATTGTCAAAAGGAAGATGAGAGACACCAGACCCAACAATGCAGACGAGCTGAAGGCTGCTATCAAAGCAACCTGGGCTTCCATAACATCTCAGCAGTGCCACAGGCTGATCGCCTCCATGCCACGCCACATTGATGCAGTAATTGATGCAAAAGGAGCCCCGACCATATTGAGTGCATTTACTGAACATACATTTCAGTAGGCCAATACATTTTTCAAGCTGTTGTTATAAAGTATTCTAATTTACTGAGATAATGACTTTTGAGTTTTCATTGGCTGTAAGTCATAATCATCAACATTAACAGAAATAAACACTTGAAATAGATCACTCTGTTTGTAATGACTATATAATATAGGAGTTTCACTTTTTGTATTGAAGAACTGAAATAAATTAACTTTTTGATGATATTCTAATTTAGTGAGATGCTACTGTAAGTGTACAGCATCATCATATTAAGTTTATCACGATTATAGTAAGAAAAAAAATGATGTACTTATTTGTTAATTTCATAATGTACAGGTATTAGTCCATATGCCAGTACATCAGGACAAGTATGCTCATAGTGATATGACAGCTCCTCGCCACTCGTGATGGGGAAGTTTGTCATTAGGGCAGCAAGCACGGTGGCTCAGTGGTTAGCACTGCAGTCTTGCAGCACTGGGGTCCTGGATTCAAATCCCACCAAGGACAACATCTGCAAGGAGTTTGTATGTTCTCCCTGTGTTTGCGTGGGTTTCCTTCGGGTTCTCCAGGTTCCTCCCATACTCCAAAGACATATGAATAGGGAATCTAGATTGCGAGCCCCAATGGGAACAGTGCCGATAATGTCTGTAAAGTGCTGTGGAATTATTGGCGCTATGTACAGTTGAAACCAGAAGTTTACATACAATATATAAAAAGACACATGTGCATGTTTTTCTTAATATTTGACATGAAATCAAAATTAACCTTTCCCGTTTTAGGTCAATTAGGATTACCATAATTTTTAATATTTGCCAAATGCCAGAATAATGAGAGAGAGAGAGAATGTTTTAAGGCATTTTTAATACTTACTGCAAAGTCAAAAGTTTACATACACTAAGATTACTATGCCTTTAAACAATTCTGGACTGCCCATATGATGATGTCATGTGTTTGGAAGCTTCTGATTTTTTTTTGGGCAACATCTGAGTTAATTACAGACACACCTGTGGATGTATTTTAATGTACACCTGAAACACACTGCTTCTTTGTGTAGCATCATGGGAAAGTCTAAAGAAATCAGCCAAGATATCAGGAAGAGAATTGTGGACTTGAACAAGTCTGGCTTATCCTTGGGTACAAGATACCTGCAGGTGCCTCGTTCATCTGTACAAACAATTATACGCAAGTACAAACAAGATGGGAATGTCCAGCAATCATACCGCTCAGTAAGGAGACGGTTTCTGTGTCCCAGAGATTTTCTTTAACTGTACTTGTCTTGAAAATACAGTAAAGCACATACAGGTATGGCGCACAATAGCTGCAACGTGTGAACCCACCCTGCTTTTTCCATGTTTTGGCTGCTGGGAATTGAGCGTTTTCCCATTGTTTTTGGG
Source organism: Phyllobates terribilis (assembly GCF_046119375.1). Classification (NCBI taxonomy): domain Eukaryota; kingdom Metazoa; phylum Chordata; class Amphibia; order Anura; family Dendrobatidae; genus Phyllobates; species Phyllobates terribilis. The sequence continues at coordinate 181,472,072 of NW_027362765.1, forward strand.
AAGTTGTTTTTTTCCCGTTCCTTTTTTTTTTTTAAACCCCATTGAATAGTGCAGAAAGCATCAGCAGCTTTTGAAGTGAAAGCGCTCCAAACAATGCCCGGAATCTTTTGAGCTTTCAAATTTACTTGTATTGTAAAGTAGAGAGAGTCTTCAGAGCGGAAAACGCCTAAAGAATTGTCAGCTCACTTCTTTTAAACGTTTGATGTCTTTGGAAACCTAAAACAGTTGAAAGACGCTCAACATACTGAACATAAGAACAGCAGGTTGTTTCCACATGGAAATACATAAGTTCACTCTCGTGAGCGCTTTATCAGAGCTTTTTCAGGCAGTTTCTGAAGCAGAATCAGCCTGAATAAGACATTGTGTGCACATGCCCTCTGAGGTAAGATCAGAGTCTAAACATTTGTCATTGTGTATGTTTTATCAGAAGTTGAATCATTTAGCGCCTCAATTATCACAACTGTCTGTCGTACACATAAAGTTCGTATCGGTGTCCTCAGTGTTAGGTCAGGGTGTCCTCAGTGTTTGGATCTGTGTCTTCAGGGTTTGATCCGTGTCTTCAGGGTTTGGATCTGTGTCTTCAGGGTTTGGTCAGTGTGTCCTCAGTGTTTGGATCTGTGTCTTCAGGGTTTGGCCAGTGTGTCCTCAGTGTTTGGATCTGTGTCTTCAGGGTTTGGTCAGTGTGTCCTCAGTGTTTGGATCTGTGTCTTCAGGGTTTGGTCAGTGTGTCCTCAGTGTTTGGGTCTGTGTCTTCAGGGTTTGGTCAGTGTGTCCTCAGTGTTTGGGTCTGTGTCTTCAGGGTTTGGTCAGTGTGTCCTCAGTGTTTGGATCTGTGTCTTCAGGGTTTGGTCAGTGTGTCCTCAGTGTTTGGGTCTGTGTCTTCAGGGTTTGGTCAGTGTGTCCTCAGTGTTTGGATCTGTCTGATGCATGTGTCATCAGAGTTTCATCAATATTTTTTACAGATGGATAAGTTACAAAGCTTCTCTTATAGTTTGCAATGTAAAACATTGGCATGCCATTCATGCACTATGTGTGTTTTTCACTGACCCATAGATTTGTATTGGCACTTTTCATCAAAGCTGCCGTCTCTGAGTTTTGCACGGGCATACGGTCCGTGAAAAAACAAGGTCATATGAACAGCTCCACAGACCATAATGGGTACATGTTGCATCTGTGAAAAGCACGGACAGAACATGTACATGAAACACTGATGTCTGAATGAGACCTAAAAGAAAGCCTGGCCTCGATGTCCATAGCACCCAATCAGAGGTCAGCTATCAATTCTTACACATGAAAAGTGAAAGCTGAGCTCTGATTGGTTGCTATGGGTAAAAAACAAGCCCAAAATGAGAATGAATAACAGAGCCATGTTTTTCCCCATTATGACTAGAATATACAGTATATAACCATAAAATGTACATTTCAGACAGTCTATACTACACACTGCTTTCATGTGACGTAGCATATCAGAAAATATAGACTGTAGACTCGGGTATCCATTAACACTATTTAGCACACTACAAGCCGAATTCCCAAATAATGACAGTAATTTGTCTGCGGGGACTCAGAGGCATTTTATTCGGATGACAGAACAAACAAAGGAAGAGATGGCAGTCTTCAAAGTGCCTTAAACGCCATTCAATCTCTTCACTCCACAAGGTCTTTTCATTTTCACATTTTCCTGTGACTTTCAGCGTGTGAGTAGTGAGTGTACAGGAAGATCGTACAGCGTAGGCCATTAAATGGACATTTCATGTATTTAACGTGTATATCATCAGTATCAGTTTACATTATTTGGAGTCTATTGTATGTACAAGTTAGAGGGAAAGGATTGCCTGCAGCTGGCACCTGCCTATAGAGGCATCGCCTGCAGCTGGCACCTGCCTATAGAGGCATCGCCTGCAGCTGGCACCTGCCTATGGAGGCATCGCCTGCAGCTGGCACCTGCCTATGGAGGCATCGCCTGCAGCTGGCACCTGCCTATAGAGGCATCGGCTGCAGCTGGCACCTGCCTATAGAGGCATCGCCTGTAGCTGGCAGCTGCCTATAGAGGCATCGCCTGTAGCTGGCACCTGCCTATAGAGGCATCGCCTGTAGCTGGCACCTGCCTATAGAGGCATCGCCTGTAACAGTGGCCTCTTTATACAGTTAAAGAACTACTTTTACACTGATGCCCTATCCGTAGGATTCAATTGAATAGGAGGCGGATGTGCAGTACACCACGGTGGCCACTACCACTTGACGGCGGAGCCCCGCAGGTGAGCGCTTCCTGCCGGCGGCCGCCGCCACCTGCACCGATAACAGCTGATCGGCGGATAGGGCATCAGTGTAAAAGTAATGGACAACCCCTTTAAGGTATCACCAGTAATAGGCACCCACATATAAAGGCATTACCTTTAGCATTTGTCAGCATATAAAGACACCACCTGTATAAAAAAGGCATCACCAGTAATAGGCACCTGTATATAAAAATACCACCTGTAACAGGCAATTATATATAAAGGCATTACCTATAGCAGCCGTCTGTATATAAAGGCATCACTGCTAATAGGCACCTGTATATAAAGGCATCACCACTAATAGGCACCTGTATATAAAGGCATTACCTATAACAGGGGCTTGTACATAAAGGCATCAATACTAATAATAGGCACCTGTATATAAAGGCATCACCACTAATAGGCACCTGTATATAAAGGCATTACCACTAATAGGCACCTGTATATAAAGGCATTACCTGTAACAGGGACTTGTACATAAAGGCATCACCTGTTGGAGGCCCCTGTGTTAACCACTCTCTCTGTCATTTACTCAACACCTCCAGCCTCACAGGCCGGGTCCAGACAGGCAAATTTCATGGACCACACACAGCATTGCCCTTTCTGGCCGTCAGTTTTCCGACATGAACTTATAGCCTCCTAGACACAAAAGGGGCTGTAAATTTGGGTCAAGAGACAAAGGGTCAGACTGGGCATTGTGGTTCATAGTGGTCTGAACACAGCCTTACAAAACAGTCATGCTTTTGCGAAAGTAGCTCACATTAATCAATGAACGTCTCCTTTAATAAGAAGGATAGCGCCTGTAGAGGCCAGCTGTGACAGTTCTTAAGCTCAGATAATTGTCTGCTTGAAAGATCAGATGGGTCTCTGTTCAGTAGGGCACGGACACGAGGAAAGGCAGCGCAGGTCATGGGTTGTGTACTCTTGGTTGGAAGGGGTCTGTCGGCATAAAATGACAGTTCAAAAAAGCACAGGCGCTCTGTGCACCCTTGGTGTGGCCAAAACAGTTCAGTGCACCTTCCCAACTACTTGTTTTGCTGCCCTCAGATTCCTTGATTGACAGCTCTGGCTTCACTGAAGCCTGAAGAGGGCAGAGATAGATGGAAAACGAGTAGGTGGGAAAGTGCACGGAGCTGCTCAACCATGATACCATGCACCAAGTCTATGTGTTTAGTTTGAACAGTCATTTTGTGCTGACAAACTCCATTTAATGTGTTTGACAGAAAACAAGCAAATCTATGTAAATAAATCTTCCCCATTGTGTCCACTAACAGAGTACAGGCTACCAGAAACTACAGACTGCAGTCTGGACAGGTTCCATGGGACAGACAAGTAATTTCACATTTTCTTTATTTCTTGTTAATCAATAACCCAGTATATTGTGTATAAACCATCCACGATGTAATATAGGGGTCAGCATTATGAATAGCCTTTACTTAATACAGCAGCAATACACAGTAATCAGCAATGGGTATACAAGCTTATTGTATTGTGCATAAAGGACATCTGATAGGTGCTAGAAGTCTCCTATCAGCAGACGAAGGGTTAACCTGTAGTCCATTAAAATTGATGTTTTATTACAGCAGGAGATGCCAGAAGGGAAAGCTCTCCATAGTTAAACAGTGTTTGTTCACGACGCTTAATGACTCATTAAAGTGACCGGGCCCGATTTCCATAATCTGCTTTACATACAGATACTTCCCCGGAATGTACATTACAGTAACACTGTAACAAGGGGACAGATTATGTGCTGACCGAGACAATAGCATCGCTCTGCAGCAAAGACCGTCTGTCCACAAAGTGTGCCAGATGTATGTATACTGCTAGATAGTGTATGCAATAGTGTACACTACACTGTATATCCACAATTATCACCCCCGTGTCTGCATGGAGAGGAGAGCAGCGCTGATGGTGAAGGGCACTATGTTCTCTACACGAGTACTACTAAACTTTGCTAAAGGTGCATTTACACTGAAAGTACATTGCCAAAGAGAGCTCCTTTCACAATAATCTTTCAGGTGGACGATCATCTGATAAAAGAAGAAAGGACTCGTTTGTCAGGTGAAATGATTTTTCATCATCGTTCTCAGCAGTACATCATCTAGTGTAGACACAACCTGTGCTGCCGAGATCGATGGTAGGCTGTGTGCAATGAACAATCTATTACAGATCGCTCAGTGTGCATCTTAACAAGACGTCTGCCTGTGTAAACGACCGCTGATCAGTAAATATTCAGCGATCATTTAATGCGGGTCAGTCCGTGTAATCGAACCTCTAGTCTTCTCCAGTTCAGCAGACCTAATTAAATGCTTTGACTCAAAACAGAAATAGTGGAGAACCCTTTGTAATTGACATTGGTTGCTGTTGCTCAGAGACTGGAAATTGTGGCCATATAAAAGTATATAGTGGAATAAAAAAAGAAAAAAAAAACACAATTCTACATGTAGGGACCACCATGATGTACAGCATGAACTTGAAGGATAGAATAGGTCATTTTATAAAGTATTGAATACAGACATGTTCTACCCAGGTTGGATATAGATTTTATATACATGAGGGCTGGATTCTCCTTTATACATGACTTTTCATACACACATCTTTTCTGTTGGATTCTATATTCTCTCACATAATAATAATATTAGCAATTAATTGATTTTATTATGAACTTTTTCATATGGAAACAAACTTAAAGGGGATGTATGTTTTAATTAATAGATCTTACAATAAAATATTGGAGTAATATAATGTTATGTAAGAGCAGTAAAACGCACATGGCCCAATGGCCTAATTTAAATATGTAATAACAAAGGGTAAAAAAACCTTGAATATTACAGATAACCTATGATGCAAACAAAAGTGCCCCCAAGCACAGTATGATAACCACACAATGACTTCCTCCACACGTACGGTATGATGACCCTACTGTACCGCTCCCCCCCCCCTCAATCAATCCCTAGACAAAGAATATTGACCCCATCACAGGATGATTCTCCAACTGTAATCCCCACACAGTCCTCCACAAAAAGTGCTCTATGCAGTATAATAAACCCCACATAGTCGTCCATGCAATACAACGGGGCCCTGCATTGCCTTCCATACAGTATAATGGCCCTACATGGCGCTCCATACAGTATAATGGACCCACATGGCCCTCCATACAGTATAATGGCCCCACAAGGCGCTCCATACAGTATAATGGCCCCACATGGCGCTGCATACAGTATAATGGCCCCACTTGGCGCTGCATACAGTATAATGGCCCTACATGGCGCTCCATACAGTATAATGGCCCTACATGGCGCTCCATACAGTATAATGGACCCACATGGCGCTCCATACAGTATAATGGACCCACATGGCGCTCCATACAGTATAATGGACCCACATGGCGCTCCATACAGTATAATGGCCCCACATGGCCCTCCATATGCATAAAATTGTCCCTATATGGATATATATTGCGATGCATATATGTATTCCTCTTCGATGGGAGATTCCTATATTATGCTCTACCATTGGATGAATGTGGGTAGCTATAATCTTACAATTGGACACTTTACCACATACATCCTTATTTGTTATCCCTGGAATAACTGTGGGCAGTTTTCAGATGGATCTCTAGTTGGGCTTATGAATGTCTTACTGAAGGTGCGGCATTTGGACAGGTACGTGCAGGCGTTCTCGGTTGCTGAGGTTGGCTCGCGCTGTCCGGCATCTCTATGCTAGGACCTGCGGGTCACGTGGGCCCGCGTGACTCATGGGAGGTCCTTCGCATGACGCCGGCATCGCGGGTTGCCGAGGCAGCGGAGACGCCGGGCGCGTCATTAGATGTCCGCCCACACCTTCCTATTGGCCAGCGATAGCTTCTTAAGGACACACCCCCGGTTTGCAATCACGCCCCCTGAAGAAGGTAACGCCGAAACGCGCGTCGGGGTGGACGCGTGGTCCACATGTGAGCACTCTCGTTGTCAGCCCTCTGTCCAGGTAGACTTTACTTTTACATTATATGGTCACTGACATGGGTATCTTGCTATACAGTTGGGCAGCACTAGCTGACCACCAATGATACACTACTTGGACATATACATTAGAGATCTGTTGATCAGGACCACTAGTGTCTATACTATATATATTTTTGGTGGGCGCCTCACGTGTGGACTTCTTTGTCCATTGAGCATGATGGTATTTTAAGATATTTTTGTTATGTACGTTGTGCACTGTTCTGCCATATTATGTGATGTATTCTTTTTTAAATCATATATTTAATAAAAGCTATATTTTATGATCAACTACCTGCTGTGTAGCTTTGATCGCATTTTTTCCTTCGCGGTATATGTATCATTAGCGATTTGCCTACAGTAAATGTCATTAGGTGCTAGCCATGGAGCTCTAATTATTAGTTAATATGCACCTGCTGAGAAACTTTGATTATATGGCCCTCCATACATTATAATGGCCACAAATAGCGCTCCATACAGTATAATGGCCCCACATAGTGCTCCATATAGTATAATGGGCCTCATCTAGTGCTCCATACAGCATAATGGCTTCACATAGTGCTGCATACGGCATAAAGAGCCCACATAGTGCTCCTTACAGTATAATAGGTCCCACATTAGAATAATAAATACTCCCTCCTGCTCAGGTCTCTTCATGGTGTCTTCACAAGTGTCTTCTAGGATGCCAATATAGTTAAAAGTGCGATGCTTGGCGGGGTACCCGCCCGGCGTTGCAGGCCAAACATTCATCCTGCGTGCCAGATTTGGCCCGTGGGCCAGAGTTTGACATATGTGATCTGTAGTGTTAGCGAGATGAAGTAATAGTCAAAATGCTTAAATGTATCACATTACACTGGGTGCAGAATTATTAGGCAAGTTGTATTTTAGAGGATTATTGTTATTATTGATTAACAACTATGTTCTCAATCAACCCAAAAGACTCATAAATATCCAAGCTTAATATTTTTGGAAGTTGGAGTGTTTTTTTTTTAGATTTGGCTATCTTAGGAGGATATCTGTTTGTGCAGGTAACTATTACTGTGCAGAATTATTAGGCAACTTAATAAAAACCAAATATAATCCCATCTCACTTGTTTATTTTCACCAGGTAAACCAATATCAGTGCACAAAATTTAGAAATAAACATTTCTGACATGCAAAAACAAAAACAAAAAAAATTAGTGATGAATATAGCCACCTTTCTTTACGATGACACTCAACAGCCTTCCATCCATAGATTCTGTCAGTTGCTTGATCTGTTTTCAATCAACATTGCGTGTAGCAGCTATCACAGCCTCCCAGACACTGTTCCGAGAGGTGTACTGTTTTCCCTCCCTGTAGATCTCACATTTTATGATGGACCACAGGTTCTCTATGGGGTTCAGATCAGGTGAACAAGGGGGCCATGTCATTATTTTTTCGTCTTTTAGACCTTTACTGGCCAGCCAAGCTGTGGAGTAGTTGGATGCATGTGATGGAGCATTGTCCTGCATGAAAATCATGTTTTTCTTGAACGATACCGACTTCTTCCTGCACCACTGCTTGAAGAAGTTGTCTTCCAGAACCTTGCAGTAGGTCTGGGAGTTGAGCTTCACTCCATCCTCAACCCGAAAAGGTCCCACAATTTAATCTTTGATGATACCAGCCCATACCAGTACCCCACCTACACCTTGCTGGCGTCTGAGTCGGAGTGGAGCTCTCTGCCCTTTACTGATCCAGCCTCTGGCCCATCCATCTGGCCCATCAAGAGTCACTCTCATTTCATCAGTCCATAAAACCTTTGAAAAATCAGTCTTAAGATATTTCTTGGCCCATTCTTGACGTTTTATCTTATGTTTCTTATTCAAAGGTGGTCGTTTTTCAGCCTTCCTTACCTTGGCCATGTCCCTGAGTATCGCACACCTTGTGCTTTTTGATACTCCAGTAATGTTGCAGCTCTGAAATATGGCAAAACTGGTGGCGAATGGCATCTTGGCAGCTTCACGCTTGATTTTCCTCAATTCATGGGCAGTTATTTTGCGCCTTTTTTGGCCAACACGCTTCTTGCGACCCTGTTGTCTATTTGCCATGAAATGCTTGATTGTTCGGTGATCACCCTTCAAAAGTTTGGAAATTTCAAGACTGCTGCATCCCTCTGCAAGACATCTCACAACTTTGGACTTTTCAGAGCCCGTCAAATCTCTCTTCTGACCCATTTTGCCAAAGGAAAGGAAGTTGCCTAATAATTAAGCACACCTTATATAGGGTGTTGATGTCATTAGTCAACACCCCTCCTCATTACAGAGATGCACATCACCAGATTTACTTAATTGGTAGTTGGCTCTCAAGCCCATGCAGCTTGGAGTAGGACAACATGGAGAAAAAATATCATGTGATCAAAATGCTCATTGGCCTAATAATTCTGCACGCGGTGTAGTTCAGATATTGGTGAAGTTTTACAAAAATAACAGAACAAGTATATATATTATATATTCATATACACATACATATATACAGACATACATACACATACATATGAATACACATACCCATATACACATACATATATACACACACACACAAAGACCGACATGTACACATACATGTGGAGAATGACATGTTAAGCATGTCAAGGTAAGGAGACTTTTAAGCCACAATGCTCCTCTGGGAAATATGCAAATTGTCTCTTCAGAGAGGAAGAGGACTAGAACTCTAGGGCCACCTATTGGAAGCAGCAATCCTAAAAGTCAATATTGACCCTCTAACAATCTCTTGGATCCCAGTCAGATGCCTCTTGCCCAGCCAAACCAGATCTCACACTTTGCACTGGCGAGGGGCAGTACCCAGAAACACTGTTTGCAAATTGAGATTCTGGTTTTTATCCCAAATCTTGTGACAAGGCTCATTACAGAGTCGATATTGACTTTTAGGATTGCTACTCCAATAGGTGGCGGTAAATGTCTAGCCCTCTTCCTCTCTGAAGAGGCAAATTGCACATACATGTATACACACAGGCATGTCTACACATAGACATGCATACACACAAGCTTTATGATGGATGTCATGACAATGTGAACCAAACCTCACACTCTCATTGTCAACATGCAGTGATGGAGATGTAGTGATATATTAGAACACTAGAGGGCAGCAGTGAACCACATACCTTTAGGACTGTAATATTCCAGGCAAAGCTTTCCATGGCTTTCTGCAGCTTCCTTCCCTTTAGTCCTTCTTTGGCACCGATCCGATGGAGGTCTTCATGAAAACCCATCCCTAGAACACAGGAAACCAATAGACGAGTTCAGGAACAGAACGCTAAAAATAAAAATCTGCTGTCCACTATGTAATGATATCACATAAAGAATCTCGGCTTTATAATCCTGAAACGAATAATACATCCTGTGCTGAGACATATAGCCATATCACTAAACACTACACCACAGTCAAGCAGCACACAGTTCACCCCCTTGTGCATATATGTTGGTGGACATAAACATGACGGAACTCCTGCCATTCAGTGGCCTTCGTCACCAATGGGGCCATCATGTTAAACTGCAAACCATGTGGTATATGCTTTTTATTGGACACCATTGTATGGAATAGCTACTACTCTATTCCATACCTTAAATATTTGGTTATGAAATAGGCAAAAATGGCGTTCTTTAGGCCTCGGTCAAGTCAATGGAGCAAAGTAAAGGTGAATGACATAATCACAGACTGTAGAATGTGGATATGGACCTTCTACTCCATGAGGAACTGCAATAAAAACAGGAAGGAAAATGGTTTGACGATTGGGCAAGTCTTGGAGTGACACATCACGAAAGTGCCTGGCTCAGGAGCAATGGGGAAGTGCTACTCCACAGGAGAACCATACAAGAACAGGCAGGACCAGGAGCCGGGTAGATGGTAGAAAACCTCATACTGGACCATAATCTCCACCATTTAGTTCTCTATTGTGATAGAATATTAAGCTGCAAACAAGCTGGCAATGATGAAGCAATGGATGCCCTGGCTTTATTCCCTTTGTCAAAGTGACTGGGCTAATGACCGTACTTTTGCATACGTATTATGATGGATGGATCAGAAGAGTATTCCTATAGAACTCAATAGGACTAAAAATGGCTTCTCTACTTTATTAGATGAACCAGATCAGAATAGAGGAGTCCTCCCATTAACCTGGAACTGTCAAATAGCTAGCGTGAAGAGTGGCTACAAAGATTCTCATTAGATAAAAGGCAGATGAACCCCCCAATATTGGCAGATTTGGCCAACGGTCTGGTGTGTATGGGGGTCCGCCTGGTGGGGAGAGATGTCAATCAAGCATATCCGATTTCGGACTGCCGATCACATTGTTCTCCCTGAGCTGACGTGTCAGCTGTTGGCTTTCTCAGAGAATGAACGAGAGCTCCTGTGTATAAGAGTGTCAGCTGTAGAAAGGTTCGGACGACTGCCATCAAATGTCAGCCTTACTCTGGAGAACCTGACAAATCCACCACAATTACATGTGTAATGCTTCTTTTCTCCTGTGGAGGAGCTGCTATTAGGTAGCTCTGAAGGTTAGAGATCTCTGGGCGTCCCAGTTATGGTAGGGAGATCCTTATATAATTCTTCTAAATGGTCATTTTTACATCTTTGGTGGAAAGGGTAGGCACTTAAAATGCTCCTCGGGAGGTCCTAAGCCCTACAGGAATAATAGTGGGAGATGGAGGAAAGGAGGAGGGCACTGTCATTCCACAGACTCCCAGAGAGAATTAGTGAGTGGATTCCTCTTCCTCAAAACTGTTATCAAAGGTTTTACAAATGTTATAATAGAACTGCACTTATTACTTAAGTAAGGAATCACAATGAAAGTCCATACCATCGCTTAAAGGAACAGCAAACCTAGAAATGAATGATAAAACTGGAGAAAATTGTGTCCACGCTTTAGGTCAGTGTGCAGGATTTTCTGCATGATCCCAGTTCCTGTAGAAGTTAATCTCCTGCCGATCTCCTCCATTATTAGTGCATGGCTGGGACAGAGCTTAGCCATCGGTTACCCTACTGAAGACAGTGCAGAGGGGAGAGGCTCCTGCTGCAGTCAGTTGTCTTAGGTGAATACACGCAGCTAATTACAGTAAAGGGCTAGTGGATGAGAGTTTATAAATCACATCCACATTCTGCTGCCATTTTCCATGATTTTTTATTTTTTTTTAAATCTTTTGACAGATTTATAGTGGATTTTTGCTGTACTTTCATTGTTCCAGTGATGTAAATTGTGGCAGAAAATATCTCTCTCTTGGGTGGGCTTCACTTTACAGTCGGACACAGGACAGTGAGAAGGAGGAAAGCAACATGGCTGAACTCCAAGACTAAAAGGATAAGTTTTTTTTCATAGCTGTCTCAAATATAATTGTAATATCAGCCAAAATCACATGAAAAAAATAGAAAACGATTCATGGAGGAAATGGTGGGATACTATATGTGCATTTTCTATGTTTAGTATTGCTTTAAAGCGTCCATCGGGGAGCAGATTGTGGCTGGATGAAGACAGCGCTCCCAGCTTAGTGCTTTGGCTGTGTCAGAACAATGAGACTTGGCAGAGATCGAGTCTTCCAAGCAATGAGTCTATGGGAATTACGTGGAACGGCTCTATAAATAGATGGAGGTATGTGATTAACTGGTAAAGACATCGCTGGTGGGGTCGGGTTGTCAGATGCTTAACTATTCGCCAAAGGAGATGGTAGCGACTGTCATAGCGTACTACTCCTTGTCAGTGAAGGGTTTATTATAGGGAAAGTCAGCCCTTCCCATCATGCCTTGCTCTGTGTAGCCCTGATGCTTAGTATATGGGTGATGTAAAAACTTTTACAGGTTATTCAAAGAGAAAGTGGAAATCACACAGTCAGAGGTTGTGCGCTGTTCAGTTTTGTCATTAAACAGGAATTTTGAAAGGGTTTTTGCCATCTAATTTAAAAGCAGCATGATGTAGAGACAGAGACCCTAATTCCAGTGATGTGTCACTTACTGGGCTGCTTGCTGCAGTTTTCAAAAAATCACTAGTTTATTTGCTGCAGATGTAAAAGTTCTCTGAATGCTGAGCTCTGTATAACCTCGCCCCCACCACTGATTAGCAGCTTTCTGCCTATGCACAGTGTACACAGAAAGCTGCCAATCAGTGTTGTGGGCGGGGTTATACAGAGCTCAGCATTCAGAGAACTTGCAGATCTGCAGCAGATAAAGCAGTGATTTTATGAAAACTGCAGCAAGCAGCCCAGAAAGTGACACATAGCTAGAATCAGGGTCTCTTTTTGGCCTCTTGTCAGGTGTACATAGGGAGATTTTCCTGGCATACACACAAAAGCACAGTTCCATAATGTGATGTGAACAGCGCCTAATGAAGACATATGACAAGATCTTAGCTATTACAGTTACTGATTATATAGTCCATTAATATTCAGTTTATCAATGGTGGAGCTTCCTTTACAGACCGGTATCTGTTCATTTCCCATTTTTGTTGACTTACACACACACAGTTGCATGGATCCAGGGTGTGGTCAGCTCTTTTATATCAGATTAGAAGTACTCAACAAGCAAGTGCCAACTATGGTCAATCGCAATAAATCCATCCTCTACCCCAGAGTAGTGGCTGTCACTGAAGATGATCTTACCATAGGCATCTCATGTCTGTTTTTGGAAAGTATTAAGGCAGGGGTTGGGAACTTCTGGTTCACGGGCTGTAAACAGCCCGCTATATCCTTTTAACTGGCCCCTGGGCAGATTCCTAGGGACCGCAGTGCTCTGGTTAGCAGCCCCATTTTGCCTGACACGGGCCCTTTAATTCCGGCTTACACTGCAAACACCCACACTCCGTATTCACTAAAAAATGCTGCAACGCATGCAATTAAGAATTATGTCCTGATGCTTGCCAGTGCCAGCATCAGGATGCTCTTTGTGGACGAAGTTAGTGCGCTCTGCGCTCCCGTCCCACTAATGAAGATAGCGGTCGCAGTGTCTCCTGTACTGTGATGTACACGTTCCAGCCCCAGTGTATCCTATGTGATGTATATGCTCCAGCCCCACTGTCTCCTATGTAATGTATATGCTCCAGTCCCACTGTCTCCTATGTGATGTATATGCTCCAGCCCCAACTATCTATCTGATGTATATGCTCCAGCCCCACTGTCTCCTATGTGATGTATATGCGCTCCAACCTCAGTGTATCCTATGTGATGTATGTGCTTCAACCTCAATGTGTCCTATGTGATGTATGTGCTCTAGCCCCAGTATCTCCTGTGATGTATATGCTCCAACCCCAGAGTTTCCTGTGATGTATATGCCCATCCCCAGTGTATTTTATGTGATATATCTTCTCCTGCCCCAGTATCTCCTATGTAATGTATATGCTCCAGTCCCAGTGTCTCCTATGTGCTGTACAGCAGTCTCAGTGTCTCCTATGTGAGATATATACAGCAGTCTTCGTATCTCCTATGTTATGTATACTGCAGACCTCCCACTGCTTGAATTCTATAAACGTTATGTGAGCAGTGATAAATTTCCCACTGTGGGGAGACATGTAGCGTAATATACATCTGTGTTTGGAACAACTGAAAACTGAGATCCGTTTATTACAAAACTTATCACAGAGTTGACGGTGCTCCAGACCGACAAAACTCTGGAAAAGCAGTTGTGAGTAGTGACATCATTCATACAACCAAACTTCACAGCTGCACCAAAGAGAAGCAGCTCCAGATGTCACATTAGAGGCAAGTTAATTAAATGTTTGACTAAATACAGCAGGATCAATTTCAAGTTGATTATTTGCGAGCCGTACAAAACTATGTTAAAAATATCCAAATGGCCTTTGGCAGAAAAAAGGTTCCACACCCCTGTATTAGGGGTTGGTCATAACTTATGTGGTGATGTCCATATAAAAAAAAAATCAGCAGTTCCTTTTTTGGGCAGTCTAGGCTCCCCAAATGTCACTGCCTTATCAGTGCTGTGAACCTGCCCAAGGCTGTGGCCCTCTGGAGAAAACAGACTGGGAAGAATGGAAATTGAACCTGGGGTCACATTGCCTTTTTACCCTGAGCCTGGTGGCAAGAAAGAAAACAAGTGCCAAGTCAACAAAGGATTAGAGGTGGGACCAAAGATGTTTGGTAAGAGAGCTTCTAGATTAAGACTCCTTCCTGTCATATCAACTTGTAATCAATCTGTAATAAAAAAAAATTACAAAATGTATATGTTTAAACCAAATCTACATTGTTTTAATTCCGTGTAAAGCAACAGAAGACAAAAATGCAAAATATTAGTATCTGCCCAAAGCAAACAGAATGGAATGTGTGGTATCTCGTGTCTGTTCTTCACAAGGTTATATATCAGAAGACAAACTAAACAATGACCTTAAAAAGGTTTCCCACCTAATGAAGTGAATGCTATGCCATCACTTTATGATTAAGGGGTGGGGGGCAACTAACCTGTGGCACCTCCATCAATCCTATAATAAGGAGGACACCGTGCTGGTTTAGCACTGCGCGCCTACGTTTTCCATGCATAATGGCACTGCAGGCCAAACAGCAGTGCACAGAACTGCAGCGGCCACATTTACTTCAATAAAGGTTGCACTGCGGTTTCCTACAAAGAGTGTGGCCCAGAGGTCAGTACCTCATCAACCATAAAGTGATGGCATTTCCTACTATTATGCCTTCATCTTATGAGAAACGTCATTTTTAACCAGGAAAACCTTTATACTTCTCCAATTCCCAAAGCCAATTTTCCCATTGATATTTCCCAGTTCTATTCTAACACTTGTCATAGGAATGTGATTTTTGTTTTCCAATGTCTATAAAGGCCTGACTGACATGTGACTATGGGATATTAAAAAAAAGATCTAAATATATATATATATATATATATATATATATATATATATATATATATATTTATATATTTATTTATTTATTTTCCTTGTCCAATGATTTTGTTTCCCCATAGGAAAGTGGCACCAGAGCTTTTTGGAGTCACGTATCAGCGACACTATGGAAAACATGCATGTGCAGCTGGAGGTGACGTGGTATGGCTGAAAACTTTTGGCTATTAATTATATCTGGATATATTTATAGTTAATCGAATGGGATCATATATTTCTCTAAATAAAGCCTACATATTATAATGATGATGCAATTTACTCATGTACTAACCTCTGTGCCAACTTAGCTGCCAAAAATAACCCTGTAGCCCTATACATGCCATGACAAATACTGGAGCTCCTGATGTGCACTTAAGAAACGAATGCCAGTATAAATAAAGGGGTTGTTCAGAATTCAAAAATATCTTCCTTACAACCCCATACAAAACGTGTCTCCAAGAGCAATCAGCTGATCACCTAGGTCCCTTTCCTAGCAAACAGCTGATTTTGTCAGGGAACCGATCGCCAACCACCACCACTCTATGACGTCCATAAGCCCTAAGAGAGCATATGGGTAAGGGCTCATTCAGACATCCATGCAAATAGGTCCGAGCACAGACTGGCTATGGTTCCCCCGACCAGAGCATGACAGCCTCACAGAAATACATGAAGGTGTCATGCTGTGGCCTGGAGAGCCGCAGGCATGGTGGCTCAGTGGTTAGCACTGTTGCTTTGCTTACTAATCCCACCAAGGACAATGCAAGGCGTTTGTATGTTCTCCCCATGTTTGTGTGGGTTTCCTCCGGGTTCTCCGGTTTCCTCCCACACTCCAAAGACATACTGATAGGGAATCTAGATTGTGAGCCCCAAAAGGGACAGCGATGATGATGTCTGTCAAGCGCTGTGGAAATAATGGCGCTATATAAGTGAGTAAAATAACTAAACGAGGCTAAGCTTCCATTTAGAATCCAAGATGTGGGCGCGAACTGCGTTTACATGCGGTTTTACTGCAAATTAGTGGCGTCTTCTAATTGTTAGTTTTGCAGGTAAAATGGTCATTGACTTAACTATTTATAAACAGCCAGGCAGATTTCCGCCACTGCATAGGGGTCTCGCCTCCTAAGGGCAGGGCCGGCTCCAGGTTTTTCTGGGCCCCGGGCGAAAGAGTCTCAGTGGGCCCCTTTAACACATTCCACGATTCATGATGCAGAGATACGGCGGAGAAATATATATATATAGTACAATGCAAAGATTTCACTTCATGAGTGATATCTATTGTAAATTCCACAATAGCTCAGAAACCGGTGAATCGCTCCACACAGAATAGTGGCCCCCATATAAGGCTCCATACAGAATACTGGTCCCCATATAACGCCCATACGGAATACTGGCCCCCATATAACGCTTCATACGGAATACTGGCCCCCATATAAGGCCCCATACGGAATACTTGCCCCCATATAAGGCCCCATACGGAATACTGGCCCCCATATAAGACCCCATACGGAATACTGGCCCCCATATAAGGCCCCATACGGAATACTGGCCCCCATATAAGGCCCCATACGGAATACTGACCCCCATATAAGGCTCCATGCGGAATACTGACCCCCATATAAGGCTCCATGCGGAATACTGACCCCCATATAAGGCTCCATGCGGAATACTGGCCCCCATATAAGGCTCCATACGGAATACTGGCCCCCATATAAGGCTCCATACGGAATACTGGCCCCTATATAAGGCTCCATACGGAATACTGGCCCCCATATAAGGCCCCATATGGAATACTGGCCCCTATATAAGGCTCCATATGGAATACTGGCCCCCATATAAGGCTCCATACGGAATACTGGCCCCCATATAAGGCTCCATATGGAATACTGGCCCCCATATAAGGCTCCATACGGAATACTGGCCCCCATATGGAATACTGGCCCCCATATAAGGCTCCATACGGAATACTGGCTTCCATATAAGGCTCCATACGGAATACTGGCCCCCATATAAGGCTCCATACAGAATACTGGCCCCCATATAACGCTCCATACAGGATACTGGCCCCCATATAACGCTCCATACAGGATACCGGTCCCCATATAATGCTGCATGCAGGCTGTTACCCCCCACATAATGCCCCATACAGGCTGTCCCCCCCTTATAATGCTCCATGCAGGCTGTTACCCCCCACATAATGCCCCATACAGGCCCCTCCCTTTTAATGCTCCATGCAGGCTGTTACCCCCCACATAATGCCCCATACAGGCTGCCCCCCCCCTTATAATGCTCCATGCAGGCTGTTCCCCCCCACATAATGCCCCATACAGGCCCCTCCCTTTTAATGCTCCATGCAGGCTGTTACCCCCCACATAATGCCCCATACAGGCTGCCCCCCCTCTTTATAATGCCCCATGCAGGCTGTCACCCCTCCTCTTTATACTGCCCCATGCAGGCTGTCACCCCTCCTCTTTATAATGCCCCATGCAGGATGTCCCCCCCTCTCTTTATAATGCCCCGTGCAGGCTGTTCCCCACCTTATAATGCCCCATGCAGGCTGGTCCCCACCTTATAATGCCCCATGCAGGCTGTCACCCCTCCTCATTATAATGCCCCAAGCAGAAATCCCCCCCTCTTTATAATGCCCCATGCAGGCTGTTCCCCACCTTATAATGCCCCATGCAGGCTGTCACCCCTCCTCTTTATACTGCCCCATGCAGGCTGTCACCCCTCCTCTTTATAATGCCCCATGCAGGCTGTCACCCCTCCTCTTTATAATGCCCCATGCAGGCTGTCACCCCTCCTCTTTATACTGCCCCATGCAGGCTGTCACCCCTCCTCTTTATAATGCCCCATGCAGGATGTCCCCCCCTCTCTTTATAATGCCCCGTGCAGGCTGTTCCCCACCTTATAATGCCCCATGCAGGCTTGTCCCCACCTTATAATGCCCCATGCAGGCTGTCACCCCTCCTCATTATAATGCCCCAAGTAGGAATCCCCCCCTCTTTATAATGCCCCATGCAGGCTGTTCCCCACCTTATAATGCACCATGCAGGCTGTCACCCCTCCTCTTTATAATGCCCCATGCAGGATGCCCCCCCTCCCCTCTTTATAATGCCCCATGCCTCCATACATTAAAAAAAAAATCAAATACTCACCTCCCTTCTCCTCACCTGCTACCTGCTGCCCGCCGCTCGCTGCTCGGCTCCGAACTCCAGCGTTGTCGGCGTCTTCCCGCTCAGCGCTCCCTGTGACGGCTCAGGGGAGGGCGCGGTGTAAAGACGTCACCGCGCCCTCTGACCTGAGACGTCACAGGGAGCGCAGAGCAGGAAGACAGCTGATCTGCGGAGGCACGGGGAGAGGTAAGTATCGGGCTGCCGGGGCCCTGAGCAAGCGGCGGAGAAGGGCGGGCGCTGACACCGCTCTCCTCCGCCCATAGCCCAGCGGGGTGCGCGACCGCCAGTGGGCCCCTCTGCCTGCTCAGGGCCCCGGCATTTGCCCGGGTGCGCCGGGTGCTGACGCCGGCCCTGCCTAAGGGGCACCACTGTAAATAACAGTGATGGTACAGAGGTTGCTGAATGCTTTTGTGGCAATTAAAACTGCTGGCTGCAGATTATTCTAAGCGTATAATGTAACGTATAGCTCATCGTGACGCTGAACTCCGGCAGAACTCCGACTATTGTTGGCTGCTGAGAGATAAAACGGATAAATGATTTTCTAAACCGTTATGACAAGCGAGAGACTGGAGGCAGTGAAGTCACGTTTCATGCTGCTGCTTCCCTTTCAGTATTCATCACACAGAACATTCATTTGTCGGCTATTATAAGCAAGGTATCAAATATTCATAACAGGAAAGTATTGCTGTACTATCCCATGATGCACTGCTCGTGATTACATATGAAGGAAATTCCCAGCCCGCTGATCCACAGTATGAGGGGTCAGCAAATACTGAATTGTGGATTACACCTCACATTGACGTCCTAATGTCATTATTCAGTATTGGATGACATATAGCTTCAATATACTAAAGCTCTGCTCACATTGCCATACGTCAGAGCTATAGGTCAGCTATATGCCAACCACTGGCCGGAATAATAATTTACTGCTTAAATAGTAAAAAAAAAAAGGGATGCCAACATACAGTCATGACCGGAAGTGTTGGTACCCTTGAAATTGTCTTAGAAAATTATTGCAATTACACATGTTTTGTTATACACATATTTATTCCTTTTGTGTGTGTTGGAACACAAAAAAAAAAACTGAAAAAAAGACAGAATAAAAAGACAATTTGGACATAATTTCACACAAAACCTCAAAAATGGGCCAGACAAAATTGTTGGCACTTTTCCAAAATTGTGGGTAAATAACTCTGTTTCAAGAATTTGATGCTCGTTCCAAGTCACCTGTGGCAAGTAACAGGTGAGGGCAATATGAAAATCACACCTGAAACCAGATAAAAAGGGGAAAAGTTGATTCAATCTTTCCATTGTGTGTCTGTGTGTGTCAGACTATGCATGGAGAACAGAAAGAGGAGGAGAGAACTGTCTGAGGACTTGAGAGCCAAAATTGTTGAAAAATATCAACAATCTCAAGGTCCATCTCCAGAGATCTTAATGTTCCTTTGTCCACGGTGCGCAACATAAATCAAGAAGTTTACAACAACATTTTTTTGGAGAAATACTTAATTTCTGGAACAATTTCAAAGGTGCCAACACTTTGGGCCATGCTTGTATAGCCCCCTGCCCGAGGTCAAAAGAACATTACTGGGTGAACGATGTCCAATGTATAGAGAATTCTCGAGATAAATCAGCCAAATATAGTCACGTAGCAAAATGTGAACGGATGCAAATATTTTCTCTTTAAAGGGACACTAAGAGCAGAGCTGATAGACCGTGTTATGTCCACTGCAGAGACAGAGGTGGTGGTGAATGACAATACCAAGAAGGAAAAGTCATGGAATTATCAAAATCACAGGATCAATTGACTTGTTAATTTACTCAAGTATCAAGTATGAGGGACATACACAGAAATAAATACACTAACACGCTTTGGCTAATATCAATGAGGTTATTAATGGTTGTCTGAGGAAGGTTCTGCCACACTGAATGCACTTGGGCAAATCATCAAAAGCCACTGCTGGCAGCTTCCTTTGCAACTGTCATCCAATGACGTCCCAGATGTGTTTGATGGGAGGCAAGTTTGGAGATGCTACAGGCCATGTTTAGGCCATGTAAGCTGCTCATAGTAGCAAGAGCAACATGCGGCCTGGCGTTGTCAGGTTGAAAAACAGTTCCTGAGACACTGTGGGGAAATGGCCGTACCACTGGTTCCACGACTGATCCATTCAGGACTGCAAGTGAAATTGGACGTCACATACCATTCCTTGAAAAGGAACCTGAAGACCCACCTTTTCCGACAAGTGTACAACCTACAGTAACCCTCGCTCCACCATACCGCTGCACGACTAGTTCTGTCCTCACCTACTGTATCTTCACCCATTCCTTGTAGACTGTGAGCCCTCGCGGGCAGGGTCCTCGCTCCTCCTGTACCAGTCGCCGTCACGTTTTGTTCAAGATTATTGTAATTGCTCTTGTATATATACCCCTTTTTCACATGTAAAGCGCCATGGAATAAATGGTGCTATAATAATAAACAATAATAATAATACCAAGCCTAAAGCATCAGTGTCTACACAAACCATCTGAAGACATTTGCACTACATTGGGCTACGAGACAGAGCTCCAACTATGGGTGTTTCATTGACCTCATGCTGCTTGCTCTGCACCAGGGTGTCCTTTGAGAGCAGACCGCAATGGAGGCTGAAATTCAGTGAGGAGTCCTGCTTTTGTCTTTGACGCAATGATAGCCAAATATTGTTATAGAGACCACGTAAGCAATGCCATGAAGAGGCCATCAGGAGAAAATGTCACAACGAGATTGTGGTGTGGGGTGGCAAAATGTACAGTAGCCGGATCCCTCTAGTCTTCATTACAGGTACACTAACATCTCGACATTACAATGATTTGGTGGTGGACCCAGTGGTACAGCCATTTCTCCAAATGTCTCAAGACAACACCAGGCCACGTGTTACTCATGTTACTGTGAGCAGCCAGCATAATCTAAATGTGCTACCATGGCCTGCAGCATCTCCAGACTTGTCTTCCATTGAGCACATCTGGAATGTCATTAGTCTGCAATTGTAAAAGGGAGCTACCAGCAGTGGATCTTGATGATTTATGTGCCCAAGTGCATTCAGCGCAGCAGAAAATTCCTCAGACAAACTTAATAACCTCACTGATAGCAGCCAAGGCATGTAAAGTGCAGGGATTTCTGCACGTGGGGCTCATACTGAATAAATCAAGATGTTTCTAAAATTTGGGTCCCATTTTTTCAGCATTTTAGATATCATTAACATGTCTATCCATCATGTGATTTCCATAATTCCATGACTTACTGCTTGGTGGCGCAACAAGATGCAGGTCACACCTCTTGAACCCCTGTTTCCGAAATAGATGTAAGCTCCATGGGTGGGCGAGACCCATGTCTATCAGACAATCCACAGGATATGCCATAAATGTCTGAGATTCCCATACCCCTTTAAGCCGCCTGAGTGTACAAGTGCATTAGTTATAGGGGACGAAAACAACAACAAAAAAAATCAGCTTTTAAGGCTGCGTGCCCACGTTGTGGATTACAAGCGTTTTTGATGCGGAATTTCCGCAGCAGAAACGCTTGTAAAACGCTTTGTAATCCGCACCCCATGGTCCCCAAGGGGATTCCGCAAGTTCTATGCCCATGCTGCGGATTTTTCCGCAGCGTTTATGCTGCGTTCAAAAATCCGCAGCATGTTCATTAATTTTGCGTTTCCGCAAGCGGAATTGCCTTTGTCCAATGCATAAAAAACGCAAGGCAATTCCGCATGTGGAAATCGTGCGATAAACGCGTGCGGAATTCCGCATGCGTTTTTACTTGCAGAAATGAAGCAGAAATTTTCTGCGCCATTTCCGCAACGTGGGCACATAGCCTTATGGGTGGCACATAGCCCCCCCATAAATTAATGGTTGGATTCCAGGATTTTTATCATGACACCATGGATGAACTCGTTATTGGTTGGAACAGGTACGTCATCAGCCCATCTATAGCCCCCTCCCATAGTAAGAACTGTCCTATAATGTGCTGTATCTATTTCTGGCAACTTAGCACTAAGAAGCCAAGCTTCCTACAAGGAGATGGGGTTAATAGCTTGCTACTTAAGTCTGAAGGAACATACTGAATTCTTGTGTACACTTGATACATCCATTCTCTGCGCACACAGTAATTAGGATAATCAGTGTAATTACTGGCTGGCGTGAGAAGAGCGAGAAGAGCGCTGGCTGCAGTGGAGGCAGAAGAGAAGGAAAAAGACATAAAGGAAGATGGAAGGAAAGTAATTGTGTAATGACAGGCAATCTATTAATGGATAAATGGATATTGATAGGTTTCTATAAACATCTGCATCTTCTCTGCGTGTATATAAAGATGTGAAATAGTGAAAGGCGAGACAAACGGAAAGAAAACAGGATTTAAAGTAATAGAGCAGGGTAGGGAGCACCAACCTAAAGATCTTCCCTAAGGCTGCTTTCACATGTCTAACATTTACGGTCCAAGTACGGACTGCGATGTCCAGTCCGGTCAGGAGTCTCCTGATTTGAATTCTGCAGCCTCAAGAACATATATGATGCTGTTGAGTTTGGGCCAGGAGAACCCAATGAAAAATTGGACTTTTACCGACACAGAGATGAAATAGAAATATACTTTTTTATTATTTAAGGGGGTGAGGTGAATTTTTTTTATCATCTTTACAATTTTTTTCTTTATCTTTCAGTCGGTTTCCCTATGACGCCCAGCCATTGGCTTCATACAAGGTTCTAAAATGACAGCGATAGGGGCCTTCAGCAAGCCCCTGCATGCCATGACAACCCATCGGCACCATGCAATCATGTCGCTGGGAGTCAGCGGGAGCCAGTGATAGCAGTATTTAAAGGTCACCGTTGGTGACTGGCAGCAGCATTTAAATGGTTGTACAACAGTGATCAGGTCTGGTCAGTGCTTTTAAGGGGAAGATGCCAGCTGTGCACCACAGCCGGAAACGCCTAAGTATGATGTGGGCTCAGCTCCTGAGACTGCTCCATACACTGGCACTCAACATAAGCTGTTCAATTGTGTCATACATTGAGAAGTGGTTAAAGGTCTTTTTCCACTAAATACATTTGATAACTGATAAATGTATGATTACTGAGGTTTCCCTGCTGGAAGCTCCTACAATTCCTTTAGACGTATCTCAAAGAGCCCTGGATAAATGAAGTGTAGGTGGCCACAATTATGATCCAAGGAGATGTGGCTGCACTTATTTTCTGCTCTATCCATAAGTCTATGGGAATTACTGAAACCATACCTACATCTTATAAAATGGTCTTAGCTCCAGATTTCACAGTTCCAAAAGCTGAGACTGAGAAATCTGTAACTTTGAGTCTTGAGTTGCAGTTAGCTATGCGCTTTTAAATCGCGGGGCCATGCCATGTGCAGAGGACCATACGGCAGACCTCGGAATATAGTATATGCTGCAGGGACTCACCAGCGACCGTATGGTGTCTCGGTGAGGCAGCACATTCTTCTCTTAAAGCATTGCTTCAAGGGGAGAATGCTTCCATAATTTGCTGTACATTCGAGCATGCCAGTTTGTTTTTCCGGTAAAATCAGTGCACACAGAGGTTCTGCATGAGCTAACAGTATGTCATGGCCGCTAAGTAGGGCTTGGAAAGAGATCTGTGGGTATGCTATTCTAGAGCTAATCCATGTCAGCCATTTACGTAAAAAAAAAAAAAAAAGTATATAAAACTTCTATAGACTGACTGTAATAATTACATCTTAAGATAGATGGTGAAAATAGAATTGACATTAAACGCTTCCAATTAATAAGTCACACTCACAAAGATTGTTTAAAGGCCCCCTCGCCCTTGTAATTTAGCCCTATGGGCATTGAGGTCATGATCTGGAAGCCTCTTGTGACTATTAATCACATTAAAAGAGAAGGTTTCAGTCCATTTACAATTAAACAGTAACCCAGTGTGAAGGCCAAGCGCACATGACAGATCCAAATCCACACACAAAAAGGAGTCGCTGGTAAATCGCTGGGGCCACCAACCAGTCTAAGGCTCATGTTTGTGCCTACATAGGAGGTATACATCTGGAGGAATCCTAGTATATTCCTCCGATAGTAGGTTGCAATGTACCCCACCTACACAGGTAGATATATTATCTGTACTGCACCTCTGACCTCAACACTAAAATGGACTGTAGCATACTAAATTACATTTGTGCCCTGGGCCGATCCCCCGACTGCCTTATAAACCGCATTATTCACAGCACCACTCTTCATCCAAAACTTTTCTTCTCCCCAATCCCATCCCACAATACTAATTTCACAGCCCTACCGGAAGTCCATGCACAACCTAAATCACATTCAAAGAGCCATACAATGAAGCCAAGGGATAGAGATGGATACCAGAGCCGTACCAACCAATCAGAACTTATGGAGTAAGTTTTACTAACGAAGGCTCAAGGTCATAGGTCATGTGATCACCACTGCGGGATTTTTACTAGACGGGATGCACAAATTGCATTGGACAACTTATATATACAGTCTTCTTGTCATCTAATACTTGAGTATGGTCTGCCTATGGTACTAAAACAAAGAAACATCCAGCTCCAGCGAGCCAAATAAAATAATTAATGGCTTTATTGAATAATCCACAAAAATTATGAACAAGATAGAGTGTAAATATGCTACGCGTTTCAGATCTATTATGACCCTTCTTCATAGCATGTCTTGTTCATATTTTTTGTGGATTATTCCATAAAGCCATCGATTATTTTATTTGGATCGCGGGAGCTGGATGTTGCTTTGTTTTCTTCTCAGTTCACACAGTCCTGGTGGTGCGCGAGATGGACTTTTTTACCATTGTGTCTATGGTATTAAGAATATTATATCGCTGTGGAGTTGAATACAGTCTATTACTTTCCAATATCAGTCTCTTAAGGCAGTGGAGAGCGGATGACTTACATATACAGGAGTAATACTAGCAGCTCTAGGATTCCCATTTAGAAATTCAGTAAAAATCATCTGCAAAATGTGCTGCCCTGTCCCATCTCAACATCCAACACCAAAGATTGTCCGTTGTGTCAAGATTAGTCAAAGCTAAGGAGAAGAAAAATAGACCAAAAGAAGTGGTGTAAAAGAGAAGGGGCTAAAAAAGAAAAAAAAATCTATTGTGTGTTTTACAAACTTTTTACCCCAACATTGTCTAGGTACAGGGGCACAGCCAAGACACGTCCTGGTACAAGCACCACTAATGTGAAGAACAGGAGCATTTCTAACTCTAGGGAGATCTAGCCAGTTGCACATCTTCTTCTCTATCCTGCCCTATATCCCGTGTGTTCACCTTCTGACTATACCTCACTAAAGTGTATTATTTCGACAGAAAATGGCCATAATACCAAAAAAGTGCAATAAGTGGAACCTCTATTGTAAAATAATAGCAGCCAGGCTGGGAGAGAAGACAGCGCTGCCTGCAGTTCAGCCTGGAAGACAATCCAAGTAATTACCATCCAGAGCGGCCCTGTAATCCAGGATGTGTGCACAGAGCTGTCACCTTCTCAGTCATCGCTACCTCCTCTCCCGTCTTCTGTTCGCCCTCCCACCTCAGCGGCATATAACCAATGTTAATTATATTGACACTTGCGTTTGTACCAATTAATCCCCGAGCGCCCAACCTCACACAGCGGGCAGCTATGGTAACTACTTTACAGAAGTGCTCTTCAGTTACCACTTACAATCCGTAACACATTATTATCTATGCACAGGAACCAGGGAGGCTTAGTTAATCAACCATTACTTTCTGATAAGCCAATTTTCTTGAGAAAATCTTGTTCGCTTACTTTTTGTCTGTATGTAACCTAAGGGTGTAACTTCTTTTCCATGCGAAGAAAAAAAAAACAGAAACCAGCCATCTGTCTATAGACCCCTGGGTCACTAGTCAGCTTGGTGACCTCCTGCTAGAGCTGCAGGGGATAGTAGGCATTATAGTCAGAGCCTTCTGGAATACTTGTGTCCTTACCAAAATATAATAGCTCCTAATAAATGAACATAGCAGAGAGAAGGTAACGATAAGCTAGGGTTAGACAGATACGGATCAAAGGGGTGTTGGATACACCATGATCAAGTGGTACAGAGGTAAAAACTGGTACAGAGGTAACAACTGGTACAGAGGTAACAACTGGTACAGAGGTTGGCAACCACCTTTTGGTCCCAACTCTGTAAAGGAATAGGAAATTAATTTGTAAAAGGAGGAAATAATTTATTCCAGCCATCAATATGTAAAGTTATGCGCAAGGAACTAATGGTATTCAGGCATCATATGTTATAGGGAAAATAAAACTAGGAGAGTCACTTGTATAGAAGTATCTGGGTGTGTAGATCACAGAAGAAATGTCAATCAACAGCTTCTAAGACCGGAAGGATATTGTTAGAACCCTCCTGTTTGTTTTGGTTTCTATCTTGTGTTTTGCGGTCACGTTCAGTTCTGCCCCTATCCTTATGCAGCCTGATGAGACCAAGCCTTTTTTGGTCGAGGTTGATGCTTCTTCGGTGGGGGTCGGTGCAGTTTTGTCTCAGGAGAACAAGGATGGAGCACATCCCTGTGCTTTTTTTTCGAAAAATTTTTCAGAAACCGAACTTAATTACGATGTTGGTAATTGGGAATTGCTGGCTATTAAACTCGCGTTTGAACATTGGCGTCATTTCTTGGAAGGTGCTAAATTTCCTATTCAGGTTTTCACAGATCATAAAAATTTGATCTATCTGGATGCTGCCAAACGCTTGAATGCCCGTCAAGCTAGGTGGGCACTTTTTTTTTCTCGGTTTAATTTTTCTGTTACTTATATCCCTGGTACTAAGAATGTTAAAGCCGATGCTTTATCTCGCAGCTTTTCTCCCATGGTTGGTACCGAGGAGGAGGAGAGCATTTTACAGGAAGGAGTTGTGGTAGCAGCATTGGACTCCGTTTTGGAAGATGGGATTCTGAAAGCCCAAGAGGATGCCCCATCTAACACTCCCCATGGGAGGTTGTTTGTGCCTAGAACCTTTAGAAGAGATTTGTTTGTGGAGTATCATGAGTCTCGGTTGGCAGGTCATCCAGGAATTTCTGAAACTAAGAGACTTATCAGTCGCAGTTTTTGGTGGCCTGGGTGGCAGAAGGAAGTCATCAAGTGGGTGCGTCAATGTACGGTGTGTGCTAGGTCAAAGGCTTCACATACCCCTGCTGCGGGGTTGCTTTGCCCTCTGGAGGTTCCTAGAGCGCCTTGGACGCATCTGGCAATGGATTTTATTACTGACCTTCCTGTGTCCGAGGGTTTCACTGTCATCTGGGTGGTCGTGGACCGTTTTAGCAAGATGTGTCATTTGGTTCCATTCATTAAGCTACCCAGCGCTAAGACACTCGCTAAGGCGTTTGTTAAGGAAATTGTCAGGCTTCATGGCGTTCCCACCGACATTGTTTCTGATAGGGGACCTCAGTTTGTGGCTTTTGGCGTGCTTTTTGTGACAGGTTGGGAGTCCATTTGTCATTTTCGTCTGGATATCATCCTGAGTCTAATGGACAGACAGAAAGAAAGAACCAGGATGTTGAACAGTTTTTGCGTTGTTTTGTGGCAGACAATCAAGAGGGGTGGTCTGAGTTTCTGCCACTCGCAGAATTTGCTCTTAACAACCATACATCCTCCTCTGCTGGGTGTTCTCCTTTTTTTTGTTGTACTGGGAGACATCCGTCTTTTGGTTCGTTCTCCAAATTGGGGTCGGCGGAGCCAGAGGAGGAGAATTTTTCCGGTGATTTGGAGAGAGCTTGGACTAAATGTACGTTGTAACCTTCAAGAGGCTAACAAAAAGTCCAAGAAGTATTTTAACAGGAAACAGTTTGTTTACTGTGGGTGACATGGTTTGGTTGTCCTCAAAGAATCTGCGGTTGAGGATTCGCTCTAAAAAATTGGGTCCGAAGTTTGTGGGGCCATTTAAGGTGCTTCAGGTGGTTAACCAGTCTGCTGTTAGGTTGGAGGTTCCCACCTCCTGGAAGATTAATCCTGTGTTTCATGTTTCCTTGTTGAAAAAGGCTCATGTATCGGATAGGGATGCCACTGTCACAGTTCCTCCGGTGGTGGAAGACGGCGAATATGAAATTTCTCGTATCCTGAATTCCAGAGGGCATAGAGGGAGATTGCAGTATCTCGTCGCTTGGAAAGGTTTCGGTCCCGAGGATAACTCCTGGGTAAAGGCGGATGATGTCTCTGCCCCTAGACTTTTCAGAGCTTTCCACAGGAGATTTCCGGATAGGCCTGGGCCTGGAGGATCCGGGGGATCCTCATAAAAGAGGGGGTACTGTTAGAACCCTCCTGTTTGTTTTGGTTTCTATCTTGTGTTTTGAGGTCACGTGACCATCTTCCTATATATTCCAGCTCCGCCCTTCTGGCTTTGCTGGACTTCAGTGTTGTTTTACTGTCTCTCTAGCCAGCTGCTTTTTTGCCTATCTATCTCTAGTTTGCTTGGTCCTCTGGGACCCCTAGTACTTTTTGTCAGTTTATCTTTTGCTCTGCAACAACTTCTGTTAGGAGGTGTCCCATTTTTGTCCCAGTCCTTAGTTCGTTTAGGTCTCCGTTCAGACTAGCCGAGAACGAAGGCGGGTCTGTTCACAAGGAACAGGTAGCCCGCTACGACGTAGGGGCTCAGCTTAGTCTTACTGTAGGGACAGCTCTCCCCTTCTTTCCTTAGCCTATGTTGCAGATCATAACAGATATAGTCATGTATTAAAGGACGCATGGAGTCGCAAGACAGGGACTTTACAAAGCAATAGTGTTGCCCTATCTGAAATATACAGTTTAGTTCTGGGCCAGTTCTTAGAAAGGAAGCCTTGTAGTCAGAAAAAGTACAAAGAAGAGCCATAAAACTGATACTGTGCAAAACAAATCTTAGGTATGAGAAAAGATTAAACAATTAAATGCATTTAGTTTTAACAGAAGACATCTAAGGGGGCACATGAATAACTTGTACAATTACATAAATGGCCCATATAAAAAGTATGGTCAAAGGCTGTTACATGTAAATCCCCATCAAAACACAATGGGGCACTCGCTCCACCTGTAGAAAGTGCGGTTCAATCTCCAGATGAGACATGGCTTCTTCATAAGAACTAATCTGGGGAATAGTCTACCTCAGGAGCTGGTCACAGCGGGAATCGTGGTTTTAAAAAAAAGGCTTAGATGCTTTTGTAGTAGAAAATAACCTAAATACTTATGTAAATGGGTAAAGTTCTTTCCTGAAGGTTTGGTCCAGTGTATCAATAATTGGGATCAGGAGAGAAACATGAGCTCTTTCGTGGCAGACTGGATCATGCATTGTGGTTGTGCACATGCCACTTCCTTTTGTGCTATCCCATCTCAGTTGAACTTGATGGATATTTCTCTTTTTTTCAGCCATATCCTCTATCTCACCATGTAACTAATAAGTACAAAAGTGTCCTTCCTTAAAGGAATAAATAACCATTGTTTCCCTATATTTCAGCTTATCTTCAGTAGTCTTGATCGGTGGTGGCCCAGGTACTTTTTTCAAACCAAGGAGAAGAAGGGATTAAAACATGTCCCCAAAATGGATAACACCTTTTTTCTTAAATGCATGTATTTGGGGCTAAAAATCATTTTTACAATCTAGTTTAATTAAAAATGTTATACTGTTGTACTGTTT
Organism: Phyllobates terribilis; assembly: GCF_046119375.1. Classification (NCBI taxonomy): domain Eukaryota; kingdom Metazoa; phylum Chordata; class Amphibia; order Anura; family Dendrobatidae; genus Phyllobates; species Phyllobates terribilis. Next base: position 181,502,036 of record NW_027362765.1, read on the forward strand.
GGCTTTTACAGGATCTTTGTTTTCAAGCACAATCATCTTTGAGGAGGTCTGTGGTCATAAGCAGACAGGAGCTCAAAATAAGTTAAACAACTCTCCAGTCAGACCGAGCTTACTGATGGATTCTCAGTTAACTTATTCTGCAGCCACCAATAGACAGTGCAACAAAGAGGTCATAGAAGGCAACTCCAAAACCCAACTGAAAATAATTTTTAGTCCCAAATACATGTACGTAGGTAAAAAAAAAAATTCCCAAGAAGGTAGACAACACCTTTAACTTATGTTCAAAAGCTGAGTCGGGGCTCAATAGGAAGTATATGGGTCCCTACATTGTTCTGCTCACTTCCTGAGAATCAGCTTATCTTCGGAAGGTAAATGGACCCATAGACTTTTTACTTAAGGGCTCATAGTCCTGCCTCGTGCCCTGACAATGGACTAGGGCTGGTAGAAATTAAAGGAACAAGATACACAGGGTGACTAGTTTCAGTGCGGTCGCTATCTTCCTAGGGGAAGCCATAAATCCTTTCCTGTACAAAATGATGGAGGCACCAATAGAAATGTCTCCTCGAGAGGCGAAAAGCCAGTAATGAGGACAATGGTAATCATCATGGGCTCAGAAATTGAAAGCCAATCATTTCAGACATTGGCATTGATAAGTAAGAACATGAGATTTCATATCAACATACTGTTCCTTGTCTAAATTATGGGGAAGGAGATGAGTGTAATCTTTGCAACAAAAAAAAAAAAGAAGAAAAAGAAAAATAAGTGAAAAAAACATAATGGTGCTAGAGTCTAGAGATTGTAGATGTGCAGGGAACATAATGGAGCTCCACTGTCCCAAATCATACAAGATGATACAGAATCTTCTCAGCACAGAAAATTGGCCTTTGGAGCCGTCGTCCTCCACACGACGCGTCTTACCTGTTTTTTGCACTTGAATTATTTTGCTGTAGACGGCATCCGACGTCTCTATTAGTGTCCGGCTGGCCTGTATGAACTGAAGGGAACAGACAGTATAGTCAGAAATAGTAGTCCTACCCAGAGACTAGCATTTTATTACTCTAAAAGAAAATGGTATGAAAAACAAAGTATTAACTTTTTTTGTTTGTTTTACAGTTTACAATTTAGCAAGAGAGTATTTTTTCCAGCGAAAATGTAGAAAAAAGCCATTTGCTGTTACTTTGTTTTTTTTCTTCATGTTTTACACCAAATAACCTGTTGATTTTATTCTTCAGGTTCCTATAGTCTTGTGGATACCTATTATGTGCAGGTTTTTTATGTAATGTTTGTAAAACACATCACTTTTTTAGTATTTTTTTTGGAAGGCTTTTGCACTTTTTTTATTATATTTTATTTATATAATTGTTTTGGAAACAAAAGATCTCTGGGGAATATTGCAAGTCACTGACAGCTCTGCTATGCTGAGCAGACGACCGGCGATCGTATGATCGCTGGGTCTAATAAATGCATTAGCATTGTTGGTGCTTCTAGCTCTAAGTAGATGGCAAATAAAAAGGACAAAAGCAGTTATAAACTGCTTCACTTCTATGCTCAGGGTCCCTGGTGGAGTCTGACAACTGGAGACCCAACCTGTTCTTACAGTCTTACCAGAAGAAGCCCCTGCGGCCCTAAATATGGGATGTGGCACCATGGTGTACCTATATTATTTGGGCTTGGCCGTTTTCACTTTTATAGAGGCAATGTGGCACCGTGGTGTATATATATTATTATTATTATAGAGACTTAGCCATTTACCACTGCACGATATGTACAGTATACTCACAAGCGGCATGTACTGACTGTCCCATTCATCAGAAATCCACGCACATGCTGCAGAAATAGCCCCATTCAGATGTATGGAACTGATTTTCAATCAGTCGATAGAATTGATCCACAAAAATATAAAAGAATCCGGAGCACTAGGCATTATGGGAAACAACTTGCCTTTGATAAAAGAACATTCGGCGCAAAGAAGCACAACCACAACCTGTGCCGCACCCAGCACACGATTGCTTCATGAGCCCACACTGAAAGTGGCATCAGGTCAGCCATTGTGAAGTCATGACTATTTGATCATCGCTGAATGAATGGTAAAAGTGACAAGAATAGATGTAAATCCCACGCAGCCAGCCTTCTATTTTTATACAACCGTCTACATATTGTATAGACGCCAACCAAGGTGCAGACAATCCGTGACCCTCAGCTCCGCATAATGGGAGTGCTGTGGGTGTAGTGAGTTCTCGTTACTTCCTGCTGACTCAGAGCCCCTGCACACGTAGCTACCGGGCGACCTTCGCTATAATCAGTCTGAAATGAATGGAGTGACAGATGAGGGAGGGTAGTGTAGCGTTAAGAAAGCATTGGGGCCTATATTATAGGTAGAGTGTCACGGAGATGGACCTCCGATCCATTAATAATCCCTATTGTCGCCAACGAGGTTAGAGGGAAGATATCTTCTGAATGAGACTAAAGGAACCCATACAAGTTACATTGTAGCTCCCTAAACCCTTGAATTCAGGGCCTTCCTAAGACTACATTGTTGTGTATGGGATAAGACTCTTTCCAGAACCTAGAGAGAAAGGGAGTATTTAATAAAGCCTACGGGAATGGGGATAGATCTAGCTGGCTTAGGGAAATCATGACCAAGTCTACTCCAATTCACTAAGAAGACAAGTTGGATATGAGAATGAAGGCTGTACCTGCAAAAAAGCTTTGAGGATTGGGATATAAAGGGTTAGGAATGAGAATATTACACTTACCAATCCATGTATTTAAAATAATGCCACTAACCATACTGTGTTGTCTATTAATCTTTTTTTTATTACAAATAAAAATTTAGTTGTCTGAACCTGGCAACCATGTAACGTACATTGACATGAAAAAGTATTCATATCCCATGTACCTTTCCGCATTTTGTCACGTTACACCCAAAAACTTCAATGTATTTTATTAGGATTTTATGTGATATATTAATATTAAGTAGGAAGTATTTGTGAAGTGTAAAGCAAATGATACATGGTTTTCTAAGTATTTAAAAAATATAAATCTGAAAGTTATGGCATGCATTTGTATTCAGCCCCCCTGCAGCCTGATACTTTGTAGGACCACCTTTCGCTGTAATTGCTGCTGCATGTCTTTTGGGGGATGTCTCTCCCTGCTTTGCACGTCTAGAGGCTGAATTTTTTCTATTCTTCTTTGCACACTAGCTCCAGCTCAGCGAGATTAGATGGAGAGCATCTGTGATCAGCAATTTACAAGTTTTGCCACAGGTTCTCAATGGGATTTAGGTCTGGACTGTGACTGGACCATTCACACACATGAATTTGCTTTGATCTAAACTATTCCATTGTAGCTCTGGCAGTATGTTTAAGCCCCCGTCTCACATAGCGAGATCGCTGCTGTGTCACGGTTTTGGTGACGCAACAGCGACCTCACCAGCGATGTCGCTATGTGTGACACTTTACAGCGATCAGGCCCCTGCTGTGAGGACGCTGATCGCTGCAAAATGTCCTGGACCATTTTTTGGTCTTTGCCCTCCCGCTGGTCAGCACACATCACTGTGTGTGACCAGAGGGACCAGGCTGGTAACCATGATAAACAGCACGTTACTAGGGGCACACGCGCACCTAGTAACCCACTGTTTATCATGGTTACCACTCTGCTACGGTGAGCGGTAACCTCCCGCTCACCGTAGCAGAGTGGTAACCATGATAAACAACGGGTTACTAGGTGCGCGTGTGCCCCTAGTAACGCGCTGTTTATCATGGTTACCCGCCTGCTCCTGCTTCAGCAGGCTGGTAACCAGGAGCATGACATCGTGGAAAGATTCCTTCCACGATGTCGCTGCTCCCCTGATCGCTGGTGAGCCTGCCTGTTTGACAGCTCACCAGCGATCACATAGCGACGCAGCAACGATCCCTGACAGGTCGTATCATTGTCGGGATCAATGTAGCGTCGCTATGTGTGACGGGGCATTTAGGGTTGTTGTTCTGCTGGAAGGTGAACCTATGACTCAGTCTCAAGCGTTTGCAGCCTCTAAGGCTTCCAGGATTTCCCTGTATTTAGCTCCATCCATCTTCCCATCAACTCTGACCAGCTTCCCTGTCTCTGCTGAAGAAAAGCCTCCCCACAGCAGGATGCTGTCAGTGAAGTTGAGAGAGAATGTTTATTGGGAGTCTGGAAAAATAGCTGTCAACTGAAAAATCATTTGTCGCACCCCTCCAGTCCATCCTCAACTCTGCTGCACGACTCGTTCATCTCTCGCCTCGCTACTCCTCTGCTACCCCCCTTTGCAAATCCCTTCATTGGTTCCCATTCCCCCAGCGTATCCAGTTCAAACTACTACCACTGACCTACAAAACCATCCACAACCTCTCTCCTCCATACATCTCTGAACTAATCTCCCGCAATATTCCTTCACGTAACCTCCGGTCCTCCCAAGACCTCCTTTCTCTTCTCCACACTTATTCGTTCCTCACGCAATCGCCTCCAAGATTTCTCCCGAATATCCCCCATCCTATGGAATTCTGTGCCTCAACACGTCCGATTATCCACCATACCTGGATCCTTCAGACGGAACCTGAAAACCCATCTCTTCAAACAAGCTTACAGCCTGCCATGACCTTGCTTGCTGCCACCTCAACCAACAACACAGGAACTACTGCAATCCCTCAACCTACTGTCTCCGCCCCATTCCTGTAGAATGTAAGCCCGCAAGGGCAGGTCCTCTTCCCTCCGTACCAGTCTATCATTGTTAGTTCATTTACTGTAAGTGATATCTGTATTTGGTATGAAACCCTTCTTATGTACAGCGCCATGGAATCAATGGCGCTATATAAATTATTAATAATAATAATAATAATAATAATAATTTGTGTGGCCGCTATCTCAGGTGTATGGGCACTTGAATGCCTCATTCACATGACAACCTCCTAGTTTTAACAATGTGTACAGGGTCCCACTGTACCTTTTTATAGGTAATAGCAGCATACTCTTTGAATGACATATGATCGAGGGTTTCTTCCTCTTAATATCTTATATGACCATGTGGCAGCACAGCAAGTGTCCATGGCTCCGTAGTTCACAGCTACAGGGACAGGGACTCCGTGTGCCTCTGTACAGTCCTGATCCTGATCTACCAATCATGAAACATCTGTAACTCAGTAGCGCCAACCATGGAACTTAAAGGGGTTGTCCACATTTGGGAATATTTTTTTTCTTACTTACATGCATGTATTTTTGATGAAAAAATAATAATTTTTTGTAATTAGGTTTCAATACAAATTCTGTTCTATTTGCTTTCGATAGCCTGTGTTACACTGTTTATTGCTGGCTGCAGAATAAGTTAACTGAGAATCTGTAAGTGAGCTCATTTTGATGTTCCAATAGGAGAGTTTGTAGCTCATTTATCTGTCTTTTTCTTGGCTTCTCTCAGCTGATTTATGACCACAGACCACCTCAAAGTTGAATGGGCAGGAAACAAAGCCTATAAAAGCCAACTGGTGTAATATTTTTAATGAAACTGAATAGCAAAAATTATTTTTAGCCAAAATACATGCATTTAGGCAAATGGACAACCCGATAATTCACTTCAACATGCTATACAGCTATGAATAGTGCATCAGAGAAGCTACACATCTGCCTATATTAACATATGCTTATCCTAATCTTTACCTTTGGACACTTACCGCTTCATATGAGGTGAAAACTTTTCTTAAGAGGTCAGGCACTGGTCCTTGTGCCTCCAGGAGTGGATACTGGGAGCGGAGGTTGAGGGTCACAGTGAGAGGACTATCGCTATTGAGAAGCCATGCCGACAGAGTGAGTATGCACTGCTTCATGTTTGCCGCTGGTGTCAGGCCACAAAGCTCTTTGAAAGATACTAACGCGTTCTGCAACAAAGACAGCGGAAATTAAGTTATCTACTTACAATAGCAATGAACCAACAAAAAGTATCAATTTTATCCTTGATTTCCATATACAGTGCTGGCCAAAAGTATTGGCACCCCTGCAATTCTGTCAGATAATACTCAGTTTCTTCCTGAAAATGATTGCAATCACAAATTCTTTGGTATTATTATCTTCATTTAATTTGTCTTCAATGAAAAAAAACACAAAAAGAATTGTCCTAAAGCCAAATTGGAAATAATTCCACACCAAACCTAAAAAAGGGGGTGGACATAAGTATTGGCACCCTTTGAAAAATCATGTGATACTTCTCTAATTCGTGTAATTAACAGCACCTGTAACTTACCTGTGGCACCTACCAGGTGTTGGCAATAACTAAATCACACTTGCAGCCAGTTAACATGGATTAAAGTTGACTCAACCTCTGTCCTGTGTCCTTGTGTGTACCACATTGAGCATGGAGAAAAGAAAGAAGACCAAAGAACTGTCTGAGGACTTGAGAAACCAAATTGTGAGGAAGCATGAGCAATCTCAAGGCTACAAGTCCATCTCCAAAGACCTGAATGTTCCTGTGTCTTCCGTGCGCAGTGTCATCAAGAAGTTTAAAGCCCATGGCACTGTGGCTAACCTCCCTAGATGTGGACGGAAAAGAAAAATTGACGAGAGATTTCAACGCAAGATTGTGCGGATGGTGGATAGAGAACCTCGACCAACATCCAAACAAGTTCAAGCTGCCCTGCAGTCCGAGGGTACAACAGTGTCAACCCGTACTATCCGTCAACGTCTGAATGAAAAGGGACTGTATGGTAGGATACCCAAGAAGACCCCACTTCTTACCCCGAGACATAAAAAAGCCAGGCTGGAGTTTGCCAAAACTTACCTGAGAAAGCTTAAAACGTTTTGGAAGAATGTTCTCTGGTCAGATGAGACAAAAGTAGAGCTTTTTGGGAAAAAGCATCAACATAGAGTGTACAGGAAAAAAAAAGAGGCATTCAAAGAAAAGAACACGGTCCTTACAGTCAAACATGGCGGAGGTTCCCTGATGTTTTGGGGTTGCTTTGCTGCCTCTGGCACTGGACTGCTTGACCGTGTGCATGGCATTATGAAGTCTGAAGACTACCAACAAATTTTGCAGCATAATGTAGGGCCCAGTGTGAGAAAGCTGGGTCTCCCTCAGAGGTCATGGGTCTTCCAGCAGGACAATGACCCAAAACACACTTCCAAAAGCACTATAAAATGGTTTGAGAGAAAGCACTGTAGACTTCTAAGGTGGCCAGCAATGAGTCCAGACCTAAATCCCATAGAACACCTGTGGAGAGATCTCAAAATGGCAGTTTGGAGAAGGTACCCTTCAAATATCAGGGACCTGTAGCAGTTTGCCAAAGAAGAATGGTCTACAATTCCAGCAGAGCATTGTAAGAAACTCGTTGATGGTTTCCGGAAGCGGTTGTTCAACCAAGTATTAGGCTGAGGGTGCCAATACTTTTGTCCGGCCCTTTTTTGGAGTTTTGTGTGAAATGATCAATGATTTGATTTTTGCTTCATTCTCTTTTGTATCTTGCAAGCAAATTAAATGAAGATAATAATATCAAAGAATTTGTGATTGCAATCATTTTCAGGAAGAAACTGAGTATTATCTGACAGAATTGCAGGGGTGCCAATACTTTTGGCCAGCACTGTAATTGTATCTTTGTCACGTAAGTGAATGGAGGTTTTTCATTAAAGGGAATCTGTCACCCCCTGGGACCTATCAGGGGGGCATACAGGTTATAGAAATGTAAATCTATACATACCTGTATGGCTCATAGTATAGGTCTGCTTGCTTTGATATATCTTCTTATAAAATCCGTTTTCCTAGGCTTGGCGACCTGGGGACGCCAAGAAATGCCCGCCTACCTACTTAATTTAAATATTCCCCCGCTCCCCTGCACGTCACGGGGCTCTGTTTTTACTGCAGAAAAAAACGCTGAAAAAACGCCTAGTGTGAACATACCCTTATTTCACACCATGTTGGTTCCACTTTTCATTCCATCCGGACCTCAACCACCAGCGCCCAAGGCTCAGTATTTTCCTCCAGACTTTAATTTTAAGTAATTTGCATGGATGCCCAGACATCACAAGTGCTCCTGAACGACTGCTGCAGCTTGTTCCTTGTGAATCTGGATCTACCCCATAAAATGACACCCCCCAACCCCAACCTTTTGTTTTCCAGCCAATCCCACTTATTTTGGCCAACTTTAATCTAAATGTGAATGGAGACCTTTAGCCCCTGGTGCTTCAACTTTAAAAGTGCTGAACTAATTGCATCTGCCCCCCTCCCAGCCACTAATTACAGTGTTTGTTACAAAGCAAAGAGGAGGGAGAGCAGAACTTTGACAGTCCACCGATCAAAATCTAAAAATCTGAACCATTCACCTCTAGTTGACCACCACTTTCTATTCATTTTATGATCAGTGGGGACCAACCTCTGGGAACCCCAATAGTCCTGAGAATGCAGGTGATGCAGTGCTGGTGTAAGTCTTCATGGCACAGTGGCCACCAGACACCCAGTTGTGCAGGAACTGCATTTAAAGGGCCTAATTTAAAGGGCACCTGTCAGTAGGATCAACCCTCCTAACTCATCTATACTGGCAGGCAGGCCATAGAAATTTGAATTAAATGATATCATAATATCTGATGTCTTATCCCAGAGAAATTCATGGTTTTCTTAATATGTAAATGAGATGTTAAGGTCTATGGGCCGGGATTAGATCTCCCTAAGAATCTGCCTCCAGAACTTATTATAAATGAAAGGGGGCATTACCAGTGTAAGACATGTAATAATTGACAGTCTGCTCTCTTGATTCACACGACTCACACTGATAACTATCCCTTTCATTGAAAATAAGCATGGGGGCAGATTGTCAAGGAGACCCTTTGATCTTAACAGCTCATTTACATATTAAGAAAAGTATGGATTTGAATAAAACATCAGCTTGCAGATATCAAGGTATTTTATTCAACTTTCTATGACCTACTTGCCCATATAGACTGCTTGGGGGGTATATCCTACTGACAGATTCCCTTTAAGTGAATGGGGCCATCTGCACAGCCTGCCTATGCATGGAAAAATTAGAAGACACAATAGAGAGACAATCTGATTTAACGGTGTCCCTTAGAATAACCTGGTTGCTGCAGGAAAGGTTACCTTAGGACAGGCTTGAGTTTCACTAGCCGAATAAGCCAGTGTTAGCGTGTTTTAATTACAGCACAGTATTTCAGAAACTCTGTTTTAGACTCATAGAGAGCACAGCAAGATGTTAATACCCATTCGACTTATGTTTAATTAAAAGGTTGGAGAGGAGAAAAGGAAAAAAAAGTAGCACAAGGAGAATATAGTGCTGAAAACATGTTTGAAAGGAAAATTGTATTGTGATGCACAAAGAGCCATGGAAGTCCTAATTCTACTGATAATAGAGGTGATAATAGCTCTGTGAATTAAATAAAAGGATGCGAGCAGGTTACCTGAACATTTTCACGAAGATCAGTAGCCTCTCGTACAGCCTGAGTGGCGGTCCTGAATACTTCATCTATGGCTTTGATGCCAGTAGTCTTTGTTGAAGTATATTCACGGACCCTTTTTCCCTTGCGCACAGAGAGTCCCCTCTTATGGGCCTTTCCACCACCTCGCCGGTTGGTAATTGCAATGTGTACAAACAGCGTGGTGTTCTGAAGAAATTCTCCAGTCAGGGACTGTAACGGGACGTGTCTAAAGCCAGTCTGCAAACACTCAAAGGGGATAGTATATTGGGCTATGAACTCATCTCCAATATAGTCATCGTCAAGAACCACAAACCTCAGGATCGCCAACTCCGGAAGATTTATGTGAAATTCAAAGCTCTCATCAAATATGGGATTGTCTCCATTTTGGGTTACGGTCTTTGTTCGATGCTCTGCACAATCAGCAGGTATTCCATGTATCTCGACGTACACATATGGCTCCACTACATCTCCTTTAGCTCCTGACCCTTTGGGTTTCGGAAGGTTCTGGCCACTAATGATTTTGAGATGAAGGAGTTGTGCCGAGACACCAGGTAAGGAATCCTTTGCATTTGCACTAAAATACGATACTTCTTCTCTCATTATTGAGGGGCGTAGGACAAAGCCACAGTTTCCATTCTGGCGGAACCATCCAGTATTGAGGTCCATCATAAGTCCTGGAGTTTGGTAGTTCATGGCCACAATCTGACAACCACATTTCCAGAAATCTTGAGGATTCATATTGCTAGAATCAATTCTCATCGAGCTTGGGTAAACCCGTGAAAGGAATTTTTTGTTATATTTCACAAATTCTTCAGGATATTCATTGGCAAAACGACTAGCAGTGACTTCATTAAAAGAGCACACTTGCCAGTATTTTTGGCTCCTTTTGGAAGTTTCAAAGTCCTTAAACCTAACAGACTGGCATAAGTTAACTTGGTCTGAAAGTTCTTTACAAAGGCGCAATCTTCTGGAGCCAGTTCCATTAACGTATTCTCTGCCATCATGTCCCAATCTCCTGGCTATCTCCATTCCTTCATCTTCATCAGTTACATCTCCCTCAGAGTCAGAGTTATCTGAAGGTAGCTTTTTACCTTTTACTAAGATCTTTCCTTTCAGATGTTCTGGAGAAGGCATGTAGTTTTCATCAATACAAGGCAACTCATTGTAAAGTTTGTCCCCGAGGATCTTCTTCAAGCACTGTGCCATGATGCGCTGTTGTCGAACAGAGCAATGAACTACCAAGCAAAGAATTAAGGGGTATTCTGATGCCTCAAATGCATACTTGTCTATGACACTTACAACACTACGAAAAGCCACCTGTGATACCACAGACAGTCCAAGGTATATAAGAGGCTCATTGTCAGGGCCATCCCAGACAACAAGTTCAATGCTGCGGCATCCCAATTTAAGGGCATGTATATACCCACTTATATCTGAAGTGCCCCAGTAGTGATCTTCCATTTGGCATGCACTATGAGCAGAATTTATGTAGTAGTGAGATAATGGTCTCATCATGTCTTGACAAACCACCTTATGGTGAGGATCAAAGATATTACAGTCTGAAGAAAGGAGATAGCGGGTGAAACCATCAATTGTAAGGTAACCCCTTTCACGTCCTTCTTTGGAGGGTTCATATTTATGGATGATTTCAAGAGACGTATTCTCGTTCACTTCTTCCATGCCTTGTTCCACCTCCATAAAGATCATAAGATCTTTTAAGTCCAAATATTCTTTATTGCTAGAAAATTGCACTAATAAAAAGAAGACCTCTGGCCGGGTGCACAGTTCACAATATGCTTCTACAAACACATCACAAGTAATGTTGCCCCCAAATTTTTCACTGACTTTCTGCAGTTCCTTAAACTTTAACTCCACCGTCGAGGTCTTCATACCTGGGTTAAGCCCCTTGATAAGCTGAATGGCTCTTGACAAATTAATCTGTCCTCCTTTCTCTATATCTGCTATCTCAAAAAGAGAAGCAATCCACAGAGTCCTTAAACTTGTTTGATTGGCTCCTAGGACATCTGGAGTGTGCTTTCCGTAAGATACCAAATACCTGAGTCCCATAACCCAAGTATTTACAATATCAGCACTGCTGGCAACAAGATCTAAAGATTCATAGTTTTCCCCATAAATTATAGAAAAGGCACATTCCTCTGGAAACTGGTCACTCAAACCATTACTTCGCAGAACTGGAGTTTTCTTTCCAACCCGAACTTCATGAATCGATTTGATCTCCAGCTTGGCTTTCTCTGAATCTTTTTTTGAAGGCTCCCATCGCAAAAACCGCATATCTTGATCTAACAAGAAAAATCGATTGTACATCCTGGAGTTGGAACGTACTTTCTTCATTTCACACCCTTCTAACATGAAGGAAATGCAAGCTGCCGTGCTGTTGATTTTGCGGTTGTTGGGCATTGTGCTGAATGACACGGTCTTCTTTTGCTTTTGACGAGATCCATCCTAGAAAGAAAAAAAAAATAAATGTATTAAAGAAAATATGTCATCATAAAATTCCCTATTGTGTCAAACAAGTTAAGTTAGTTTGGTGATTCTTTTAAATACACATACACACACATATATATATATACACACACAGTACAGGCCAAAAGTTTGGACACACCTTCTCATTTAAAGATTTTTCTGTATTTTCATGACTTTGAAAATTGTACATTCACACTGAAGGCATCAAAACTATGAATTAACACATGTGGAATTATATACTTAACAAAAAAGTGTGAAACAACTGAAAATATGTCTTATATTCTAGGTTCTTCAAAGTAGCCAACTGCTTAGCACACTCTTGGCATTCTCTTGATGAGCTTCAAGAGGTAGTCACCGGAAATGGTCTTGCAACAATCTTGAAGGAGTTCCCAGAGATGCTTAGTGTGGCGCCCCTGAGGGTTCAGTCGCCACAGGGGTACTGCACCTCAGTAGAGGTGTGGTATCTCCTCTTCCAGGTAAGGATGGAGCACTTCTCAGGACCCTACTTCACCATTCAACTCTACACCACTCCTGTCCTGTAGGGGGGCCTAAATGCACCAGGGTGCTGCCACGTTCCGGGATATAGGAGATGGGGGGAACTAAAGTTAGGGGGAACCATGTAGTGGGTGAGGGTGGAGAACACACTTTTAGGTTACACTTATTCATTCATATTTAATCTACAGCCATCTTAGGTTCAAGGTCTTTGATTGTGATCTTCATCACTGATTGTGGCTTTCTGTTAGAACCTGCAGCCTATTGGAGATACACGGTCCTCGTTCTCTGGCCTTGAGATGGGGAGCGGGTCAGAGTTAACCACTGCCTCTACCCGGTCAAGGTCCCTACCTAAGAAGGCCTGGAGGGGAGCAGAGGAGACAAGCTCCACAGGTAAAAGGATCCCAGGGGGATGCAGATGGAGCGGCACACGCCACCTGTATTTCTTACTCTGGCCTAGTCAGAGGGACTCCTGCTGCAAGAGGGGGTGACCGACCCCCGATATCTGACTCTGTTAATTCACGTCTCAGCTTCAGCCTGTTATTTCCTGCGCGGCACTGCACCCACCATTCCTCATCACACTGCCCTGAGGCCTGCTCCGCCTGCGGGGAGCCGTCCCATCTAAGCTGCCCTTTTAACACCGGCCTCAGTGAACTGAAGCAGCGCTGGTGCTCATCACCGGGAACCGTAGGTGGCGTAGTTGGAAAATACCACTCAACCCTGAAAGCTCATTAAATCTTTTATGTGACAGCTCTGGGCACGAACCAGGTCCAGGCCACGACTGCAACCCCCAACATCTGACCCGGCTCCGAGTAAACCCCATCTCCCAGGGAGGGCTGAGAGCGTCACACTTAGCACTTGTTGGCCCTTTTGCCTTCACTCTGCGGTCCAGCTCACCCTAAACCATCTCGATTGGGTTCAGGTCTGGTGACTGTGGAGGCCAGGTCATCTGGAGTAGCACCCCATCACTCTCCTCCTTGGTCAAATAGCCCTTACACAGCCTGGAGGTGTGTTTGGGGGTCATTGTCCTGTTGAAAAATAAATGATGGTCCAACTAAACGCAAACCGGATGGAATAGCATGCCGCTGCAAGATGCTGTGGTAGCCATACTGGTTCAGAATGCCTTCAATTTTGAATAAATCCCCAACATTGTCACCAGCAAAGCACCCCTACACCATCACACCTCCTCCTCCATGCTTCACGGTGGGAACCAGGCATGTAGAGTCCATCCGTTCACCTTTTCTGCGTCACACAAAGACACGGTGCTTGGAACCAAAGATCTCAAATTTGGACTCATCAGACCAAAGCACAGATTTCCACTGGTCTAATGTCCATTCCTTGTGTTCTTTAGCCCAAACAAGTCTCTTCTGCTTGTTGCCTGTCCTTAGCAGTGGTTTCCTAGAAGCTATTTTACCATGAAGGCCTGCTGCACAAAGCCTCCTCTTAACAGTTGTTGTAGAGATGTGTCTGCTGCTAGAACTCTGTGTGACATTGACCTGGTCTCTAATCTGAGCTGCTGTTAACCTGCGATTTCGGAGGCTGGTGACTCGGATAAACTTATCCTCAGAAGCAGAGGTGACTCTTGGTCTTCCTTTCCTGGGGCGGTCCTCATGTGAGCCAGTTTCTTTGTAGCGCTTGATGGTTTTTGCAACTGCACTTGGGGACACATTCAAAGTTTGCCCAATTTTTCGCACTGACTGACCTTCATTTCTTAAAGTAATGATGGCCACTCGTTTTTCTTTACTTAGCTGCTTTTTTCTTGCCATAATACAAATTCTAACAGTCTATTCAGTAGGACTATCAGCTGTGTATCCACCAGACTTCTGCATAACACAACTGATGGTCCCAACCCCATTTATAAGGCAAGAAATACCACTGATTAAACCTGACAGGGCACACCTGTGAAGTGAAAACCATTTCCGGTGACTACCACTTGAAGCTCATCAAGAGAATGCCAAGAGTGTGCTAAGCAGTCATCAAAGCAAAAGTTGGCTACTTTGAAGAACCTAGAATATAAGACATATTTTCAGTTGTTTCACACTTTTTTGTTAAGTATATAATTCCACATGTGTTAATTCATAGTTTTGATGCCGTCAGTGTGAATGTACAATTTTCAAAGTCATGAAAATACAGAAAAATCTTTAAATGAGAAGGTGTGTCCAAACTTTTGGTCTGTACTGTATATATAAACACACACACACACACACAAACACATACATACAGTAGTGTTCAAAATAATAGCAGTTCAATATGACTAACCATATTAATCACGGTTTTTGGTATAAATTATATTACCACATGTCAAACAATTTACCAGTTGGTGCAGTAGATTCTAAGAAAACCAACAGACTCAGCATTCATGATCTGCATGTTTTTGAGTCTGTGAATTTGAATAATTGAAAGGGGGTGTTTTCAAAATAATAGCAGTGTGGAGTTCAACTAGTGATGTCAATCATTCTGTGAAGAAAGAGATGTGAATCAGGTGGCCCTTATTTAAGGGCGAAGCCAGTATATGTTATACATGCATTTCTCCTTGAAAGACTGAGAAAGTGCAGACAATGTTAGGCAGTTCAGCTAAAATGATCTCCAATGCTTTAAAATGGAAAGCAAAACCAGAGAGACGTGGAAGAAACCGAAAGATCACAATTCTAATGGATCGAAGAATTGCCAGAATGGCAAAGGCTCAGGCAATGATCAGCTCCGGGATGATCAAAGACAGTCTCAAGTTACCTGTGAGTACTGTGACAGTTAGAAGACACCTGTGTGAAGCTAATCTCTTAGTTTGAAGTCCCCGCAAAGTCCTACTGTTAAAAAAAAAAGACATGTACTGAAGCGGATACAATTTGCCAAAGAACACATCAACTGGCCTAAAGAGAAATTGAGAAACATTTTGTGGACTGATGAAAGTAAAATTGTTCTTTGAGTCCAAGCGCCACAGACAGTTCGTCACACAACCCCCAAACTCTGCATCCAAGCCACAGTACACTCTGAAGACAGTGAAGCATGGTGGTGCAAGCATCATGATCTAGGCATGTTTCTCTTACTATGGTGCTGGACCTATTTACAACATACCAGGGATCATGGACCAGTTTGCATATATTAAAATACTTGAAGAGGTCATGTTGCCTTACACTGAAGAGTATATGCCCTTGAAATGGGTGTTTCAAGAAAACAACGACCCTAAACACACCCGTAAACTAGCAAAATCTTGGTTCTAGTCCAACAAAATTGAGGTTATGGAGTGGCCAGCCCAATCCCCGGACCTTAATCCGATAGAACACTTGTGGGGTGACATAAAAAATGCCATTTTCTGAAGCAAAGCCAACAAATGCCAAAAAAATGTGGGATGTAGTCAAAGCATCCTGGGCTGGAATAACAGTTGACAGGTGCAAGAAGTTGGTTGACTCTATGCAACATATATGTAAAGCAGTTCTACAAAACTGTGGGTATACAACTAAATACCTAAATACAAGGTTAGTGATTCACAGGAATGCTAAATCCTAAAAAAAAAGTACATAGTTGAGTTTGTGAAGACAAATGCAGACAATGCTATTTTTTTAGAACAGCCCAATATTCATTTTTGGCTATACACATTATGTAGCTGCTGTAAAGCATATCTCTAGTGTATATATTGTAAGGTAGCGCTATTTATCATGCTGGGGGCACTCGCTAAACCGGGTCAATTAAAGCACACCTGCAACGTTTTTTCGGTAATTCACATACCAGCAGTTTATTACATCTCATAAACCGCTCATAACATAGTCCACCTCAGTGGCTCGCCAACATGTTACACATAATATCCCAGAGCCTTTCTAGTGACAGACAAGCCCACTTGGCTCAAGACACAGCCTTCAGCAAGGTAACAACATCAATGTCCACATCAAGCAGCGTTTTTTACCTTTGCCGGGTCGTAGCTTCTTCATTCAGCTCGGTTCTGCCACAGCTGTGACTTAAAGGCTTCCCAGATGGGGCCTCCGGGCCACGTACCTTCAAAGGCTACTGGTATCTCAAACACAGGGGGATCCAGCCTCTGCCTTCCAGGCTAGTGAAGTCCCACACAGGGACCAGGCCTCTCACCCTCCAAGGCTACTGGTATCCTAAACACAGTGGGATCCAGCCTCTGCCTACCAGGCTTCACCAGGCCTCTCTCTCTCTCTCTCTCTCTAGTCCTCACCAGGCCACTCTCTCTCCCTGTTTCAAAACTACCAGGGTTTATATATCTTTTTGCGCACACAGGACCTGTGATGATGTCACAGTCACGTGATCAGTCACCTGAGGGGGAGGTAAATGGTCAGCTAGAGCAGTGGTCCCCAACCTTTTTTGCACCAGGGACCGGCTTGAAGCAAGATCATTTTTCCATGGCCCAGCAAGGAGGGGGTGGGGTGGGCGGGGCTTTGGTCATATGGGGGCGGGGTAATGGAGGGATTTGGAGTTTAGTGCATACTTATCATATAGTGTAGACCAGGTCCCCGCCAAGAGCTATGCCAGGAGCCCCACATAATGTGCTGTGCCAGGAGCCGCATCACTGAGGCCCCATCACGCCCTGCAGCAGGACAGGGCAGCTGTCCTGACAGCTGCTGTTCAGCTGCATTTACTTCATCCCAGGGGCGGACACAGACTGTAGTGGGCCCCTGTGCAAGAAATTTTTGGGGGCCCCCCCCGCCCTTCATAAGGCAACAAAGTTATGTAAACATAACCCCCCCATGTGCATCTCTCACCCCCCCATGTGCAGCTCACCCCCGTGCATCTCTCATCCCCCTCCGTGCATCTCTCATCCCCCTCCGTGCATCTCTCACCCCCCTCCGTGCATCTCTCATCCACCCCCCGTGCATCTCTCATCCCCTCCGTGCATCTCTCATCCCCCCCGTGCATCTCTCACCCCCCCGTGCATCTCTCATCCACCCCCCGTGCATCTCTCATCCCCCCCGTGCATCTCTCATCCACCCCCCGTGCATCTCTCATCCACCCCCCGTGCATCTCTCATCCACCCCCCGTGCATCTCTCATCCCCCCCGTGCATCTCTCATCTCTCCCCTCCCTCCCATGTGCATCTCTCATCTCTCCCCTCCCCCCATGTACATCTCTCATCTCTCCCCTCCCCCCCATGTGCATCTCTCATCTCTCCCCTCCCCCATGTGGATCTCTCATCTCTCCCCTCCCCCATGTGCATCTCTCATCTCTCCCCTCCCCCCCATGTGGATCTCTCATCTCTCCCCTCCCCCATGTGCATCTCTCATCTCTCCCCTCCCCCCCATGTGGATCTCTCATCTCTCCCCTCCCCCATGTGCATCTCTCATCTCTCCCCTCCCCCCATGTGCATCTCCCATTCCCCCCACTCCTAGTTAATTGTATTTAAAAAAAAATAAAACTTGTTATACTTACCCCCATGCGATCCCTGCAGAATCTTGGCGCTCGTCCAAATCGCTGACACCAGGTTCTCCTGACTTCCGGCCATGTGACGGCGCCGTCACATGACCGGAAGTCAGGGGAATCATGAAGGTGCTGCCGCAGCAGCGCAGCGCTAAGATGTCCCGGACCCGGCGCTTAGCATGCGGCCGGGGGCCCCATGAGGAGAGAGACGCACAAGAGGGGGGCTCCGAGGGGGCTCCTACCGGCCGGGCCCCATACTGGAGTCAGGGCAGTCATGCCCTGATGGCGGCCCTGCTGGAGGCTGGAGGGGCCCCCTCTCCCCGCGGACCGGCTGAAAAACCCCAACGGCCCGGTCCTGGTCCGCGGACCGGCGGTTGGGGACCTCTGAGCTAGAGCACACCCCCTGGACATTCTAGCAATGCAGCAAGCCGCTGCATTACAATATGTATATATAAATATATATGGACATATATGCACATACCCAGATATATCAGGTAATAAAAAAGAATAGGAACTAGGAATAGGGAAAAAATGGTATAATTAATACAAAAATCTAGATGGGACCCTTTCTTTGAAGAACAAGTGTTCACAACATAAAACAAGCTATGTAAATTCACAGTCAGACTGTGGACTATATTCAATCTGCTGTAATATGGCTCTGCGATAAAGCCAAATTTACTGCCAAGAACAGGATTGGACTCTGAAGTATAAACAGGAAAGCCTTTGCTAAAGCAGCCTTTGGGCATTTTTTGCAGCAGTTTTACTTGTGTTGTAATTTACCATAGCTACCAGATTTTTCCATTTCAGTTAAACAGATAATTTGGGGGCATTTTTTTCCAACTTTTCAATCTGCATAAAAATATGCATATATTTGTATTCAGTTTTTAAAGCAACAGTATCCCATCCTATAGAAATACAAGAAAGCACCATATTTGGGTAACATTAACTGTATTGTTAGCAAATGGATCATTAGAGCCTTTATAGTATCTTTTTTTTTGTTTGTTTGTTTGTTTTTTTCATCTTTTCCGACTTCCCCAAAAGAGCAAACTCCTGTTGACTGATCTGTTTCTTATTACCAGTCCTTAGTATTTTAAGTGTAGAACACAGCACTATTTCAAAAGGGTTTTACAGCCAAACAAAAGCCTCTGGGTTTGTATGGCTCATTAAGCCCCTTAATACTGCAGCCCATCTAATTACACCCAATACATACATTAGGTATGCATATGATGGTCACACTATTTGAATATTGAGGCGTTAATGAGCATTCATTATTCATGACTAAGTCTGTCTGCCCTGGTTATTCCCATAATCCAAAGGGAAGATAAATGAAGGAATGAAATTATCCATCAGCAAGTTATATAATTATATATACACACAAACACATACATATACATGAAAATTAAAGGGGTTGTCCACTAATTTAATTAAAAACTGAATTCTCACATCCTGAATGGATTAGATGTAAATGTGAAGGCTGCAGCCAATCAGTGGATTCTGATTGACTGCAGCGATCACATGATATTGTTTACAGTTGTGCTCAAAAGTTTACATACCCCAGCAGAATTTTTCCTTTCTTGGCCTTGTTTCAGAGAATATGAATGATAACAAAAAAACTTTTTCTCCACTCATGGTTATTGGTTGGGTGAAGCCATTTATTGTCAAACTACTGTGTTTTCTCTTTTTAAATCTTAATAACAACAAAAAACATCCAAATGACCCTGAAAAAGTTCACATACCCCAGTTCTTAATACCGTGTATTGTCCCCTCTAACATCAATGACAACTTGAAGTCTTTTGTGGTAGTTGTGGATGAGGTTCTTCATTTTCTAAGACAGCAAAGCTGCCCATTCTTCTTGGCAAAAAGCCTCCAGTTCCTGTAAATTCCTGAGCTGTCTAGCATGAAGTGCAAGTTTGAAGTCTCCCCTTCGCAGCAATTAATCGAATGTGAAAAGAAAAAATGAACATTTAAAGAAGTTGTCCACTATTTTGACACTGATGCCCTAGGATAGGGAATCAATGTATGATCGGCTGGGGACCCGCATGCGGGTCCTACGGATAGGGAATCAATGTCAAAGTAGAGGACAACCTCTAACTTTTTTTCACTAAAATTTTACTTTAGGCCCCAATTTTTTTATTTTCACAGGAGAAATTGGACCCCAAAAGTTGTTGCACAATTTTTTCTTAGTACGCCAATACCCCATATGTGGGGAAAGCCATTGTTTGGGAGCACGGCAGGGCTCGGAAGGGAAAGAGCACCCTTTGACATTTTCAAAGCAAAACTCGCTGGAATTGACAGCGGACGCCATGTCACATTTGGAGAGCCCCTGATGCGCCTAAAGAGTGGAAACCCCCCACAAGTGACCCCATTTGGGAAACTAGACCCCTTAAGGAGCTTATTTAGATATGTGGTGAGCACTTTGAACCCCCAATTGTTTCGCAGAAGTTTATAACAGAGCCGTGAAAAAGAAAAATTCCCACAAAAACGATCTTTTAGCTGCAATTTTTTTTTTACGAGGGTAACAGGAGAAATTGGACCCCAAAAGTTGTTGTACAATTTCTCCTGAGTACGCCGATACCCCATATGTGGGGAAAAGCCATTGTTTGGGCGCACGGCAGGGCTCGGAAGGGAAGGAGTGAAGCTTTGGAATGCAGACTTTGATGGAATGGTCTGTGAGCGTCATGTCATGTTTTCAGAGCCCCTGACTAAACAGTGGAAATGCCCAATAAGGGCGTAGAAGTCTGGCCTGCACATCGTGGTAAAAGGAAAGCGTTGTGCTTTGCCATCTGTACGATGACAACGGCCAGCTTCTTTTACCACACCTTAGCCATTCTCAAAGCATTGTACAGCTGGAGGGCTTGATCAGAGAGATCAACTCCCCCCATGTACTTGTTGTACCCCACTACACAGTCTGGTTTGATGACCTGTGTAGAGGAACCTCGTACAGTGCTAAGGGTGCTGCCAACACCATGTATGGTGGTCAAGAAAAGGACATCCCTCTTGTCCTTGTACTTGATCACCAGCAGGTGGTCGCTACATTGGGCTCTTCTGTCACCCCTTCTGAGCATCTGCCCAATTAGCATCTTTGGGAGGCCTCTCTGATTTCTGTGGACAGTACCGCAGGCTGCGGTACCTCGAGCACGGAGGGGCTTGAAGAGAGGGACACTGGTATAAAAGTTATCCACGTAGAGGTGATAACCTTTATCCAGCAGTGGGTGCACTAAATCCCACACAATTTTCCCACTCACTCCCAGAACAGGGGGGCATTCAGGGGGTTCAATCCGGGAGTCCATCCCTTTGTAAACTCTAAACTTGTGAGTGTACCCTGAGGTACTATCACACAGTTTATACAGTTTGATTCCGTACCTGGACCTCTTATTGGCAGGTACTGCCGGAACCAAGCCTCCCGTTAAAATGGATTAGGGACTCAGCCACTTCAGCAAACTTGTTGTTGAAGTGATCGATGACCGGCCGAACTTTGAAAAGACTATCAAAGTTCGGGCCATAGCGTGTAGGAGACTGTGCATTATCGTTGTAATGCAAGAACTTGTGGATGGCCTCAAAACGTGTCCGGGTCATGACCATTCGCAACACTGGAGTGTTTTACAAAATGTCAACACTCCGGTATTGCCAAACTTCTGGTTTCTTCAGGATCCACATGTGAAGGACCAGGCCCCAAAACTTCATCATTTCTACTGCGTCTACAGGAGACCAGTTAGAAAATGATGAAGTGCGGTTTTCTGCCAAAAATTAATAAGCGTAGAAATTAGTCTGGCCCACCATGAGGTTTACAAAATCCTCAGATAAAAAGACTTTGAAAATGTCTATTTCTGCGAGGCCAGTGGTGTCAAACTTGATTCCGGCACGAAAACAGGAATCAGTGGCTCATAATTTTCGGGGGGCGAGGTCCATACGGGGTAAGTAGTGGGGGGGGCGCTAGTTCATCTTCTCTCCTGGGGCGACTGCATGGTGGTTCAGCAGCACCTGAGGAGCAAGAGGAGGAGGAAGACGACGAGGAGTCAGAAAAATAAAGAAAGGTGGAATCCTCTCCTTCACTGTCAGTGTCAGAGGCAAGAAAAGCGTATGCCTCCTCCTCTGAATAGCAAGTTTGGGATGAGGGGGGTGTTGAGGGGTAAAAAGAAGGGTGGAGGGGTGGGCGAGAAGATCAAAGATGGACTTACCAAAGTCTTCTCTGTTCTTCTTGCAGGATCAACAGCAGGATCAGCAGCAGGGGACCAGAGCAGCTTACCTCAACAGCAGCAGGAGACCGGAACAGCAGACCAGCAGGAGTAGCGACCGGAGCAGGTAGAAGAAGGTCTTGTGGTGTCACAGAGACTTCTGTGGCACCACAAGGCCCAGCACACCAGTGATCAGAAGTGTGACCGCCCTGTACAAATTCTCACTAACTGTGAGGAGATGCAGGGTGGTCACAGGGGGGGTGATAGGGCAGTGACGGCCAGGTCACAGGCCGGTCACTGCTCGGTCATGGGCTCTGATTGGTGCAATCAATAACATCATCGATCACTCCAAATCAGAGCCAGCTGGGACCAGGGCTGCCTTCACAGGGGCACACAGGACGGTGACAGGCAGGTCACAGTCCGGTCACCGCCCCGTGACCGCCCGGTTACCGTGCGGTCGGCGCTCTGATTGGTGCGATTGATGTCATTGGCGATCGCTCCAATGAGAGCGGGTTGGGGCCAGGCCTGGGGTTGCCAGGCACCAGTCTAGGATCGGTGCTCTTAGGAACGGTGATCCTAGGCTGCACATCACTGTTTCAGGCAATCTGATTGCCTGCAACAGTGAGAAATGCTGTGATTGGCTGTTCAGAATTGAACAGCCAATCACAGCGATCGGAGTTGCGGGGGGGCGGCGACACCCCCCAGGATGACGACGCCAACTACCCTGAGGTAAGATGGCGTCGGAAATTTAATGCGATCATCGCGACTTCGGTCGCGGTGCCACATTAAAGATAGTGCGTAATAATACGTATCTGGTCCAATAGGCCCAGGGCACAGGTACGTATTATTACACCCTACATCAGAAAGGGTTAAAGTTGTAATATCAGCTGACTAGAAAACCCACGCCAATGCTACTCAATGTTTCGATTCACATACAAGAGTAGTTTACAGGGGGTGTAGTTCGTTCCTGATGACTGGCAGTTCGGACCATCTGCATGGTTACACAGGTGGCTCGAACGGTGTGCGCTCCGATGCTGCAGGCAAAGGCCGCCTTGCTTTGGCAGCACTGGAGGAGTGCAGCGACACTGAAGCGATTCTGCCAGCTTCAAAGCAACATTTGCAAGCTCCATAGCAAAGTACCTGTAAGTGTCGCACTGCCTGCCTAGGAGACTGGCCACTACTGATAGCCTGCAGAGTTGGCCAGTAACCTAGCAACAAGCAATATACAATAAAATTAAAAATCCCTCTGTACTTGAGAATGGAAAGGATCTTTAATAACAAGAAAATTGCAAAGTTTTTTGTTTTTATAAGCACTTTGTAATTTTATCCATTTAAGTTTGAGACAACCACTTTAAAGGCATTGTGTCTTCGGAAAATAACCGTTAGTTTTGGTTTTTATGTTAAACATATATATATTTTTTATTAGGTTTTACTTAATTTTCATGGCCACTGTGTCTTATAATAGTCTCATACTTCCTGTTCGGAAGAGATCACTTCTCAGCAGTCATGTTATTATCATCTTCATACAATTAAAAGTTAAGGTGTATTTACACTGCACGATTATAGGTGGACGAGTGATTCTGCGGAGTAAATAGGCTTCTGATCACTCTGTCAATGAGAAATACACTCATTTGCAGGTGAAATGATCTTTTGGTTTGCCTAAAAGACCACTGTCCTGTGTAAAAAAGACCTTTGCTGCCGAGAACAACAGCAGCCCATGCATACAGAGCGATGTACAGTATCACGCGGTCTACCTGTCTAAACAGGCTATTAAATGACCGCCAACCCACAGACTTGTTGGCAATTGTCGGTCATTTAACATTGCTGTAAATGCTTCTTCACACTTATCAATAATACATCCTGTGCCATCTATATACAAGAAGTCTTATCCACGGCTCAACTCCTCATCCTCCCTGTACAATGACTTCTGCGTAGATAACAGAGCATGCCTAGAATACTCTCTCGGACAAATGCCTGATAATCAGGGGTCTAACTATTGGGACTCCAACCGATTGCTAGAACAAGGGTTAGTAGAGACAGAGGCGAAACCTGGATGATAAAGAAACAAGACAGAAGAAGAATCGACGTCTTTGAAATGTGATGCTGGAGAAGGATGTTATCAGTAGCATGGATGGCAAGAATAACAAACGAATCAACAACGTTTGGAACAAATCAAGCCAAATATGTCACTTGAAGAAAGGATCGCCAAGTTACATTACATTTAAATACTTTACATCTACAGAATAGGAGGAACTAAGCAACAACATGTGTGAAAAAGACTTGGGTACACTAATAGATCACAGACTGCACACAAGTCAACAGTGTGATGCAGCAGCTGTTACGATACTGGCGTAGTACTGCTTGAAACCAGTGGCCGAAGGCGCACGAGCAGAACAGCAAGCGGTAGTAGAAGCTCTTGTAGTTAGCAAAAGGAGTTGTAGGAAACAATCCGTAGATAGGTGAGAACAATCTAGGTAAGAATGTTCTGGAGCTTTTAGACCGGGAACTAGGCTAACAGCTAGACACAATACTCAAGCAATGAGAGAGAGATCCATGCGGCTTTAAGTAGGTCCAAACAGGAAACAAGATGGATCCCACAGGTTAAGAATCTGCCATCTTAGTAAAGGGCAATTGCAGAACACAACAGCAGCCTCTAGTGGTAAGGAGTGGAATTGCAGCACAATTATTAAGGTGAATAATAGCAGCCACTAGTGGTCAAACCGTAAAAGGACAACTGGAATCCTGACAGCAGCATAAAAGGCAAACACAGTTCTAGGATGTATTAAGAGAAACAAAGTCTAGATCACGTGAAGTAATTATCCCCCCTCTACTCATCCTTGGTCAGACCTCATCTGGAATATTGTGTCCGGTTCTGGGCTCTACATTTTAAAAAAGACATTGAAAATTGGAGCAAGTTCAGAGAAGGATGGTGAGCGCACGGCAAACTATGTCCTATGAGGAATGCTTAAAGGATCTGGGAATGTTTAGCTTGCAAAAAAGAAGGCTAAGAGGAGACTTACTAATGTCTACAAATATCTGAAGGGATGTCACAGTGTAGGGGGATCATCGTTATTCTCATTTGCACATTGAAACACGAGAAGCAATGGAATGAAACTGAAAGGGAGAAGATACAGATTAGACATTAGAAAAAACGTTTTGACAGTGAGGGTGATCAATGAGTGGAACAGGCTGCCACGAGAGGTGTGAGTTCTCCTTCAATGGAAGTCTTCAAAAAGAGGCTGGACAGACATCTATCTGAGATGGTTTAGTGAATTCTGCATTGAGCAGGGGGTTGAACACGATGATCCTGAAGGTCCCATCCAACTCTAACAGTCTATGATTCTATTCCTTGCCTACTTTGGACACATCATACGAAGAGAGCAATCACTAAAGAAGGACATCATGGTCGGAAGAATAGAAGGAACAAGGCGAAGAGGAAAACCAGCAACCCAATGGCTTGATACTATCAAGATAACGGCAGCGAAGACCCTGGTGGACCTATCTAGGCTTGCACAAGATAGATTTTCCTACAGATCATTCATCCATCAAGTCGCCATGGCTCAAGATCAATCTGACGGCCATTAAAATAAAGAAGAGTGGCAGAAGAGTCTCCAAAGCTGCTGCATGGCAGGCCATTGATTATAATAGGTCCACCATTCAGAGAAAGTGAAGCTGATCGTTGATACAACTTTTCACCAGCACACGCAATTATTAATTGTAGTGGGAGGAGGGTACTAGCAGTACTAGAACTAGTGAGTGCAAGAGATATGAAATCAATGTCTGTAGAAATAACCTCAAAAATGTTCAGCACATAATATATAATGTTATAATATTCCCATTATATCTATATGCACATACACTATATATAAGTATCATTGTTTCACATACACTCTCACTGTTTAAAATTGTCAGCCAGTCTTTTTTTTCTGTGCAGTTGTAGAGTGTCTTAATACTTTAGGCTAAATCTCCACTTCAAGGCTAGCTACTCTATACGTTAAGGAATCAGTACGAAATCAGAGAAGGAGATACCATGAGTCATCGCTATGATACAGTAACTGAATTAAGTGACTGTTTTTCCCCTAAGAAGCCAGAAAGAACTGATGGAATTGTGGAGGGCAAGGATTTGGATAGCTAATCTCCCGAAGCAATAAAGCAACATTTAACATTGAAATCTTGGCTCTCGACGTTTAACCTTTAATCAGAAGGCAAATTCCAAAAATAACTTGATATGAAAAAGGTAACAAGGATGTACCACAGCGTTGAAGGGGATACCCCTTCTAAAAAGAGAGACCCAAAAAACTGTGGGTTCCTTTCCATTTAATCCTGCTGTAGCCGTGACGTGCATCTCTAGCACCCCCCGTGGGCCTCATTAAATCCCACAGATTAAGCGGAACTAATGAGCCTGTTTACAGCGAGATAAGCAGAGATTGCTAGCTAATGATCCAGCAGCACTGGAACAAACAGCCAGTCTGCTCCTAGATTTAATACCCATTAACCCACTGATGGCATAGCGAGGGGGTCCATAACTAGGACCAAGCATGCCAATCCATAGTGCCTGACATTTCTCGGCAGGATTTCATAACAGAAATGATTTGTTAACATGAGGAGGATGCAGTTGTGCCATTAACATAAGACTATAACTTATAGTTCAAAAGGAAAAGAATTTCAAGATTCTGCTTTCCCAAATGAATATGATTGTTACTTCCCTCCCATAATAAATCCCAGACCCGCTCAATGCTCACTGCAAAATACATGGGGCCACAAATGATCATTATCTAAACAGAGAGATCATTCCTATGCAGTACATGTAGTATAATCTGTATAGCAGTCAGACATGCGAGTGGCTTCCGTCAGAACTATTCCTCCTTGACCCATTTCCAGAAATAAGCTATAAATTCATCCCTTTCATGGCCGCTGGAACTTTGTAATAGGGCCACCCATCCTGCTTGCCTGTGAAAAAAAAAGATCTAGTATTCAGTTCTAAGAATTGGGTGGCATTTAACATTATCAATATATCCTTTACGCAAACAAATATGGATTTGATTTTGAACCGACTGGTAAAAAGACTGGCGTGAAAAGATGCACACGGCACTATTAACAGTAATAGGGTCCATGGGGCCTCGTTGGTACAACCGTATGCCCCCACTGTAACAAGACTGAATTTTGGGGTCTGTAAAACGGATATTACAAGAAAATCACCTGCTGATACCTACGATCATCACTATGGGGTTATATAAGGCTGTCTGAAAGCAATCTGTAGGACCCCAAAATCAATAAAGTTGATTAAATCTGCTGATATTCTTGGGATCAGACTATCTAATGTGTATGGGGGCCTTCCGGCTCTCGGAAGAAGGATTAGGCAGCTTGTATGCAAGCACCCAATCCATGCAGGGATCGCCCATGTATGTCAGGCAATCCTCGCATGCTTTGTGGCTGTCTAACAGCCGTGAAACATGCGGTCGCGGGGACTCAAACATGCCATTCGAGCACCCGCGATACTCGGTGCAGACCCGAGCACCCTAGGCAAACTCTAGTAACGAGCACTTGTACTCATCACTATTAATAACCTAAAATTAAATGCTTTGTGTGTTTTAAAAGGAAAAAAAGACGTCATCCCATAAACCTTTCTTTTCACCAGTTTAAGTAATGCTAAAATCTAAAGTCACCCCATAAACTCTGCTATTCTTTGAAGATTATGCTGCAGGAATGGGACAGATCACAGAAAACTCAAACTCATAGTCAAACATGGCCATTGGCCCCTAAACAAAGCGAACCAATGTAACTTAAAATAGGTGATCATAAAACAAGACCCCCCTCCCTCCCCAAATAAACTTTATCATTCTTATTTAAAGGTTAGAATAGTTAGTATAAGGATCTGATTGATTTGCGCTAGTGTTACATATGCTGCCCTCAAAATGAAATGTAATAAGATTTTGGATAAAATTGAAATAAAATGATATTTTCTTCCAAACACAAGGAGCTAACATTTGCTGCTTCCCACCTATTTGGCAAAAAATGTGTCTTCCTCCTACTTTAAGCCATCAGCAGTCCCTTGCCTCACCTTTATGGTTGGTAAGGCTGAATACTTTAAAATGGGAACAAAGTCTCTTTCTTGGCAGCTTTGGATCTAAAAATGTGTATGATCATTCATTCAACTTAATACAGAAAAGAATCTAATTCAAGCTTTATTGTCAATGTTTTATCATTTCTAAGTATGAGAAGCATATTGAGTGCCAATAATGGGATCGCATCCAAATAGTGGAATAAAGGGAAACTTTTTCAAAAAGTTTTATTCTGGACAATGTTTCCCGGCATACCATTGATGGGATCTGATCCAATATTTCATTCCAAAGTCATAAATGTCACACAAGGTGTGGGAAAGACTAGGTGCAACACAAAAGGAAGAGGGAAAGGGAGTCCAGACGCATGCGGCGATCTTCACCAATCGCCGCATGCGTACCTCGCCCTGGCTTTCCCTGGCGTTAGGCTCAGGCTAGTGAAGGGAGGGGATGAGTGCTATTTGATCCCCACTGAACGCTAAAGACAACAAGGGGGGACAAACAAGGGAAAATCGATTAGCTTTAAGTCGACTTCAGACAAATGCGCACAAGTCCTCTAGCACGAGAGAGGAAGAAGTACTGCTCTTGCTCAAGCCTTCACAAGGAGTAATGAATATCGCCAGCACCTCTCTCTTGCACACAGAAGGTATTTATACACCCAGGCCAGGGTGTTAATTAGGCAGAGGAAGGTAGCCACTGGGCCCTAGAGTGACAGCTTCTAAGAAGTTGTCTGTAATGACAAACGAAGAGATCTCCTGCAACCAACTGCAACCACACCTGTGACAATAATACAGCCTAAGACTTTAAAATCTCGAAACAAATACAACTGAACATAACCCAACTTGTAGAATCTATTGCGTCAGATTCCAATTCTGTAGCCTTGCCCATAGTGACGGAATTATTATTTTTTTAATATCTTTTTGTGTATCTTAGTCAGTAATTGACTAGAAAGTTATCAGAGCTCTTTGAATCCAGTTACGTTAATTGCAATAAGTAATGCAGAGACCACACCAAGATTGGAGATGGTAGAGATTATGGGGCAGGGAACACAGGATATACATTACCAAACAATCTGACATGTCGAATACTGATTATCATCTTATAGCCCAGTACACATGTTTACCACTCCATTGATGAAAGTAGAAGTTCCCCACCCAAGACAGGAAAAAAGCTATAGACACCGATCCGACAAGTAAACAAAAACGTAAATTAATCTATAGATGGAGGAAGGTTTTGAGCTGAATATTTTATATGTTATACTGTGTCCGATTCCAAAACTATTCTAGATGAAGAAAAAGAGTACAAAGTGATAGTATGAATCATTCAGATGTACAAAGAACATAATCATGTGACATTGGTCAGTCTGTAATAAGGAAAGGAACAAATCCATTCTAACCGTAATGATTAAACATCTACATGGATGGAGGGGTCTTCCTAGAGCGTAGTTCTTCTGGATAAGGTGAACCCCAGCCTTGTCATACAGACCGCACGCTTTCAAGAGCTGACGTGTGAAACCTACAGGCGACACCTGCACATAGTGTTTAACTGGTGAAGATGTGATGCGCATCTGTCAGACGCACGCTGTGTGATCAGGCAATGACTGACAGTGAGTAGGTGATCGAGCCCCTCTTTCCTTGTCAAAGACGAGGATTTAGAATTACTAGAAGAAGAAAAATAACAAAGGACCGAAATCAGAGTAACAGAGAGCAGATCTTGATAAATTCCTGGATCTGAAAAGAGGTACTTATAAGGGGTACGTTCTCACCTGTGTCCCCAACACCTTCTGTCATAAAAAAGGATAGCACATAATACTTGAACATTTTGCACAGGAAATTCAAGTAAAGCTACAAAGTGGAGCCTAAAGGCCATACTACCATATTATACGGGGCGATGATCATATGAGTCAACATCGATCGTTTACGAGTTATCGTTGGTCGACAGCACATCTTGTGTAAAATGGAAATGTGCCGCAAACGATAATGAAAGTAAGAGGGAAAGAACAATCGCACAACGGAATGAACTCCCTCCCAATCATTGTGCCATGAAAATGAGAGTAAAGGAGATCCGATCAACTTCCTACGTCGGTCATCAGAGAATGAGATGAACAGCTTCTGTGCGGAGACTTCCACCATTCTTCAACACATTCGTATAAATCCTTACTGTTTCTACTTCAGGAGTTGACATGCTGCAGATTAAAAATCCATGTCATCTTATTTACCCAGCCCATTTTAGAATAAATACCGGTTTAATAACCTGAACATGGTTTCCAATCTCTATTTCTCATTATTTTGGACAAAATCATCAGTGATCCAGTGACCTCCAGAGAGCACGTCATTACATCAGGACCTCTTCCTGAATAATGGAGGATGGGGAGCCCTAGTGTAAAATTGGAAACCGGAACAATGGAAGGGTCACATCTGCTGCTCATACAATCCCTACAGGTCAACAAGAAGGCATCTGTATGCATGAGAAGGAATGTCAGCATCCTGCAATTCAGGCTACCGGAAGGGGGACGTCTGTGCTGCTAGTGTCAGCTCGACAACCATTGTTAAAAATGACATAGATGCATGTGTGATATATATATATATATATATATATATATATATAGATATATATATATATATATCTATATATATATATATATATATATATATATATAGATATATATATATAGATATATAGATATATACACACACACACAGACATACATACACACAGGGTGGTCCAAAAGTAGGTGGACAGAAAATAATAACATTTATTTTGATTTATATATAAAATTATATTTACTAACACAAGCATAACATTGACAATTAAGTTTTATTCTGAACAATAATAAAAAAGCCCTTAAATTTTGTCAACGCAGGTGCTCAAACTGTTTTCCATTACAATTTGCACAGCTTTGAAGTCTGCCTCTTACGCTTCGACAAACTTTTTTGCACAAGTCTCTTTGGGTATTAATTTCTTGAAATGCATCTCTTATGTAATTTTTCAAATCACTGACACTTTTTGGTTTTCGACTATAAACTTTGTCCTTGAGTACTCCCCAAAAGAAAAAATCCATTGGGGTCAAGTCTGGTGAACGTGCTGGCCAATCAAGTGGGTCTCTTCGGCCAATCCATTTATTAGGAAATGATTCATCAAGATACTCGCGGACTACTCTTGAATAATGTGGAGGGGCCCCATCTTGTTGGAAATAAAGGTCATTTGAATTAGGCTGTTGCTGTAACTGGGGAACAACTTGATTCATTAGAATATCGAGATACTTATCTCTTGTGACTGTTCCATAACCTTCATAACCTTATTACACTTTCTGTCCACCTACTTTTGTATATATATATACATACATACACACACTGCTCAAAAAAATAAAGGGAACACTCAAATAAAACATCCTAGATCTGAATGAATGAATGAAATATTCTCATTGAATACTTTGTTCTGTACAAAGTTGAAAGTGCTGACAGCAAAATCACACAAAAATCATCAATGGAAATCAAATATATTAATCATAGAATCATAGAATGGTAGAGTTGGAAGGGACCTCCTGGGTCATCTGGTCCAACCCCCTGCTCAAAGCAGGATTCACTAGATCATCTCAGACAGATGTCTGTCCAGCCTCTGTTTGAAGACGTCCATTGAAGGGGAACTCACCACCTCTCGTGGCAGCCTGTTCCACTCATTAATCACCCTAACTGTCAAAAAGTTTTTTCTAATATCTAATCTGTGTCTCCTCCCATTTAGTTTCATCCCATTGCTTCTGGTCTTTCCTTGTGCAAATGAGAATAAAGATGATCCTTCTACAATGTGACAGCCCTTGACATATTTGTAGACAGCTATTAAGTCTCCTCTCAGTCTTCTTTTTTGCAAGCTAAACATTCCCAAATCCTGCAACCGTTCCTCATAGGACATGGTTTGCAGACCAGTCACCATTCTGGTCGCTCTTCTCTGAACTTGCTCCAGTTTGTCGATGTCTTTTTTAAAATGTGGTGCCCAAAACTGTACACAGTATTCCAGATGAGGTCTGACCAAAGAGGAGTAAAGACCGATAATGACTTCACGTGATCTAGACTGTATGCTTCTGTTAATACATCCCAGAATTGTATTTGCCTTTTTTGCTGCTGCATCACACTGTTGACTCATGTTCAGTCTATGATCTATTAGTATACCTAAGTCTTTTTCACATGTACTGTTGCTTAGCTCTATTCCTCCCATTCTGTATATGCTTTTTTCATTTTTATTGCCCAGATGTAGTACTTTGCATTTTTCCCTGTTAAAAACCATTCTGTTGGTTGCTGCCCACTGCTCCAGTTTATTTAGGTCTTTTTGAATCCTCTCTCTCTCTTCTCTAGTATTAGCTATCCCTCCTAGCTTTGTGTCATCAGCAAATTTAATCAGTTTACCCTCAATTCCTTCATCTAAATCATTGATAAAGATGTTGAACAATACAGGTCCCAGGACGGAGCCCTGTGGTACCCCACTTGAGACATTCATCCAGCTGGATGTGAAGCCATTTACAACCACCCTTTGAGTCCGATCACTAAGCCAGTTATGAATCCACCTAACAGTTGCCTGGTCCATTGCATACTTGGTCATTTTTTCAATAAGGATGATGTGAGATACTTTGTCAAATGCTTTGCTGAAGTCAAGATATACTATATCTACAGCATTTCCCTGATCCACCCAGTCAGTGATTCTGTCATAGAAGGAAATTAAGTTAGTCTGACATGACTTGTTAGTTACAAACCCATGCTGACTCTGGTTAATCACTTCATTCTTATCCATGTACTTACATACATGTTGTTTAATAATTTGTTCAAAGATCTTTCCTGGTATAGAAGTCAGACTCACCGGCCTATAGTTCCCTGGGTCCACCTTCTTCCCCTTTTTGAAGATAGGAACAACATTTGCTCTTCTCCAGTCTTCTGGGACTTCTCCTGTTCTCCAAGAATTTTCAAAGATTATGGAGAGTGGTTCTAAAATTTCTTCTACAATCTCCTTCAGTACTCTGGGGTGTAATTCATCTGGACCTGGAGACTTGAACTCATTTATGTTAGCTAAATATTCCCTCACAATCTTTCTGTTTACTGATAACTTGGATTCCTCTATTCCTTTAAAAGGACAGTGAAGATCAGTTGATGTTACATTTTCTTTCTGAGAGAAAAGAGATGCAAAATAGGAATTAAAAAGTTCGGCCTTCTCAACATCCTCTCTTACCATTTCTCCATTTTCATCCTGTAAAAATCCTATAGCATCTTTGACTTTTCTTTTACTTTTGACATACCCCCAAAATCCTTTTTTATTGCTTTTGACATCTCTTGCAAGCCTTAATTCATTGTCAGCTTTAGCTAACCTGATAAGTGCCCTGCAGGATCTGCAGACTGCATTATAATCTTCTTTAGATATGCCTCCCTCTTTCCATTTAATAAACATTTCTTTCTTTCTTTTTAGCATGTGTTTAAGTTCTGTGTTCATCCATCCTGGTTTCCTTAAATGCTTCCCATTCTTCCTACTTTTCGGGATTGTTAACGATTGTGCTTTGAGAATCTCATTTTTAAAAATTTCCCATCCTTCCTGGACATTTTTGTCCTTAAGGACATCCAGCCATTGGATCCCTCCTATTCTCTTTCTGAGTCTCTTAAAATCTGCCTTTCTAAAATCTAACCTTGAAGTTTGAGTCTTCACATGTCTTCCTCCTCTAGTTATCCAAAATTCTATAATAGCATGATCGCTGCCTCCTAGGGTCCCAGTCACCTTTACCTCCCTGTTTATAAGGATTAGATCCAAAGTAGCAGATCCCCTTGTTTTCTCCCCTACCTTTTGGAAGATAAAGTTGTCAGCAAGAGAGGATAAGAATTTGCTTGACCTGTTAGTTTTACTTGAGAGAGATTCCCAACAAATGTCTGGATAGTTGAAATCTCCCATGACCACTACGTCATATTTTTTGGAGAACTTGGTCATTTGATACATAAAGAGTTCATCCATATCTTCAGCTTGCCCAGGTGGCCTGTAGTAAATGCCTACAATGGTGTCCTTTCTGTTGTTCTCTCCTTGTATTCTTACCCAAACAGTTTCCACAGAACTCCCAGTCTCTGAAGCTTCAATCTCTGTGCAGATATACGCTTTTCTAACATACAATGCAACACCTCCTCCTCGTTTATCAAGTCTGTTTCTTGCAAATAAGTTGTATCCTTTTAGCCTTTTATTCCAATCATGTGTATCGTCCCACCAAGTTTCAGTGATTCCAATGACATCATATTCCTTTTCCTGCATTAGTAGTTCCAATTCTCCTTGTTTGTTGCCCATGCTTTGTGCATTTGTATAAAAACATTTTAGTTTGTGATTGGTTTCTCTTCCTCCCATATTTTTATTATTTAGATTTTTTTGTCTTTGTTCTTCTTTTCCACTTCCAGTAGCAGAGATCTCAATAGTATTTGTCAGCTGTATGGCTTTTTCTGGCCTTTTGCTTCCCTTCCCACATTGTTCTAGTTTAAAGCTCTTCTGATGAGTGTAGCAAGGCGACTTCCAAATACATGTTTTCCAGTCTTCGTAAGGTGCACCCCATCTCTAGCAAGTAGTCCATCGTATAGGTAATTCATTCCGTGATCCAGAAATCCAAATCCTTGTTGACGGCACCATCGACGTAGCCAGTTGTTCACCTGTAGAATCTTATTCCACCTCATTGTTCCATGGCCATCCACTGGGAGGATGGATGAGAAGACCACCTGCGCTCCCAATTCTTTCACTTTCTTGCCTAAGTCTTCAAAGTCACTGCAGATGGTTTCCAGGTCCTTTCTTGCGGTGTCATTTGTCCCCACATGTATTAGCAGGAATGGGTAGTGATCTGTAGGTCTGAAGAGTCTTGATATCCTGTCAGACACATCTTTAATTTTTGCTCCTGGAAGACAGCACATTTCTCTTGAGGTTATGTCTGGTCTGCAGATAGCGGCCTCTGTTCCTCTTAACAGGGAATCCCCCATGACCACCACTCTCCGTTTTTTCTTCACAACATTCTTCTTTCTCCATCCAGCAGGATTCTGAGGGCTTACAAGGTTATTCATTGCTGGCAAAGTCTTATCTTGCTGTATTTCTTCATGGTTCTCCTGTGTGAGAGCCTGGTACTGGTTCCTGAGCAGCATGGGTGCTGACTGCCTCTCGATCCTCCTGCTTCTGTGGGTCACATGCTTCCATTCCTCTGTTTCGTCAGGTGCAGTTCGAATTTCTTCTCTTTCTGAATCATGAAGAGATAATTCTGCTCTGTCTAAGAACTCTTCACCTTCCTTAATGATTTTCAAGGTAGTTAACCTCTCTTCTAGATTTCGCAACTTTTCCTCCAACAGGGACACAAGCTTGCATTTCTGGCATGTGAAGTCTGGCTTTTCCACTGGCAAGTCTGTGAACATGTAGCAGGATATGCAGCTCACCAAATGGCTCCTGGACTCTTCCATGTTCTTATTGTTAATGTTCTGAAAACAGTGAAAAAAGCTTAAAAAAAAAAGCTTCAAAATGCGCGCGGCGGTAGGCGCGCGGTTTACCGATGTCCTCTTTTCAGCTCCAACAGCCAAAATCCAGTGTTCTTTGAGCCTGCGGAGACTCTTCACTTACCCCAAAATGCAGTGGGAATATGCAAATTATCTCCTCAGGACTCCTCCCCTGGTTTACCGATGTCCTCTTTTCAGCTCCAACAGCCAAAATCCAGTGTTCTTTGAGCTCACGGAGACTCTTCACTTACCCCAAAATGCAGTGGGAATATGCAAATTATCTCCTCAGGACTCCTCCCCTGGTTTACCGATGTCCTCTTTTCAGCTCCAACAGCCAAAATCCAGTGTTCTTTGAGCTCGCAGAGACTCTTCACTTACCCCAAAATGCAGTGGGAATATGCAAATTATCTCCTCAGGACTCCTCCCCTGATTTACCGATGTCCTCTTTTCAGCTCCAACAGCCAAAATCCAGTGTTCTTTGAGCTCGCGGAGACTCTTCACTTACCCCAAAATGCAGTGGGAATATGCAAATTATCTCCTCAGGACTCCTCCCCTGGTTTTATTAACCAATGTTGGCCTGGATTTGGAGTCACCCCCAAAATTAAAGTGGAAAAACACACTACAGGCTGATCCAACTTTGATGTAATGTCCTTAAAACAAGTCAAAATGAGGCTCAGTATTGTGTGTGGCCTCCACGTGCCTATATGACCTCCCTACAACGCCTGGGCATGCTCCTCATGAGGTTGCGGATGGTCTCCTATGGGATCTCCTTCCAGACCTGGACTAAAGAATCTGCCAACTCCTGGACAGTCTGTGGTGCAACGTGACGTTGGTGGATGGTGAGAGACATGATGCCCCAGATGTGCTCAATCGGATTCAGGCCTGGGGAATGGGCGGGCCAGTCCATAGCCTCAATGCCTTCATCTTGCAGGAACTGCTGACACACTCCAGCCACATGAGGTCTGGCCTTGTCCTGCATTAGGAGGAACCCAGGGCCAACCGCACCAGCATATGGTCTCACAAGGGGTCTGAGGATCTCATCTCGGTACCTATTGGCAGTCAGGCTACCTCTGGCGGGCACATGGAGGGCTGTGCGGTCCTCCAAAGAAATGCCACCCCACACCATTACTGACCCACTGCCAAACCGGTCATGCTGAAGGATGTTGCAGGCAGCAGATCACTCTCCATTGCATCTCCAGACTCAGTCACGTCTGTCACATGTGCTCAGTGTGAACCTGCTTTCATCTGTGAAGAGCACAGGGCGCCAGTGGCGACTTTGCCAATCCTCGTGTTCTGTGGCAAATGGCAAGCGTCCTGTACGGTGTTGGGCTGTGAGCACAACCCCCATCTGTAGACGTCGGGCCCTCATACCACCCTCATGGAGTTGGTTTCTAACCGTTTTTGCAGACACATGCACATTTGTGGCCTGCTAGAGGTCATTTTGGCAGTGCTCCTCCTGTTCCTCCTTGCACAAAGGCGGAGTTAGCGGTCCTGCTGCTGGGTTGTTGCCCTCCTACGGCCCCCTCCAAAGTGACCAAAACATCAGCCAGAAAACATTGGTACTGAGATGTGGTCTGTGGTCCCCACCTGCAGAACCACTCCTTTATTGATTGTGTCTTGATAATTGCCAATAATTTCCATCTATTGTCTATTCCATTTGCACAACAGCATGTGAAATTGATTGTCAATCAGTGTTGCTTCCTAAGTGGACAGTTTGATTTCACAGAAGTTTGATTTACTTGGAGTTATATCCTGTTGGTTAAGTGTACCCTTTATTTTTTTGAGCAGTATATATATATATATATATATATATATATATATATATATATATATATATATATATATATATATATATATACACACACACACATACATACAAACACAATCAACAATTATAATAAATTATAATAAAGCAATTAACTTCACATATCCAAAAATATACAGTACAGACCAAAAGTTTGGACACACCTTCTCATTTAGAGATTTTTCTGTATTTTCATGACTTTGAAAATTGTACATTCACACTGAAGGCATCAAAACTATGAATTAACACATGTGGAATTATATACTTAACAAACAAGTGTGAAACAACTGAAAATATGTCTTATATTCTAGGTCCTTCAAAGTAGCCACCTTTTGCTTTGATGACTGCTTTGCACACTCTTGGCATTCTCTTGATGAGCTTCAAGAGGTAGTCACCGACAATGGTTTTCACTTCACAGGTGTGCCCTGGCAGGTTTAATAAGTGGTATTTCTTGCCTTATAAATGAGGTTGGGACCATCAGTTGTGTTGTGCAGGAGTCTGGTGGATACACAGCTGATAGTCCTACTGAATAGACTGTTAGAATTTGTATTATGGCAAGAAAAAAGCAGCTAAGTAAAGAAAAACGAGTGGCCATCATTACTTTAAGAAATAAAGGTCAATCACTCCGAAAAATTGGGCAAACTTTGAATGTGTCCCCAAGTGCAGTTGCAAAAACCATCAAGCGCTACAAAGAAACTGGCTCACATGAGGACCGCCCCAGGAAAGGAAGACCAAGAGTCACCTCTGCTTCTGAGGATAAGTTTATCCGAGTCACCAGCCTCAGAAATCGCAGGTTAACAGCAGCTCAGATTAGAGACCAGGTCAATGCCACACAGAGTTCTAGCAGCAGACACATCTCTACAACAACTGTTAAGAGGAGACTTTGGCCAGCAGCCCTTCATGGTAAAATAGCTGCTAGGAAACCACTGCTAAGGACAGGCAACAAACAGAAGAGACTTATTTGGGCTAACGAACACAAGGAATGGACATTAGACCAGTGGAAATCTGTGCTTTGGTCTGATGAGTCCAAATTTGAGATCT